>NC_053498.1:51861933-52496933 GCF_905171775.1 Rana temporaria
TTTTTCTTAATTTGGTGCTTTGAGAGAATTCACATTTAGTTGACATATTTTGTGGCTTATCTAGTCCACAAAATAATTTAGTAGAGCCCTGAATTTTAGCTTTTGAGCAGGGTTTTTTCGTTTTTTGGGGGTTTTTTTCTTCCCCCTACTCCCATTCCACTTTCTATGCAAGGACTTGCACTCCCAAATACTTTTTTATGCAACTAGATTTAATACAGATTTGAAGGATATGAATTGTTTGCACTTCTAAAATATGTATTTCGAGTCTGAAATAAATCAAACTTAAAGCAAAAAAACTAACATTTTATTTCAACATTAGTATAAACATTTGGTATATGAATGTACTTGGGCCATAAAAAAAAGGCATAGAAATGATGCTCCAGCACAATTTAGTTAGAAGGGCCATGCTCAAATGAGCTTACAATCTACAAGGGTATGACACTAAAAATGTGACACATTAACCACTTATGGACCAGCCCTGTTATTCAGACTCTGTGGGCCAGATTCAGGTAGAAGCGCGTAAATCCGCGGCGGCGTAACGTATCACATTTACGTTACACCGCCGCAAGTTTTACGGGCAAGTGCTTGATTCACAAAGCACTTGCCTGTAAACTTGCGGCAGCGTAATGTAAATCCGTCCGGCGCAAGCCCGCCTAATTCAAATGGGGCGTGTATCATTTAAATTAGGTGCGTTCCCGCGCCGAACGTACTGCGCATGCTCCGTTTTGAAATTTCCCGCCGTGCTTTGCGCGAAATGACGTTGCACCGATGTAATCTGTTGAACGGCGACGTGCGTTACGTCCTTTCCTATTCACGGACGACTTACGCAAAAAAAAGAATAATTTGAAATTCGACGCCGGAACGACGGCCATACTTTAACATGGCTAGTCTAAATATAAGCCATTGAAATAGCATCTGTAACTTTACGCGGGGAAAAGCCGACTAGCGACGACGTAAGAGAATGCGACGACCGCGCGTACCTTCGTGGATCGTCGTAAACAGCTAATTAGCATACCCGACGCAGAAAACGACGCAAACTCCACCCAGCGGGCGCCGAAGTATTGCATCCTAAGATCCGAAGGCGTACAAAGCCGTACGCCTGTCAGATCTTACCCAATGGCCGTCGTATCTTGTTTTGAGGATTCAAACTAAAGATATGACGCGGAAATTTGAAAATACGCCGGCGTATCAGTAGATACGCCGGCATATTTCATCTGTGAATCTGGCCCTGTGTTTACAAGTTAAAATATTTTTTTTTTTGCTAGAAAATTATTTAGAACCCCCAAACATTATATCTTTTTTTCTAACACCCTAGTGAATAAAATGGCATTGCAATACTTTGTCACATCGTATTTGCACAGCGTTCTTACAAGCGCACTTTTTTGGAAAAAATACACTTTTTTTAAATAAACAATAAAAAAACAGCAAAGTTATCCCAATTTGTTTTATATTGTAAAAGATAATGTTACGGCGAGTAAATTGATACCCAACATGTCAATCTTCAAGATTGCACCCGCTCGTGGAATGGCGACAAACTTTTACCCTTAAAAATCTCCATAGGCTATGTTTAAAAATGTCTACAGGTTATCAGTTTTGAGTTGCAGTGGAGGTCTAGGGCTAGAATTATTGCTCTTGCTCTAACGATCGCAGCAAAACTTCACATGTGTGGTTTAAACACCTTTTTTCATATAAGGGTGCTACTCATGTATGTGTCGCTTCTGCACGTGAGCTCGTCGGGACAGGGCACTTAAAAAAAAAAAAAAAGCTTATTTATTTTACTTTTTATTTTTTATTTTGACACTGTCCTTTAAAAAAAAAAAAATATTGGATCACTTTTATTCCTAGTACAAGGAATGTAAACACCCCTTGTAATAGAAAAAAGCATGACAGGATATAAGATCTCAAAAAGACATCAGATCTCATATTTACACTAAAATGCAATGAAAAAAAAATGTAATAAAAAAAACAATTATTTTTTAAGAGCATTGGCTGGAAGTGACGTTTGACATTGCTTCTGCCCTCCAATGCTATGGAGCAGAGCGGGGACCATCTTCTCCCACTCGGCATTCAGGAAGTGAGAGGAGCGGACGTGATCGTCTCCGGTAAGTGGCAAAGACACCGTATCTGTACGCTTTAAGGTGTATAGGGCACGTGCACACGGCGAGACGTAGGAGCTTGTGCGCGTGGCAGATCTTCGTTTTTTCAGGGGTGAGGAGAGCGATCTGTTGTTCCTAATGCTTACAAACCAACTAATCGCTCTCCTCACCCAGGCAGTCCTACCCCCCCACAGTTATAATCATGCCCCTTGCTAAGTCCCGTTCTGGACCTCGACGCAACAATTACTGACCCGACTATTCGAGACACCCATACCCTAGACCCCAAAATTCTTCCTCTTAGGTCTCTCCCAGCCGAAGCTAGCTAAACCCTATAAAAAACTGCTTAGGCATGTTCTCACAGCGGCAAGGTGCTTGATAGCCCTCCACTGGAAGAGGACTGCGCCCCCCACTCAGGAAGACCTTTATGCCAGGGTAAAGGACGTTGAGATAATGGAAAAAATGACGGCCAGACTGCGAGATAGGCTAGACGACCACGACAGTGTCTGGGAGCGGTGGCGTTCTCGGGAGGATCTGCCTTGATCCGGCGGTCGAAACTAAGAGGTACTTCCCCTCCTTATTTGATTGCTCATTTGGTCCTCCTGGTCTCCCCCTTTCTCTTCTCTTTCTTTTCTGTTCTTCTTTCCCCCTTTCCCACTTTCTCCCCCTCTCACTTTTCTGAGTATTTTTAGAGTGTGTTATGGAAAGTTAAATGAGGCATCACTCTCACGGTACGGTACGCTACATGTCCTACTAGAGACCCTGTTGATACTACTGTTAGTCTATGTGATGCCGTAGTTCACAGAAGGACCCCCCGCTCGGGGTTCTAACATTTGCTAGCTAGACAACGCTCTTATTTTAAATCTACCAATGTCTGCTTGCCATAGTTGTACCAATGTTCTGTTGTTTTATTTTTCTACAGAATAATAAAAAACGTTATAAAAAAAAAAACATACTGAGATACTGAGAAGTGGGGGGGGGGGTGGGGATCATTAAAAAAAATACTTACTAATAACCGGGGGTGGGGGGGGGCATGGTGTCTGCCGCTGATCGCCGGACATATAAACATACTGAAATACTGGGGGGGGGGGCCGTGTGCCGCCGATCACGGCACACGAACATGAAAATATACTGACATACTGAGAAGTGGCAAGTGGGTAGTGGAGCTGTTGGTTTCCTACCACTTCTTGTGCGTCCTGCTCCATGGTAACAGGGAGAACATCAGCCGCCCCTCTAGGCATGACTGCCCAATAAAAAAAACTGGAGGGCGTGGCTTAGGAAAATCTGTGCCTAGCAAACCACTGCCTTCTGGGATTCATGCCAAACATCTCCCAGGAGGCATTGCGGACGGGGGATGACGCGCTCAGGGCTCGGGCCGCGGCTGGAGGAGATCTATATAACTAATAAAACTGTGAGTTTTAAAAAAATTCATAAAAAATATATGCCAAATGTATTTAAGGTGACTGAGCAGCAGGGGATGAAGAGGAGTTGGAAAAGAGGGTGGAGCTCCACTTTAAGGTTTTCAACTAAGGTGGTAAAGGGATGAGGAAAAAATCTTTGGGCGGGGATGTTGTCCAAGGAACAAAACTTTTGGTTGATTGAGTTTTGACTTTGTTCCCATAATCCTTGACTTATCCTTTTGCTGTCTCCATATCTACAGTTGCTTTTGGAGCATTTGGAGTGCTTGGTTTCACGTCATGAACGTTCTCTGAGGATGACCGTTGTAAAAAGACAGGCACAATCGCCAGCTGGGGTCTCCAGTGAAGTCGAGGTGTTAAAGGCTTTAAAGTCCCTGTTTGAGCATCACAAAGCCCTTGATGAAAAGGTAAGAAAACTCTGTCTTTAAACAACAGCAAGTGATGTCTAAATGCACATTTAATGCCTAGCAGCATTCCACCTCTTGCTTGATCTCTCCTAAGCAGGGTGTCTGGCTGAAGGATTAAAGCCAATGGGGTCGGCAGCTTCTAAGTGCACAGTCTCTGTTCACTTTAACAAAGGTGCTTTGCTGAGCTTCAGAGTTTACTGAGCTTTTTAACAACAGTACTCATTCTCCCTGTTTTTGAGGAATCTTTGCTTATAAGGCTTCAAGTGACTACGTATGTATCAGTTATGGTTGTAGCATTTTAGAACTAGTCTGCTGAGACCCAGACTCCCTTCCCCTGTCCCTGTGAGGAAAATCCTGCCGTCAGAAAGGATGGGACCCACCAGGCCTTTTATCATAAGTGTTTCTCCTATTCATATGTGATATATCTGGCCTATCACCAGAACAAGAGGTTCACAAATTACCCATAGGAAGAGTATTGTACTTCAGTAGGCAGCTCCACCTGAGACAGGAACATATCTCTGAAATTACAAAAAAAGGAAAGGGGCCACCAGCTAAGTGCAGCATCAATGGATGTATTACAATTAAAAAGCCAAATGCAAACTCACAGAAATAAAAATCAAAGAGCTTATCTGCAGCCGAGCCATATTGGATGGAAGCCATCCACCAGAAGAGCTGCTAGTTTAGTTCTGAATTAGTTTTTTAACGAATTTTAACAAATTTGTTAATTCCAAAATCTCTGAATTTCCGGATTTCCGAAACTTTGAATTTCCGAAATTTAGAATTCGGAAATTCGAAATTTCAGAAATTGGAAATTCTGAATATTTGAATTTCAAAAATTTGGAAATTCGAAATTAGGAAATTATACATTTCGAAAATTGGAAATTCCAGAATTCCAAAATCGGAGATTAGAATTTCTGAAATTCAAAAAATTCCAAATTCGAAAATCCAAAAATTACAAAATTCGAAAATTCGTATATTTAAAACTCGAAAATTCTGAATTTGAAAATGGGAAAATTTTTATTTTCGAATATCCGTAATTTCGAATTTCCGAAAAATGCAAAAAAATGAATGTAACGAAAACAAACAAATTTTTTCAGCAGTGCACATTTCTATTGGTTTCCTCACTGACTACATACTGTTTGCTGTCACAAACCGCTCTTCTGGTAGATCCACTGTGGCATGGCTGCAGATATGCTCTTTGATTTTTATTTCTATGAGTTTGCATCTGGCTTTTTATTTGTAATAAACCCATTGATGCTGCACTTAGCTGGCGCTCCCTTGTATTTCTTTTTCTTAACTATTTACAATGATTTTTCCACAGGTATGCCAACATGGGGGGGGGGTTAACGCTCTGCACTGGTGAAAAATTAGTTTGTTTTCATTTCATTCATTTTTGCTTTTTTTGTATTTTGGGTCATTCGTTATGATCAGAAATTAGAAAAAAATTGAAATTTGAAAATCCGAAATTTAAAAATCTGAAATTTAAAAATTTGAAAATCCGAAAATAAGAACAATAATCTGAAAGTCCGAAAATTTGGAAATTAGAAAATCCAAAAAATAAGAACGAAAATTCAGAGAATTCGAAAAGCCGAAAATTTGAAAATCTGAAATAATAACTAACTAACTAACTGATAATAACTAAATAATAAATTATAGGTAATAGAATTTCGTTTCAAATTTGGCTGTTGGTGAACGAATACAAATTTATCAGAAGTTACGAATTATCCGAAATACAAAAACTGCATCTAAACCAATGGAACGTAACATTAATAATAATGAATAAGAATAATAAAAGGTTTTTATTATTATTAATTATTATTTTTAATTTGTTTTGTTCCATTCGTTTAGATGCAACATTCATTATTTCGGATAATTTGTAACTTCGGAAAAATTTGTATTTGTTATGTTCACTAACAGCCAAATTTAAAAGGGAATTCCAATACCTATAATTTAATAGTTAGTAATAGTTATTATTATTAGTTATTATTTTGGATTTTAGAATTTTTGTGTTTTCAAACTTTCGGATTTTCGTTCTTATTCTCTGATTTTTGTTCTTTCGAATTTTCGGATTTTCATTCTCATTTTCAGGGTTTTGACTTTCGAACTTTCAAAATTGCAAATTTAGTTTTTCGGAAAAATTAAGTAAATGGGTCTACGTTAATTTGAATATTTCCGAATGAACAAATTTTGTCAAAAAACAAATTTGTAACAAAACTATTCGCACGTGTCTAATGCCTAATTACTTACAAGATAGATTTAACAAAGCAAAGCAGCCATCCCTTGCAGAGCACTTAAGTGGAGCTCCAGCCCCCCCCCCCCCCTCCAAAAATAAAAAGTCAGCAGCTATAAATACTGTAGCTACTGACTTTTAAAGGGGTTGTAAAGGTACAATTTATTTTTTCCTAAAGCTTCCTTTGCCTTAGTGCAGTCCTCCTTCTCTTACCTCATCCTTCAATTTTGCTTTTAAATGTCCTTATTTCTTCTGAGAAATCCTCACTTCCTGTTCTTCTGTCTGTAACTCCACACAGTAATGCAAGGCTTTCTCCCTGGTGTGGAGTGTCCCTCCCTTGGACTACAGGAGAGTCAGGACGCTCTCTACGTTGCAGATAGAGAAAGGAGTTATGTGTTAGTGGGTGTCCTGACTCTCCTGTAGTCCAAACAAAATTGTACCTTTACAATCCCTTTAATACAGTATTAGGACACTTACTTGTCCAGGTGTCCCGCAATGTCGGCACCCCATCTGATTTTTCAATCGGCTCTCGGGTGCTGTGACCGCCATTCATTGTAAGAGAAACCGTCAGAGAAGCCTCGTGGCTTCACAGCCAGCTCCCTACTGTGCATAGGTCTACCAGAGGTAGGGTTGGGTGTCGGGTCACCAGACAGTACCCTCCCTCTTACTAGTCCTCCTCCTCCTTTGCTTGGGCCCAGTTTTGGAGGGGAACCTTAAATGAATCCTCCTCATAGGACGAGGTGCAAATATATCAGGTGCAGGATCCAAAACCTTTCCAATGCACGATGTACTGAAGAATGCCTTTTACAGAGCCGAGAATACAGAATTTGATTAACCTCGTACTCCTGATTAACCCTCTCAGTCTGTCCATTGGATTGAGTTTGGTACGAAGAAGAAAAATCTAAGACAATATTGAGGGATTTGCAAAAGGCTCTCCAAAAACGAGATGTGAACTGAACACCCCTGTCAGAAGATCTCTAGAACCAGTAGTGGCGACTGATGAGGATGAAGGATCGGAGCAACCCAGCATGACCTGCCACTTTGGAATCATGTCCCCAACGAATGATTTTAGCTTTTAACTCAGTAGGGACGAAGGTCTTGCCAAGAGGAATTTTTGACACCATGGTGGTAGAATGGGCAAGAATGCATGAGGTAAGGATGATCGGCTCTGGTTCAGGTTTAGGCTCCTCCTCCTAAATGTCAAAAGACCTAGAGAGTGCATCAGCAGGAACCAGGTTTGTAAGCAACTGTGAAATTAAAACAGGAAAAGAAAAGACCCCACCTGACCTGTCTAGGATTCAATTGTTCGGCATTCTGTAAGTTTTTATGGTCAGTGAAAATTGTTATGGAATGTGGGGAACCACAAGAGATGACGCCACTTCTTCAACACCAATTTAATCGCAGGAAGTTCCCGATCACCAATAGCGTAATTCTTCTCTGCCTGAGAATTTTTTGGGGAGAAAAATGTACATGGTTGGAATTTTTCCTCAAAGGATTGAAGAAGCACAGCCCACCCCAGTCAAGGAAGTGTCTACTTCAATAAAAAATGGATCCCCAGGGTCAGTTCGCCTTAACAAAGGTCCAGAAACAAAGGTCTGTTTCAAATCATGAAACACTGAGACAGTTTCAGGGGACCACTCCTTGGCATTCGCACCCTTCTTGGTCAAGGCAATAATAGGAACACTTAAGGACCGAGCCTGTTTTTCAGACTCAGGGCCAGATCCACAAAGAAGTTACGCTGGCGTATCTATTGATACGCCGCGTAACTTCTAGTTTGCTCCGGCGTATCTTTGTTTTGCATCCACAAAACAAGATACGCCTGAAGCTGGGCTAGATCTGACTGGCCTACGTCTTAGTACGCCGTCAGATCTAAGGTGCATATTTACGCTGGCCGATAGGTGGCGTTTCCGTCGATTTCCGCGTCGAGTATGCAAATTAGCTAGATACAGCGATTCACGAACGTACGTTCGGCCGGCTAATTTTTTTACGTAGTTTCAGTAAGGCTTTTTTCGGCGTATAGTTACCCCTGCTATATGAGGCGTACTCAATGTTAAGTATGGACGTCGTTCCCGCGTCGAATTTTGAAAATTTTACGTTGTTTGCGTAAGTCGTTCGCGAATAGGGCTTTGCGTAGAATTACGTTCACGTCGAAAGCATTGGCGTGTTGCGGGTTAATTTGGAGCATGCGCACTGGGATACCCCCACGGACGGCGCATGCGCCGTTAAAAAAAAACGTCATTTACGTCGGGTCAAGACGTATTAACATAAAACACGCCCCCATCTCATCCATTTGAATTGCGCGCCCTTACACCGGCAGATTTACACTACGCCTCCGTAACTTTAGAGGCAAGTGCTTTGTGAATACAGCACTTGCCACTCAAAGTTGTGGCGGCGTAGTGTTAATACGATACGCTACGCCTGCCGAAAATTACGATCCGCTACGTGGATCTGGCCCTCAGTGTTTACAAGTTAAGAACAGTTATTTTTGCTAGAAAGTTACTTAGAACCCCCAAACATTATACATGTTTTTTTTTCTAACACCCTAGAGAATAAAAGAGAAAGAGGGGGGTGTAGGTGTGGCGCTGTTCTGATGAAAAGTCAGGGGAATCCAAATGGATTCAAAACAAATGTGGTGTTACCCCTACCTGAGTATTGACCCTGAGAAATGGGTAATATAATGAAGTGTGAAGCGTGAAAAATACAAAAATTGAAAAAATATTAGTAAATGTGTATATGTGTGTTGGACCCTCGGCCGGGTGTTTGCTGATGCAATATACCCTCGGCCGGGTGTTGGTAAGTGCTAGTCTGATGCTACTTGTGAGTGTGACAACAACAGTGAGCAAAGGATAACATCAAACACAATAAAATGAATAAATGAATATACCCCCTGCCGGGTGTTTGCTAGTTTGAACCCTAGGCCGGGTATTATAATTGGAAATTAGGTGAAAAAAATACATAAATAAATCCTTTTGGAATAAATATATATAGTCCAGGAAAAAACAGTCCAGAAAATCAAAAATAAGATTTGTGAAAACAAAAAAGTGATGAAGTGACTTTGTGCTTAAAAAGTTCAACGTTGCTAGGTGAACCCTTCAGATCTTGCTCTGTGCGTGACACACCGTGCTCTGTACAAAGTTGCACTCACCGGATACTTCTCCCCCTCCTGGGGTATAGCGCGGTCACAGTATAAGTGCCACTGTGTAGCAACCTGAGGATAACTGGGGCCGGCTCCAGGCATTGCTTGCGATCCTCCAAGGTGTTTTAAACGGGAGAAGAAAGGATGTCCATAGTGTAAATCCGTTTAAAAGTAAAGTTTAATGTGCAAAGCATTTAAATACTCACATTGTACGTAAACAAAAATAGGCAAAAAGGAATATTGCGAGATGACTCCCAAGCAAAATTTACGTTCTTTTTTCCCCACAAATAGAGCTTTCTTTTAGTGGTATTTGATCACTTCTGCGTTTTTTTTTTTTTTTGAGCTATAAACAAAAATAGAGCGACAATTTTGAAAAAAATTCAATATTTTTTTAAATATTCCCCAAAAATATATAAAAAAAAATGTCTTCAGTTTAGGCCAATACCTATTCTTCTACATATTTTTGTTAAAAAAAATGCAATAAGCGTTTGATTAGCTTGCGCAAAAGTTATAGCATCTACAAAATAGGGGATAGTTTTATGGCATTTTTATTAATATTTTTTTTACTAGTAATGGCGGCGATTTTTATTGTGACTGCAACTTTATGGCAGACACATCGGACAATTTTGTCACAATTTTGGGACCATTGTCATTTTTACAGTAAGCAGTGCTATAAAAATGCACTGAATACTGTAAAAAATGACACTTGCAGTGAAGGTGTTAACCACTAGGTGGTGCTGAAGGAGTTAAGTCAGTACTAGGAAGTGATTCTTACTGTTAGGGGGCGTGGCTACACGTGACACGTCACTGATGACTCTTCCCGATCACGGGGAACAGCCATCAGTGACATGTCACTAGGCAGATTAGGGGAATGCCTTGTTTAAAAAGACATCCCCCTGTTCTGCCTTTGCTGACCGCAATCACAGGCCGCGAACATGCTCATAAGGCATTCCACTCCCAGGTTTTTTCTTTAAACGACTCCAATCTATTATACGCACGTTTATTTGGAAGGGACAAAAACCTAGGATAAAGCTGGATTCGCTTACAAAACCTAAGGAAGAAGGGGGTATAGGTCTACCTGATTTTAAACTTTATCATTCCGGGATACATATAGCTAGAATTTTGGACTGGAATTGTCACAGGGGACAGAAAGATTGGGTCACACTGGAGGAAGCGTCCTCCACATTTCATCTTAGATTCCTACCCTGGATCCCATGGGCGAAGCTGCCGCAGAGCCTGCGGCAGCACCCTTTGGTGGGGACCACGCTTAGAGTTTTTCACACGATCATGAAGATTCATAAATTGTCCTCGTCTCCCGGCCCGCTTACCCCCATTATCCGAAACCCAGATTTTTTGCCTGGGATGGATCTGCACTTTTCTGCATCCACTGATCATTTAACACCCCTTCTAATGACACATTGTGTAGAAAATAATACACTAAAACATTTTGAGTCCTTAAAACGAGAATTGGACTCTCAGAATCCATTTTCATTTTGGACCTACCGCCAGCTGCATAATTACATACAGGTCTCCCAGACAAAAAAACAGTTCCTTAGATCGTTAACTCCTTTCGAACAAACCTGCCTGGCTGGAGCTCCGGTACCTAGAGCCACCTCACTGGCGTACTCATGGCTTCAACTAGACAGGGGGGGTATAGCATCTGGAATACGAGTACAATGGGAGAAGGCCCTGAAAATAAGAATTACTGAGAAGCAATGGAAACGTGCCTGCGTTTTCTCCCATAAGTGTTCCATTGGCATGAAGATACAGGAAACATCTTATAAGCTTTTAACACAATGGTATGCCACGCCGGATAAGATTAAAAAATGGTACCCGTTGACATCAGATCTTTGCTGGAGATGTGAGCAAGACCAGGGCACTACTATCGATATTTGGTGGGAGTGCCCTCGTCTGAGACCCTTTTGGGATAAGGTGGTCGAGTTGATCAGGGTCATTGCGGATACTACAATCTCTCTCACTTCTGCATGTTGCCTACTACATATTGCAGACTGCTCATGGCTGCAGTATAAAAAATCGCTCACTAGACATCTGCTGAATGCAGCAAAAGTTTTGATCCCCAGACATTGGAAATCGAGGGATACTCCTTCTATCCCCGAATGGCTCAGTGCCATAGAAAATATTTATCAAATGGAGGAAACTGTAGCTATTGCCAGGGAATCGACTAAAAATTTTAATCTGATGTGGTCACCTTGGGTGGCGTTTAGGCATTCGGACCAAAACTTGCAATTAGAGATGAGATGAGATTGCCGTTGTGACTCTGGTCCTTTCCTTTCCACTCTCCCTGGTAATTTAAGATGGGCCGTTTTGCACAGTGTCAGCTTTCCCCCCTACCCCCCCCCCCCCCTCCCTTTTTTTTTTTTTTTTTCTCTCTTTCTTTTTCTTTTTTCTCTTTTTTCTTTTCTTTTTTTTTTTTTTTTTTTTTTCTTTGCCTTTTCTCCATTTTCTTCTTAGTATTAGTTAGTAGCGGGCAATATCCAAGGTGTTATGTGCCCTGTGCTATCTTTTGTTATAAGATAAAAAGTTGCTTATTTTCAGAGTATGTATTGTCAGGTTTTGACTATGTGTTTGTGTGCGGTACTCATGTACCCTGGTTGTATTCTGTACTCTGACTCTTTTTTCTTTTATTTTATTTTTTTAAAATAAAACTCATTATCTATAAGGCACGCGGCGGGCGTGCGCATGCGCCCCAAGCAGCGTCCGAGCACCCGCTGGGCGGCAAATTTAAAGGGACGTACAGGTACGCCCATTTGCCTGTCCATGCCATTGTGTCGATATACATCTGCGTGCGGCGGTCAGGTCAGGTCAAGTGGTTAAATGTGAGATCTGGGGTCAAAAAGACCTCAGATCTCATATTTGGACTTAAATGCAATAAAAAAAAATTGTCGTTTGAAAAAAGTACAAAAATAAAATGTCCCTTTAAGAGGTATGGGCGGAAGTGACGTTTTGACGTCGCTTCCGCCCTCCTATGGTATGGAGACGGGTGGGGGCCATCTTGCCCTCACTCGTATCCGTACCAAGGAGGGAGAAGGATCCGATTGCCTTCCTGGCTACAGAAGAGTCACATATAGCTGAATTCAGGTAGATTGCCGCATCTTTCAGGCGGCGTAGCGTATCATATTTGCGCTACGCCGCCTTAAGTCAGAGAGGCAAGTGCTGTATTCACAAAGCACTTGCCTCCTAAGTTACGGCGGCGTAGCGTAAATGGGGCCGGCGTAAGCACGCCTAATTCAAATGAGGATGAGGGGTGTTTTATGTAAATGATTGGTGACCCGACGTGATTGACATTTTTTACGAACGGCGCATGCGCCGTCCGTGTACATACCCAGTGTGCATTGCTCCAAAATACGCCGCAAGGACGTATTGGTTTCGACGTGAACGTAAATTACGTCCAGCCCCATTCACGGACGACTTACGCAAACGATGTAACATTTTCAAATTTAGACGCGGTAACGACGGCCATACTTAACATTGACTAGGCCAGCTATTTGTTCGACTAACTTTACGCCAGAAAAAGCTGTACGTAAATGACGTAAAAGAAATGCGCCGGGCGCACTTGCGTTTCTGAATCAGCGTATCTAGTCATTTGCATATTCTACGCCAAACTCAACGGAAGCGCCACCTAGCGGCCAGCGTAAATATTGCACCCTAAGATACGACGGCGTAGATTCTGAGTTATGACGGCGTATCTACTGATACGCCGGCGTAACCCTACGTGAATCTAGCTAATAGTCAGGTTGAAAAAAGACACAAGTCCATCCGGTTCAACCATAAAAATAAAAAAAAATATATATATATATATATATATATAATACAATCCCATATACCCAATTCTATACCCACAGTTGATTCAGAAGAAGGCGAAAAACCCCAGAAGAGCATGATCTAAATTGCTACAGCAGGGGAAAAAATTCCCTTCTGATCCCCTGAGAGGCAATCGGATTTTCCCTGGATCAACTTTACCTATAGATGTTAGTACCCAGTTATATTATGTACAATTAAGAAAGAATCCAGGCCTTTCTAAAAGCAATCTACTGAGCTGGCCAGAACCACCTCTGCTGGGAGTCTATTCCACATTTTCACAGCTCTTATGCCGCGTACACACGATCATTTTTCGGGTTGTAAAAAACATAGTTTTTTAAAAATGTCATTTAAAATGATCGTGTGTGGGCTTCAGAGCATTTTCTGGGTTCTGAAAAACGAGAAAAAAAAAAATTCGAACATGCTCCATTTTTTTAACAACGTTTTAAACGATGTCGTTTTTCGGGTTGTAAAAAATTATGGTACAGTACCTGTTGCCGAGAATGTGTTTCCAGCACCACAGCATCGCGCTGATTCTCGGCGACAGGGTGCCGACATCTCGCACTCGCTGGAATAGACAAAGCACATTCCAGCAAACGCGTCATAGAAGCGACAGGAGATCCGACTTGGATTCCCGCCAATTCTAGCTGCGGCGTTTGGTATGAATCCTAAGAGGGAGAACTCCCACGCCAAATTTTAAATAAAAAACCGACATGGGTTCCCCCTCCAGGAGCATACCAGGCCCTTAGGTCTGGTATGGGTTGTAAGGAGACCCCCCTACGCCGAAAAACCAACGTGGGGGTCCCCCCACAATCCATACCAGACCCGTATCCAAAGCACGCTACCCGGCCGGCCGGGAAAGGAGTGGGGACGAGCGAGCGCCCCCCCCCCCTCCTCAGCCGTACCAGGCCGCATGCCCTCAACATGGGGGGGGGGGGTTGGGTGCTCTGGGGCAGGGCGCGCACTGCGGGGCCCCCCTACCCCAGAGCACCTGTCCCAATGTTGATAAGGACAGGGCCTCTTCCCGACAACCCTAGCCGTTGGTTGTCGGGGTCTGCGGCCGGGGGCTTATCGGAATCTGGGAGACCCCTTTAATAAGGGGGCCCCCAGATATCGGCCCCCCACCCTAGGTGAATGAATATGGGGTACATCGTACCCCTAACCCATTCACCTGGAGGCAAAGTGTAAAAGAAAAAAAAACACACAACACAGGGTTTTTAAAGTAATTTATTAGTCAGCTCCGGGGGCCCCCCTGTCTTCTTTAGCTCTTTTAGTAGGGAGGGCCTTCTTCTGCTCTCCGGGGGTCTTCTTCCGCTCACCAGGGGTCTTCTTCTGCTCACCGGGGGTCTTCTCCCATCTTCTCCGCTGTCATCTCGGCCCCGGTTCTTCTCCCCGGTGAGCGGAAGAAGATACCTAGGGTGGGGGGCCGGTATCTGGGGGCCCCCTTATTAAAGGGGTCTCCCAGATTCCGATAAGCCCCCGCCCGCAGACCCCGACAACCAACGACTAGGGTTGTCAGGAAGAGGCCCTGTCCTTATCAACATGGGGACAGGGTGCTCTGGGGTGGGGGGGCCCCGAAGTGCGCTCCTGTGCCCCAGAGCACCCAAACCCTCCATGTTGAGGGCATGTGGCCTGGTACGGCTCAGGAGGGGGGGGTGCTCGCTCGTCCCCACTCCTTTCCTGGCCGGCCGGGTAGCGTGCTTTGGATATGGGTCTGGTATGGATTGTGGGGGGACCCCATGTCAGTTTTTCGGCGTAGGGGGGTCTCCTTACAACCCATACCAGACCTAAGGGCCTGGTATGTTCCTGGAGGGGGAACCCATGTCGGTTTTTTATTTAAAATTTGGCGTGGGAGTTCTCCCTCTCAGGATTCAGCTAGAATTGGCAGGAATCCAAGTCGGATCTCCCGTCGCTTCTATGACGGCTTTGTCTTCATCGCGGCAAGCCAGCTCGGTGCTGGCTCCCGCGATGGGGCTCGTAGGTGGTCAATCTCGCCGAGAAAGGGAGCAGGATTGACACAATATCGCGGTCACCTACTGTATGTGGGCTTTAACGCCGTGAAAAACCCACGCATGCTCAGAAGCAAGTTATGAGACGGGAGCATTCGTTCTGGTAAAACTACAGTTCGTAATGGAGTAAGCACATTCATCACACTGTAATAGACAGAAAAGCGCAAATCGCCTTTTACAAACACAAAATCAGCAAAAGCAGCCCCAAGGGTGGTGTCATCCCCTTTATAGTGCCGTTGTACGAGTTGTACGTCACCGCGCTTTGCTTGTTTTTTTTCACGATCGTGTGTGGGCAATGTCGTTTTAATGATGAAGTTAGAAAAAACATTGTTTTTTCTAGAGGCTGAAAAACGTCGTTTTTTACAAGCCGAAAAATTAGCGTGTGTACGCGGCATTACTGTAAAGAAACCTTTCCGTATTTGGAGATGAAATCTCTTTTCCTCTAGACGTAAAGAGTGCCCCCTTGTCCTCAGTGTTGACCGTAAAGTGAATAATTCAACACCAAGTTCACTATATGGACCCCTTATATATTTGTACATGTTGATCATATCCCCCCTTAATCTCCTCTTCTCAAGAGTGAATTCAGTTCTTCTAATCTTTCCTCTTAGCTGAGCTCCTCCATGCCTCATATAAGTTTGGTTGCCCTTCTCTGCACTTTCTCCAGTTCCCCGATATCCTTTTTGAGAACTGGTGCCTAAAACTGAACTGCATATTCCAGATGAGGTCTTTCTAATGATTTGTACAGGGGCAAAATTATATCTCTCTCTCTCTCTCTGGAATCCATACCTCTCTTAACCACTTGACAACTGGGCACTTAAACCCACTTAATAACCAGACCAATTTTCAGCTTTCGGTGCTCTCACATTTTGAATGACAATAACTCAGCCATACAACACTGTAACCAAATGAAATTTGTGTCCTTTTTTTCCCCACAAATCGAGCTTTCTTTTGGTGGTATTTGATCACCTCTGCGTTTTTTTATTTTTTTTCGCTATAAATGAAAAAAGAACGAACATTTTGTAAAAAAATGAATTTTTCTTCTTTTCTATTATAACATTTTGCAAAAAAAAATGTTTTCTTCATAAATTTGGCCTAAAATGTATACTGCTACATATCTTTGGTAACAACAATAAAACATTTGGATATTATTTAGTCTGGGTGAAAGTTATAGGGTCCACAAGCTATGGTGCCAATATCTGAAAATTGATCAATTTGATCACATCTGATGTACTGATAGCCTATCTCATTTCTTGAGACCCTAACATGCCAGAAAAGTACAAATACCCCCTAAATGACCCATTTTTGGAAAGAAGACATTCCAAGGTATTTAGAAAGAGGCATGGTGAGTTTTTTGAAGTTGTCATTTTTTCCCACAATTCTTTGCAAAAATCAAGATTTTTTTTATTTTTATTTTTTTCCACAAAATGTTCATATTAGCGGGTTATTTCTCACACACAGCATATGCATACCACAAATTACACCCCAAAACACATTCTGCTATTCCTCCCGAGTATGGCGATACCACATGTGTGCGACTTTTACACAGCGTGGCCACATACAGAGGCCCAACATGCAGGGAGCACCATCAGGCGTTCTGGAACACCCAGACCAGTTCTGACATTCCTCTCCTACATGTAAAAATCACCATTTATTTGCTAGAAAATTACATAGAACCCCAAAACATTATATATGCTTTTTTAGCAAAGACCCTAGAGAATACAATGGCGGTCGTTGCAACTTTTTATCGCGCATGGTATTTGCCCAGCATTTTTTCGAATTTTGGGAAATAAAACAGTTTTGTGCTTTTAAAAAAAAAAAAACATTAAAGTTAGCCCAATGTTTTTGCATAATATGAAAGATAAAGTTACGCCGAGTCAATAGATACCCAACATGTCACACTTCAAAATTGCACACGCTTGTGGAATGGCGCCAAACTTCGCTACTTAAAAATCCCCATAGGTGACGCTTTAAATGTTTTTACTGGTTACATCTTTTTAGTTGGAGAAGAGGTCTAGGGCCAAAATTATTGCTCTCGCTCTAACGTTCGCAGCGATATCTCACATGTGTAGTTTGAACACCGTTTTCATATGTGGGCGGGACTTACGTGTGCGATCGCTTCTATATACGAGCAGGGAACAGGGGCGCTTTAAAACATTTTTTTTTTTTTTATTGTTAATTTTACTATATTTATTTTGGTTAGACATGTTTTTAACCAAAAATAAATGTTTTGATCACTTTTATTCCTATTAAAAGGAATGTAAACATCCCTTGTAATAGGAATATAGCATGACAGGTCCTCTTTACAGTGAGATATGGGGGGGTCAATAAGACCCCACATCTCACCTCTAGGCTGGGAAGCCTGAAAAAACAAAACAAAAAAAAAAACGATCCTGGCTTCGATCTTTGCGGTGAGTCGGAAGAAGCACCAGAGGGCGAAGGGAGGGGGGACATCCCCTTTCGCCTCCCGTAAGAACGATCAAGAGGTGGAACAGCCGTCATGATCGTTCTTATGGTGTAGGGAATCGCTGGCTGAAAAAGATGATATCTGAATGATGCCTGTAGCTGCAGGCATCATTCAGATATCTCTGCACAAAGTCAAGGACGTTATATGACGTCCGGCGGGCGGGAAGTGGTTAAAACGCATTTTTTTCCCCAGAGTATTTTCCGGGTATTGCAGAGCATTGGTGTGTGGGTATTGCAGAGTATTGGTGCGTGGGTATTGTAGAGTATTGGTGCGTGGGTATTGCAGAGTCTTGATGCGTGGGTATTGCAGAGTATTGGTGCGTGGGTATTGTAGAGTATTGGTGCGTGGGTATTGCAGAGTCTTGATGCGTGGGTATTGCAGAGTATTGGTGCGTGGGTATTGCAGAGTATTGGTGCGTGGGTATTGCAGAGTATTGGTGCGTGGGTATTGCAGAGTATTGGTGCGTGGGTATTGCAGAGTATTGGTGCGTGGGTATTGCAGAGTATTGGTGCGGGGGTATTGCAGAGTATTGGTGCGGGGGTATTGCAGAGTATTGGTGCGTGGGTATTGCAGAGTATTGGTGCGTGGGTATTGCAGAGTATTGTGCGGGGGTATTGCAGAGTATGGCAGGGTGTATTGCAGAGTATTGCTGGGTGTATTGCACAGTATTGGGGCGGGGGTTGCAGGGATGGCTGAGCAGGGATGGGTGGATCTGTGACGGCAATAGTCACAGATCCATCCACAGCGCTGCTGACACCCGCGCTCCCCCCTCTCACACTGTACCGATCGGTACAGAGAGAGGAGGGAGGAAGCGGCGTCATCAAATGACGCCGGTTTGTTTACATGTGATCGCTCCGTCATTGGACGGAGCGATCACGTGGTAAACGGCCGCTATCAGCGGCAATTTACCGCGATCCGTGTGGTCATGGATATTCCCGTGTGCGCGCCCCAGGGCGCGTGCGGGAGCGCAACTCCGGGAGGATGTTACATAACGTCCACCCCCAGTTAAGGAACCACCTTGCAGCCGTTATTTTACGGCTAGCGGTGGTTAAGTGGTTAATACAAGAAAGGACTTTGCATGCTTTGGAAACTGCAGCTTGGCATTGCATGTTATTATTGAGCTTATGATCTACCAAAACCCCCAGATTTTTCTCCACTACGGATCCCTCCAGTTGTACTCCCCCTAGTATGTATGATGCATGCATATTCTTAGCCCCCTAATGCATTACTTTACATTTATCAACATTAAAGGGTTTGTAAAGGAATTTTTTTTCTATGTTAATAGCTTCCTTTACCTTAATGCAGTGCTGTTTTCATGTCCTCATTGTTCGTTTTTGCTCTCAAGTTGCTGTAGTTCTTCTCTGATCTCCACACTTCCTGGTTGTCTGTTTCTTGATGACCACAGTACTGGGAGCTTTCTCTCTGTGGTCACTAACTTCAAGGAGGTGTGATTACTGTGTGTCTAAAACCCCTCAGCACCAATCAGTTTCGTTTTCCAAACCATCACTACCCTGTATTGGCTCTGTGGCTCTGTACATCACAGAAGCAGAAAACAACATGCAAAAACTAAACTAGAAACTGTAGGTACATTATATGATTGATTTTTATCTATTTTTAATCGTTTTTAAAAGGAATCAGTCAACTATTATGTCTCTATACCCTGTAAACAGTCATTTCAGCAAAAAAAAATGTTTTTCTTTACAACTCGTTTAAACCTTATCTGCCACATAGTCGCCCAATTAGACAGAGCATTGAGGTCGGCTTGTAAATTGGCGACATCCTGTAAGAACGTTATTCCACTGCATAGCTTGGTGTCATCTGCAAAGACAGAAATGTTACTTTTGATCCTAGACCCAATATCATTTATAAAGATATTAAAAAGTAAGTGTCCCAGTACTGAACCTTGGGGTACACCACTGATAACCTTAGACCATTCAGAGTATGAATCATTAACCACTACTCTCTGAATTCTGTCTTTTAGCCAGTTTTCTATCCATTTACAGACTGATATTTCCAATCCTGTAGACCTAACTTTACACATGAGCCGTGTGGGGGGAACTGTATCGAACGCTTTTGCAAAATCCAAATATATCACGTCCACAGCCACACCTCTGTCCAAGGTTTTACTTACCTCTTCATAAAAGGAAATCAGGTTTGTCTGACAACTTCTGTCTTTCATGAATCCATGCTGTCTGTTGCTTAAAATATTTTTTTTCCAGCAAGAACTCGTCTATGTGGTCTTTTATTAATCTCTCCAGTATCTTTCCAACTATAGAAGTTAAACTAACAGGTCTATATTGAATTCAGAATGAGAGAAGAAGGGGGATGTTTGTGGTGCAAGGGGTAAGGCAGTAATGATGAGAAAGAACATATTCTTAAGAAAATACAAAATAGTTTTATTCAATATAAATATGTAGCCATCCGGCTACACTGTTATGGGTTCACCTCCCATTGTCTATCCGTTCCTGTGTTTTCAACCTGGACGTGTGAGCATCACTGGCCGCCATGGTTACCTTTGGTTGACCAATGGCGGTGCAGCCGTCCCCTCCACCCACGCAATGCCTGATGGTCCTTGTGGTTTTGGTTGGATGCAGGGGCGGGCTTAGTCACCTGTGAGCACTGATTGGCCCGCTCCACGTCCGATGACGCCGGGTTTAGATACTATATAAACCCAGCTCTCTTGACACTTGTGTGCAGAGAGCGGGAAGCTGCTGCAGCGCTAGGATGAGAGTCTGTTAACTTGAAATCCTTTGGTAAGCACTTTTGTTGATGTGTGGACACTATCAATATTGCTGACTGTTTAAAAGAAACATATTCTTTATCATCTTTTTTTCTTCTTGTTTTTTCCTGGTTTTTGTTTCTCCTTTCTCTGTAAAATCAACGCTGAAATTATAGGTCTACTTTTCACTGTCTGGCTTATGTTGGACACAAAAGTCTTCTCTTCCCCTTTTTTATATTGTAAACATAGGAGACCTTTTGGTCCATTCCAAAACCTTTTTTTGAAAGAACTTTAAACATTAAACCCACTCTCTCCTAAGAGTTTAACATATCCACATTATTACTGTCTGCTTAACAAGTAACTATACATCTTTTATATTTCTCTTGAATCAGTTTGAGGGGCTATGTCCCATTCAAACTGATAATACATTTTTTCTATAAAAAAAACATTTTTTATATTTTTTCTGCCACTAGGGAGGAACATTGGCAGTCAACTAATTATGAATATTACTCAGATTCTTTTTTCTGTTTTTTGTTTTTTGGTCCATCGATATTTTTTATTTTTTACACTTATCTTATAATTTTATTCTTTACCCCAACTGGTAGTCCATATATTGTTTCCTTTTATTTCTGTACATCATATAGGATTTAGAGGATTAACTCCTGACACTGTGGTTTGCGTGTTTTTTCCATCTTCCTCAAACAACTTACTCTCATCTGTAAGTATTACTCAGAGAGATCCCTCCTCTTTTTTGGTTTAAAAATAATTGGCATGATCCCATTCAGAGGACCTCACTAATTTACTATGGGCTACTTGACCCCATTTTAAATTGAATTTTATTTCATCCTTTTAATTTTTTATTATTTTCTATGGTTATACACTATGTTTGTTTTTCTCGTCCAACAGTCGCTTCCAAGCTCATATAGCCTCTTTTTATGACCGTACTCGGAAATAATTGTGTTGACCCTATTCAGGGTCTATACATCCATCCATGTCCCTGGGGGAGGTATTGAGCGCCCGACTCTGTGGTGTGTGTGGTTTAGCATATTTAGTCTGCCCCCCCTCTGGAATATTCCTTGGCCATTAGCCACATGTTTATGTTATCTACATGTTTATGTACTGTTTTCCATACATTGTACATGGCTAATCTAATGTACTTTTGCTTAGCTATAAACATTTTTGTACAGATTTTGCCTTCCCCTGAAGAAGCGAGAATCGCAAAACATGTTGGGAACATGCGATCTCCGTGTGTTGTAAACTAAAATAATGTTTATCAATAATGTTTATAAATGACCACCATAAATTATAAATTTGATCGAATCTTGTTTTTACATATTTATATTGAATAAAACTATTTTGTATTTTCTTAAGAATATGTTTTCTCATTATTACTGCCTTACCCCTTGCACCGCAAAAATACCCCATCTTCTCTCGTTCTGAATTCAACATTTCTATTTGGGATTAGGTGCCTTACCTTATGGGTGAATCTACTAGTGCTTGGACAAATCATAAATTAACAGGTCTATAGTTACTTGGTAAAGACTTTGTTCCCCTTTTAAATATAGGCATCACATTGGCCCTGCGCCAATCTAGTGGTACTGTTCCTGTCATTAATGAGTCCCTAAAAATTAGATACAATGGCTTTGAAATTACAAAGTGCAATTCTTTTGGGATCAGTGAGTGGATGCCATCTGGTCCAGGTGCTTTATCCACCTTTTATTCTGTCTTAATATTTCTGGACTATATTCCTTTTGAGCCATTGTGGATCATTTGGGGCTGTGTCACTACCACCCCCATTATGGACATGAGCTCCCCCATGCTCCATTGTATACACAGAGCTGTAGAAAGTATTTAATAAATTAGCCTTCTCTTTGTCCCCAGTCACTCACTCTAGATTATTTTGTAAAGGGCCTACATGCTCAGACTTGACTGTTTTGCTCTTAATATATTTGAAGAAAAATGTTGCTCTCTTGAAATTAAGTGTTTTTATCTTTCACGTATGTGATTTTTGCTTACAGCTTACATCAAATTAAATCATATTATGGTCACTGCTACCCGGGTGTTCCTTTATCTGAACATTAGTAATAAGCTCCACATAGTTTGAGATAACCAGGTCCAACAGAGCATCATTCCTAGTTGGGGCCTCAATAAACTGCACCAAAAAAAAAAAATTGTCCTGTAATAGGTTTATCATTTTTTGCCCTTTATCTGTCCCAGTAGTGCGATTAATCCAGTCAATTTCTGGGTAGTTAAAAAAATCCCCCATTATTATTACCATCCCAGCCCTTGCAGCCATTTCCATCTGTGCAAGGAGCTGAGTCTCCACCTCCTCATTAACATTGGGTGGTCTATAACAAACTCCAATGATTAACTTTGAACTACGCACATCTGTATGCAGTTCCACCCATAATGCATCAGACTCATCACACTTTCCATCCAGGTCCTCTTTCACACTCGCTTTGAGATCACTTTTCACATAGAGACAGTCCCCTCTGCCTTTCCTTTTTACCCTGTCTTTCCGAAAGAGTGCATAGCCAGAAATATTAATAGCCCAGTCACATGAGGAATGAAGCCAAGTTTCAGCAATACCTATTACATCATAGCTCTCCTGACACAACCTGGTTCCTCAAAGATATTCCTAAAGAGTTTCAAGAAATTAGACAGGCTGGAAACCACTGGATCATTCTTCTCCCACAGAGGGGCAGCCTAGGCTAAAGCCTCGCTGGAAATAATATAGGCTAACTTTGTCTGATCAGATGGGAAGTTTTGGGGTTGGGGTTCAAAATGGTACACTGGCTTAGGAATCCCCTGCAGGCCTTGGCGTCCCCAGAGTAACAGGACGGAGCTGGCAAATGCAAAGTGTTAGTCCCTGCGACTGTGACTAGAACAGATACGGCAGCAGATTGCGGTTAAGGTTGACGATCCAGGGGACCTAAAGCTGTTCAAAGCAGGAAGCCAAATCCTGAATAAAGTGCATCACCTAGGTCTGGTTAGATTACTGGGTCTCGAGTCTGTGGACTATGCCCTGCAGCTGAACATCGACAGGTAGTGGCACAGGTACATGACCTGAGGCCAGGTGACAGATGCACACCGCTGGGGTCAGGAGCGTGGTCCCTAAGCTGATACACAGACCAGAGGTAAGCAGACAGACAGGGCATAAGACATTAATTCAGATTCATGACAACGGGTATCTTTCAAAAACAGGTACCTGCCCCCCCCCCCCCCCCGAAAGTTGCAAAAATAAGGCAGTGGAGGGGGGGAGGAAGTAAACAATTTTGGGTTTAGCTTCTCTTTAAAAAAAACTCAAAAAAACTCTCCAGGCTTTGTCCCTGCACTACTTCTGGTGTACATTGCACACAGAAGGGAGAGACTTTACCTTTTACTCATTACCATATGAAAAATATTTATCAACTATATCTTTTTTTCACAGCAGGATCTCTCAGTTCTGTCTAGAGCCAAGATATATGTACAGTCCATTTCAGATCACAGCTCCATTTCAATCAAACTATCTTAATCAAGTAAAGAACAATGTCAATAGGTCTAAAATAACACTTTATTTAGCAATCAGTTCAATTGTTTGTATCAGAACCAGTTTATGTAATTATTTCACCAAAAATACAACCCCAGACGTCTCCCCAATGAATATCTGTAAGACACATAAGTGTACCATGCACATATATTTTAATTAAAGTAGCCTTTCAGAACCCAGACATTTTGGGGATAAAGAGTGGGGAGAAGAGCCATAAGTGTGCTTTATTCGTAAATGATCTGATGATGTTCATCACCTCTCCCCACACTACTCTGCCAAACTTACTGTCTCTTCTGAACCACGTTGGAAAAATTTCAGGGCTCATAGTCAATCACAATAAATCGGAAACATTGAATGTTAATTTGCCAATCTCGACTCTACAGAGTATCCAGTTTCAATGCTCATTTCAGTGGCAGCAGACATCCTCTCCTATTTAGGAATCCAGCTGACCCCCAGTCTTTCCTCCCTTTACAAGGCCAACTACCCAACTCTATTTGCTAGGCTATTAGAAGACATACAGGCATGGTCAGACATGAGTTTGTCATGGATAGGTAGGATTGCCCCCGTGAAAATGACAGTTCTCCCCAGGCTACTATATTTTTTACGTACTTTGCTGATCCAGGTCCCTGTTATCGGCACTCGATGGTTCCAATACAAAATTATCTGTTTTATTTAGGGGACCAAAAGCCCCATAATAGTAAGGACCATGATGTAGGCTCCTATGGATATTGGCAGACTAGGTGTGCCTGACTTTAAGAAATACTATGTGGCAGCACTGCTTTCTTAACTAGGCAAACACTATCAACTAGACTGGGTTTCCATAGAGGCCCAGGCAAGTTTTCCCCTTGCAATGGATCTCATCCTTTGGGTTTCTTCGAAACATCGTAGAGCTATACCGAGCCCAATGCTCTTTAACTCACTTCAGGTGTGGGACACAAGCTGAAGGAGATGGTCTCTGCATTCGACACATACCCCAGTAGCTTCCCTTTTCGACAACCCCTTTTCCACCGTGTATGCAAACCGACAGGTATGGCTGGTGGTTGAATGAGGGAATGTACCGTATTGGTGACTATTTTGACCTCAGAGGCATATGTCCCCCCTCATATGTCACGTGAAGTCTGGAGATGCCCCCCACTGAGAGCTTCCACTGGCAACAAATTTACCACTTTTTCAAATCCCTACAGATAACTCAGTCCGTACTGTACTGTGTTTGAAAACAGGTGCATGCAGGATGCTACACTGTGTGGGGAAGGGGTGTCTCGTTATTATATAAATTGTTTATCAACAATAATAATAGATTATCCTACCAGGTGGTGTGGGAAAGGGATCTGTCCATAACCCCTGAGGTGGAGAACTGGCGTAAATGGAGCATGTGGATTTATAAAGGTATCTTAAATGTAGCCTTGATTATAGCAGGCTATAAAGCCCATGCCAAATGGTACTTGGTTTCAGAGCGTTTGTCAAAATTGTATCCAGGCACCTCAGCCGCATGCTTCAGGGGTTGTGGCCAAATAGGTACACCATTTCATGTCTGGTGGGTGTGTCCTGAAGTTTGCCGCTTTTGTATAAGGATCCAATCATACATTTTTTCAGTCACAATGGTCAATATCACTAAAGATGCGAGTATAGCCCTATTAAATAAGCCTGTTGAAAATGTCCCCCGACATACCCAGAACCCTAATTTACTTTATGTTCTTAGTGGCTAAAATCGCTATAGCAACAGTGTGGAAAAGCCCTGTTATGGATATTGCCTTAATGAAACGGAAACTTACATGGATCATGTTGAATGAAAAAGTAGTGAGTGTCTTACGAGATAAGCAATCCATCTTTGATAAAATATGGTCCCCTTGGCTGGCTTATTTGCAAGTTCCAGGAGAACAAAGCTGATAATGACTGGAGGATCCCTGGACAGACTCACTTCTTCTTTCCTCTCTCTTTCTTTACCTCTTCTGTTCCTCTGATTCCAGCCAACCTAGGCATCATGCTCTAACCACTCTTTCCCTTCCTTTCCCCCCTTTTTTTTTCTTCTCTCTCTCTCTCTTCCTACTCTAACAATTTTTGTTTATAGTTGGGGGATTGGAGCCCCCTATAGGGGAAACAGGAAAATTATAAGGGAGCCATAATCACTGGACTAAGACCCCTTTTTTTTTAGAGCCTACTCAGTGATTACATTTCAGTGAAGACTTGACCTCAGGATCTTTCTGACTTATTGGTCCATACTGTGACTTACAGGGCAATAGTCCTGACAGCTACCTCCCAGTGTTCACAATGTTCTTGTTTTAATATACAGGTGAAACTCGAAAAATTTGAATATCGTGCAAAAGTTAATTTATTTCACTAATGCAACTTAAAAGGTGAAACTAATATACTAGATAGACTCATTACATTTAAAGTAAGATAGTTCAAGCCGTAATTTGTCATAATTGTGATGATTATGGCTTACAGCTCATGAAAACCCCAAATCAACTATCTCAGAAAATTGTTATATTGTGAAAAGGTACAATATTCTAGGCTCAAAGTGTCCCACTCGTATCAGCTAATTAAGCCATAACACCTGCAAAGGGTTCCTGAGCCTTTAAATGGTCTCTCAGTCTTGGTCAGTAGGAATCGCAATCATGGGAAAGACTGCTGACCTGACAGTTGTGCAGAAAACCATCATTGACACCCTCAGATCCTGGACATGGGCTTCAAATGTCGTATTCCTCTTGTCAAGCCACTCCTGAACAACAAATAACATCAGAAGTGTCTTACCTGGGCTAAAGAAAAACAGACCTGGTCTGTTGCTCAGTGGTCCAAAGTCCTTTTTTTCTGATGAGAGCAAATTTTGCATCTCATTTGGAAACCAAGCACCCAGAGTATGGAGGAAGAATGGAGAGGCACACACTGCAAGATGCTTAACCACTTCCATACCAGCCACTGTCATATGACGTCCACAAAGTGTCTCTACCATCCAGAGTGGACGTCATATGACGTCCTGGACTTTGAAGGGGCATATCTGAATGATGCCTGCAGCGAGAGGCATCATCCAGATATCTATCTCTTGTGCCGGCGATTCTGCACAACGTAAGAACAATCATAGCGGCGGTTCCACCGCTAGATCGTTCTTACAGGCGGCGGGAGGGGACATCCCCCCCCTCCCGCCGCCATCCGGTGCTTCTCCGGGCTCTCCCGTGCCATCGGGGGCCCGGAGAAAGAATCGTCCGGCGCTGGCAGGAAGTATAGAGATGACCATCTCTATGACCGTCGGAGGACCCAGGCGCGATGTGATGACGTCACGCCCAGGTCCCGTAAGTAAACAAAGCCGCGATTGCGGCTATAAGCCACATTATTCATGAGATCAGTGAATTTTTTTCACCGATCTCATGGTTTCCAGCCTGGAGGAGAGATGTGGGGTCTTATTGACCCCCCCCATCTCTCCATAAAGAGGACCTGTCACACACATTCCTATTACAAGGGATGTTTACATTCCTTGTAATAGGAATAAAAGTAATAAAAAAATAAAAAATAAAATAAAAAAGTGTAAAAAAATAAATAAATATGTAAAATAAATAAATAATAAAAAAAAATTAAAACGCCCCTGTCCCCGGTAGCTCGCACGCAGAAGCGAACGCACACGCAAGTCCCGCCGACAGATGTAAACGACGTTTCCCATGTGGAAGTAAAATATATTTTAAATATATTTTAAAAAAACATTCTTAATATATTTTTCTCAAATATATTGCCATATATTTGAAATGCTACAATTTTGGCCAGATTCAATATATTTCAAAAATATATTTCAATATATTTGTGAATATATTATGGAATGCATTGGAAAATATATTGCAAATATATTCATAAATATATGTTAAATGTACTTCTGAATACATTTAGCAATATATTTATGCAACCATAAATATATTGCAATGTGCATTTTGGAATGCATTGTGAATATATTGCTAAATGCATTCAGAAGTACATTTCACATATATTTATGAATATATTCACAATGCATTCCAAAATGCACTTTGCAATATATTTATGGCTGCAAAAATATATTGCTAAATGCATTCAGAAGTACATTTAACATATATTTATGAATATATGTGCAACATATTTCACAATGCATTCCAAAATATATTCACAAATATATTGAAATATATTTTTGAAATATATTGAATCTGGCCAAAATTGTAGCATTTCAAATATATGGCAATATATTTGGGAAAAATATATTAAGAATGTTTTTTTTAAATATATTTTAAATATAAATGTAAATGTACTTCTGAATGCAAAATTTAAAAAAATACATTCCTATTACATTTTGAAATGCTGTGTATTTATATATTGTATTTTATATATTGTAGGCCTATAAAACTAGCAAACATTTGAAAAAAAAACAATAACACAGTACAATACACACAACTTTATTATCATGTAAATATACAAAAACTACAACACAGGGAATAGAAAGTGGTGTTAACTGTGGTAAATGACATTAATGACATAAAAGTTTGTGGTATTCTGCTGAGGTTCCTGATGTTTCCCTTCAGGTGATATTTCAACGCCGCAATTTTTCTCGTAACAGCGTCACTGATCACAGCTTATGAAGTCCCAGGAAACTTTGCCAAAGTAGCAGCTTTAAAAAGTAAATGGAAAATATTAGACTTCTTAGATTTTCCCTGTGAATCTAAAGCCATATAAGACCCTTTTCACACTGCAGCGCTGCTAAAGCTCCGGCGGTTTTGCAGTGTTTTTGTAGCACTTTTTCGTTTTTTTTTTTTTTTAAAGGGAAAAAGACCAGTTTTTAATGCGCTTTTAGGGTGCTTTGGAAGCACTGCCCATTAATTTCAATAGGCAGGTGCATTTTAGGAGCGCTATTTATAGCGCTCCCAACCCGCCCCAGATGCTGCTTGCAGGACTTTTTCTAATGTTGCGCAAGCGCACCGCCCCAGTGTGAAATTACTCATTGCACTGAAAGGGATGCAGTTTTATTAGCTTTTTAGAGGCTATTTCTAGCACTAAAACGCCTGAAAACTGCCTCAGTGTGAAAGGAGTCTAACAGATGCAGCTGAGTAAATAAAACTAACAGAATTAAGCATGTATAAAAACATCAAAATATTGTAGACTTTTCAAAAATCAGTATAAAAATCAACATCTTGCCTGCAACTTGCCTTATTAGTTCAGACTACTACCAGACTGAGCAAGATATCTCATTTTGACACAACAGTCAAATTGGCTTACAGTCTACATGTCAAAGCTGATGTTTTCATAGGGTCTAATTGTACCCGCTTCTCTCCATCTTTCAGCCGCTTGGAGGCACCGCCTTAAAAGATACTCTTTATTGAAGTGGTTGTAAAGACACAAGAGTTTTTACCTTCATGTATTCTATGCATGAAGGTAAAAAAAAAAACTTCTGTGTGCAGCAGCCCCCCTATACTTACATGAGCCCCCTCTCGATCCAGCGATGTCCACGAGAGCCTTGTCTCTTCAGGGACTTGCACTGCTGATTGGCTTTCTGTAGTGGTGGGAGCTATTGGCTCACGATTCTATCAATCACAGCCAGTGAGCTAATTAGGAGATGGGGCCAAGGCAAGGCTCAGTGTGTGATTGGACACACAGAGCTCTGGTTCAGGAGCACCGACATGGGACCTGAGAAGAGAAGGATCTGAGCTGCTCTGTACAAAAACCCTTACACAGAGCAGGTAAATAGGAGTAGGACATGTTTGATATTTTAAAAAAAAAAGACGTTTTAATGTTTCGGTACCAAAAGAAAACCTACCTGTTTAGGCCTTGAGTACGACACTTGACAAGGAGATGAGCTCAACTCTTCAGACGGGACAGAAGGTGATGCACACGATACACCCACACAGGATGAACTTCCACCATCATTCTTCAGTACTATTAGCTGCGCTCTTGTGGTTTTCAAAGTATCCATTACACCAGGCAAATCTATGGAAATGCATAAAAACTTTTTAAGTAACATAATGGCCTATTTTCTCACTATATCCATTCATTTCATTTGTTAGAAATTGATGACATGGAAAAATGTACTTTTACATGATTAGAGGGCTTCCTCCAGTCTGCTGCTGACCCCCCCCCACTAGATCAAAAATATTCCAGGAGGGTTTCTCCCAAGGTAAAAGTTCCACAAAACAAAAATCCTACTTGTGTATATAGTATGTAGTTACCTCACTGATACTATAATGAATGTAGTACAGTAAACTCCCAGTTACCCAACGAGCCCCATTGGTACTGTTGTTTCTGGTTGCTTGAGAGCTAATAGTAACTCTCAAGCATCCACCTCCTATGGCACCCTGACCCCCACTTAGAAGCTAAAGGGGGTAGGGATTGGGGGCAGGGTTTTACCACCCCCAAATTCACATGTGAATGAGCCTTAAAAGTGCTATTGCCAAATGCAACTAAGGGCTCATTCACAAGTGCGGTATGCAATGCTCCTCTGAGAAATTCTGCAAGGTGGTGAGGAGGCAAAATGTTAACACCCATAATTGCAGTGAATGGCACGTGATTGCAGCGCGGTAGTACGGCAATTATAGGTTTTAGTCAGGTGTGAGGAGGCAACATTGGAGGACACTGTGCCCAGTGATCTTTGACTTCTCCCATGTTGTTCAGGTAGATCTCCACCTCTCTAAGGCCAAGGGGGTCCGAGGGGGTCCGCCGGACCGTTTCCAGCGGAGATTCCTCCTCCGGATTTTAATCCGATGGCTTGTACACACCATCGGATCAAAATCCGCGCGGAATACATCCGCGGTGACGTGTCGCCGCGACGATGACGCGGCGACGCTGGAAGGTAAGTACTTCCACGCATGCGTCGAATCATTACAACGCATGCGAGGGAGGGGAGCGGACGGATTGATCCGGTGAGTCTGTACAGACAACCGGATCAATCCGCTGGACACGATTCAAGCGGATAGATTTCTTAGCATGCTAAGAAATTTCTATCCGCTTGAAATCGATCGGCCGGAGGAATCTCCGCGGATAAATATCCGCTAGGCCGTACAGACAACCGGATTTGTCCGCTGGAACTGATCCGCGGATCAATCCCAGTGGATAGATCCGGTCGTGTGTACGAGGCCTAAGGTTGCCTAACTCTGCCATAAAACACTGTAGAATGAAAGGGAAAATGATTGGTCAAACAGAAAATAAAGATAAAAAAAAATCAGTACTGGTGGAATAACACACAATAAATAGATAAAAAATGAAAAGACTGCGCCAATATAAAAAATTTGATTAAAATACAAAAATTTCACCAATACCAATTCACATTGATTAACCATTGATTAATGCACAATAATTAACCAAAACAAAAAATCAGAGTGCACGGAAAAATAAATTCACAAAATGAATGTCCAATTATATGTATAAACATTGAGAGGTTAATACGCCAAATTGGTGATCCCAAAATTGTATGCCAACAGCACACAATTGGCAAACCAAACCTCAAAAGTTCTTAATGATATCACCACAAAACTCAAACACTGATGACCAAATGAATAATGAAGGATGATGCAGATATGATGATCAGATACAGTGCCAGTTGAATGCGGTGATATAAAAAAATGGAAGGTGCCCACCATCGTAATTAAGTTGTCTGCTTACCAAAGGCAAGTTGTCTCAGTTGTTGGTTTCCTTCTTCCAAGTGCCTATTCCGGTTTTCCATTCACCAGCTGTCAGTCTTGGTCAGGTGCTTTGACAGCGGCTGGCGGCCCATCTGTCAGAATCCCCCAAAAAAATTAAAACATTTAGCTTTCCACCTTCACACCCCATCCACCCCCCCTCACACACACCCCATCCACCACCCCCCACACACACCGCTAACCTCTTTCTGCACACTTTATTTGATGGCAGCTGAATGTAAACAGCAGGTAGTGGGGGAACCATAGCCAGACTGCCATTGGCTGTTTAAATTTTAAAATTAGGCTGACTATTGCGCCCCCTTCCCACTGCCTGCTGTCAATCAGCAGAGGAAGACCTGAAGAAGAATGTTCTCCTTCAAATCCTCTCCTTTGCTGATTGACAACAGGCAGTGGGCAGGTGCAATAGCCCACTAGCTATTGGCTACTGCAATTTAAAATAGTCAATAGCAACCTGGTTATTGATTCCCCTGCTATCTGCTCCTTTTTCCTGTATTCTGACAGTGGCCAGTGGCTGTTAGAATACAAAAAAGGCCTAGGTGTCAACTGATATCAGGCTACTTCTGGGGCAGCTGGATGTAAACAGAATATCAGTACCTCATATTGTTATTGGCCTGAAAGGTGGCCCATAATTGGTATCTGTATGGAAAAATACATATCTGTTGGCACCTAGTAGCAGGGCAGATAATATGCAAAAGGGGAGGGAGACATAAAACATTGGTAGCACTGTGCCCTGACATTATAATGGGGTATATTTACTAAAGGCAAATCCACTTTGCACTACAAGTGCACTTGGAAGTGCAGTCGCTGTAGATCTGAAGGGGACATGGAAAAAAAAAAAGCATTTTTGCTTGTACATGATTGGATGATAAAATCAGCAGAGCTTCCCCTCATTTCAGATCGTCCCCTCCGATCTATAGCGACTGCATTTTCAAGTGCACTTGTAGTGCAAAATGGATTTGCCTTCAGTAAATCAACCCCTATGCTGCATGGTGAGTGGATATAGAATGGAAGCCGTATAATATTATATGCTGCAATGTGCACTGAAAGTATGCTACACAGTTACTGGATATAACATGGAAGCCACACATATTATATGAAGCAGAGTGACATGCTGTGGAAGAGGAGCTCTATAATATTACATTACTGTGCACATGCTGCATGGTAACTGGGAAGGTGAATGCACACAGAATGAGAACTATTCAGCAGGAAATAGACAAATACAACTTAACTCATGCACCAAACTGTCACAATTCTAATATTATTTGATAGAAGACATACCTTTAATCCAGGAGAATCCATCCAGGAGAATACAGAGTATCTCCACCATGCCACGCTTTCCTTTTCAGACTAGGCCTTACAGGAAGTGAGAGGTGGAAGTTCACCACCCCTCTGGTTCCCACCCAGCTCACTTCCTGTCTTCCTGTATTATGATAGAAGTCTGTCTGTTTGAAGAGTTTTTCCCAGGGCAGGATTTACATATTAGAAGATTGAAGGCACAGAAATCACAGACCCACATCCCAATAAAAGGAATGAAAAAAAAGAAATGAGAAACATATTTATACATGTAAGTAAGTGATGGGAGAGGCATTCTAGCTATATATATATATATACACACTGTATATTCATTCTGCTATGTGTGTGTATATATGTATGTGTATATATATATATATATATATATATATATATATATATATATTATATACACACACATATATACTGTGTATATACACACACAAGAATGCAGCTCTCATCACTTCCATATTTATCTTCCAGCCCAGCCTAGTATTGGCACATGACAACAGTGCAGCTTGGGCAGGGATATGACACTTAAAGCGAACTTCCACCCAAAAGTGGAAGCTCCACTTATTTGCCCCCCCCCCCTACTTTGCCACATTTGCCACCTTTCGGGGGAGGGGAGCAGGTTCCTGTTTTTGACAGGTACCTGTCCCCACTTCCGAGAGATCTCGCTGCGGCAGATGCGTTTCCGATGCTTTTCTGCATGCGTGTTTTTGATGCATTCCAGGGCATGTTTGGTGTGTTTTTAAAGCATTCCAGTGCATTTTCCTCCTTTTTTTCTTAACCTTAGATAAGGACATGTGCGTTCAGGTGCATTCTAGTGCGTTTTTGATGTGCTTTACAGTGTTCCATTACAGTCCAGTGCAGGAAAAATGCAGCATGCTCTACTTTTTTTCTGGAACTGCAAGCACTGGTGTGAATTATGCCATTAAAAACCATATATCCTACTTTCCATGCAGAAAAAAAACCGCACTGGACTGCATGTGGTGTGAATTGGCCCCTATAGGGAATGGCGGCAGCAGCAACCGAGAGCCAATGGAAACATTGGCTGGGGTACCAACATCGCCGGATTCCAGGACAGGTAAGTGTCCTAATATTAAGTCAGCAGCTGTAGTATGTGTACAGTATGGGGGTTATTTACTAAAGGCAAATTCACTTTGCACTACAAGTGCAAAGTGCACTTGAAATTGCACTGAAAGTGCACATGTAAGTGCAGGCGCTGTAAATCTGAGGGGTAGATCTGAAATGAGGGGAAGCTCTGCTGATTTTATCATCCAATCATGTGCAAGCTAAAATGCTGTTTTTTTTATTTTCCTTTCTCCCCTCGGATCTACAGCGACTGCACTTCCAAGTGCACTTTCCTTGCAATTTCAAGTGCACTTGTAGTGCAACGTGGATTTGCCTTTAGTAAATAACCCCCTTTGTGTAGCTGCTGAGTTTTAATTTTGTGCTGGGGAGAACTTTAATATCCCAATTCCTTTTATTTGGCTGCTGGAACTACCCTTCGGCAGGTACTAAGTCCAAACAATGGACTGGACTTAGTATAAAAAGAATATACAGTATATATACTATATATACTATATTGCCAAAAGTATTAGGACACCTGTCTTTACACACACATGAACTTTAATGGCATCCCAGTCTATAACAGATTCAATTCCTCTGGGAAGGCTGTCCTATGGGAATGTTTGACCAATCTTCCAGAAGCACATTCATCCCAAAGGTGTTCTATCAGGTTGAGGTCAGGACTCTGTGCAGGCCAGTCAAGTTCCTCCACCCCAAACTCGCTCATCCATGTCTTTATGGACCTTGCTTTGTGCACTGGTCCAAATCATTTGGTGGAGGTGGATTATGGGGGGGGGGGGGTTGTTTTTCAGGGGTTGGGCTTGGCTCCTTAGTTCCAGTGAAGGGAACTCTTAAAGCGTCAGCATACCAAGACATTTTGGACAATTTCATGCCCCCAACTTTGTGCGAACAGTTTGGGGACAGCCCCTTCCTGTTTCAACATGACTGCACACCAGTGTACCAAGCAAGGTCCATAAAGACACTAAAGAGGGAGTTTGGTAATAATAGTGTAACTACTGATTCATGGATTAAACAGAACATTGATGATTTATATCCAGAGTTTCTCTCGGTACCCTGTAAGCAGACAAGACCCTTGTACTGTGGAGGTGGATGTTTGTGAAGGTTCTCATTCATTCAGGTCAATCAATAAATCAAACTAACTGGACTTGCTGTATTTTAAGACATTTTGCTGGTCCGCCGACAAGCGTTCTCAATTCAGAATGACATTCTTTGGGAATGGAAAGTGGATGCAAGAGGTTTATCTGCTTTGTATTAAATGGATTATGTGCTTAAAATCGTATAAAAACAAACCATTTTAAAATGGGAGTGTCTCTCTTATAAATGTATTCAGAATGTTATCTATGTCATAGTTACAAAAATGTCAGAAAAAATATATGTTGAAATGTCTTTATTAGACATTAAAGGAGTTCTCCAAGCTAAAACTTTTAACCCCCGCTGTGCCCGGGCTGTAAAACTATGCAATTCTTCGGCGTCCGCTGGGTGGCGTTCAAGTCGTTTTCTGCGTCAAGTATGCAAATTAGCTATTTCCGACAATCCACGAACGTACGAGCGGCCATCGCATTCTTTTACGTCGTCTCTAGTCGGCTTTTTTCGGCGTATAGTTAAAGCTGCTATTTGGTGGCGTATAGTTAAACCTGCTATGTTAAGTATGGCCGTCGTTCCCGCGTTTAATTTGAATTTTTTTTTATGTTCGCGTAAGTCGTCCGTGAATCGGGATGGACGTAATTTACGTCCACGTCAAAACAATTACATCCTTGCGACGTCATTTAGCGCAATGCACGGCGGGAAATTTAGGAACGGAGCATGCGCAGTTCGTTTGGCATGGGGACGCGCTTCATTTAAATGAAACACGCCCCCTACTCGCCGCATTTGAATTCCACGCCGTTACGCCGCTTGAGATACACTACGCCGCCGTAACTTACGGCGCAAAATCTTTAAGGATTCGAACCAAAGCCAGGTAAGGTACGGCGGCTTAGCGTATCTCAGATACGATGCGCCGGGCAGATCTTTGTGGATCTGCCCCTTAAAGGAGTTCTCCAAGCTAAAACTTTTAACCCCCGCTGTGCCCGGGCTGTAAAACTATACAAAATAAACTTTCACTTACCTGCCTACGATCCCCCGTTGTTCCGATATCGCCGTCCCGTTCTCCGGTCCCGGTCTGTTCCACTTCCTGCGGGTCGGTGACTCACAGTGCGCTCGGCCTATCAGCGGCCGTGACGGGACACCGACCCGCAGGAAGTGGAACAGACCGGGACCGGAGAACGGGACGGCGATATCGGAACAACGGGGGATCATAGGCAGGTAAGTGAAAGTTTATTTTGTCGGAAATAGCTAATTTGCATACTTGACGCAGAAAACGACTTGAACGCCACCCAGCGGACGCCGAAGAATTGCACCTTAGATCCGAAGGCGTACGAAGACGTACTCCTGTCCGATCTAACCCAGATGCCGTCGTATCTTGTTTTGAGGATTCAAAACAAAGATACGACGCGGGAAATTTGAAAGTACGCCGGCGTATCAGTAGCTTGTGAATCTGCCCCTAAATATTTTCAGAAAAACATATTTTAAAAATATATTTTCTAATATATATCTTTGAAAAATAAATTCAAATTATATTTTTGGAATGCATTTACAAGTATATTTAAAGATATATGTTCAAATGCATTTTTTTATATGTTCAAAAATATCTGAAACATATATTTACAAACATATATTTTCACATATATGCCTTCGGAAAATATATTAAAATTATATTTTTGGAACACATTTACAAATATATGTAAAAATATATGTTGAAATTACTTTTTTTATGTGTTAAAAAAAATCTGAAGAATATATTTTAAAAATATATTTTCCAATATATGTCTTTGGAAAATGCATTTAAATTATATTTTGGAATGCCTTTACAAGTATATTTAAAAATATATGTTTAAATGCATTTTTTTAGATGCTCAAAAATATCTGGCAAATATATTAAAAAAAATATATTTTCAAATATATGCCTTTGGAAAATATATTTTAATTTACATTTTTGGAATAGATGTAAAAATATATTTGCGTACGCCAATATATTGTAAATATATTTAAAATATATAATTGTTTTTAATAAATATATTGGAAATATATTTTTCTTCCATATGGGTTAAACCACATATGTGAGGTATCGCCGCATGCGTTAGAGTGGCAGCAACAATTCTAGCACTAGATCTCCTCTGTAAATCTAAACTGGTAACCTGTAAAAAATTTCAAAGCCTTGCCTATGGAGATTTTTAAGTACCAAAGTTTGGCGCCATTCCATGAGTGTGCGCAATTTTAAAGCATGACATGTTAGGTATCTATTTACTCGGTGTAACCTAATCTTTCATATTTTAGAAAAGAATTGTGCTAACTTTACTGTTTTGTTATTTTTTTAATTCATGAAACAATTTTTTTCCCCAAAAAAGGCGTTTGAAAAATTATTGCGCAAATACCGTTCAAGATAAAATGTTGCAATGACCGTCGTTTTATTCCCTAGGGTGTCTGCTAAAAAAACATATATAATGTTTGGGGGTACTGCGTAATTTTCTAGCAAAAAAATGATGATTTGTACATGTAGGAGAGAAGTGCCAGAATAGGCCCGGTATGGAGGTGTGTATAAAAGCCCTGTATTGAAGTGGTTAAAGTCCAGTGTGAAGTTTCCACAGTCTGTGTTGATTTGGGGAGCCATGTCATCTGCTGGTGTTGGTCACAGTGGTGCTTCATTAAGTCTAGGGTCAACGCAGCCATCTACCATGAGATTTTGGAGCACTTCATGCTTCCTTCCACAGATGAGCTCTATGGGGATTCTGACTTCATTTTCCAGCAGGACTTGGTACCTGCCCACACTGCCAAAAGCACCACTGTGCTTGATTGGCCAGCAAACTCGCCTGACCTGATCCCCATAGAGAATCTATGGGGCATTGCCAAGAGAAAGATAGGATCATTAGACCAAACAATGCAGAAGAGCTGAAGGCTGCTTTTGAAGAATCCTGGTCTTCCATAACACCTCAGCAGTGCCACAGTCTGATAGATGCAATGCCACACCATATTAAGGTAGTAATTGCTGCAAAAGGGGCCCAAACCAAGTACTGATTACATATGCATGCTTCTACTTTTCTGAGGTCCGATATGTACAATCCTTGTTTTATTGATTGTGTGTACTATGCTAATTTTAATTGATCATGCACAGTCTTTCTTATCTGATTGTTCTTGTATGAAAAACGGTGCACATTAAATAAAAATTGTTCACATGCAAGAAATATTTTGGAGTTTGTCCCTTTGGAAATTTTCATTTTGATAGTCTGAATCGGATGTCGAAAGTTGTGTACACATTATACAAAAGTTGAGCGACCGTGCCTTGTATGGAATTTCTCTTACAATTTTCTTATAGTGTGTGCCCAGCTGTAGAGCTGTAGAAGGAGACCTACGGATTCTGCGGATGGCACCTAGCTAAGGGATCAATGTTACTCGATTGGTGGGATTGCAACTGCATCATACTCTTTTGGCCCACAGTTAAAGATTTTATTGCTCGATCACAAAGACAATTCCAGCCTTTAAACCCGCTCTGTTCTTATCACATATATCAAATACATCCCTTAAGAAATAAGGTACACTTACCATACATCTGTTTAACACAACAAGGACCCCGTATAATGGAAAGCAACTGCCACTCCCCCCAAACTGAATGGATCTACGGGATCAATGCCTACTATTCTATGGAAGAAGCCAGAGCTATGGATATGGGCATCATTACATGTTTACAACAAACCTTGACCCGCTGTTGATCAGTTCGTAGATTTTGATCACCACTGAAACCATGCAAAAGGAAATTCCAATAGTCAATAATTTTTTGAGTACGGGGGAGAGGCATGTCATGTGTGTGTTTTGAGGTAGGTGGCTGGGGAAGCTAAAAACGTGGATCATCTGGCTGTATTTACCTCCACACTGCCGCCCATGTGAACCTAGTCTATGTCTTTTGCTTTTGACATTTTTGGCAAAAGGTTGCAAAATATAGCTTGTAGTTAGTTTATGGCATCAACTAGGTTTCAACATTTTGCCTGTGTTTTAAACTTATTTTCTAATGGTTCTCCAAAGTGATCATAAATGACCCCAAGGGTAAATAGAAGTATCCAAAAGTTCAATAAAATGGGTGGGGTCAATAGGTTGTCGATAAATGATTGAAGGTTAATTGGGATCAGTTTATCTTTTGGGGTCTCTGGCTTCCAGACTCTGGTGTGGCCCAGAGTTGAATGGTCAAAAGTCAGCAAAAGGAGCTTAGAATTGTTGTTACTGGCCTTGCTTACCCAGTGTACTGTGACCTTCCTTCCCCAGGCTCCCAGAAAGGATATACGTTCATCTTCTGTACTAAATGTACTCTTCCACTTCACACTATGTTGCTGATCCAGTGTGTACACCCAGCTCAAATTCTGTTGGAGGGCCATTGAGTACAGCCATAGCAATAGCAGTGGTGCCAAAGAATTGATTGCTGTGCATTTACTAAAAAGTCAGATTTGTATAGGAAGGTAGTATTTAAAATAGTATTTAATACAATATGCTATATTTATGTTTAGGGGGGAGATCTTGTGCTTTACACCTGTCAGGTCAGCAATTTATGTTTTAAAGGAGTTGTAAAGGTTAGTTTATTTTCTAAATCGGTTCCTTTAAGCTAGTGCATTGTTGGTTCACTTACCTTTTCCTTCGATTTCACTTCTAAATGTTTTTTTTTCTTTGTCTGAATTTCTCACTTCCTGTTTCTCCTCAGTAAGCTTGCCCCCGTCATCCGAGCCGTTCTGTCTGGGGGTTAGTCAGCGTGCTTGCATCCTTCCTTAGGACTACATCCCTGCGAGGAGATGCACATGCATGGATCTTCTGATCAGGTCCATCTGAAAAACTGACAGGCTGACCTGATCCAATCACCCATGTGAAAGGGTCCTTATACTCAATTTTAAATACTTTATCTTTTCCAGGTACGAGAGCGCCTCCGTGTGGCACTCGAAAGAGTTGCAGTGTTAGAGGAGGAGTTGGATATGTCCAGTCAAGAGGTGGGCTTGCTCACATTTCTATGGAACTGACTTTTGACATAGTCAAGAAGTATTAATCTCTGTCCTATGTTTTAGTCACTATCCCTTCGAGAGCAACTTGCCAGGAGGAGATCGGGGATTGATGATGGCAATAAAGATGGAGACTCACAGAGCTCTGTAAGTACCATACTAACATAAATTGTATCAGAGGAAGAGTTGCATGCATATACAAACATTATACAAGGTAAAAATGTTGGGCACTCGTGCCTTGGAGATAGATGGCGATATGATTGGGCCGCTGCTGTCAATACTGTCCCCACTAGTGGGCCAAATGAAAATAGATGAATAATAGACAGCTCCTGCTCCACCTACTATGGTGCTAAATACCTGTGCTGTAATATTCTGTCTTTAACTGAACCATAAACCAACTTATACTAAACAAATCAATTAAATCAAAAATAATTAATACAGTCAATAAAAGATAAAGAATAGCATATGAAGTGCATACATTAGTGACTGAGTACCAAAGTCCAATCTTAATAGTGAATATCATCAAATCAATCAATAAAAAGTCAATAACATAATTATTGAAAAATTAAAGTGACATATGTAGTGCATAATGTGATGGCCGTGCAAATCAAAATCTATTCCTTGTGAAAAAGTACTTTCGTGCTCGGTATTCCTATGGTGTCTGCGCATTCACCTTGTGGGGGACTGGCAATACTCCACACTCACCAGATATGTTGGACTCCCTTACCATATAGCAAGAGGATTCTCCTGTGCTTGTAGGTCTTTAAGGGGACCTATCCCCCTGCGATATCTTCTGATTACTCCTGCTGGTGTGGGTTACCCCATTGGTGACTCCAGAGCTCCAGGGTCAATAAGTGCGGGTGTGCGATATATAGAAAGAAAAACGCCACATAGAGTAAAAATCCTCAGTTTATTGAATGTCAGCATCGTACAATAAAAAACATTTAAAACTGTGATGCTATAGAATATATGGTCAAATATGACCAAACTACAGTAGGTGTTTGTGATATTGTGTTTTTAGCACGACAGCATCGCGCTGATTCTCGGCGACATGGTGCCGAGATCTCGCCGACATCTCGCACTCACTGGAATAGTGACAGCACATTCCAACGTGCGCGTCATAGAAGCGACGGGAGATCCGACTTGGATTCCCGCCAATTCTACACGTGTGCGGCGTTTGTTATGAATCCTGAGGGGGAAGTCCCCGCCGGATTTTAAATAAAAATTCGGCATGGGTTCCCCCCTCAGGAGCATACCGGGCCCTTAGGTCTGTTATGGGTTGTAAGGAGAGCCCCCCTACGCCGAAAAAACGGCGTAGGGGGTCCCCCTACAATCCATACCAGACCCGTATCCAAAGCACGCTACCCGGCCGGTCAGGATAGGAGTGGGGACGAGCGAGCGCCCCCCCCCCCCCTCCTGAGCCGTACCAGGCTGCATGCCCTCAACATGGGGGGGTTGGGTGCTCTGGGGCAGGGGGGTGCACTGCGGGGCCCCCCCCACCCCAGAGCACCCTGTCCCCATGTTGATGAGGACAGGGCCCCTTCCCGACAACCCTGGCCGTTGGTTGTCGGGGTATGCGGGCGGGAGGCTTATCGGAATCTGGGAGCCCCCTTTAATAAGGGGGCCCCCAGATAACAGCCCCCCACCCTAAGTGAATGGATATGGGGTACATCGTACCCCTACCCATTCACCTGCAAGAAAAGTGGTAAAAACACAAATAAACCACACAGGGTATTAAAATATTTTATTAGTCTGCTCCAGAGGCTCCCCCTGTCTTCTTTAGCTCTTTTACCAGGGGGAGCTTCTTCTTCCGATTTCCGGGGGTCTTCTCCTGCTCTCCGGGGTCTTCACCGCTCTTCTGTGACGTCTTCTCCGCTCCGGGGGGTCTTCTTCTATGTTCGCCGCTCTCCGCTCTTGACTCGGCGCACCCCGGTTCTTCCTCCCGCTGTCCGGTGCCTTCTCCTTCTTCCGCTGTTCTGTGACGTCTTCTCCTCTTCTTCCGCTGTTCTGTGACGTCTTCTACTTCTCCCTTCAGGCCGCTGCGCTGTGCTGTGACGTCTTCTCTTCTTCTCCCGATGCTGACACGTCGCCTCTTCTCGCTGCAATGACTGTGCGTGGCTTGCATCGGATTTATATAGGCCTCACAGTCCCATCATGCTCTGGTACCTACCCATGTGATACCTACCCACGTGGTACCTACCGGAGCATGATGGGACTGTGAGGTCTATATAAGTCCGACGCAAGCCACGCACCTGTCTTTGCAGCGAGAAGAGGCGACGTGTCAACATCGGGAGAAGAGAAGAAGAGAAGACGTCACAGCACAGCGGCCTGAAGGGAGAAGTAGAAGACGTCACAGAACAGCGGGAGAAGACGTCACAGAACAGCGGAAGAAGGAGAAGGCACCGGACAGCGGGAGGAAGAACCGGGGTGCGCCGAGTCAAGAGCGGAGAGCGGCGAACATAGAAGAAGACCCCCCGGAGCGGAGAAGACGTCACAGAAGAGCGGTGAAGACCCCGGAGAGCAGGAGAAGACCCCCGGAAATCGGAAGAAGAAGCTCCCCCTGGTAAAAGAGCTAAAGAAGACAGGGGGAGCCTCCAGAGCAGACTAATAAAATATTTTAATACCCTGTGTGGTTTATTTGTGTTTTTACCACTTTTCTTGCAGGTGAATGGGTAGGGGTACGATGTACCCCATATCCATTCACTTAGGGTGGGGGGCCGTTATCTGGGGGCCCCCTTATTAAAGGGGGCTCCCAGATTCCGATAAGCCTCCCGCCCGCATACCCCGACAACCAACGGCCAGGGTTGTCGAAAGGGGCCCTGTCCTCATCAACATGGGGACAGGGTGCTCTGGGGTGGGGGGGCCCGCAGTGCACCCCCCTGCCCCAGAGCACCCAACCCCCCCATGTTGAGGGCATGCAGCCTGGTACGGCTCAGGAGGGGGGGGCCGCTCGCTCGTCCCCACTCCTTTCCTGACCGGCCGGGTAGCGTGCTTTGGATACGGGTCTGGTATGGATTGTAGGGGGGCCCCCTACGCCGTTTTATCGGCGTAGGGGGGCTCTCCTTACAACCCATAACAGACCTAAGGGCCCGGTATGCTCCTGAGGGGGGAACCCATGCCGAATTTTTATTTAAAATCCGGCGGGGACTTCCCCCTCAGGATTCATAACAAACGCCGCACACGTGTAGAATTGGCGGGAATCCAAGTCGGATCTCCCGTCGCTTCTATGACGGCTCTGTCTCCATCGCGGCAAGCCAGCTCGGCGCTGGCTCCCGCGATGGGGCTCGTAGGTGCTCAATCTCGCCGAGAAAGGGAGCGAGATTGACACAATATCGCGTGCACCTACTGTAGACGTCACCAAAGCAAAAATCCTGATCCTGCATGTGTGGGAATAGTGGGCGCTGACTAGAACATAACGTTCTTTTCCAACAATTTTTTATTGATTCATTTGTTGATATTCACTATTAAAATTGGACTTTGGTACTCAGTCACTAATGTGTATGCACTTTATATGCTATTATTTATCCCTTTATTGACTGTATTATTTATTTTTGATTTAATTGTTTTGTTTATGGTTTATGTTTTATGTTTCCGTTATAGACACAAAATATTACAGCACAGGTATTTAGCACCATAGGTGGAGCAGACGCTGCCTATTCTTCATCTATTATACAAAGTAAACATTCTAAATCATCTTGACATTCAGTGAAAACAGATTAGAATTGGACATTTGACTAAAAATACAATGTGAAGCATAGTGAGTTTGTCAAATTAAATCCTAATCCTTCTAAAACCTAAACCTGCTCCCACCCCCAGTTTAAGCATTATACTAACTGCCTTGTAGAGGAAAGATGTGTAAACTTACCTATTTTGAGGGCACTCCAGTCCAGTCACTTGATCTCCCCAGCAGCTGACTTCAGCGAGGAGGTAATATTGCCAACAATAGCTGCAATGCCTATGTGGTGACGTCACCTATAGACTTACAATGGGGCATCCATTGTCAGCTGTCCCTCCTCACCCCTGAAGTTGACGGTGGGAGTCGACCATGTGACTGGACCAGAAATAGGTAAGTGTGAAGAACTAGGAGGGCACGGAGGCAGGTCACGCAAAACTGACTGGCGAATGTATATTGGGAGGCTTGAGTGTACAGGGGTGGCTTTGGGACACGCCACGAATAATCAGTTTATGGAGTAGCAGAGAACATTCACGGGATAGCAATGGACACCGCACAGATAAACAGTCCTCATGGGGTAGCAAGGAGTGCAACACAGTTAAACAGTTCTTGGAGTAGCAATGGGCGTAACACAGCTAAACAGTTCTCAGATTATCAATAGGCATAGCATGGATAAACCGTTCATGGGGTAGAAATGGGCACAGCGCCGATAAACCGTTCACGGGTAGCTATATGGCACAGAAAGGGAGATGATCCTCAGGGCAGTAGCAAGGTGTAACAATCCATGGAGTGGGAATATGGCACAGCAAAATGGAAACAGTTTGCAGGACAACAATAGGCACAGTTAACGGAAATTATCCTCACAACCATAACAGCAGGGGAAATAACGAGCGTAAGAAGGTTCAAAGACTCATGCTGCAGAACTCTGTGCATACAGCAGAGAGGGCAGGCAGAGCAATCCAAGGAGGAATCTGGGCACACAGCAGGGAGGGCAGGCAGGGCAATCCGAGGAGGGCTCAGCAAACAGTCTGACCCATCAGACATAGCCGTTTTAAGCACCTTCCAGTAAGGCATGCAGCCATCAACTTCCCCACCCTAAAAGATTTCAGTTTGTTTTTCAATTGAGTTTTACAGTTTTATATGTCACATTAAAGGTGGAAAAAGTTCTGAAATTATTTATCTTTGTCTCATTTTTTTTACAGCACAGAAACCTGACATTTTAACAGGGGTGTGTAGACTTTTTATATCCACTGTAAGTCTTTGAATGGAGTTTAATAGGGTTTAGTGCAGGTTTAAGTTTAAATAGGATTTCACTGGACTTTTACTTTAACATAGAAAGGGATAGGCTATGGTGGACCTAATGTTTTTTGTGGAGTATCAAGCAATGCAAGCAGTATACATTATTAAAGTTTGTCAAAAACGTTTGTCTGATGTGTCTTCTTTGGTCTAATGCCATATTTTTGGTATGTTAAACTTTAAAGGTTAAACAAGCAATTGAGAGCAGCATTTGACTTATCGTATCAACTAGTCCAGATGTATAGAGAACGGGAAAGGGAAGAGAAGTAAGAAACACAGGCGAGGCAGGTTATTTGTATGTGTGGGAAGGAGAAAGGGGTGTGGGGCGTAAAAATAAAAAAGGGGGTATTAGGGAAATGGTAGAAAGCAGGATAACCTTGAGTTTGGCATGGCTGTTAAAAGCAAGGGTAGAGAACCTAAGCTTATGTATGGGTTATAAAATGGCTAATGTTCTCTAGTGGAGTTGGTTTTCAACTTTTAAACAAACCCAAGGACTCAAAATGATATGATTTATCTAGTGTATTGTTCATTCTTGCACATATTCATGATGTGTCCAAATGATAGCGATACATTCATTTCCCATGATCTTTACCCAACTTTGATATTTGTCTTATGGTATGGTGGTATGTTTTGGCCTGGCTCACAGTCGCTGCTTTAATTCATCCCAAAGGTGTTCTTTGGGTTGAGGTCAGGACTCTGTGCAGGACAGTCAATATGCACAAGTCCCCAAGACAGGTTTAAAGGAATCAGTTCAAACCTGTTTACAGTACCAAAGCCCAACAGGGGTATTCACCCTATTCTGGACCTAAAATCTCGAAACATATACATTTGCATTCCAAAATTTGGCATGGAATACACAGGACAATTCAGATGCAGCATGCATTTGGTTGGATGATCAATTTAGAAAAATATGCTCTTGGGCCTTTTCTTTGCCTGGAGTACTTGGGTCTGGTCCTGGACACATCCCAAGCAAAGGTATTCCTTCCAGCAAATATTTTTTTATTTGTGCACCATTCCACCAGATCAGTGGTAATTTCCTTGGCATTTTGGTACCAGCCCAGCTTTGTAAAGACGCACAGAGAGCCATTTACTCCTACTCCTACTTTATTTCTGCATGCATTGGGCCGGATTCGGATACAATGGCGTATCTGTCCGGCCCGCGTAACGTATCTCCGATACTTTACGCCGCTCTAACTTTCTGCGCGAGTCCTTTATTCACAAAGAACTTGCGCCCTTAGTTACGGCGGCGTAACGTATGTGTTGCGGCGTAAGGCCGCGTAATTCAAATGGGGATGTAGGGGGCGTGTTTTATTAAAATTTTGGTTGACCCCACGTTTTTTACGTTCTGTTTGAACGGCGCATGCGCCGTCCGTAAAATATCCCAGTGTGCATTGCTCTAAATGACGTCGCAAGGACGTCATTGGTTTTGACGTGAACGTAAATTACGTCCAGCCGTATTCGCGAACGACTTACGCAAACAACGTAAAATTTCAAAACTCGGCGTGGGAACGACGGCCATACTTAACATTAGCTACCCCTCATATAGCAGGGGTAACTATACGCCGGAAAAAGCCGAACGCAAACGACGTAAAAAAAAAGCGCCGGGCGGTCGTTCGTTTCTGAATCGGCGTAAATGCTAATTTCCATATTTGTCGCGTAAAAATACGGAAGCGCCACCTAGCGGCCAGCCCGGAATTGCAGCCTAAGATCCGACGGTGTAAGACACTTACACCTGACGGATCTTAGGGATATCTATGCGTAACCTGATTCTATAAATCAGGCGCATAGATACGACCGTCGAAACTCAGAGATACGACGACGTATCAGAAGATACGCCGTCGTATCTTTCTGAATCCGGCACAGTGTGTTTAAGCTTTAACAACAATGGTAAAGTCATCATTCTGATTGCTGTTCCTATTGGGGAGCTTGTAATAAAAAATCCAAAAGCCCTGCACGATGCAGTAGTGCCAACAAAGCTCACAGTGTTACCTAGTATGAGACTTTCTGTGTAGGCTATTACATGAAGCTAACAGGTACTGGCTGTATTACAAATGCATTTACTGTACATATACTGTATATTTTTAACAAATGCATAATTGGGTTAGCGTTGTTTTTTTTAATCTGCATTCAGCTTTAATGGTTAGGTATTAGGTTAGAGCGCTAGGAGTTAGAGATGAGCGTTAAACTGAGGTTTAGGGTAATTTCTTAGTTTTTTTAGCTATTCTTATCCAAAAGCATCAGTAAAATTGGTAGAGATGCATCTGAATCCCAAAAATTGTGGCAAGCTCTGAAAATCAATATATACCATACTATTCAAAACAACAAGTTTTAGTTTGCGATCAAAACATTCTGTGGACTTTTAATATTTGATTTAGACAAGGAATGCCAATGTTCACCGATTTATTAATTGATCCAATTAATAAGTGTGTATATATATATATATATATATATAGTTTGGTTCTAAACTCCCAGGACCTTTGGTTATTTCTGTGTGTTCTTTTTAGGCTGTCATCAATGGCTCTACTCACCTGGAACTGAGAGGTGGACGAGAGTCAGAACTGGAGGAGTTGGTAGAGAAGCAGAGGTTAGAGCTGTGTCAGCTCAAGGAGCGTTTAACCATGATGTGCCGCCAAATGTCCGAACTTGAGGAGGAGCTAAACACAGCACAAAAAGATCTTATAAAGTCTGAGGAGGTCTGTTCCAAACTGCAGCGTGATGTGAAAGAGGTAAGTCCACCCTTTCTGTGTTCTCTATCTTATACATATTAGTGAGATACTGACATAGGAAGAACTGCTGTAGATGGCTACTTTATAGGTTTTCTGCACCGCTCCCACTTTGCTTTGCTCAGCAGCGGGTGAAGTAGCCCTAACCTGCTGCCTAAAGTGTTCATTAAATCTTAGGCCCCTGTACACACGTCTGAGGAACTCGACGTGCCAAACACATCGAGTTCCTCGTCGAGTTCAGTGTGGAAGCCGCCGAGATCTCGGCGGGCCGACTTTCCTCATTGAACAACGAGGAAATAGAGAACATGTTCTCTTTTCGGCCCGACGAGTTCCTCGTCGGCTTCCTCGCTGAAAAGTGTGCACACGACCGAGTTTCTCGGCAGAATCCAGCTCCGACCGAGTTTCTGGCTGAATTCTGCCGAGAAACTCGGCCGTGTGTATGGGGCCTCAGAAGCAGCAGTCCTACCATGTGAATGTGTGCCTATCTTTCCAAGCACAATGCAAAGCTTGTTGAGCAGACCATTTCCCTATTGAGATTTTTTGCACTGCACTTGGCCAAACTGTCAGATGCAGTCTGATGCAGGTGAAGTTCAAGTAATATTTTAAGCTGTCGTCCACAGAGAACTTAATTTTAAATTTTTGGCACACAACTAGGAAACCTAAAACAATGGCTAATGTCTAAAAAGTTACATGATGTAGAATTTTGGTGCACAGCATAGCATAGGTAATTACCCTGCTGTATTTTTCAATAATCAGTAAAGCATATTAGAATGAGCCAAACTTTGGAGTACTTTTTTAAGCGAAAATGTACTGTATTTTTCAGCATTTACAAATTTGGTTTTAAATTATAATGTTTGCCTCTAAGTAATGATGTGATGTTACTTTCACAGTTTTACTTTTCCATTTATGGTTTCCATATTTTAATCTTGTGTTTCATGTACAGATATTTAGGTGCTGCCAATAGTAGTCATCTGTGTTTATCAGGGAATGTGATGATTGTTTTTATTATATAGAAATGCTAACAAAAATGTGTCAGTTTTTTGTTAAACAAGATTAATAGAGAAGTATGCATCTGTGAAGGGACATAGGTGATGTAAGGTAGCAGTGCCAAGAGCAAAAGTGTGATTCAGTGCACTACTGGAGAGTGGACTAGTACATTCAGTGTCAAGTGGAGTTATGCCTCGTACAGTAGGTGACCGTGATATTGTGTCAATCTCGCTCCCTTTCTCTGCGAGATTGACCACCTACGAGCCCTATCGAGGGAGCCAGCCCCAAGCTGGCTTGCCGCGATGGAGACAAAGCCGTCATAGAAGCGACGGGAATCCAACTTGGATTCCCGCCAATTCTAGCTGCGGCATTTTGGTATGAATCCTGAGAGGGAACTCCACGCCAAATTTTAAATAAAAAAACGGCATGGGTTCCCCCCCCAGGAGCATACCAGGCCCTTAGGTCTGGTATGGGTTGCAAGAAGACCCCCCCCCTATGGCGAAAAACCGGCGTGGGGGTCCCCCCACAATCCATACCAGACCCGTATCCAAAGCACGCTGCCTGGCCAGTCAGGAAAAGAGTGGGGACGAGCGAGCGCCCCCCTCCTGAGCCGTACCAGGCCGCATGCCCTCAACATGGGGGGTTGGGTGCTCTGGGGCAGGGGGGGCACACTGCGGCCCCCCCCACCCCAGAGCACCCTGTCCCCATGTTGATAAGGACACGGCCTCTTCCCGACAACCCTGGCCGTTGGTTGTCGGGGTCTGCGGGTGGGGGGGTTATCGGAATCTGGGAGCCCCCTTTAATAAGGGGGCCCCCAGATACCGGCCCCCCACCCTAGGTGAATGAATATGGGGTACATCGAAGAGGCCCTGTCCTTATCAACATGGGGACAGGGTGCTCTGGGGTGGGCGCAGTGCGTCCCCCCCTGTCCCAGAGCACCCAACCCCCCCCCCCCATGTTGAGGGCATGCGGTCTTGTACGGCTCAGGAGGGGGGGCGCTCGCTCGTCCCCACTCCTTTCCTGACCGGCCAGGCAGCATGCTTTGAATACGGGTCTGGTATGGATTGTGGGGGGACCCCCATGCCGGTTTTTTGGCGTAGGGGGGTCTCCTTACAACCCATACCAGACCTAAGAGCCTGGTATGCTCCTGGGGGGGGGGGACCAATGCCGTTTTTTTATTTAAAATTTGGCGTGGAGTTCCCTCTCAGGATTCATACCAAACGCCGCAGCTAAAAGTCGGATTCCCGTCGCTTCTATGACGCGCTCGCTGGAATGTGCTTTGTCTATTCCAGCGAGTGCGAGATGTCGGCGCGATGCTGTCATGCTGGAAACACATTCTAGGCAACAGGTACTGTACACACGATCGAGTTTCCTGGCGGTCAAAAGTCCACCGGGAAAACCGAGGGGAAAACCGGCCGTGTGTAGGGGGAAAGGCAACCGAGCAGGTTCTCGGTTTTCCCGACAGGAAAACTGCCATGAGAGCTTTGGTCGGGAAAACAGGCCGTGTGTATGCTCCACTGCAGTGTTTCCCATAGGAAAACTGCCAAGCATAAAAAACGCAGAGAATCACGGTGGGAAAAAAGAGAACAAGTTCTAATTTTTTTCTTGCAGTTTTCACTTTCAAGAAAACTGCTATGGAGCATACACATGGCTGGTTTTCCCGACCAAAAGCAAACATGACAGTTTTCCCGTTGGGAAAATCAATCATGTGTACGAGGCATTAGAGTCATGCGTGTTGTTTTAGTGTTGGAATTATTTGTCAGTGCAGCAGGTGGGTTCATGCACAACAGAGCAATGGTGGCAAGTGCTGAAGTGCACATTGGTTAGAGCAGTGGTTCTCAACCTGCTAGTGCCGTGACCCCTTGATAAAATTTCCCAAGCTGTGGGGACCCCTAACAGTAAAATTATTTCGTAGAGTGGGTTTTCGGCACCCAAGGCAAGACAAGTAATTTGTGCCCCTAAACCATGGACATTTAGCGCTCCTTGAGTCCCTTCCACTCATACGGTATTAAATCCATTATGCTACATTTTAGGATGTACCACTTTTTCACTTTGTTCTCCTTTCTTTCCCTTTTATCTCTCTATCCTAATTTAAAAAAAAATTCCCATCACTCTCTCTAGCCGTCTTTCTTGTTGTTTAATGGCAACTATAATCACAGGTAGTGTTACTCACGGTGTCTCTGACTTTGTGGTGTCTCGCAGCAGTGACACCTATGCCGAAATCAGGAGATGGGGTCTCCTCCAGCCCCTCCCACTTCATACTTTACCAGTCAGCTGACCTCTAGTCTCTGCCACCCAGCCATGCCATGAACTGAGTGGGCATGGCTGGGTGGCAGAGTGGGCGGTCGCAGGCTCCAGGGACAGCCCTGCTGGGTGGCTGCAAAAAGACTAGGAGAGCGGTGCGGGCTTCAGGAACAGCCCAGAATTCGGCGACCCCTGGCAAATCGTCATTTGACCCCCAGGTTGAGAACCACTGGTGTAGAGTGTGTTGACATGTGGGTGCAGTGGCAAAGGGTAGTGCGTGTGAGTGCAGTGATGACAAGCAGAGTAGTGTGCAGTGTAGAAAAATGGCATTCTATGATTGCAGAAGTTTGCATCAATGTTGTGGCAGCAAGTAAGGTAGTGTAATGGTAAATTTGCTTAAGGTAGGCCCAACTAAGGGCCTTATATCCGAAATATATGGGCAGATAAGCAAAAAGATCAATACAGGGTCTAACCTCCTTAAAGTAAGAGAGAGATGGGAAGAAGATATAGGGGAAATAACACAGGAGCAGTGGAGAAGAATTCTAGAGATGGGACCGAAAGTCTCCCAGCTGATGTTGATAAATAGAGCTTATTATACGCCCAAGCGTCTGGTCAAGTATGGAAGAAGACTAGGCAATAAATGTCCTAGATGCCAGGGGCTTTGAGACCTAATACACATGGTGTGGCATTGCCCAAAGTTGTTTCGGTATTGGAAGGGAGTGCTTAAAGGAGTTGTAAAGGAAAAAAATTGTTTGCCTAAAATTAATGTCTGCAAGGTAGACAGACAGAATAGTGTAATGATTCTGTTAAAAAACGAGTAAATACCTATTAATTTCCTTCATCTATATCACCTCCGGCATTCTAGTTTCTGTTCTCTCATTCACTTCCTGGTTTGCATCGCTCGTTCATGTAAGAACTACATTTCCCAGTATGAATTGCGGCACGCCCAGTAATTCACACCTCCTTGAAGTCTCTAACACGTAGAGAGCGTCCTGCCGCACAGATGTAGTTCCCATGAGGGGGTGAGCACGTTACTGACCACCGCAGTAAAGCCTCCCTTCACGGTGGTCAGTAAAATCAGACAAGCAGGAAGTGAACAGAACAGAGAAGAAATAGAGCAACTTCTGAGCAAAAACGAACAATGAGGAAGTGAAAAGAGGAATGTCTGCAGGTAAAGGATGCTTATGAAAAAAAAAAATCCTTTTACAACCCCTTTAATATCTTGAGTGACACATTTGGAATATCTGTGGAGATGAAGGGCACACTATATATGTATTGGGGTACAGGAAAGATGGGAGGAGAAGAAGAGCACTACAGTTGTAATATTGACATGTCTGTTTCAAGCCAGAAAATTAATAGCCATGATATGGCAAGCGACAAAGCCCCCGGCAGTAAGGGAATGGATTAGGGTAATAAATGAGACGATTTGTAAAGAAAGAGCAGTTTATATAAAAAGAGGTAACCTTAAGGACTTTGAGGAGATGTGGAAGCCATGGTTGGAGAAAAAGGGTGTCACTCTCTAGAGGGTAAGAATTATAGTAGGGGTGGAGAATAACTAAAATATAATATCTGATTGAAAAGGCATGTGATAAGTCAGTGGAGTTATGGTTGCTATAGCCCCGAGACCTAGCTGGGGTAGGGGAGACAACCGGGTGAGTGAAATTTCTCTACGAAACCAACAGTAAGAGATTAAGGGAGTAGTACTAAGTGGGGAGGAATACAGAGCTGGGAGCAATGAGAAATAGTATAATTATAATATCGAAATTGGGTAAAATAAAATATAGACTTCCTGGCCCGGCTGTTTCTTCTCCTCCAGTAAATGTTTCTTTTTCTCCTTTTTCCAGTATGCCAAATAAGGTGGTCTCACTTTTTGTATAACTACTAAGACTATGATGTACATAAGGAATCATTTTTTCCTGTTTTTAAAGAATTGTTAATATTTGAATGAGAAAAAAAGAATAAAGATTGAATAATAATAAAAAAAAAGGTAGTGTAATGGTGAAACAACATTAATTAATAGTGAGTCTTGGTACAGGGATGGCGGGTACAGTAGTCAGCATTGGTGCCATTTTGTGTAGTAGGGTGAGTGGGATTATGCATGTCAGTGTAGTGTTAGAAAGTGTGGGTTGTGCTGTATAATGCTTTCATCCTATTTTCCAGAACCTATTTCATATGATCCCTCCTGTATTGAATTGTTTTGTAACACTACTGTCTTCCCTGATATTGTAAAGTGCTGCACAAACTGTTGGCGCGATATAAATCTTGTATTATAATAATAATAACAAGGGAAAGGCCTGCCATGGTAGGGATGATTGGAGGTTATTGTTGTGAAGAAGATAAGGGGGAAGTGACGTAGCCACAATGCTAGAACGCTTTGGGAAGTGTCAGAAAATCACTCCACTGCACAATTGCTGTGGGACATGAGCTGCTGGCTGCCATGTCTGCCATTCAGCTTGGTGTCTATAGTAAAATTAAAGATGTAGGGCCAGATTCAGATAGGTTAGCGGATTTTTTGAGGCGAGTGCTTAATTCAGAAAGCACTTACCTCAAAACTTGCGGCGGCGTATCGTAAATCCCCCGGCGGAATTCAAATTCCGCGGCTAGGGGGAGTGTACTATTCAAATCAGGCGCGTCCCCGCGCCGATCGAACAGCGCATGCGCCGTCCGGAAATTTTCCCAGCGTGCATGGCTCCAAATGACGTCGCAAGGACGTCATTGGTTTCGACGTTTACGCAAATTACGTCCATCCGTATTCGCGAACGACTTACGCAAACAACATAAAAAATTCTAATTTTGTCGCGGGAACGACGGCCATACTTGGCTGTGCCTCATAGACCCAGGGGTAACTATACGCCGGAAAAAGCTGAACGCAAACAACGTAAAAAAAAAAAACGCCGGGCGGTCGTTCGTTTCTGAATCGGCGTAACTCCTCATTTGCATATTCCTCGTGTATACAAACGGAAGCGCCACCTAGCGGACAGCGTGAGATTGCAGCCTAAGATCCGATGGTGTAAGTCACTTACACCTGTCGGATCTTAGGGAGATCTATGCGGAACCTGATTCTATGAATCGGGCGCATAGATCCGACCGACGGAACTCAGTGATACGACGGTGTATCAGGAGAAGTTCAAATCGATTCTGAGCATGCGTAGGATTTTTGTGCATCAGAATTGGCTACAGACGATCGTAATTTTGTTGTTGGAAAAATTGAGAACCAGCTCTCAAACATTTGTTGTCGGAAATTCCGACAGCATATGTCCGATGGAGCCTACACATGGTCGGATTTTCCGACAACAAGCTTACATCGAACATTTGTTCTGACTGTGTGTACGCAGCATTAGGCTAGACTTTTACTGACAGTTCTGCTATAAACATATGCATTGCTCTACTGCAGGGGTGTCAAACTCAATTTCATCCTGGGCCGCATCAGCATTATGATTGTCCTCAAAAAGGCTGGTTGTATCTGTAAGATTAGATGTCTAGCGCATCCCCTCAACCTTACATTAGATGTCAAGAGCCACCCCACCATCAGAAGTTGAGTCCCCTACTCTCCCTTACATCACAGTGCTCCCCCCTTTCCTTATGCTGCTGCTGGGAAGAAGCTGGATGCATTGCTTGAAAGCAGAAAGTAAGGGTCTGGAGTAGGACCAGAGGAGGGCTGGAGCTCTCCTGCAGCTGCAGGAGAGGTGCGAGGGCCACATGAAATGGCCCAGAGGGCTGGATTCGGCCCGCGGGCCTTGTGTTTGACACCTGTGCTCTACTGGGAAAGTGAAATTACATTTAAATATTGTTTTTGCTGTTGGTTTTAAGATTCCATTCACTTTGCAAAGTTGTTTTTTTCCCTCAACTTCAGGCTCTAGCACAACGGGAGGATATGGAGGAGCGGATCACCACGTTGGAGAAACGCTATCTGAGCGCACAAAGAGAAGCCACATCACTTCACGATGTCAACGACAAGCTGGAAAATGAACTTGCCAGTAAAGATTCTCTCTACAGACAGGTAGGGTAACCAGTGACTCTGCACCCTATCCTATAGTGACAGAATGTACTGCCCATGCGACACAGTATATGTAGTACAGTCCTTTGTTGTGGTTATAAAGCTTAATATAAATAGTAGGCTTTTAAAATAATCAAGTAAACCTGTCTGCAAACCTTTGATTTGTATTTATCACAAGTGCTGTGACACAATTTCTGAAGCTATCTGAGGGACTGAAAACCTTGGGTGCTCTTTAACCACTTAACCCCCGGACCATATTGCTGGTCAAAGACCAGAGCACTTTTTGCGATTCAGCACTGCGTCGCTTCAACTAACAATTGCGCGCTCCCAAACAAAATCGGTGCCTTTTTTTCCCACAAATAGAGCTTTCTTTTGGTGGTATTTGATCACCTCTGAGGTTTTTAGTTTTTGCGGTATAAACAAAAATAGAGCGACAATTTTGAAAAAAATTAATATTTTTTACTTTTTACCATAATAAATATTCCCCAAAAATATAAAGAAACACATTTTTTTCCTCAGTTTAGGCCGATACGTATTCTTCTACATATTTTTCGTTAAAAAAAATCGCAATAAGCGTTTATTGATTGGTTTGCGCAAAAGTTATAGCGTTTACAAAATAGGGGGTAGTTTTATGGCATTTTTATTAATATTTTTTTTTTTTTTACTAGTAATGGCGGCGATCAGCGACTTTTTTTCGGTACTGCGACATTATGGCGGACACTTCGGACACCTTTGTCACATTTTTGGGATCATTGGCATTTTTATAGCGATCAGTGCTATAAAAATGCATTGATTACTATAAAAATGCCACTGGCAGGGAAGGGGTTAACACTAGGGGGCAGGGAAGGGGTTAAGTATGTTCCCTGGGTGTGTTCTAACTGTAGGGGGGGGTGGACTCACTAGGGGAAATGACTGATCGCTATTCATACATTGTATGAACAGACGGGCAGGCATTTCTCCCCTGACAGGACCGGGAGCTGTGTGTTTACTGAAGATATATCAATGTACAATCAAACAGTGAATTGAATGGTCCATAAAGTTCAATATGGAAATAAGTCTATGTGCCAATAATAATGAAAGCATATAATGGCCCCATTCCCCTCCCCCTTCTCCCCCCTACCACCCCCACCCTCCTATACTGCGCCCAGAGGCGATTTAGTTCGCATGTGCCGCGCTATATAAATTCTTCATTCATTCATTCATTCCTATACTCACTTGCACACTAGCTGGACTGTCAACCTTGGAACTACCCCTATTTACAAATAACATCCACCCTATGACATTTGCCACCCCGTAAACTCCACCACCTCACTACATTATTGAGCCTTACCTAACCAACCCCCTCCTGTCTCAAGAAGTCAGCTCAATTCACAACACAGTCGATATCATCGTGATTCTGATTTCGCTATAGATTCAGGTCGCATCGGCCTCTGCCATACAAAACTCATGCACACTTTGTAATCTATGCAACTTTTCGAGTATATACAAATTATCACCTGCTCAACATTTTCCTTATATTGGGTTAACACATTTAACCATTGTTATGGTTATGGTACTCAAGTATATATTTAGGCTGTTGGGCCCATGTCATTTTTGCATTCCTATTCTTATATTTCTGAACGCTCCTAATAAAATATTATGGAAATGAAAGCATATAGTGGAATGAAGGTGTATCTAATTCTTCTCAAGATAATGATATATCCCACTGGGTGGTAAATTGTTAACCACTTAAGACCCAGACCATTATGCAGGTTAAGGACCTTGCCCCTTTTTGCGATTCCGCACTGCGTCGCTTTAACTGACAATTGCGCGGTCGTGCGACGTGGCTCCCAAACAAAATTGCCGTCCTTTTTTTCCCAAAAATAGCTTTCTTTTGGTGATATTTGATCACCTTTGAGTTTTTTTTTTTTGCGCTTAAAACAAAAATAGAGCGTCAATTTTGAAAAAATTTAATGTTTTTTACTTTTTGCTATAATAAATATCCCCAAAAAATATATAGTTTAGGCCGATATGTATTCTTCTACTTATGTTTGGTTAAAAAAATCGCAATAAGCGTTTATTGATTGGTTTTACTAGTAATGGCGGCGATCAGCGTTTTTTTTTTTTTTCATGACTGCGACAATATGGCGGACCATTGTCATTTTCACAGCGAAAAGTGCTATAAAAATGCACTAATTACCGTGAAAATGACAATGGCAATGAAGGGGTTAACCACTAGGGGGCGCTAAGGGGTTAAGTGTGCCCTAAGGGAGTGATTCTTACTGTAGGGGGGCGTGGCTGTAGGTGTGATGTCACTGATCGTCGTTCCTTTTAACAGGGAAAAGACTATCCGTGTCACTGCCACACAGAAGAATGGGAAGGTGTGTTTACACACACCTCTCCCCGTTCTTCAGCTCTTCTGCCATTCTGCGGACGTATATCCTTAAGTGGTTAAGGAATTCCACCATACATACAGGCCCTCCATTGTAATCAAGCCTCTTACCAGATGGTTGTGATCCCCAATTACAGAGCTCAAACACACATGAGAAATAATGGACCCCTTCAGGTGTCTACAACTGGGATAAGTATGGTCCACTGGTTTTCAACATATGATATTCCCCAATACCAACGCCACAAGGAAAAGGAACATATACAATACTACTAGTACACAATTATTGTTAAAAACACCACAAGGTTCTCACGTGAGTCAGGGCAATGAAAAACATTCACGCTCTTGGAGGGTATGATAAGGGACTATATAAGGGTGCTGATAAATGGGGAGTACTCTGAATGATCTGGCGTGGAAAGTGGGGTCCCCCAGGGTTCTGTTCTAGGACCGATCCTATTTAATTCATTCATAAAGGATCTGGAGGATAGGATAAACAGCTCAATCTCAGTATTTGCGGACAATATTAAGCTAAGCAGGGCAATAACTTCTACGCAGGATGTGGAAACCTTGCAAGAAGATCTAAACAGATTAATGATGTAGGCAGCTACATGGCAAATGTGGTTTAACCCTTTCGCTGCCAGGCCCTGTGCTCCATTTTTACACTCAGGTGTCCAGGCCATTTTTGCAATTTTTCCCTTACAGCCCCTAAACCATGTATTTTCTGAAATCACATGACCAGTAGAATACAAATAAGATGTTACTGATTTTTAGGGCACAATGATATTTGCGCAAATGTTAATCAAAACATTGTTAGCAGATAAAAACACAGGGCCAGATTCACAAAGCAGATGCGCCGACTTAACTCGAGATGCGCGGCGTAATTAAAATTTGCGCCGCGCGTATTTTTGCGCCTGATCCTCAAAACGAGATACGCCTGAAATCCAGGTTTTTCCGTCCTACCTAAAATAATTACACCGGCGCTTCTTCGCACTCAAAATACGCTAGACACGCCGCTGTTTTGATAGGCAAAGATGCAAATGAGGGAGATAAGGCGATCCACAAAATTAAGTGTGTGCGGCGTAGATTACGCCCTGTGCGCTTCTGTTAGTTTCATGGTGTAAAATTACACTTTATAAAAGGTGCCCTAATTTTACACAAGCCGTGTAAAGGTCAGCTAAAGCAACACCATTAAGGAAGAGCTGAGCACACACACTTGCAAGACAACAATCTGTTTGCCAACATGCCAGGGGCATCCATGCTCACAACTATACTAGTGACTTTAGTAACCGAGGGTACCCCCTCTTCTGAGGGAACAGCAGTCAGGAGATGCCTCGCAGAATGCATCTTTGCACAGTAAACACACACATTAATCATGTCACAATGAGAATGCATGAATGCACACCCACTGTGGTCCCTAGCACAGACACATCACATGCACATCTAATTGGATTAGATCCAAGTACCCCCAATGGTACTTGGGAGCAGTAACACCACGCCACTGCTCCAATTATGTCACTGTGCATTCATACACCATTCACATGGACCTGGGATCACTTCTCCCTGGTCCTGGTGATCCCTACTCCACCAAAACTGAGGGTGACACCCTTATTTAATCAGGAATGCCACCCCCACATTCACACATCATTCACACACATTAAACAAATCATAAGTACAGTATACTAGAAAAAATAATAAAAATGCAAAATCAAAAGTACCCCCAAAAATTTACGGTGGCGGCGTAAGCTACGCCTGGGCCGCCCACGGCCACGGCCAACCAGAGGAGCCTCCTGGGAGGGGGGGTGAGCAGGGGAAGGAGGAGCCTCCTGGGGGGGGGTGAGCAGGGGAAGGGGGAGCCTCCCCTGGTGACTGTCCTCTTGCTGGCCTGCCCTCCAAGGCCACTGCTATCCTGGTCAGACTGAGAGTGAGGGCAGCAGTATTGGCCTGGACAGCCCGGGTGTTGTCCTGGACAGCCTGGGTCAGGGCACTCACCTCCTGGGCCACGCCTGTTGTGGCGGTCTGCAGGTCACAAAGGCATGTGATGACCGCCAAGGAGTTTGTGGCCACATCAGTGAGTGACTCCTTAATTGAACCCATACTGTCCTCCATCTGGGTCAGTCTGTTTGATCTGAGCCAGATGGCGGGTCTGCCGGGCATTGTCCCTCTGCAGACTGGCCGGCAGACGCTCGGCCACCCCCCTGGTCTCATGGGTCGCCATCCTGCCTGCAGCTGAGTCTTGTGGCCTGGGAGGAGGGAAGAGAGAGACCCTTGTGGGTGGAGCCCTGTTGGGGGAGGAGTGGGAGGGGCTACCCCTGATGGTGGCCTGACTGCTGCCAGCCTCAGGGGTAGCCTCAGGGGTCAACAAATCCGAGGCCAAAAGGACTTCCCTGGCAATGTCCATATCTTCATCCTCAGCCTCCACCCCCTCCCCCTCCTCCCCCTCAAACTCCTCATGAGGGGAGGTGTAGCCACTCCCCTCCCCTGGGGACTCCTGCCCTTCTTGGGACTCTTCTGCAGCCTGTTGTCCAGGGGATGGTGCAGCTAGGGTTGCCACCTCATCCCTTTAAAACAGAACACATATTAATTACACAGGTTCTGTGGCTGATTAAGGTGGTAATTAAACTCACTTGGTGCCTTATCTGCATTCAATTTGTCTCTGAACCCGTGTAATTCATATGTGTTCTGTTTTAAAGGGATGAGGTGGCAACTCTAGGTGCAGCAGCCTGGCCTGATGGCCCAGCAATCTCCTGGCCATCTGTGGAGGACACAAAACAATCACAGGTTGGAGGATCCACACACTTGGCACATCTTCCCTTCCCCCACCCACACATGCTAATCACCAGATGGAAAAGCCCAAAAATGACCTGTCCTCACAGGAGAATCAGATTGAAAGCCAAACAGGCCCACCACCTGCTGTGGGTGGAAACACCGGGCCACTGCCTATTCCTCCTCACTCAGCCTGACGGTGCAGGCTGGGCCTCCTCCAGTGCCTGTGGCATGGGCATTGATCTTGGCCCTCTTGTCACGGACCAGGCTCTTAAGATCGTTGATCTTCTTTTGTATCCCACTGGGGGTCCTCGTCTCCCCCCCCCCCCCCCCCCCGCCGCATTGATCTGATCTGTGATTTTCTGGATGATCTCCTTCCTCTTGGCCGGGGAGGTGTTCCGGCTCTCAGGGCCATGCAAATAACGCCCATATTGGGCGATGGCCCGAGCAAGTATCTGCTTCTCTGTGGTAGAAAAATTCAGCTTCCTGCGCTTCGGTGCCATAACACCCACCACTCAGCACCAACAAAAAACAAACACAACAAACTAACACAAATACTCACACAACAAACAAACAAAAATACTCACACAACAAACAAACACAAAAATCAAACCACACAAGCAGACAGCTAATACAAATTCAAAAACAAACTCCGAAAAACAAACAGAAAATACACTCAGAAAAAAAACAATCAGAAAAAACACACAACTACTACACTCTACTACTCCTCCAAATCTTTTAACTAACACTAAACTCACCAACACACACCAACAGACGACAAAGCAGAAGCAACTTGCTCTAGGAAGGGGAACACAGGGATGTACTTTTGCAAGGGAAGTGTGTTTGTCTGGGGCTATTTATACACAGGGCGATTCTCAAACTAAGTACGCTTGCCCTTTTTCCTATCTCACTGATTGCGCCTAGCCAAGTTCTGCACATGCCCAGTGAGGTGCAGATTCGTGCGCGCATGCGCAGTACGGCCGGCCCTTCATTTGCATGGGGTCACGGCTCATTACAATGGAGCACGCCCACTTCCTTCCCACTTGCAATAACCCCGCCTTACGCCTCGGGATTTAAGTTACGCTTGCGCAATTTGGGGCGCAAATGCACTGTGGATACGGCACTTACGACACGAAATTAAGGCGCCGTAACTTAAATGACATACGTTTTGAGTAACTTAATTTGCGCCGCTGTTTGTGAATCTGGCCCACAGTTTACACAATTCCTACTAAATATAAAAGCTAAATCTGTATTGAGTTAATAAATAACAAATATTTGTAATTTTTTAATTATGCCTTTTTGCAAAATGGTGAAAACTGAATGTACACAAAAATGTAAATAACCATGTTCCTCTAAAAATGTGAAGGTTTTCATTGTTCCCTTACAGCTTTCAGAGTTTTAGGACGAACCCAAACCATATATTTTCTGAAAGTATAGGACCAGTAAAGTAAAAAAAAATGTGCTACTGATTTTAAAGGCCCCACAAAATTTGTGCAAATGTTTATCAAAACAATATATTTATGAAATATTTTCTAAAATAATTTTCAGCAGATATAAACACAGCAATTTTTTCTAAATTCCTACGAAATATAAAAGCTTAACCTGTATTGAGTTAAAGCGGGGGTTCACCCAAAAACATTTTTTTAACATTACATTCAGCCGAGTTGTCAGAATGACAATCGGCTGTTTTTTTTTTTTTATTTTATCCCCGTACATACTGTATTTTCACCGCCGCTTCCGGGTATGTCTTCTGCGGGACTGGGCGTTCCTAATTGATTGACAGGCTTCCGATCGTTGCATACAGCGCGTCACGAGTTGCCGAAAGAAGCCGGACTGCGAGTCGGCTCTATACAGCGCCTGCGCACCAACGTTCGGCTTCTTTCGGCAACTCGTGACGCGCTGTATGCGACGGTCGGAAGCCTGTCAATCAATTAGGAATGCCCAGTCCCGCAGAAGACATACCCGGAAGCGGCGGTGAAAATACGGTAACGCGTAAGCCCTCTGTGATGCCATCTGGTTCCTCCAAACATCTGGTCCGGGTTTCAGGTGTCTAGAGATACTGCTCGTAATTGCTGGAGTACTGATACTGTAAGCCTGGTTTTAAAGCTTGTTTGTGAGTATTATTCTTGTTATATTTTATAAAGAAAAAATGTGTCTTTGGTAATGCACAAGGACGGTGCACCCTCCTTCTCTTTTTGGAGTGGTCCCTATATCTGGACGTGCTCTGTCCAATCTGCCTACCCTGGGGGACCCCAGATTTGGATATTCTGATATCTTGTCTCAACAGGAAGATATGTGGCAAGAATGAGGGATGCCCTGGTGGATGCAACAGATTTGCAGGTTTCTCCCTGATGGCTTCCCCTTCAAGAGGACCTCCTGACTCAAAGACTGATCTGCCACCCTGCTTTACTGCCTCTGGCTTTGATGGCATGGCTATTGATAGCCAGGTTTTAGAGATAAGAGGTTGTTGGGTTCAGTGATCCTTATGATGTTAAAGGCACGCAAGTGCCTCAGAAGATTTATCATCATACCAGAAATGATTATATTGTTTCATGTGAGGCCCATCCTTGCTCCTTCTTAGTGGTTTTGGCCTTTTTCCGATGGGACGTTGAACAAAAGCTTGTCTTGAGTACCGTTAAGGGCCAGATTTCTGCTTTTGCAATCTTTTTTCAATGACCTTTGGCCATGCACTCTTTGATTTGCACTTTCATCAAAGAGGTTCGCCATGTGGCGTTCCCTGTTGCCACCATGGGACCTGACCTTGGTCTCCCTTTGAGAGTATTCAAGATATTCCCCTTCTTAAGTTGTCTTCTTGGTTGTCATCATATCTGCATGGCAGATGTTAAAGCTGGTGGCCTTATGTTGTAAATCTCCCTATTTGGCCTTAAACGGTGATAAGGTGATTTGCCGTCTATGCCCCACCTTTCTTCCAAAGATGGATTTCAGATTTTCAACTGAATGAGGATGCTGTCCTGCCTTCATTGTGTCCACAGCCTTTGCACTCTAGGGAGGTTGCATTGCACTCCTTGAATGTGGTTAGGGCAGTTTGTGTCTGCTATGGCTTCCTTACGAACATTGGATTTTCTTTTTGTGCTCATGGATGACCCAAGGAAAGGCCAGGTGGCATCGACTGCCTCTATTTCCTGATGGATTCGGCAGACCGTTGTTCAGGCATATACCATGAAGGGTTGAGCTCTTCCATGGTATAGCACACTCCAGAGCGATTACTGCTTCTCTTGGGTGTTTTGTAGGGATTCGCACCAGAACCTTCGAATGGTCCAAACATTCGCGCGAACATTTAGAACCCCATTGACGTCAATGGGACTCTAACGTTCGAATTCAAAAGTGCTCATTTTAAAGCCTAATATGCAAGTTATTGTCAGAAAACGGGTTTGAGAACCCGGGTCTTGCCCCAGGGAACATGTATCAATGGAAAAAAAAGTTTTAAAAACAGTTGTTTTTTCTGGAGCAGTGATTTTAATGATGCTTAAAGTGAAAAAAAAATAATGAAAAATTCCTTTAACCACTTGACAACTGGGCACTTAAACCTATTTAATAACCAGACCAATTTTCAGCTTTCGGTGCTCTCACATTTTGAATGACAATAACTCAGTAATACAACACTGTAACCAAATGAAATTTTTGTCCTTTTTTTCCCACAAATAGAGCTTTCTTTTGGTGGTATTTGATCACCTCTGCGGTTTTTATTTTTTTCGCTATAAATGAAAAAAGAACGAAAATTTTGTAAAAAGAATTTTTCTTCATTTCTATTATAAAATTTAGTAAAAAAGTAATTTTTCTTCATAAATTTGGCCTAAAATGTATACTGCTACATATATTTGGTAATTTGGTAATAATAAAAAAAAAATGGGATATTATTTAGTCTGGGTGGGAGTTATAGGGTCTACAAGCTATGGTACCAATTACTGAAAATTGATCAATTTGATCATACCTGATGTACTGACAGCCTATCTAATTTCTTGAGACCCTAACAAGCCAGTAAAGTACAAATACCCCCCAAATGACCCCTTTTTGGAAAGTAGACATTTCAAGGTAGTTAGTAAGAGGCATAGTTAGTTTTTTGAAGTTGTCATTTTTTCCCACAATTCTTTGCAAAATGAAGATTTTTTTTTTTCACACCATATTGTCATTATAACACGTTATTTCTCTCACATGGCATGTATATTCCACAAATGACACCCCAAAATATGTTCTGCTGCTCCTCCTGAGTATGGCGATACCACATGTGTGAGACTTTTACACAACCTGGCCACATACAGACGCCCAACACCGAAGTAGCAACTTCTAGCATTCTAGAAGCATAAATTACACATCTAATCTCTCAACCACCTATTACACTTTTGAAGGCCCTGGAACACCAGGACAATGGAAATGCCCACAAAGTGACCCCATTTTGGAAAGCTAACACCCCAACGTATAATCTATGAGGCATAATGAGTCTTTTGAACGGTTCATGTTTTTCCAGATGTTTTTAGAAAATGTGGAAAAAAATAAAAACGCATTTTTTTTACAGAAAGTTGTCCATTTATAGGATATTTCCAACACATAGCATGTACATAGAAAAAATTACACCCCAAAATATATTCTGCTGCTCCTCCTGAGTATGGCGATACCACATGTGTGAGACTTTTATACAGCCTGGCCACATACAGAGGCCCAACATCCAAGAAGCACCATCAGGTGTTCTAGGGACATAAATTACACATCCAATTTCCTTACAATCTATCACATTTTTGAAGGGCCTTCATATTTCTAACACAGCATGTACATACCAAGAATTACACCCTAAAATACATTCTGCTGAGTAATGGGTAAAAAAAAAGATTACCTGTGGTTTTAGTAGTGCAATTGTCCACAGAAGGAGAACCCTGATCCAGGCAGCAGGCAGAGACGTGATCACTGGTCAGCGACAGTGAATGGAATTGTCCAGGCAGCAGGCAGGAATATTGTCCATAGTCAGTACAGTGCCAGTAGTGGCAAAATATTCGTCCTGGTAGGAACATGGTCCAAGTAGCGGGCCAGGAAAGAATGGGGACAGGGGTAGAGGCTTCTCCCACCCAAATCTCTTTGAAGCCTCCGGGCAACCAGACCCTAATCCGGGAATGAGAAAACTAAAAAATTAGTTTTTTCATCCAGAAAAACAATTCTGGAGCCCCTCACATATGTGAGACCCCTGTGTTCCCACTAGTATAGCAGGGTAAAAGATCAATCCAAGGGGCAGGCAAAAAACGTGGTCAAACAGTCCAGGGTCAGTTCCAGAGCAGGCAGAGGTAGGTACAGTTTAGGGTTAGGCAAAAGAGTGGTCGTATAACAAGCCAGGGTCAGTTCCAGAGAAGGCAGAGGTATGTTTAGGGTTAGGCAAAAGAGTGGTCGTATAACAGGCCATGGTCGATTCCGGAGAAGGCAGAAGTATGTTTAGGGTTAGGCAAAAGAGTGGTCGTATAACAGGCCATGGTCGGTTCCGGAGAAGGCAGAGGTATGTACAGTTCAGTGCAGTGGCATAAGGGGTGTGGGGGGAAATTACAGGAAATTAGAATTGCGTTTACCATACGTCCCTAATAATGTAGAAACGTATGGTAACGGCGGAAACATGTTCCAATACAGAGGCCTGGTTGGGAAGGACAATCGGGACAGTAATACACAGTGTCTTTTCGAATTCCTCTTCTGGAGCACACCCGGCACCTCTTCTGATTTCTGTGGCCTGTTTCACGGGAGGGGGTTTTCTCAGGAAAGTGACGCTCGTGGAGTCTGCTCACAGAATCGGAGCAAATATTTTCCGGTGGGTTTTCAGGGTACAAAAGGGCGGTGATGACTTCTTCTTGATAGTCCAGATATGATATGGGGTTCTCTGATGATTTTTTGTAGATTACATAGGAGTTATAAAAGGCCAAACTAAAAAAATAAATGGACACTTTCTTGTACCAGTGGCGGGATTTTCTTGTGGGCAGGTAGGGTTCTATCATCTGGTCATTGAAGTCCACTCCCCCCATGAAAAAATTATAGTCATAGATGCATTTTGGTTTTTGGATTGGGCCGGTTCTTTTGGGGACTTCCACGCAGGTGTCGTCGTGGATTGATGTGAGCATGTGGACGTTCCGTTTGTCCCTCCACCTGACAGCCAATATCTCCTGGTTCCTCAATGCTGCAGACTCCCCTCGTCTGAGCTTTTGATCCACCAGTTTTTGCGGGAAGCCTTTTCTATTGGGTCTTATTGTGCCACATGCTGGGGTATTTCTAAGGTAAAGACAGCGAAACAGGGGCAAGCTGGTGTAGAAATTATCTACATAAAGGTGGTATCCCTTTCCAAAGAGTGGATAGATCAGATCCCAGACCACTTTTCCGCTGACTCCCATATACTCTGGGCATTCAGGGGGATGCAGTTGGGAGTCCTTCCCTTCGTACACCATGAATGAGTAGAGGTACCCTGTGGCTCTGTCGCAAAGTTTGTACATTTTGACCCCATATCGGGCCCTTTTGCTGGGGATGAACTGCTTGATGCTCAGCCTGCCTGAGAATTTGACAAGGGACTCGTCCACAGATATGTTCTGTTCAGGGGTATATAATTGGGGAAATTGTTGAGCGAAAAAATTTAGAAGTGGCCGAATTTTATATAGCTTGTCAAAAGCAGGGTCATTTCGGGGAGGGCACTGGGCGTTGTCGTTAAAGTGGAGGAACCGCATAATTATTAAATATCTGGATCTTGGCATAAGGGAGGAGAAGAGTGGCATGTGGTGAATGGGTTTGGTGGACCAGTAGGAGTACAATTGTTTTTTTTTTTAAAGTGCCATAGTAAACGTTAGGCCTAAGAAAATGTTGAATTCCTCAACGGTTAGTTCTCTCCACTCAAAGGGGCGGGCATATCTGGAACCAGGGTTGCTTCTTATGTACTGTTGTGCGTAGAGATTACACTGGGCCACAATGAAGGATAGCAAATCTTCGGTGAAAAGTAAATTTAAAAAATTAAGCATGGAAAAGTTTTCGGTGTTCACCTGGACACCTGGCTGGGCAGTGAAAGGGGGGATATTTGCTGCTCCGGAATTAGGGGGAAGCCACAGGGGGTTTTGAAGGCCATAGGGAAGGCTGGCATGGCCCCTATCCCTTTGGGGCTGAGATGACACCCTACTGGTGCCTGGGCTTTGTTGCAGTGGCACAGCGCTTGAGGCGGACGGCACAGCGCTTGAGGCGGACGGCACAGCGCTTGAGGCGGACGGCACAGCGCTTGAGGCGGACGGCACAGCGCTTGCGGTGGACGGCCCTGCGTCTCTGGGAGTAGGCCGCTTCTCCACGCCAGCACCCCTTCTTTTCCTGGGCACACGTTCCTCTTCAGATTCTGAATCAGACCCACTGTCTATAACGGGTTCATAGGCCGAATCCGAATCGGACAGAGACTCCTCGCTGCTCTCATCGCTCATGGCTAGTAGACGCTGTAAGGCCTGCTCACCGGTAAATAATTTTTTTGCCATACTGGTGGCTGGTGAGGCTGTACTGCAGAGCACTGTGGTGGCACTGATGGACACAGGTGGGCACAGGCGGCACTTATGTGCACTGTAGTGGCACGGGTGTGGCTCTGGTGGGCACAGGCAGCACTGGTGGGCACAGGTGACTCTGGTGGGCACAGGTGGCTCTGGTGGGCACAGGTGGCTTTGGTGGGGCTCTGGTGTGCACTGATTAGCAGAACAGGCAGCACTGGTGGGCACAGGCAGCACTGGTGGGCACAGGCGGCACAGGTGGCACAGGTGGCCCTGGTGGCACAGGCGGTACTGGTGGCACTGGTGGCACAGGCGGCACTGGTGGGCGCAGGCGGCACTGGTGGGCGCAGGCGGCACTGGTACGGCACTGTTTTGGCACTGGTATAGGACTGTTGTGGCACTGGTGCGGCTCTGGTGACACTGGTGCGGCTCTGGTGACACTGGTGCGGCTCTGGTGACACTGGTGTGGCACAGGTGGCACAGATGTGGCACTACTGGGCACAGATGTGGCACTGTTGGGCACAGATGTGGCACTTTAGGCACAGATGTGGCACAGATGTGGCACAGATGTGGCACTATGGGCACAGATGTGGCACTGATGTGGCACTATGGGCACAGATTTGGCACTATGGGGCACTGGTAAGGTCAGCAACACTCACAGTTTATCTCCTCTTCTCTCCCGCTGATACTGTGTGAGGAGAGGAGAGGAGATAAACTTTCCCTGACCTCCTGTGTTTACATTGTGATCGCGCTGTCATTGGACGGCACGATCACATGGAAAAAGACCACTGTTACTGGTCAATTACCTTGATCTGTGTAGCGCCGGGTCTCATAGAATTTTCTGTGTGCGCGCCCGAGGCGGCGCGCATTACTGCTTCTGCTGGGCGCCGTTAAATAACGGCGACCCCCAGTTAAGCAACCACCTTGCCGCCGGCTGGTGGTTAACTGGTTAAATATCATACCTGCTGGGTTTCTATAGTATGCCTGTGAGGTGGCACATGTTTAGAGCTGTCCCTGCACAAAATTAGATTACTATAAGAAAAAAAATAATTTAAAACTGCTTGCAGCTTTAATGTAATGTCTGGTCCCTGCAATATGGATGAAAATCATTGCGAAAAATAGCATGGGTTTCCCCCCACTCCACCCAGGTCATTACAAGCCCTTTTGGCCCTATATACTTTGAACAGCATTATACAGGCGGTGCAAACAAGACAAGCGCTGTAGGTTTGTTGTTAAGTAGAATCTGTTTGTAATTTTGAACTTGAACATTTTTAAAGTGAAGCTCCAGCCATAAAATCTATTTTTAAGCTTTTCTGAAAACATGGAGAAGGGTTATTAGCCCTGTAAGGCCCCATGCACACGAGACGCTGGTAAACTCGAGTTCAGAGGCATTTGGGCATTTTTTTAAACTGCCCCTGAACACATTTATTGTTATCCTATGTGTCCATACACACATTCACGTTTTTTTGCGTTTTAAAGCAGTTGGTTTTAGGCTCGTTTTTTCAGACGCAAAATTTTGGGTTCAGACGCAAACGTTTTTGCGGTTTAAAGCTTTGGGAGGGTCTACAATGTCTTTGTTATGAACGCTGATAGCCGCAAACGCGGTAAAACGCTGCTAAACGCGTCAAAACGCAGCGAAATTCGCAGCAAAAACTGGCGTTTTAAACGCCGGTTTTTGCCTTTGAAAACTTGAGTTTACATGTGTTTGCATTTGCTTCTCGTGTGCATGGGGCCTAAACATTTGTTTTGCTGTCTGTGTGCATCTGTTCAGAAGATTGCAATTCACTTTCTGTCCCAATGACAAATAATGTTTTGAAAATGTGGGTTTTTTAGTGAAACAAGGATTGGTGATAAAGCATCAGTGGACAGGAGACACCTCTTGCAGAAGAGAATTTCCCTTCCTAGGGGTAGATTTCCTCTCACTTCCTGTTGTCCCTTTCCGTTTGCAAGTAGGAGTCGTTAGTAAGTTTGATGTTTGAAAGTAGGGGCCTGCCGTATATACTCTGCAGAAATTTGGGCCCTAGGTGTTGGTGTTGCCACAACACTGTAAGCCCTCACAGTTAGTCTTGGTGGGCGCTGGAACGCCCTGATGTGTGAACTATTATATCAAGAATTGTAATTACATGCCATTGTTGAGCAGTGGTAGAAAAATTGGGCTTTTGGTGCTGGCGCTGGTGCCACAACTCTGTAAGCCCTCACAGTTACTCTTGGTGGGCACAGGAATGGGCCCTGCTGTGAAATATTAGATCAAGAATTGTAATTACATGCCCCTGTTGAACAGGGGCTGAAAAATTGGGCCTTTGTTGGTGGTGGTGGTGGTGCTGGTGCCACAACACTGCAACCCCTCACAGATACTCTAGTTGGAGCGCAGGAATGAGCCCGCTGCAAAGTATTGCATCAAACATTGTAATTACATGCCCCTGTTAAACAGGGGCAGAAAAATTGGGCCTTAGGCACTGGTGCTGGTGCCACAACACTGCAACCCCTGACAGATACTCTAGTTGGAGCGCAGTAATGAGCCCGCTGCAAAGTATTGCATAAAATTTTTTAATTACACACCCCTGTTAAACAGGGGCAGAAAAAATGGGCCTTAGGCACTGGTGCTGGTGCCACAACACTGCAACCCCTCAGAGATACTCTAGTTGCAGCGCAGGAATGAGCCCGCTGCAAAGTATTGCATCAAAAATTGTAATTACACGTCCCTGTTAAACAAGGGCAGAAAAATTGGGCCTTAGCCACTGGTGGCGGTGCCCAGAACCAAAAATGTTCTTACAAGCTATCAGCATGATCATTGAGGAGGAAAAGGATAGTCACTCAGCATAACAGTATAGTCACTCAGCATCAGCATAGGCAGTCTTGAAGGGATCTGACTTTTAAAAAAAAAAATATTCAGTTACATCAGCATCAGGTGCTTGGTAGCTGGTGGTGATCCAAGCCTGATTCATTTTTATGAAGGTCAGTCGATCGACCGAGTCGGTGGAGAGGCGCACCATGTGATCGGTAACAAAGCCTCCAGCAGCACTGAATGTGCGTTCTGAAAAAACGCTGGATGCAGGACAAGCCAGTAGCTCAATTGCGTACTGTGCAAGCTCTGGCCAGTGATCCATCCTCAAGACCCAGTAAGCCAGAGGATTTTCGGTGGGAAAGGTGTCCAAGTCTGATCTTGCCCCTAGGTATTCACGCACCATGTAAAACAGACGCTGGCGATGGTTGCTGGAACCGGTCATACCTTGGGGCTGCGGACTAAAAAGAATTCTGAACGCATCAGTCAGACGGCCACCTTCTCCACCGCTCCTTCTGTGACTGACCGAAGCCTCAACAACACGTTGTCCAGGACCTGGATTTTGTAACCCCCCAGTCTCTGGGAACGCGTTGCACAGACCTTTCTGCAAGGCCTCCCGAAGATGTTTCATATTCTGCTCCCTCTGCGCCGGCAATATAAGGTCCACAACCTTATTCTTGTAACGTGGATCAAGGAGAGTTGCCAGCCAGTAATGATCCCTCTCCTTGATAGAGCGAATACGAGGATCCTTCCGCAGGCTTTGCAGGATCAGGGAGGCCATACAACGTAGGTTTGCTGAGGCATTCGGTGCGGAGTCCTCTGGGTAACTAAGGACGACATGATCCGCAGCCACCTCATCCCAGCCACGTACAAGTCCATGTGTTCCTTGGGACTGTAATTGATCCCTTGAAGACTGCTGCTGATGCTGAGTGCTAGGCTCCACCTCCATGCTGAAACAATCCTCCTCCTCGTCCTCTTCCTGTGTTATAGGCGGGCAAGCAGGAACACAGGAAAAGCAGGGGCCTTGAGAGGTAAGGAAGTCCTCCTCTTCCTCCCTCTGTTCTGCCTCAAGGGCCCTGTCCATTATTCCATGCAGCGTGTGCTCCAACATGTGAATAAGAGGGACAGTCTCAATGATGCATGCACTGTCACTGCTCACCATCCTCGTGGCCTCCTCAAATGGTGACAGGACAGTGCATGCATCCCGATCACTGGCGTGGGGAAAAAAAAACAAGCCCTGACCCTGTTCTGCTGCCATATTGGCACATATACTCATTGATGGCCCTCTGCTGTGTGTGCAGCCGCTGCAGCATGGCCAACGTAGAGTTCCACCTGGTGGGCATATCAAAGATTAGGCGGTTCTTGGGCAGGTTGTATTCCCTTTTGGAGGTCTGCCAGCCGAGCACTGGCATTATATGACCGTCGGAAATGCACACATACTTTCCTGACCTGCTTCAGGACATCCTGTAAGCCCGGGTACCTTCCCAAGAACCGCTGCGCCACCAAATTAAGGACATGAGCAAAACAGGGCACATGGGTCAGTTGTCCCTGTCGCAGGGCGGAGAGGAGGTCGGTGCCATTGTCGCAAACCACTATTCCTGGCTTAAGCTGGCGTGGCGTCAACCACCTCTGAGCCTGCCCCTGCAGAGCTGACAGAACCTCTGGCCCAGTGTGGCTCCTGTCCCCCAAGCACACCAGCTTAAGCACCGCATGGCATCTCTTTGCCTGCGTACCTGTGTAGCCCCTTGAACGCCTACAGAGCACCGCTGGTTCCGAGGACACATCAGCACAGGAAGAGGCCACAGAGGAAGAAGAAGAGGAGGGGGTGGAGGAGAGAGGTGTGTCACAACCAATAGTAGCATTTTGGAGGCGTGGCAGCGGAACAACCTCCAACACTACTGTACCTTGTCCTGCGTCCTTCCCAGCTGCCAGCAGAGTCACCCAATGCGCTGTGAAAGATAGGTAACGTCCCTGTTCATGCCTGCTGGGGACCACGAGTCAGCGGTATTATGCACCTTACCACTGACGGCCCTGTCCAGCGAGGCATGGACATTGCCTTCCACATGCCGGTAGAGAGCCGGAATCGCCTTCCGTGTGAAAAAGTGGCGTTTGGGAACTTGCCACTGAGGTACCGCACATTCCACAAACTCACGGAAGGGGGCAGAATATACCAACTGAAAAGGCAGCAGTTGAAGTGCTAGCAATTTTGCTAAGCTAGCATTCAACCGCTGGGCATGTGGATGGATGGGAGAGAACTTCTTTCGGCGCTGCAGCAGCTGGGGCAGGGAAATTTGCCTGGTACAATCTGCCATGGGTGTACCGATAGTAGATTGCCCGCATGTACTAGGCTGTGACACACCTAATTCTACACCTTCAGTCCTATCAGTGCAGGCTTCAGAGAGGACTGAGGGTATAGTGGGGTTGGAGATCCCAGCTGATGAGGGGCAAGGGGAGGTCCGCTTTGTTCTTTGGTGTGGGTCTTTGAGGTACGCTTGCCAACGAACTGCATGGATGGTTGACATATGTCTGGTCAAGCATGTGGTGCCCAAGCGGGTGATGTTTTGGCCACGCGAGATACGCTTGAGACATATGTTGCAAATAATAGCGGTGCGATCTGATGCACTCGTCTCAAAAAAGGCCCACACCAAAGAACTTTTGGAATAACGCTGAGACACAGCAGCGCCCTGCACGAGCGTAGCTCTGCATTGTGATGCAGTCAGTGTGCTGCCCTTAAGCTGGCCCCTGGAGGGCATTATGCCTCGTTGGAGATGTGCCTGTGCCTCCTCCTCCTCCCTCCTATCAGGCACCCATGTAGAGTCTGTGACCTCCTCATCCCCTCCCTCCTCATCACTGTAGAAAACCTGGCAGTATGCTGCAGCTGGGGGAACATGACTGCCAGATTGCTGTCCTTCTTGGGCACCCCCTCTCTCTGGGCTCAGGTAACTGCCTTCCTCTAGCTGTGTACCATCATCGGAGCCTTCAAAACGCTGGCAGCCTCATGCAGCATGTACCCAACACTGTGGTCAAACAGTTTGGGGGACTTCTCAGGAGGACATGGTGGGGCTAGGGAAGGAGTGACTGATGCAGTTGAGCAGAGGGAAGAGGCAGCTGCTTTGCCAGACAAAGTACCCTGAGCCTGGGTGAGAGAGGATGAGGACGGGTTGGTCATCCAATCTACCAAGTCTTCGGCATGTTGCGGCTCAACACGGCCAGCTGCTGAAAACAAGGACGAGCATGTCCAACGGCCACGTGCTGATGAGGATGCACCGTGTCCACGACCAGCACTGTTGCCTCTAGACGCAGAGCCTGCTTGCCCTCGTGACTCTCTGCCTCTCCTTGTTGTCCTTCCAGACATACTAATGGCCTGCAGAGGACAAAGGCAGTACACACACCTTGTAGCTTTAGGTGCAAACTGCAGAGGACATGGGCAGTACACACACCACGTAGCTTTAGGTGCAAACTGCAGAGTACACGGGCAGTACACACCAAGTAGCTTTAGGTGCAAACTGCAGAGGACAAAGGCAGTGCACACACTACAAAGCTTTAGGTGCAAACTGCAGAGGATACGGGCAGTACACACCAAGTTGCTTTATGGTGTACACTGCAGAGGACACAGGCAATACACCACGTGAGAATACTGCAGCTAGCACAATCACCTGCCTGCCAGTAAATTAGGAAGAGCTGATCTAGCTAAACTATACAATGTATACATATATGTACAACACCTGGGATGCATATATATCCTCTACACACTGTAACTTTAACTGACTAGCCTGCCTTCTCTGTCTACCTAGAAAAAATGACACTCTCTCTCTCTCTGTCTCCAACCACCGCCACAACACACTACACAAGGCCAACCTGCAGGTGGCCTTTTATAGTGTGGGGCGTGTACTAAACCCCCTAAGCCATAATTGACCAAAGCCACCCTGGCTTTGGCCAATTATGGCTCTCCGTTTTTTGCGCGCTGTGATTGGCCAAGCATGCGGGTCATAGTGCATGCTTGGCCAATCATCAGCCAGCAATGCACTGCGATGCCACAGTGAATTATGGGCCGTGACGCGCCACTCGAATTTGGCGCGAACGGCCCGTAACGTTCGTAATTCGACTAACTGTGTCAATCAATTAATTCAGAGAAAGGAATTTTATGATAACAAAAAATCTTATTTTACCCACTTACTTAAAATATCATGATATATATCTCTCTATATATCTATATATATATATATATCTATATATATCTATATATATATATATCTATATATATATATCTATATATATATATATATATATATATATATATATATATATATATATATATATATATATATATAAAAAACATGTCCCCTCAAAAATGCATGTATGTGCATAAACAAATATGTGTTCCTATTTTAACAATAAATAGCATATACAATATACATGTGGAGGAAATTTATAAAATCATTCAAAGATAGTTGTACACCATAAAAAAAAATATAGTATATGTTGTAAGCATTTCAACCATCATATATCTTAGGCAGAGATGATGTAATAAAATGTAATGACTGCATGCAATGCCAAGCTGCAGCATCAAATCTTGCAGACTATTAGCATGCATTAAAAAGGGTATCTACTCAAGAGCTAAAACTATAATTCTACCACTGTACAAAAGTGGTTCAGGCACATCTTGAGAATGCCATCCAGTTTTATCACCAAGCGTGTGGTGGAAAACGAACACTGCGCATCACCCTGAAGGCACCATCCCCACCATGAACCATGGTGGTGGCAGCATCATGTTGTGAGGATGCTTTACTTCAGCAGGAACAGGGAAGCTGATCAGAGTTGATGTGAAGATGGATGGAGCAAATACAGGGCAATCTTAGAAGGAAACCTGTTATGCCTCGTACACACGACCAGTTTTCCTGGCAGGAAAACTGCCATGAGAGCTTTTGGCCGGGAATCCCGGCCGTGTGTATGCTCCATCGCAGTTTTCCGGACAGGAAAACCGCCGGGAATCCCAGTGGGAAAAATTAGAACATGTTTTCTTTTTTCCTGACGGCGGTCTTTTTCCCGGCAGTTTTCCTATGGGAAACACTGCGATGGAGCATAGACACGGCCGGGATTCCCGGCCAAAGCTCTCATGGCAGTTTGCCTGCCAGGAAAACAGGCCATGCGTAGAGGGAAAAAGCTGTCAAGCTTTTAAATTTACTGATCGTGTGTACGAAGCATTAAATTTGCAAAAGACTTCAGACTGGGGCAGAGGTTCACCTTCCAGCAGGACAATGACCCTAAACATACAGTCAGAGCTACAATAGAATGGTTAAGAACAAAGCATATGCATGTGTTGGCCCAGTCAAAATCCAGACCTAAATCCAATTGAGAATCTGTGACAAGACTTGAGCTATTTTGCAGAGAAGAATGGGAACAAATTTCACTCTCTACATTTGCAAAGTTGGTAGGGACATACCCCAAAAGACTTGCAGCTGCAAATTCAGCTAAAGGTGGTTCTCAGGGGGGCTGAATACAAATGCATGCCATACTTTTCAGGTATTTATTTATAAAAAATGTTAAAACCTATTTATCATTTTCCTTCCACTTCACAATTATGTGACATTTTGTGTTGGTCTATCACATAAAATCCCAATAAAATACATTTACGTTTTTGGTTGTAACATGACAAAATGTGGAAAATTTCAAGGGGAAACAATACTTTTTTAAAGGCGTTGTAAATGCTACCAGGGAATATTGTGAAAAAGTTCAGCAACTAAAGCACACAACAAGCACACATCAAGCAGAGCAACCTAAAAATAGTTGCAGAACCCATTTTTAATTGTACTTCAAGATCATCCTTAGTATACCTTTAACCATCAAGAGTGTGTGATCCATATTTTTTTTTTCCATGGAGTGTCATATGTGAATTATTAAGAATAAATCATTCTCCAACCTCTAAGGCTTCTTTCACACTATGGATTGTATGTCCGTTTTATAATATCCGTATTACACCTATTAACGGACGTTTATTAACGGATTTAATAACGGATACATACGGATAAATATTTTACCATTCTTCCTTTATTGAAAACGGATAATGTTTATCCGTATATATCCGTATACATCCGTTATATCATTCCTTTCTAACGTCCGTTAATAAAAAACATTTCACCCTTTCTTGAAGTCCAGCTCCAGAAGTCGTATGGATATTCAGGGGAACCCCGCCGTCAATTTAAAACAAAAATGACGTGCGGTTCCCGGTAAATATCCATAACCAGACCCTTCAGGTCTGGTATGGATATTCAGGGGAACCCCGCCGTCAATTTAAAACAAAAATGACGTGCGGTTCCCCCTAAATATCCATAACCAGACCCATTATCCGAGCACGTTAACCTGGCCGGCCGCAGAAAAGAGGGGGGGACAGAGTGCGGCCCCCCCTCTCTCCTGAACCGCACCAGGCCACATGCCCTCAACATGGGGAGGATGTCCCCATGTTGATGGGGACAAGGGTCTCATCCCCACAACCCTTGCCCGGTGGTTGTGGGGGTATGCGGGCGGGAGGTTTATCAGAATCTGGAAGACCCCTTTAACAAAGGAGACCCCCAGATCCTGACCCCCCCCCTGTGTGAAATGGTAATGTGGTACACTGTACCTCTACCATTTCACGAAGGAAGTAAAAAGTATTGTAAAAAAACACACTGACACAAAAGAATAAAGTCCTTTATTTAAAAAAAAAAAAAAAAAAAACTCCAGCGCTGAAAAATCCACTCATTCCCGGCTTCCAGCGTTGTCCTGATCCTGCGACGGGTGCGGGTGATCTCCCACGATGAGAAGATCCAGCGTCGGGTGATCTCCGCTCCGGCGATGTGAAGATCCATCCAGCGCAGCATCCCGGACCTCCTCTCACCGCTGGGCACAGCCCAGCGAATGAGCGGCTGAAGCGGTGACATTTCTTATATAGAGGAGGCAGAGCCACCCGTCACGTGACCCTGCCCCCTCTGACGTACCCTCTGCTACGTCACTGGGGAAGACCATGAAGAGGAAAGACCTTTCCTCTTCATGGTCTTCCCCAGTGACGTAGCAGAGGTACGTCAGAGGGGGCAGGGTCACGTGACGGGTGGCTCTGCCTCCTCTATATAAGAAATGTCACCGCTTCAGCCGCTCATTCGCTGGGCTGTGCCCAGCGGTGAGAGGAGGTCCGGGATGCTGCTGCGCCGGATGGATGGATCTTCACATCGCCGGAGCGGAGATCACCCGACGCTGGATCTTCTCATCGCGGGAGATCACCCGTCGCAGGATCAGGACAACGCTGGAAGCCGGGAACGAGTGGATTTTTCAGCGCTGGAGTTTTTTTTTTTTTTTTTTAAATAAAGGACTTTATTCTTTTGTGTCAGTGTGTTTTTTTACAATACTTTTTACTTCCTTCGTGAAATGGTAGAGGTACAGTGTACCCCATTACCATTTCACACAGGGGGGGGGTCAGGATCTGGGGGTCCCCTTTGTTAAAGGGGTCTTCCAGATTCTGATAAACCTCCCGCCCGCATACCCCCACAACCACCGGGCAAGGGTTGTGGGGATGAGACCCTTGTCCCCATCAACATGGGGACATCCTCCCCATGTTGAGGGCATGTGGCCTGGTGCGGTTCAGGAGAGAGGGGGGGCCGCACTCTGTCCCCCCCTCTTTTCTGCGGCCGGCCAGGTCAACGTGCTCGGATAATGGGTCTGGTTATGGATATTTAGGGGGAACCGCACGTCATTTTTGTTTTAAATTGACGGCGGGGTTCCCCTGAATATCCATACCAGACCTGAAGGGTCTGGTTATGGATATTTACCGGGAACCGCACGTCATTTTTGTTTTAAATTGACAGCGGGGTTCCCCTGAATATCCATGCTCAGTAAAATTAACGTCCGTTAACATAACGGACATTTACGGAGACATTTACTAACGTCCATGTGCCATAGACTTCAATGTTAAAATATAACGGACGTTAATATATCCGTTACTTGCAACGGACAAATAATTTACAAAAAATAGTGCAAGACCCGTCACATATTCCGTTATAACTAACGTCCGTATGTTATAACGGACTATTACGGATCTTTACGGAACATAAAAAAATCCCATAGACTTTAATGATATTTTATAAAGGACGTATAACTTCCGTTTTTTAACATTATCTGACGGATTTTAAAACGGATTATTAAAACGGATTTATTTTGTAGTGTGAAAAGGGCCTAAGATAGCGATTAGAAAATAGTGTGGCTATCACACCCAAAAATGTGTCTGCCCGGTAATACTCCTAGCACATTACAAAGCAGTAATTCTGCAAAGCACCTCATAAGTCTGGCCACTGTAGAAATATGTATATTATATATATATTGGGAATATGAGGCCCCGTACTCACGACCAAACATGTCTGCTGAAACTGGTCCGCGGACCAGTTTCAGCAGACATGTTTGGCCGTGTGTAGGCCCGAGCGGACCATTTTGGGACGGATCGGACAGGTTTCCAGCGGACAACTGTTTCCCGGACTTGTTTTAAAACCGTCCGCTGGAAACCTGTCCCCCCGACATGTACGGTCGTCTGTACAGACCTACCGTACATGTCCTGCCGCCCGCATCCCTCGCATGCGTCGAATGACTTCGACGCATGCGTGGAAGCATTTTTAAGGCGGCCCGCCCACGTCGCCGCGTCATTGTCGCGGCGACACCGCGTCATCGACGCGGCGACACCGCGGACACGCCCCGCGTAATGTTTACGCGCGGGCTTCTGTTCGATGGTGTGTATAGCCATCGAACAGAAGTCCCCGGGCAGTCCCCGGCCAGACATGTCCGATGGAAACGGTCTGCAGACCGTTTTCATCGGACATGTCCTGCCGTGAGTACAAGGCCTTACAGACACACCCATACTGAGTGTCTGCCAAGTGATACTCCCATAGTTTCAAGCACAGAAGTATACAATAAGCTAACTTCCAAGCAAAGCAGAAAATATGTTATGCCACCTGTAGGACCCTGATATTTGTTTGCTTCAATGCAAGAAATCTTCAATTCTTAACCACTTCAGGCCCGGAAGGATTTACCCCCCTAATGACCAGGTAATTTTTTGCGATACGGCACTGTGTCGCTTTAACTGACAATTGCGCGGTTATGCAACGTTGTACCCAAACAAAATTTATGTCCTTTTTTTTCCCACACATAGAGCTATTTATTGGTGGTATTTGATCACCTCTGTGGATTTTATTAAAAAAAAAAAAAAAAGACCATCAATTTTGAAAAAAATATATATATATATATATTTTACTTTCTGCTATAATACATATCCCACAAAATCTATAAAAAAACAAATGACTGGGGACCAGTAATGATAGGTAGTGGTAGTCACTGCCAAGGGTCAATCGGAGAACTCCATGGATCCCGGACTGTTTACATGGACAGACCTCTGGGCCCTTTAATAAAAAAAAAAAAAATATATATAAAAAAAAAAAAATGTATTCATCAGTTTAGGCCAATATGTATTCTACATATTATTGGTAAAACAAAATTGACACTGGCAGGGAAGGGGTTAACATAGAGGCGATTAAAGGGTTAACATTTCCCTGGATGTGTTCTAACTGTGTGGGGAATGGGCTCACTGAGACTTTGTTGTCTCAGTGAGCCCATTCCTTACATAGTGGGGATGGGCTCACTGTTGCTTATCACTGATCACTGTTGTCTCCTGTTTACTCCCCGTTCTGCCTCTCTGTGGAGTGATCGCTCCTGTGGTGTGCAGCGTGCGCCAGTGTTGCCAACCTACCAGATTGAAATTTACTGGCACGACACCCAACATTTACTGACACAGCCAAATTTTTACTGGCATTTTACAAAATGACAGTTTTAAGTGCAAATTTTAGTATTTAAGCTACAAACAAGTACACTATCCAAATAGCAATGTGATTTTTCTGTTATTTTCAATATAAAAATAGTCCATCAGTTTTTGTTCACCATCACCCCCTTCTGCCTCCACCAGCTCCTGCCACCTCCTGCCCCCATCACCAGCTCCTGCCACCACCAGCCCCACTTGCCATCATCACCAGCTCCTTCTGCCACCATCACCAGCTCCTTCTGCCACCATCACCAGCTCCTTCTGCCACCGTCTTCCCCCACCAGCTCCTGCTACAAACTCCTCCTGCCACCATCACCTACTCCAGCTACCATCACCAGCTCCTTCTGCCACCATCACCAGCTCCTCCTGCCACAAGCTCCTCCTGCCGCCACCAGGCCAGCTCCTTCTGCCATCACCAGCTCCTGTCCCTACCAGCTCCTCCTGCCACCACCAGCTCTTGCCACCTCCTGCCACCACCAGCTCGTGCCACCATCACCTCCTGCCCCCACCAGCTCCTGCCACCTCCTGCCCCACCAGCTCCTGCCACCATCACCTCCTGCCACCATCACCAGCTCCTTCTGCCACCATCACCAGCTCCTCCTGCCACCACAAGCTCCTGCCCCCACCAGGCTCCTGCCACCATCACCAGCTCCTTCTGCCACCACCGTCACCTACTGCCACCATCACCAGCTCTTGCCAAAAGCTCCTCCTGCCCTCACCAGCTCCTGTCCTCCATAGCTCCTGCCTTCACCAGCTCCTCCTGCCACCACCACGTTACCTCCTGAGTCCTGCCACCACCACCAGCTCATGCCAAAAGCTCCTCCTGCCACCACCAGCTCCCACCACCTCCTGCCACCACCAGTTTCTCCTGCCCTTACCAGCTTATGTCCTCCATAGCTCCTGCCCTCACCAGCTCCTCCTGCTACCATCACCAGCTCCTTCTGCCACCACCACCGTCACCTCCTGAGTCCTGCCACCACCAGCTCCTCCTGCCCTCACCAGCTCCTGTCCTCCATAGCTCCTGCCCTCACCAGCTCCTCCTGCCACCATCACCAGCTCCTTCTGCCACCACCACCGTCACCTCCTGAGTCTTGCCACCACCACCAGCTCCTTTATTACCTTGAGGCAAGGAAGTTTGAGAATGCAGGCTTGGCTTGCCATGAGCTGGCCTGGTCCATTTGTGCTGTGAATGCCTGGCCACTGTGGGCAGCTGCTGGGCTGGGCTGTCACTGGGCTGTCTGGAGTCCAGACAGACCACCGCCTGGCGCCGGGACCAAGAAGGCAAGACTGCTCCGTCCGTCCATTCCCTCTCGTGACTGATTTTTAAAGGTTGGCGCGCCTGGCGGGATGCGCGATGACATCACTCGCATCGCCGCCAGTAGCCAGCACGCCACCTCTGTCAAATCCGGGGCCTGGGGGGGTGGCAGAATACAGGATCGGATCGGTGGCTCAGCTCGGGACTCGGCAACGCTGGAACTGCGCAATGCGCAGTTTAAAGCCGGCGCGGTCGCGGCTATTTTTTACGGTGAATTTTGTCCTATCACGGACAATAACTGACATGGAAAAAGTGCCTAATTTTTACTGACTGTCCGTAAAAATACGGACGGTTGGCAATACTGGCGCGCGCGCCCACGGTATCTATTACATGAGTCGATGTACAGGTACATCGTTTTGTGCAATAGAGCCACCCTGCCCCAGTATATGTGCGGTGGGCAGTCTTTAAGAGGTTAAAGACATGCAGGCAAAAGTACCTGTAACAAAGCTGTGGGAAGGCATGCAACTGCTGTTTTGCTTAAAATCTGTAAATAACCAAAACCATAAATACAGTAGCCCGGATTCAGATAGGTTACGCGGATCTAAAGATCCGCTAACCTATCTGATTTTCGTTACGCCGCCGCAAGTTTTTGAGGAAAGTGCTTTATTCAGAAAGCACTTGCCTGTAAAGTTGCGGCGGCGTAGCGTAAATCCCCCGGCCGAGTTCAAATTCGGCGGGTAGGGGGCGTGTAATATTTAAATCAGGCGCGTCCCCACGCCGAACAAACTGCGCATGCGCAGTCCGCAAAATTTCCCAGCGTGCATTGCTCCAAATGACGCAAGGACGTCATTGGTTTCGACGTTAACGTAAATTTCGTCCGGCCATATTCGCGAACGACTTACGCAACCGACGTAAAAATTTCAAAACTCGGCGCGGGAAGGACGGCCATACTTGACATATGATACACCGCACTTACCCCTCATATAGCAGGGGTAACTTTACGCCAGAAAAAGCCGAACGCAAACGTCGTAAAAAAAAAAGCGCCGGTCGTTCGTTTCTGAATCGGCGTAACTCCTCATTTGCATATTCGACGCGTAAAAGATACGGAAGTGCCACCTAGTGGCCGGCCTGGAATTGCAGCCTAAGATCCGATGGATCTTAGGGATATCTATGCGTAACTGATTCTATGAATCAGTCGCATAGATACGACCGGCCGGCCTTAGAGATACGACGGCGTATCAGGACATACGCCGTCGTATCTCCTATCTGAATCTGGCCCAGTGCCTTCATACCACTTGAAATTTTCTACATTTTGTCATGTTACAACCAAAAACGTAAATGTATTTTATTGGGATTGTATGTGATAGACCAACACAAAGTGGCACATATTTGTGAAGTGGAAGGAAAAATTATAAATGGGTTTCAATTTTGTTTACAAAAAAATATCTGAAAAGTGTGGCGTGCATTTGTATCAACCCCCTTTACTTTGATACCCCTAAGTAAAATCTAGTGGAACCAATTGCCTTCAGAAGTCACCAAATAGGTAAATAGAGTCCACATGTGTGTAATTTAATCTCAGTATAAATATAGCTGTTCTGTGAAGCCCTCAAATGCTTGTTAAAGAACATTAGTAAACAAACAGCACCATGAAGGCCATGGAATACAACAGACAGGTCAGAGATAACATTATGGAGAAGTTTAAAGCAGGGTTAGGTTATAAAAAATATCCCAAGCTTTGAACATCTCATGGAGCACTGTTCAATCCATCATCTGAAAATGGAAAGAGTATGGCACAACTGCAAACCGACATGGCCATCCACCTAAACTGACAGGCAAGGAGAGAATTATTTAGAGAAGCAGCCAAGAGGGCCATGGTAACTGGAGGAGTTGCAGAGATCCACAGCTTAGATGGCAGAATCTGTCCACGGGACACTCCACAAATCTGGCTTTTATGGAAGCGTGGCAAGAAGAAAGCCATTGTTGAAAGAAAGCCATAAGAAGTCTTAATTGCAGTTTGTGAGAAGCCATGTGGGGGACACCGCAAACATGTGGAAGAAGGTGCTGTAGTCAGATGGGGCCAAAATACAGCCACACAATCAAAAGAAAAAAATCAGTATACATTACATTCCACCTAGAATATGAAAAAAACAGAAAGCAAGAAGAAGACAAAAAGGAATAAAAACAAACAAACTTTTAGACTACCCCACTACCCTGGTTGCAGCCCCCCCCCCCCTCTTTAATGACTTCCAATAATCAGCGTTCCCTTCTATCTGTGCCCCTCTTTATACTTATTTAACACTAGGAGTTACCGCTGAGTTTAACCACTCATCCCAAATTCTATATTTCTGGGGTGTTCCTCTATGCTCAAAACAATAGTTTCTCATATAGATGTATTAGTTTTACCGCCCTAAGCCACTGTTCATTTGAAGGAGGCATTTGTTGCATCCATCCAAGTACAATTTGCTTACGGGCCATAAATAAGGTTTCTTGTAAACAAGTCCTGGCATATGCATTCCACCTCTGACTCTCGATTAGTGCCAATAAACATATCTCTGGAGTGAATGGGACACATCCTCCCATCACTTCTGACAGTATATCCAGGACCTGTCTCCAGTACCTACTGATGCCCGGACAAGACCACATTATGTGTTTGAAGTCAGCTCGTGATAGGTGACATCTTGCACACTCCGCATTTACTACTCGCCCCATCAGACTTACGTTTTAGGTTGTAACATGACAAAATGTGGAAAATGTCAAGACATATGAATACTTTTTCAAGACACTGTACATGCAACAAACAGAAACAGCCCCTGCAGTGCTTCTATTTGTTAGTGTATCTAAATATATATATATATACAGGCATACCCCACTTTTAAGTAAAGTGTGTGTGTGTGTGTGTATGTATATATATATATATATATATATATATATATATATATATATATATATATATATATCATATATAAATATAAATGTTTTAATATCACTTTAACACATAGGAAAAAATTGACTTTATAATTGTGGTAAAAATTTCATATTATAAATGTGGGTAAATGGTAAATATGGGAGTAAAATGGCAACAATATCCTAATGATAACAAAGTTTAGGTTGTTATGGCTATACAGAAACTTAATATACCAGTAGCATCTGGGAGATCAGTGACGACAAAGTGGAGACCCAGAACAGAATATACACACTGGTGTGGACACGACTTTTATCTTAGGGGTATATTTAAAAAGATGTAAATGTGACTTTAACCAAATATTTACTGGCGGTAATTCAATCATCGGTCATTTAAAAAAACATGCACCTGGAAGATTAACCTGCAGTGAATGTTTAGTGAAAGTCATATTAACTACTCTATTAATATACCCCTTATTGTATAAGGCTCAGATATGTTGTTCTTCATCCTTGCCATTTTCTTGCTTTCTTTATTTTAATTTTTTTGCTGATTCTCCCATGATGCTTTACTCTTTGGTTAAGAAGCGTTATCGGACTGCTTAAAGTGAAATTCTGTAATCGATCTAACTAATCCTGAAACTACTCCCACCACATTCTAACACCTACTGTATATTCACTACCCTTTGGAAGAAAGATATACAGCATTGTTTTTCAACCAGGGTTCCTCCAGAGGTCGCTAGAGGTTCTTTGATCAATGAGCAATTTCTGCCTCTCGGATAAGTGCCCATTAACACCACTGATATTTTTAGCTATCTGTAAGGGGCAAATTCTTTCCAATTACCACAAGTGCAATCTTCCCACTGACCATCACACTAGTGTATCATGATTTATAGATCAAATAATTTTTAGCAGCTGTTCCCTGAGACTGGAAAGTTATTTCAAGGGTTGAGAAAGGCCGATGTACAGTATATGCGTACCTATTTTCATTCTGCTCCTGTTCGGTCACGTGATTGGCTCCCCTCTCTCAGCTAACAGAGGCCTCAGACAATGGAAGGCCCATAGTAAGCCGATGTGTGACATCACCTCTCAGACTTTCCACATGTGCTCTCTCCTCTCCCCTGGAGTCAGAACCAGATATTAGATATAGATATATTAGATATATTCAGCAGGGTAGTTAGTATAGGTGTTATAGGGTGGGGAAGCAGTTGTAAAATGAGTTTGACCAATCCCCGAATTCTACTTTGAAGGCAGAAGATTGCCCACAGCCGATGTAGCCAGTAATTTTATAACTAGGAGATTGGACTGCAGCTATACATGAGATTTTGAATTCCTGGTTCCTGGTCATTGGCTGCTGTTTTTGGTCATTCCATTATGGGCCCTGAGTTGCTGGGCTAATAATCTAAATTGGCTTACTGAAAAAGTAAGTGGCAGAGATTGTACATTACAACAGATAACAAAGAGCATCTGGTAACCAGTGTGGTTTTTAAGGCTGGGTTGTGCCTTGGTTGCTATTGACTGATCATTTTTAACATTGTTGACTTGTACTTCCTGTCACAGAGTGAAGAGAAGAACCGGCAGCTGACGGAGTGGCTAGAGGACGCCAAACAGAAATTACAGCAGACCCTGCAGAAAGCAGAGACTCTCCCAGAGATTGAAGCTCAGTTGGCACAGCGAGTGGCAGCTCTCAGCAAGGTATCTATACTTACACACTGTCTAATCAGAGCACACAGTAGGAAAAAGCCAGCAAATCTTTCATAAAAAGTCCTTTTCTTTACAAGAGAAGCAAGAGTTAGAACAAATGCATAGAGTACCTTTTTTTTACATCTTTTTTGTATTAATGTTATTGATTAATAACTAAAGAAAAACATTTTGTTGGTTGATAATGAATATTGCACAATTACCACTTGTAGTCAGGAGAAGCTCCAAATATATAAACTAGCATTCCGGCACTTCAAAATTAGCCGTTTTGTAAAAAAGATTTGAAAAAGAAGAAAGATTAGATTATACTGTGTCATAGTTCCATTATACAAAATCTGGTCTTTCTTAGTGGAAAGCTTAGCATGCTTTTCAAACCAAGGTTCACTGATATATCTTGTATAAAGCCTAATTCTGTTATTTTTTAGTTTTGGGTGCCATTTTAAGGACAGCGGCTATATGTCCAGTTTTAAAATGGCACCAGGAATCGCTTGGCTGTGGTGCACATCCAGGTGCATTTGCAGGCTGGTGTTTCCGGGTATCGACATTTCTTCCCCACATTAATCCCCAGGTTGCAGCAATAACATCAGATGATTTAGATCAGCGGTGCCCAACCTTTTGGGCTCCAGGGACCAGTTTCATGGCAGCCAATTTTCCTAGGTACCAGGAGGAGGTGGGATTCATCGTGCTGGAGGAGGATAGTGGTTCTGGTGAAAGGGCCGTGGGGATGGGATATTCATGAAGTCTGTCCTCAGTCCCCTTTGCAGCACAGTCCCCCCTTTATATCAAAGTTCCCCCTTTAAAGCAGTCTTATGCCCTGTACACACGATCGGATATCTGATGGAATCTAATCAGATGGATTTTTTCATCGGATATCCGATGAAGCTGGCTTTCATCAGTCTTGCCTACACACCATCGGTCAAAAATCCGTTTGTGTCCGAACGCGGTGACGTACACCACGTATGATGGCACTGTAAAGGGGAAGGTCAAATCCAACCGCGCCACCCTTTGGGCTGCTTTTGCTGATTTCGTGTTACCATGTTGTAACGGCTACCCAGCTAGGGAGAGGGTCTCAGCCGTTGGAGAAGTCCTTTTCCCTGGCAAGCTGCGATATGCAGGTACCGCCGGTATATCCCATCGAATGCCCTTTCAAGAAACGAGACGGGCTACGTTTGCAGAGTCAAGCAGGACTGACTTTTATTGCACATTTCACCTCACTTTTTATATGGTTACAACAACTTACATGAACAATGACACTCTCCGCCCCCCCCCTTCACACACATACTTTGAAATAATGACATTCCCTTGAATCAATCAGTCTCTAGACCATTTGGCTCCAATCTTATTTAACATGACTTGATCAGACAATAGAATTCAATTAACCTTTAAAACAATTAAACACTCACAGATCATCCCATCAACATACACCTGACAGAAGACTGCTATCTTGAACAATACACAAAAGAGTCAATTAACTAAGAAGGGACATTAGAATTTTAGCAGTTAAAGAGTCATTCTACAATTAACCCTTTGTAGGCCTCACTGTAGGATTATCATCGATGTCCACACAGAATACATAGTTCCATAGTTCCGTTACACATGTGTTAGTAAAAGTTTGGTGAGAGCCGATTCACGCTTTTCAGTCTTCGTGCTTGTCAGTCTGTTACAGCGTGACGAATGTGCTATCTCCATTACGAATGCTAGTTTTACCAGAACGAGCGCTCTCGTCTCCTAATTCAGTCTGAGCCTGCGTGAATTTTTGACCGATGGACTTTTATCCATAAGAAAAATTTAAAACCGGTTCTATTTTTTTTCACCGATGGAAAACAAACCGATGGGGCCCACACACGGTCGGTTCGTCCGATGAAAACAGTCCATCGATCCAATCACAAACATCAAAAAAAAAAATATAATTCTATTTTTTTACTGCTTCTTCTAAAAAAAATAAAAAAAATAACTGTATTCAAATCTGCTTTTGAAATGAAAGCCATGTCTATCCCATGTACAATTATGTATAATGCATTAGAATAGATTACAAACAAAAACAATCATTTTGGCACTCTAGTGGATTTAGGGAGAAATGCCTATAGACTGGAGTGGTTAGGCAGACCAGTTGTTTAAGAAAAACATTAAGCTTTACCTGCAATGCTGCAATGAGTGTTTAAAGATTTGGCTAAATCAAATCCTATCTCTGCAAATTAAGTAATGCAACAACAGGCCTCCCCATCTCAACTTTCTAAGTTAATTTTTGTAAACTTGTATATATGCATAGCACTGCAGAGATATTGAATATGAAATTAATAAGCTGTTTTTTGATTGTCATAAAGAAAGCATTAATCTGACGAGACAGTGAGTGAATGTTGGCACTAAAGAGGGCAGTGCATGCCAGTCTGCTGAAGAGCAAAGTTTGCTGACTAGAAGTGTCAAGAGCAAGGTTAAGCGGTGGCATTGGGCATTAGCTTGTTCATGCTGTTTTCTGTTGTGCCCTCTATCTGGACTGGGGAATTTGGGGCACTTATGGCCTATTTGCCAGTGTGCTAATACATTTTCTAGGATCTGCGCTAGACAACAATTACTTTCACGTCACCATGCCTCCCACATCTTAGACTCTTTTTCTTCCCTTCCGTGGCACTCTCCTTTCTGTCTCCCTAATGCTTCTTCACATGCATCCATTTTACTTCATTGCCAGCTCTCTCTCCACTGAATGAAGAGGTCATGGTGGGTCCAAAGGTTTCTATTAATTGATTTTGGTAACTTTCATCTTTGGATTCGGTAAAAACTGTGCAAGTCATCAGTGAGTCACTAGTTCACTTTTGTAAATATGCTGGCTGCTACAGATAAAGAGAAGTCCCCAGACTCTAAAATCAGTTTAGATTAAAGCTATAAAGCTATAGTGGTTTATTTTAATATTTATGTTTTATTGAAGTATATGTAACAAAGGCAAATAGTTATATTAATACAAAAGGACTAGACAAAAAAAATTAAAGAACCTAGACTCATACCATACACTTTTTCCGTCATAGTATGAGGGATGGAAAAAAGAAAGGGGTAAAAGGGGAAAGTGAAAGGATTCAAGAGAGCAGAACTAATTAGGTGGTAGATAGTGTACTCTCAAATGAGACCATGAACAGTTAAGTATAAAGATAAGGATTGTGGGCCAAATCCACAGCCAGCGGCGCAAATTACGTTTTTTTAAACTTATGTCATTTAAGTTACGGCGCCCTAAGTTGGTGTCGTAAGTGCCGTATCCACAGCGCATTTGCGCACAAAATTGCACCAGCCGTAACCTAAATTCCGAGGCGTAAGGCGGGGTTATGGCAAGTGGGAAGGAAGTGGGCGTGCTTCATTGTAATGAGCCGTGACCCCATGCAAATGAAGGTCCGGCCGTACTGCGCATGCGCGCACGAATCTGCTGCTCACTGCGCATGTGCAGAACTTTGCTGGGCGCAATCAGTGAGATAGGTAAAAGGCCAAGTGTACTTAGTTTGAGGATCGCCCTGTGCTTAACTAGCCCCAGTCAAACACACTTCACTTGCAAAAGTATTTCCCTGTGTTCCCTTCCATGAGCAATTTGCTTCTGCTCTTAGTTTGTCAGTGTTTGTTGGTAAGTTGTGTGTGATAGAGAAGTGTTGGAGGAGTAGTAGATAGTAGTTGTTGTTTTTTTCTGATAAGTGTATTTTTTGTTTGATTGTTTCTGCTAAGTGTTTTTTTTTTTTTCTGCTTGGATTTTGTGTTTGGTTTTTGTGTGTTTGTTTTTGACTTTGTAGTAGCTGTCTGCTTGTGTGTGTATTTTTGTGTGTTTGTTTGGTGTGTATTTTTGTGTGTTTGTCCTGTTTGTTTTCTTGTTGCTGTGTGGTGTTTGTGATGGCTCCCAAACGCAGGAAGCTGAATTTTTCGCATGTTGAAAAGCAAATCCTTGCCAGGTATATCATCCAATATGGAAGATATTTACATGGGCCTGATAGCCGGAACACCTCCCCGTCCCAAAGGAAGAGGATCTATGCCAAAATTACAGATCACATAAATGCGGCGGGGGGAGGGGAGACGAGGACCCCCGCTGGCATTAAGAAAAAGATCAATGATCTGAGGAGCGTGGTCCGCAATAAGGTGGCCAAGCTCACTGCGCATAGGAGGGGCACTGGAGGAGGGGGACCATGCCCCATCCGGCTGACTGAGGAGGAATGGGCAGTGGCCCGGTGTTTCGAGCCAGAGCAGGTGGTGGGCCTGCCTGGTTATCAGTCTGATGTTCCTGTGAGGCCAGGTAAGGTTTTTGTTTTTCTATTTGGTGATTAGCATGTGTGGGTGGGGGAAGGGAAGATGTGCCAAGTGTGTGGATCCTCAAACCTGTGATTGTTTGGTGTCCTCCACAGATGACCAGGAGATTGCTGGGCCATCAGGCCAGGCTGCTGCACCACCCCAAAGACAGGAGGCTGCTGAGGAGTCCTCAGGGGAGGGGAGTGGCCAAACCTCCCCTCATGAGGAGGCTGAGGGGGAGGAGGATGAGGGGGAGGAGGAAGAAGATCTCCAGATTGGCCGGGAAATCATTATTGCCACTGATCTCATGACATTTGAGGATACCCTTGAGGCTCCCCCAGAGGCTACCCCAGAGGCTGGCACCAGTCAGGCCACCATCAGGGGTAGCCCCTCCCACTCCTCCCCCAACATGCCACAACCCACAAGGGTCACTCTATCCCCTCCTCCCAGGCCACAAGCCTCAGGGGCAGGCAGGATGGCGACCCAGGAGACCAGGGGGGGGTCTGAGCATATGCCGGCCAGTCTGCTGAGGGACAATGGCCAGCAGACCCACAGTCTGGGTGACATCAAAAAAACTATGGCCAAGATGGAGCACAGCCTGGATGTAATGAGGGAGTCACTCAGTGATGTGGCCACCAATTCATTGGGGGTCATCACCTGTTTGTGGTCCCTGCATACCGCCACAACAGGCGTGGCCCAGAAGGTGACTGCCCTCACCCGGGCTGTGCAGGACAACACCCGGGCTGTGCAGGACAACACCCGGGCTGGCCAGGCCAATACGGCTGCCATCACTGTCTGCCTGAACAGGATAGCAGTGGCCTTGGAGGGCAGGCCAGCCGGAGGTCAGACACCAGGGGAGGCTCCTCCCTCCCCTGCTCCCCCCCCCATGAAGATACTCCCTCCCCTGCTCCCCCCATGAAGATACTCCCTCCCCTGCTCCCCCCCCGTGAAGATCCTCCAGGTGGCCGTGCCCGTGCCCCTGCCCGTGGGCAGCCCAGACGGAGCACTCGCCGCCGGACTTAAATTGCAGGGGTACTTTTGGTTTTTTTTTTTTTTTATAATTTTGTTTATTATACTGTACTTATGATTTGGTTTATGTGTGTGAATGATGTGTGAATGTGGGGGGGGTGGCATTCCTGACAAAATAAGGGTGTCACCCTCAGTTTTGGTGGAGAAGGGATCCCCAGGACCAGGGAGAAGTGATCCCAGGTTCCTGAATGGTGTATCAATGCACAGTGACATAATTGGAGCCGTGGCGTGGCGTTACTGCTCCCAAGTACCAAAGGGGGGGGGGTACTTGGATCTAATCCAATTCGATGTGCATGTGATGTGTCTGTGCTAGGGACCACAGTGGTGTGCATTCATGCATTCTCATTGTGACATAATTCATGTGCGTTTCCAGAGAAAAAAACATTCTCAATGTGACATTATTCATGTGCGTTTACTGTGCAAAGCAACATTCTCATTGTGACATAATTCATGTGCGTTTCCAGTGAAAACAAATATTATCATTGTGACATTATTCATGTGCGTTTACTGTGAAAAGATGCCTTCTGCGAGGCGTCTCCTGGCTACTGTGCCCTCAGTAGACCGGGTAGAGTGGGCTAGGGGGGGATTGCCTGGGTGGGGGGTCAGGTCAGCACGTAAGTTAATCTCCAGTCCCCTTCTCATGGCAAAGTTGTGAAGAATACAACAAGCCCCGATTATTTGTCACACAAAGTCTGGGGAATACAACAGTGTACCCCCAGTCTTGTCCAGGCATCTGAAGCGGGACTTCAGCAGCCCAAATGTGCGTTCCACCACTGCCCGGGTGCGAATATGAGCCTCGTTGTAGCGTTGCTCTCCTGGGGTTTGGGGGTTCCTGAAGGGGGTCATCATGTGAGGTCCCAGGGCATATCCAGAGTCACCTGGAAGGGAAAAGACAGGAGGATATTAGTCATGCATGTGCCCCTTGTGATGTCTGCATCATGGGGGGGACAGTCATACCTGACACCCATGTCACTCACCAACCAGCCAGCTGTCTCCATACAGGTTCAGCTCTAAATCACGAGATATGTTGGTCTGCCGGAATATATAGCTGTCATGGCACGAACCCGGAAATTTGGCACAGACATGCCAGATGAGGCCATGGGCATCTACGATTACCTGGACATTTATGGAATGCCAGTTTTTGCGATTCCTGAACAGGTGCTCTGTATCATGGGGGGGCTGTAGTGCCACATGGGTACAGTCAATGGCCCCGATGGTTCGTGGGAATCAGGCAATCTGATAAAAGTCCGCCATGGTCTTCAATCGCTGGTCCTCCTGGGTGGGCTTTTGAAATTGACTGCCCATGCGTCTCAGTATTGCAGGGACAACCTGGTGCACACACCTGCTCATCGAGGACTGTACCATCCCAGCCAGACCTCCACATGTTCTTTGGAAAGACCCAGTGGCAAGAAAATGCAGGGTTGCCATTACTTTGATGTGAGGTGGCAGGGCATGGGATCGTTGGGTTGGGGTGTTGAGATCATCCTGCAGGATCCTGGTTAATTCCAGGATGGCTTCCTGGTTAAAGCGGAAGTTGCCATAGACCTCAGAAGCAGTCATGCCAAAGAGATCTTGGCGTGGGCAGTATACCCTCTCCTGTGCCCTCCTCCTCCTCCTCTGTGCCCTCCTCCTTCTCTGCGCCTGTAAAGTTGCGAGTGCCGTTATAATCATGGATGGGCCGTTCATTTTGGCAGTCAGATTGAAGTCCAACAAAGATGTGTTGTCAGCTCTTCCTCAATGGTGTTGCTTCAGCAGACCTTTACAGGGCAGGTGTAAAATTAGGGCTGCTTTTATAAAGTCTAATTTTGCTCCAGGAAACTAACAGGTGCGCATAGGGCGTAATCTACGGCGCACAGGGCGTAATCTACGGCGCACAGGGCGTAATCTACGGCGCACACACTTAATTTTGAGGATCGCCCTATCTCCCTCATTTGCATCTTTGCCTATCAAATAAAGCGGCGTGACTAGCGTAATTTGCGTCAGAGGATGCGCCGGAGTAATTATTTTAGGTAGGACGGAAAAAACGGATTTTTCGTTTTGAGGATCGGGCGCAAAGATACGCGCGGTGCAAAATTAGAAATCTCGAGTTAAGTCGACGCATCTGCTTTGTGGATTTGGCCCTTTGTCTTTTAGATTTGGTGACATTCTTTCATAAACATTCAGAGGTTTATCTGGGATTTAGATTATTGGTATATAATGGTATAGTGGGCTGTTTTCATGCCTGTGGTTTACTTGGCTTTTGTGAATACGTAATCGAAACTTGAGCATTAAAGTGGAGTTCCGGCCACAATTTCACTTTTTAAATATAAATACCCCTGTAATACACAAGCTTAATGTATTCTAGTAAAGTTAGTCTGTAAACTAAGGTCCGTTTTGTTAGGTTGTTACAGCATTTAGATACTTTATAAAATAGAAATTGACTGGGGCCATCTTAAGTGTGGGCATCATGAAGCCAGACTGTATGACTTCCTGGATTTCAGCCTTGCAGATCTCGCACATGCTCAGTGCTGCACAAGCAGTGTAATAGGTTTCAGATCAGGGGGGTAAATTCTCGCGCCAAATACAAATATTAATAAATAAATACAAATAAAAAAATTAATAAATAAAATAAAATAAATGCTGAGCTGCTCCCCACAATTACAGTGATATGTAACCATACAAGTGAGTGAGAGAAAGGGGGCGCTAGCAAGTGTTGACCTTCTATGTGTGAACAAATAGATATTTGTGTCAATAACAGTGATTCGTATTAAGTGATGAGTAAATCCAAATGTACATATTAAAAATGCCACAACAATACATAAATGTCCATGATTAGTGAAAGCTCCCAATTGGGAGGAAAATAATTAATAATTAATGTGCAGAAAAAAAGTCCATAAGTAGAAATAAATGAAAAACTTTCAGGATGATTCCACTTAGTTAATACAGGTTTTCACCTCCACCAGAAAAAGAGTAGATCACCGCAAAAGTGCACATGGATGGCACCTTACCGCAAGATGTTGACCACCTTAATTAAAAGGGAGGTCAAATAAGGCATAAAATCAACCATCATCGTCAGGAGGCTTCCTGACGACGTGGCAATCATGAAACGTACGTCGAGGCGCACTGGTCATGCACGATTAACGTACTTCAGGTCACGCTGGCTCTCCTTCCTTGAGAGCTGGAACGCACGCTGCACGCCGCTCTTCAGGCTTCCAGCAAGTGTAGACCGCCTCTCCATCTACACTCAACGCCATTCAACCTCAGTGCCAGGGACAGGCACTATCAAGTAAGAGGCCACTTGGCGTTGTTTTGTTCTTAATCCATTTTAATAAAAGGTATTATTCTATGGCGATCTTCCTCTTCTTTTTTTGACAAACTTCATGTGGTGTGGAGATTGGCAGTATCAAGACAACAAGAAGTTAGCCTGGAATCCATGGTTGATTTTATGCCTTATTTGACCTCCCTTTTAATTAAGGTGGTCAACATCTTGCGGTAAGGTGCCATCCATGTGCACTTTTGCGGTGATCTACTCTTTTTCTGGTGGAGGTGGAAACCTGTATTAACTAAGTGGAATCATCCTGAAAGTTTTTTGTTTATTTCTACTTATGGACTTTTTTTTTTCTGCACATTAATTATTAATTATTTTCCTCCCAATTGGGAGTTTTCACTAATCATGGACATTTATGTATTGTTGTGGCATTTTAATATGTACATTTGGATTTACTCATCACTTAATACGAATCACTGTTATTGACACAAATATCTATTTGTTCACACATAGAAGGTCAACACTTGCTAGTGCCCCCTTTCTCTCACTCACAGGTTTCAGATCAGGTTTCAATAGCAACGGGAGTGTCAGAGGAAGTTGCCGCCCCTTATCTATGCAAACCTCTCCTCCCCTCCTCCTTCCAGGAACCAGTAAATATACTAAATAATTTGTTCCTGTGCAGATATATCTACATAATAAGATTATATAAATATATATATATATATATATATATATATATATATATATATATATATATATATATATATATATATATATATATATATATATATATATATATATCTTGTTATATATGTAGTGTGTATACATGTACTAGACATGTGCACTGTCAATAAATTATTGTTTAGTTCCGTTTCGCATTAGCCTTTATTTCGTATTTTGTGCCCGAAACTCAATTCGGATTCGTACGAAATACGAATGTTCGTTAGATTCGTTCACTTTTCATAACAATTACCAACATTCGTTATGATGAATTTAAAAATCTGGACGCTTAAAGAGGACTAATAGTATCTGCTGTGCTGATTATGAGGGGTTCCCACCATCCCTGTGCTGTGCTGACTTCCTGTGGCTGTACCCCTGCTGTGCTCATTATGAGGGGTTCTCACCATCCCTGTGCTGTGCTGACTTCCTGGGGCTGTAGGGATGGTGGAAACCCCTCATAATGAGCACAGCACAGAGATGGTAGAAACCCCTCATAATGAGCACAGCACAGGGATGGTGGAAACCCCTCATAATGAGCACAGCCACAGGAACTCAGCACAGCACAGGGATGGTGGGAACCCCTCATAATGAGCACAGCAGAAGTACAGACCCAGGAAGTCAGAACAGCACAGGAATGATGGGAACCCCTCATAATGAGCACAGAACAGGGATGGTGGGAACCCCTCATAATGAGCACAGCACAGGGATGGTGGGAACCCCTCATAATGAGCACAGCACAGGGATGGTGGGAACCCCTCATAATGAGCACAGCACGGGGATGGTGGGAACCCCTCATAATGAGAACAGCAGAAGTACAGACCCAGGAAGTCAGCACAGGGATTAATGGAACCCCTCATAATGAGCACAGCACAGGGATGGTGGGAACCCCTCATAATGAGCACAGCAGGGGTACAGCCACAGGAAGTCAGCACAGGTACGGTGGGAACCCCTCATAATGAGCACAGCAGAAGTGCAGCCCCAGGAAGTCAGCACAACACAGGGATGGTGGGAACCCCTCATGAAGGGTTCCCAACATCCCTGTTCTGTGCTGAGTTCCTGGGTTTGTACTTCTGCTGTGCTCATTATGAGGGGTTACCACCATCCTTGTGCTGTGCTGACTTCCTCCTGCTTCCTCCTTCCCCCAGCACAGCACATTGCCACCATAACATCGCACACTGCATCGCCCAAGCACACCGCATCGGCCCCAGCACATCGCAACTGCATCGTCCCAGCACATCGCATCGTCCCAGCACACCGCATCGGTCCCCCGCCAAATCGCATAGCCCCCAGCACATTGCATCGCTCCCACCAAATCGCATCACCCCCAGCACATGGATGCGTTTTACGGGCACAGTGAGGCAGCGTTGGGCACAGTGGATGCATTTGATGGCACAGTGAGGCAGCCGTTTGATGGCACAGTGAGTCAGCCATTTGATGGCACAGTGGCTGTGTTTGCTGAGTGCAGTGGCAACGTATATGCTATGCTGGCAAGCTCCGCTCTCCCACCAACTCTCCCCCTCAGCCCCCCCCCCCCCCCGTTGAGTACATAATTAGTGTAGTGGGCGGGGCGGAGGCGGAGAGATGGTCCGCCCTCCCGCCCGCCCACTCGAGATTTTCAACTGCCCCGCCGAGTACATAATTAGTGCGGTGGGCAGGGCGGAGGCGGACAGATGGTCCGCCTCCGAACGCCCTCCTGCCCGCCCACTCGAGATTTTCAACTGCGATAGTTCAGCCCAGCCTCCTGGGATTCATGGTACACATCTCCCAGGAGGCATAGCAGCGCTAGATGAGACGGCGAGGCTGCTGCGCCGCGGCGGGAGAAAGAAACTCACAGGAATAAAACAGTGAGTTTTAAAAAAAAAAAAACAGGCCAAATATAGTTAAGGGGGCAGTGTTAAATAGAATGCTGTTAAGTTGAAAAATAGGGTGGAACTCCGCTTTAAGCAGGTTTTCTATTGAGCAAAGTTTCAAGTGGATTTTTCCTGATGGGAGGACCCACTATCCAAAAAAGCATTGTGGGAGGTAGCCTACCATAGAATACATTTATAATTGAAATTGACTGCTTGTGAGTTGATAGAGCATTTGAATATTGTGATCCATATCTATTGCCTGATGTCATCTGACAGGGTGGTAGCAAAATCTGTTTCTCATATAGAGGTATAAGGGAGAGGGGTGTTAAAATTGAATGTGATCCACAAAAAGAAGATGGTGGTGATGATACCTGGTACATGTAGGTAATTTTTGCAAATGGTTTCAAAGGATGCAAGATTAGGAGTGCAGTCGGGTTTTCAGTGATAATTGTAAGAAATATTTCATTTGTAGATGGTGGAAAATTTATACAGTTGAGATTTTGGGAAGGTCTTCAACCCCTACCGACTCCCTCTAAATACCATCCTTCGGACAAGTTTCTCATGCCGGGGGCATGTTAAAGTCCCTTGTTTTTAACTCGGCACCACGCAAAGATAACTCAGGGAAGGAGAGAGTTGCACCTAGACTACATCGGTAATCAGTCTTATGGTCTGTACACACAATCCGGCAATCGGACGAAAAATACCACTTTCAAAGCGATCGTACGATAATCGGATCGTTAGTACAGAGCTTTCGAGAGCCGATCACAACAGTTCATCCGATATTATCCGATCAGACAAGTACAAAAAAAATTCTTGTATAATACCAGATTGTAAGATTTTCATTTAATCAGGTTATTGTAGTCCGAGTATACACTACAACACATTACATCACTTCTGATCTTTTTATTCTGTCGTATGAGAACTTTCCTAACTTTAGTAACCTCTCCATTTTCGATATGCGACTTGCATGCAAAAAAGAAAAACAGACAATCTGTCGTCCGATTTTCGGATCGTGTGTATGGGCCATTAGGAGGAGATTTGCTAAAATTGGTGCACACAAAATCTGGTGCAGCTGTGCATAGTAATCAATCAGCTTCTAGGTTTCTTGTTCTTTTTTCAGGCTGGGTTCACACTGGTACGACACGACAGTCGTACTACTTTGGATCCGACTTTGCCCTGCGACTTGAAGTTAGAGACGATTCCAACTTCAATTAATGGGGACCCATTGGTTGTCGGGGTCTGCGGGGCGGGGGGCTTATCGGAATCCCCTCTCTCTGCATCTGGCAGCTCTGTTTTTTTTCTGCCTGCAGACCGAGGGGATTTCGATGATCCTAATTGCTCCAGATTGGCCGCAGCATCCCTGTCCTAGTGCGTCGTTCCGGCTTTCCATCTCAATTAGGACATTGTACTTCCGTCCTTGTGTCCTCGACCGTCGCACTCAAAGGAGGCTGCGTTACATTCCTTGGACGTTGTCCGAACTCTGTGGGTGTATATGTCTGCTACTACTCCGTTCCGGAGGTCAGACTCACTGTTTGTTTCGGTGGGGGGTCCTAAGAAGGGTCTGGCAGTCTCTTCGGTCACCATTTCTAGGTGGATCAGAGAGATCGTGATTCAGGCTTATGCCCTACGAGGGCGGGGCGCCTCCCTTTCCTGTCACGGCACATTCGACCAGGGCAATAGGTGCCTCTTGGGCTTTCCGACATCAAGCGTCTGTTTCCCAGATGTGTAAGGTGGCGACCTGGTCGTCCGTTCACACCTTCACTAAATTTTACAAGGTTGATGTGAGTGCATCTTCGGATTCTTGCTTCGGCCGCAAGGTTTTGCAGGCGGCTGTTTAAAGGAACACTAAGGCCGCGTACACACGGTCGGACAAAACCGATGAGAATGGACCGAGGTTCAGTTTCATCGGTCCAAACCGACCGTGTGTATAGCCCATCGGTCTGTTGTCCTTCGGTCCAAAATTTTAAAACATGCTTTAAAATCGAACCGATTGCCCGCTGCCTGATCGGTCCAAACTGATGGTTAGTACAGAAAACATCGGTTCAAAACCCGCGCATGCTCAGAATCAAGTTGACGTATGCTTGGAAGCATTGAACTTCGTTTTATTTAGCACGTCGTGTGTTTGACGTCACCGCGTTCTCACCCGATCGGTTTTTGAAACAATGGTGTGTACGCACATCAGACCAGCAGGCCACTTCAGCGGTGAACCGATGAAAATGGCCCGTCGGACCATTCTCATCGGTTTGGAACGACCGTGTGTACGCGGATTTAAGGTTCGTTTTTTATTAGATCAATTGATTGCTGTAAGCTAGAGCATTTAAATATCACTTACCTCATTTTTCCTTTTGACCTACAAAATACAGTAATCCAGGTTTGAAAATGCCATTTCCTGTCTCTCCTCTTCTTGCTTTCCACCAGCATCTGAGCCGTTTTGCATTGTGGAAAGCAGAACGTGCTCACCCCCTCCCTATGACTACAGTTCTGCGTGAAGATGCTCTCTTATCCCTCACAGGCATGGAGGCTAAGCCTAATGGGAACTGTAGTTCCCATTAGGCCGTGATGTAGCAAGAATGAATGCGCACCGCAAACCAGGAAGTCAGTGAGAATAATGATTCAGGAGTGACGGAGGTGAATAAAACTGTAACGCCACTGTCGTTATACCAAGCAGAACGAGCGCAGCTCTAACTTCCCTATACAGCTGCGCTCCATTCTGTTAACGGTCCGCGTCACTTCCGGTGCGCGGACGACTGCGTTCCACGCTGGAACGCGGAAGCGCGTCCCGGCGTGCCCTGGCTTCTGCTCCTCACTGGCAGGCTATTTAAACTCCCAGGTTCGGCGGCAGGGTGTTCCGTTATTCTTGTTGGACACCTGCCGCCACCTGGGACCCGAGAGCCTGCACCCTTGACCCTCTGACTCTTGCACCCTGTCTTTCCTGGAGATCACCTCTCACCATCGCTGCATTAGCCTGGACTCACATCCCTGTATTCACTGGCAGCCCTGGTAACATCCCTGCACCTCTGCATCCGCACCATAGCCTGGACCTTCAGCTCTCACCAGCTTCAGTGACTCCTGGATAAACATCTGATTGTATTTCTTCAACTCAACCTCCTCCTTACAACAGAACCGCAAGTATCATGTCAGCAGTATAGCAAGCTGTTAGTGTCTATTATCTGCTCTCACTCTTAGATGGGACTAGGATTACGTGCCTCACCACTTTACATGCAAAGTATATGCTAGTGTGATATGAACTCTGTCTGTTGGTAGCAACTTCTTGGCATACTGTTTCAATCCTATCATACTACCTATCTAACTAACCACCTATAGTACCACGTTACTTAACAGTACAGCTACAGCAAACCTATATTGTAACCATTTGCATGCTCAAGAGACTCCTTGTTTAATTTACTTCACACGTTAAGCTTATGAAATAATAAGCTGTCCCCAATTCATGTTTTGGTTCAATGGAGGATGTGATGACCTAACCCCAAATTCTCAGCACAAATATTGAGAGTTAATTGGTGGTTGAGACCTGAGAAGCCTCCGCAGCTGAGATCCAAAATTGTTATTGAATTCAGAGAGCAGGGTCTTTAAATAATAACGGAACCCCTTTTTAAAGATGGATCCAGCGGAGCTTGCTAATCACTTAGTGGGACTTTCACAAAGGGTAGATACCCTAACCACCTCCATGAACGAACTACGTTTAGAGAATGACGCCCTCCGTAACCAAAATTATGCGCAAGCCAGAGAGAGACCTGAGCCTAAGGTCTGTCCCCCAGAAAACTTTTCTGGAGATAGGAAACTCTTCCGCCAGTTTATTAGTTCATGCCGCCTGATGTTTGACCTACGCCCCCGCACCTATTACTCCCATAGGGTCAGAATCCTCACCCTAATTTCCTACCTTAAGGGCGAACCCAGAGTTTGGGCCGATGATTATGTGGAAGAGCGCGGGACCTCCTGGGCGCATTTGACACCTTCCTGGATGAGATGTCCTTGCTTTATGAGGACCCCAATAAGCAGCTGACTGCAGAGAACTCAATCAGGAATCTCAAACAGGGAAAAAGACATGTGGAAGACTACATATCTGAATTCAAATGTTGGAGCAGAGAGACCCAGTGGTCAGATATTGCACTCCGGAACCAATTTCGCTTAGGCTTATCGGAAGCAATAAAGGATGAAATTGCCCGTGTTGAACTTCCGCCATCTTTAGAGGATCTCATGCATCTCTCTGTTGCCATTGACCGTCGCCTTCGCAAAAGGAAGGCTGAACGAGTTAACACATATCTTCTTACACCTTTCAAGAGATCCAGATCACCTCCTAAAGATGTACCGATGGAACTTGGAGCTATTAAAGGACAATTATCCCCAGCAGAGAAACAACGTCGCAGAGTCAATAACCTATGTTTATACTGCTCAGCTCCAGACCACATTGTCTCCAGTTGTCCACTCCTCAAGAGGAACTCTGAAGGTAATTTCTCCCACATTAGTAAGCTCAATTCACATGGAACTACCACTAACCGTTATATCTTTATTACCCTTACCTTGCAGTGGGATCAAGAAAGGATTACCATTGATGCTATGGTCGACAGCGGAACCTGTGGCAACTTTATAGATTCAAGAATTGTAGAATCTAATAAAATCCCTTGTGTGTTTAAGCAAACTCCTTTGTCACTCACTTTTATTGATGGTTCTAGTTCCTCCTCTGGCCCAGTCTTTTCTCAAACTTCTCCCCTCTTGGTCACCTGTGGGATTGGCCATACTGAAACACTTGTGTTCGACGTTATTTCGTCACCTTTATTCCCAATAGTCCTTGGTTTACCTTGGCTGCTACTCCACCAGCCTAGCTTTCAATGGTCTAACAATTCCCTTTCTCTACAGTCTGCATATTGTAAGGAAACCTGTTATCCTATTTACACTACAGTGGGTGACCGCGATATGGAGATGGAGACAAAGCTGCCATAGAAGCGACGGGAGATCCGACTTGGATTCCCGCCAATTCTAGCTTCGGCATTTGGTATGCATTCCCGAGAGGGAGAACTCCCCGCGGGATTTTAAATAAAAATCCGGCATGGGTTCCCCCCTCAGGAGCATACCGGGCCCTTAGGTCTGGTATGGGTTGTAAGGAGACCCCCCCTACGCCGAAAAAACGGCGTAGGGGGTGCCCCTACAATCCATACCAGACCCGTATCCAAAGCACGTTACCCCGCCGGCCAGGAAAGGAGTGGGGACGAGCGAGCACCCCCCCTGAGCCGTACCAGGCTGCATGCCCTCAACATGGGGGGGTTGGGTGCTCTGGGGCAGGGGGGCGCACTGCGGCCCCCCCACCCCAGAGCACCCTGTCCCCATGTTGATGAGGACAGGGCCCTTTCCCGACAACCCTGGCCGTTGGTTGTCGGTGTATGCGGGCGGGAGGCTTATCGGAATCTGGGAGCCCCCTTTAATAAGGGGGCCCCCAGATACCGGCCCCCCACCCTAAGTGAATGGATATGGGGTACATCGTACCCCTACCCATTCACCTGGAGGAAAAATGTTAAAGTTAATAAACACGACAAAAGGGTTTTTAAAATAATTTATTAGTCTGCTCCGGAGGCACCCCCTGTCTTCTTTAGCTCTTTCAGCAGGGGGGCTTCTTCTTTGACGTCTTCGGGTGGGGGCCGCTCTTCTTCTTCGCCGTCTGGTTCTGTTCCACCGCCGGGGGGGGGGGGGTCGCTTTTATAAAAGCGCCCACCCCCCGGCGGGTTTCCTCCGACGTCTTCGGCGGGGGGTGGTGTGCTTCTCAGGGGGGGGCTTCTTCTTCCGCTATCCGGGGGGGTCCTCTCCGCTATCCGGGGGGGTCTCCTCCACTCTCCGGGGGTCTTCTTCTATGTTCGCCGCTCTCCGCTGTTGACTCGGCGCACCCCGGTTCTTCCTCCCGCTGTCCGGTGCCTTCTCCTTCAGGGCTGAACGTCTTCTTCTTCTGTGCTGTGACGTCTTCTTCTTCTTTTCTCTTCTTCAGCCTTCTCCCAATGTTGACACGTCGCCTCTTCTCGCTGCAATGACAGGTGCCCGGTTTGCATCTGACTTATATAGGCCTCACAGTCCCATCATGCTCCGGTACCTACCCACGTGGGTAGGTATCACATGGGTAGGTACCAGAGCATGATGGGACTGTGAGGCCTATATAAGTCAGATGCAAACCGCGCACCTGTCATTGCAGCGAGAAGAGGCGACGTGTCAACATCGGGAGAAGGCTGAAGAAGAGAAGAAGAAGACGTCACAGCACAGAAGAAGAAGACGTTCAGCCCTGAAGGAGAAGGCACCGGACAGCGGGAGGAAGAACCGGGGTGCGCCGAGTGAACAGCGGAGAGCTGCGAACATAGAAGAAGACCCCCGGAGAGTGGAGGAGACCCCCCCGGATAGCGGAGAGGACCCCCCGGATAGCGGAAGAAGAAGCCCCCCCCTGAGAAACACAACACCCCCCGCCAAAGACGTCGGAGGAAACCCGCCGGGGGGTGGGCGCTTTTATAAAAGCGACCCCCCCCGGCGGTGGAAGAGAACCAGACGGCGGCGAAGAAGAGCGGCCCCCACCCGAAGACGTCAAAGAAGAAGCCCCCCTGCTGAAAGAGCTAAAGAAGACAGGGGGTGCCTCCGGAGCAGACTAATAAATTATTTTAAAAACCCTTTTGTCGTGTTTATTAACTTTAACATTTTTCCTCCAGGTGAATGGGTAGGGGTACGATGTACCCCATATCCATTCACTTAGGGTGGGGGGCCGGTATCTCAGCGGCAGGTACTGTATCTCTTTCACAGAAGCTTATCTTACTGATCTCCCAGCTTATCTACATGACTTCGCAGATGTCTTCAGTAAGACCAACGCAGACTTACTCCCTCCGCATCGGATTTATGACTGTCCTATAGATCTTATTCCTGACAGTCCTATCCCTACCGCACGAATGTATCCGTTATCTCAACCAGAACTTGTACATCTCAAGGATTACCTTGATGAAAACCTCAAGAAAGGTTTCATTAGACCTTCCACTTCTCCTGCAAGTGCAGCAATGTTTTTTGTCAAAAATAAAGATGACTCACTCCGACCAATAATTGACTACCGATCTCTCAACAGCATCACTGTAAAGAATAGATATCCCTTACCGCTTATCCCAGAGCTCATCGAACGTCTCCAGACCTCTAAAATCTTTACAAAGTTAGATCTCAGATGAGCCTATAATTTGATAAGGATCCGTCCAGGTGATGAATGGAAGACCGCATTCAAGACTCGGTATGGCCTATACGAATATACTGTAATGCCATTTGGTTTATGTAACGCACCTGCAACTTTTCAGTGGTTCATTAACGACATCTTCCGCGATTTACTCGACATTTGTGTCGTAATTTACTTGGATGACATTTTGATTTATTCTGACACTCCTGAAGAACACACCAAACATGTACGTTGGGTCTTGGCCAGGCTCAGAACACACTCCTTATACGCTAAGCTTGAGAAGTGTGTTTTCAGCCAGTCAACTATTTCCTTCCTAGGATATCAAATTACTCCTAAAGGTATCCAGATGGATCGGTCCAAAGTGGAGTGCATCCTAGCTTGGCCGGTTCCCAATTCAAGGAAGGCTCTTCAGCATTTCCTTGGATTTTCAAACTATTACAGAAAGTTCATCAAGAATTTTTCAGCAATTGTGAAACCACTGACTAGTTTAACTAGTATAAAGACACCTTTCTCTTGGTCTAATGATGCACAAAACTCTTTTGAAACTCTCAAGCTCTGTTACACCTCTGCTCCCATCCTTCAACTGCCTAATCCACTATACCACTTTACACTTGAGGTTGATGCGTCACATTTCGCCTTGGGTGCTGTAATCTCCCAACGACCCACGTTATCTGAGCCTACGCACCCAGTAGCCTTCTACTCCAGGACTTTATTGCCAGCCGAAAAGAATTATCCCATTGGGGAAAAGGAACTCCTCGCAATAAAGGATGCATTAGGTAACTGGAGACATCTATTGGAGGGTACTACACACCCTATCACTATCCTTACAGATCATCGCAATTTACAACATCTGAAAGCCTGTAAGACCTTGTCCGCTCGCCAAGTTAGGTGGAGCTTATTCTTTGATAGATTTAATTTCTATATCTCTTACCGCCCGGGAACACAAAACATAAAGGCTGACTCCTTGTCCCGCATGTACGAAGATCAGACTACTGAGATTCCTCCTCTCTCCATTATTCCTACCAACCGATTCATTGGGGCAACTACCTCCTTTAGGCAGTTGCTTACTCAAACTCTTTGCAATGATGCCTCCCAATTACCCAAGGTTCTCACAAGACAACCTGATGGAGTATACACCTTTAACAATAAAATTTACGTTCCACCTAAGTTACAACTTTTTCTTCTCAAGCAACTCCATGACTCTCCACTGGCTGGTCATCTTGGAATCAGTAAAACCATTCACCTTGTTAAGAGAGACTACTGGTGGCCCCATTTGGCGAAGACAGTTTGTGACGGTATCGGTATGATATCCCCGTCAACGTTCCCTTCTTCCCATAACGAAAATCACCCCAATATTCCACGAGGAGGGATATCCCTGGAGTCGCCCAGAAAGCCACACATGAGACAAGCTTACTGCTTGAACAAGACAGACTTTAATGGTTTTTCTTCTCAGCTTTTTATACAGTCCAAGACATTGAAGCAACAATGAAATCTCCACCCAACCCAATCACACAGTAAGGCTAATTACTAAAACATTCCAGACAGGTCGGCACCGACCGACAATTATCATGTCTAATCACTGCACATTCCTTACACAACAAACCACCTTCACACACTTGAGTTTCCTAAGCAGACGTTTCGTCTGCTTCCAGTTTGACACCTATTAACACCTCTGAGAATCACTAGGTTGTAGACAGGGTTATCACACAATTAAAGGCCTTTCAAAAGCTAGCCTTATTTAACATATGAACAGTCCTTACAGAGAGAGATGAATCACACATAAAACACCTGTTACCTGTAACCAACAGCATTAAGTTAGCAGGGAGAGCATTAGACTGAAGCATATAGGCAATTGCATCACAATGGCCCCCCCTTTTCTCCCTGCTCCGGCAAACCCGGTTGGACCTTCCCTGGTCCAGTAGGGTTGACGGGTTCAGAGCTTTTAGTCCGAGGTTAACTCCGTTTGGCGTGACTGACCTCCCTTGGCAACTGCTTCAGACTCAGGTATGCCACCGGGTCTTCAGATCACACGTCGGTCAGTCCCCAAGTCTTTGTGCGATCTGCAAAGTCACCAGAAGTCAGTGTGAAGATGGCGAATGGGTCTGTGCGCCGCCATCTAGGTGTCCCGCTATGGGAGGGGCAGGTTATGGCTCTGAAGTGACAATCACAGGAGATTCATAAAAAGAAAAAGTTATATTTGTTGAAGTGCTGTAGCACTGGTGCTCAGAGTCCGGGGGGGGGGGGGGAGAGAGGGGACTCAGAGCCCCATAAGGTCAGCCACCCCCTGCTCCCTCCGCAGCCGCCGGTTCTCCTCTTTGAGCTTTTCCAGCTCCATCTCCAGTTCATGGAGCCTGGGGGGGTCAGCCCGCTGTGACCTCAGGTGGTTGTTCTCCTCCTCCATGCGGCTTATGCACTCCTCCAGCTCTATGTACTCACGGATCAGATCCTGCTTGCTCATGTCCTGCAGGCTTTCAACGTGGTCCTTCATCATCAGGAACTGGGTGGTGGTGTAAGGGGCCACCGGTGGGCCCTTGGCGAACATCTCGGCCCGCATCTGGGGCGCCCGCTGCGATTCCATCTCCTCCAGTCGCTTCTTCTCCTCCCAGGTCCGCTGGTTATATGACTTCCATGACCTCTTCTTCTTGGAGGGTAGCTGGCGGTGCCTCTTTCTGCCCAGCTCCCTCCAAGGCCCCTCCGGCTCATGGCTGTCGCCCATGACCAGCTGACAATGGTGTTCCCTGTTGTCCGTAATAACAGATTGTACCATGAGGGCTTCGTAAGGGGTGCCCAATGGTTCTTCCTGACCCAGCTCCTGGGGATCCCAAGCCGAGTCTACACAATGGGCTGCTGCTGGTGGGCGGTACCCAGGTTGAGACCAATTTGACCTGGTGTTGTCATTCATGGGGCAATTCTGCTTGAAGTGACCCAACTGTTTGCACCGGAAGCAGCGTTGTTCGTTGTCCTCCTGGCGTGGGTAGCGAGGGCTATATGTCATCGGTCTGTTAGGCGGTTGGTATCTAGCGGCTGGTGGGTGTGAGGGCGCCATTGGTTGTGGGGGTTGTACCCGTGGTGTGACCTGGTTTGTCTTGTGAGTATCCGCATATTCATCCGCCAACTTCGCGGCCTCTGGTAGAGTCATGGGCCTGCGATCTCTCACCCAATCCTTGACGTCCGTCTGGATGTGATTGTAAAATTGCTCCAGGAGCATTAGTTGCAAAATGTCCTCTGCGGTGGTGGCCTGGCTGCTGTTAGCCCAGTTAGAGGCCGACCGGGACAACTGGCATGCCCATTCCGCATAAGAGTCTTTCGTGGTTTTGCGTGAGTCCCTGAACTTCTGTCGGTGGGACTCTGGGGTTACTGCATAACGAGCCAGGAGCACTTCTTTAACCCGGGCGTAGCTATGGATATCCTGATCTGGCACGGTCCGGAAAGCATCAGAAGCTTTGCCTGACAGTTTGCCTGACAATATTGCAACCCACTCTCCTCTAGCTATTCGGTGCAGGTTACATTGTCGCTCAAAATCCGCCAGGAAGTTATCAATCTCACAGTCCTTTTCATCAAAAGCTTTAAAAGCGCTAAACGGAATCTTCCTTGCGTCTGCTGTGCTGTACTCACTGTTTGGAGAAGGTGCGGCTGCTTGTTGGACTGCTGCCAGTTTTAACTGTAGCTCTGCATCTCTTATTTGTTTATCCTTCTGTAGTTCTGCGTTTACTAACAGGTCCATCACTTTCAGCACCACATCTGGCGTTGGGTTCGGGCCGAACCACGCTAGCTTCTCTCTCATTAGCTTGTTGGCTGGCGATTCCTCCTCCTGAATCCCTGGTGTCTCCATCTCTTGTACTGCTGGCGTTGCTGCAATCCCGTCCTCCTGGTCTAGCTCCATTGATTCTGCTATGATGACCCGCTTGGTTTTGTTGCTAGCAATCCTTCCACGAACTTCCAGTAGTTCTTCCAGTGTCTGCTTGGAATCCGGGTGTAAAGGAGAGTAGAAGGGAAAATCCCACTGCTACCAACCAATTGTGACGGTATCGGTATGATATCCCCGTCAACGTTCCCTTCTTCCCATAACGAAAATCACCCCAATATTCCACGAGGAGGGATATCCCTGGAGTCGCCCAGAAAGCCACACATGAGACAAGCTTACTGCTTGAACAAGACAGACTTTAATGGTTTTTCTTCTCAGCTTTTTATACAGTCCAAGACATTGAAGCAACAATGAAATCTCCACCCAACCCAATCACACAGTAAGGCTAATTACTAAAACATTCCAGACAGGTCGGCACCGACCGACAATTATCATGTCTAATCACTGCACATTCCTTACACAACAAACCACCTTCACACACTTGAGTTTCCTAAGCAGACGTTTCGTCTGCTTCCAGTTTGACACCTATTAACACCTCTGAGAATCACTAGGTTGTAGACAGGGTTATCACACAATTAAAGGCCTTTCAAAAGCTAGCCTTATTTAACATATGAACAGTCCTTACAGAGAGAGATGAATCACACATAAAACACCTGTTACCTGTAACCAACAGCATTAAGTTAGCAGGGAGAGCATTAGACTGAAGCATATAGGCAATTGCATCACACAGTTCATGACTATGTTAACTCCTGTGAGATTTGTGCCACCAACAAACATTCAAGAATGCCTCCTTACGGTCTCCTAGCTTCCATCCCAATACCTAATAGACCCTGGGAAGTTATTTAGATGGATTTAATAGTTGATCTCCCCAGGTCACAGGGTGCTAACACCATCATGGTCACAGTAGACTTACTAACAAAGATGGCTAACTTCATTCCCTTAAAGAAATTGCCAACATCTTTAGAAACAGCGAAAGCTTTCAGTAGCCATGTTTTTAAGCTCCATGGTTTGCCCTCTCAAATCATTTCAGACCGTGGCTCTCAGTTCGTTTCTAGATTCTGGAGAGCCCTTTGTGAAGCTTTACAAATTGATCACCGTATGTCCACTGCTTACCACCCTCAAACAAATGGACAAACAGAACGTGTCAACCAGACACTCGAACAGTACCTGCGTTGTTATTGCACCCATCTACAGGACGACTGGTTCCATTTGCTTCCCCACGCTGAATTTGCGTATAATAATGCTACCAGCTCTTCTTCCCGATTCTCACCGTTCTACGCGAACTACGGGTTCCATCCCAACAGTCTGCCTTCTTCCTTTCTCCCAAATAATGTTCCCGCAGTTGAACACTATCTTTCAACTTTAAAGAAGACTCTGGGTATACTTCGTTCCAACCTCGAAACTGCCCAACAAAGACAAAAAATATATTATGACGCCCATAGAACAGTACCTCCTACATACAAAGTCGGCGACTTAGTCTGGCTATCCACCCGAAATTTACGCCTTAAGATACCTTCGAAAAAACTTGGTCGCCAATTCACTGGACCCTTCCCAATTTCACATGTGATCAACCCTAACGCTGTTCAATTACTTCTACCTCCGGATTGGAAGATACATCCCTCATTTCATGTTTCACTTATCAAACCTTTCATATCTAACCCGTTCCCTAACAGACTTCCACACCCCCTCCTCCAGTCGAGGTTCTCGGTGAAACTGAATATGAGGTTGAGAAGATTCTTGACTCCAGGAAGCTGGGTTCTTCTCTTCAGTATTTGATATGCTGGCAAGGCTATAGTCAAGTCGATGACTCCTGGGAGGATTCCTCACACATTCATGCTCCCCAACTCATCAGACAATTTCATCGCAGGTATCCCAATCGACCATCTCCTACTGGGAGCACTGTGGGTGCCCCCTTGAGGAGGGGAGTATGGAACGCCACTGTCGTTATACCAAGCAGAACGAGCGCAGCTCTAACTTCCCTATACAGCTGCGCTCCATTCTGTTAACCGTCCGCGACACTTCCGGTGCGCGGACGACTGCGCTCCACGCTGGAACGCGGAAGCGCGTCCCGGCGTGCCCTGGCTTATCCTCCTCACTGGCGGGCTATTTAAACTCCCAGGTTCGGCGGCAGGGTGTTCCGTTATTCTTGTTGGACACCTGCCGCCACCTGGGACCCGAGAGCCTGCACCCTTGACCCTCTGACTTTTGCACCCTGTCTTTCCTGGAGATCACCTCTCACCATGGCTGCATAAGCCTGGACTCGCATCCCTGTATTCACTGGCAGCCCTGGTAACATCCCTGCACCTCTGCATCCGCACCATAGCCTGGACCTTCAGCTCTCACCAGCTTCAGTGACTCCTGGATAAACATCTGATTGTATTTCTTCAACTCAACCTCCTCCTTACAACAGAACCGCAAGTATCATGTCAGCAGTATAGCAAGCTGTTATTGTCTATGATCTGCTCTCACTCTTAGATGGGACTAGGATTACGTGCCTCACCACTTTACATGCAAAGTATATGCTAGTGTGATATGAACTCTGTCTGTTGGTAGCAACTTCTTGGCATACTGTTTCAATCCTATCATACTACCTATCTAACTATCCACCTATAGTACCACGTTACTTAACAGTACAGCTACAGCAAACCTATATTGTAACCATTTGCATGCTCAAGAGACTCCTTGTTTAATTTACTTCACACGTTAAGCTTATGAAGTAATAAGCTGTCCCCAATTCATGTTTTGGTTCCATGGAGAATGTGATGACCTAACCCCAAATTCTCAGCACAAATATTGAGAGTTAATTGGTGGTTGAGACCTGAGAAGCCTCCGCAGCTGAGATCCAAAATTGTTATTGAATTCAGAGAGCAGGGTCTTTACAAAAACAGCTTGATTTCAACAGGTATCAAACTAGTTATAATGCAAAGCATTACTTTTTACTTTATCAGCTACTGTCAGACTTTAATTTAAGAGGAAAATATTTTTGTCTTTACAACCCCTTTAAGGTTGTAACTCCTCCGTTGAGGAGCTCTGGTTGTGTTTGAGGTGAAGTTTGTTTAATTGCTGTTCCCACCCCTTGTTTTTTTGACACTGCTTGGGGACATCCCTACTGTCAAGAATATGCTGCTGTGTCCGTCCATGAACACAAGAGAAAATAGGATTTTTGTACTCACCGTAAAATCCTTTTCTCTATAGTTCATGGATGGACACAGCACCCACCCCTCCTTGTTTTTATGTTTGTACTGCTTTTTGACGAACTGAGCTGCCAGATGCAGGGAGAGGGGTTGTACCCAGAGGGACCGCCCCCTGGGCGGTACTGTACAGTTTAATGTTGTTTTAACACTTTAACATGTTCCTGCCTGGTCCTCTCCTAAGAGAAGGCTAATACCCTACTGTCAAGAATATGCTGCTGTGTCCGTCCATGAACTACAGAGAAAAGGATTTTATGGCGAGTACAAAAATCCTATTTTTTCACACCGTATATATTTTTTGAGGGATTGTGGATATATTGGGCCGGATTCAGATACATCGGCGCATATTTCTGCCGGCGTAGCACATCTCATATGCGCTACGCCGACATAACACAGACAGGCAAGCACAGTATTCACAAAGCACTTGCTCCCAGCGTTGCGCCAGCGTAACGTAAATTCTTTGGCGTAAGCCGGCCTAATTCAAAGTAGGTGGAAGTGGGCGTGATCCATTTAAATGAAGCGTGACCCCATGCAAATGATGGGCCGAACGAACGACGCATGCGCCGTCCCGTGGACGTATCCCAGTGCGCATGCTCAGAATCACGTCGAATATACTCCCTAAGATACGACAGCTCAATGCCTATGACGTGAACGTAACCTACGCCCAGCCCTATTCACATACTACTACGTAAACAATGTAAAATACGACGGTACATGACTTACATAAGGCTTAACTTTACGCCGGACGTACGACTTACGTAAACCGCTTATATGAATGCGCCGGGCTCAAGTAAATTTGTGAATCGGCGTATCTCACTCATTTGCATATTTGCAATGAGGAGGCCAGCGTAAATATTTCCCCTAAGATACGCCGGCGTAGGATAGTTCTATGGGCACGGTGCATAGAAACGACGGCGCATATTTACACTTACGTGGCGTATCTGTAGATACGTCGGCGTAAGTGCTACGAGAATCTGGGCCATTATATATATTCTACCTTAGAACACTTCACTTTTATAATTTGAGTTTTATTCATTAATGGTGTGGTGTTTGCACTGAACGTAGTGGTAGCAGATATATATATATATATATTTATCACAGATACAAAATATTGTACATAATTAGCACAGGGATTGTTTAATAAATATTTGAAGCTTTTCTTTTAGCCACCATTTTAAGTTGTTTGGGATATTCAGTTTAAGATGAAAAATATAATTCCCTAAAATGGAGGTCAAGGGAAAGTCATGGAAAAGTAAGAGGTCAAGGGAATATTTGACATTATCCCAGAGTGGCCTATGATCGGGTAGAATACATTTTTAAAATTCTCATTAGATTGCCTACATAGATTGGGGCTATTGTGTAGGCTACAAGACTTCACCAAAGAGCATTTTACCAGCAATAAAGTTGGGGTTTCTAGAGCCTCCTTAAAGTAACTACAACCCCAATTTAAAAAAGTTGGGAAGCTGTGTAAAATCTACATAAAAACAGAATGCAATAATTTATAAATCTCATAAACCCATATTATTTTCCATACATCATGGGACACAGAGTCAGGCTAATATGTATTACCTGCTGGGTTATACGTCATCATCAGGTGAATGAACACTGGTAGACCAAAGGTCGTTAGACAGGTAGTGATCCCCTATATAACCCCTCCCATACAGGAAGCACATCATTTTTTTACCGGTGTCTGCAAGGTGGATGGCATGGTGTGTTGTGCTCTCTGAGCTCCAGGTCTCTATTCCCACAAACGGTTCCAAAAATGAATCAAGGGATTGACCGATCGGATCCATTTGACACAGTCTTTTATGCTTAGATAAATGGTACCTGAGCCTCGGAAAGAAGACTCAAAATCCTGCAAGGTTTTGCCTGTAATGTGGCCTCCGGCGCTGGACCCTAAACATGAAAAGTATACCCAGTCCTTGAAGCTCCAAGTGACAGGTATCCGCCGTGAAGGGTGAAGATTGGGCTCTTAGTTTCTAAGTGGCGGGTAAGTGAAACCCCTTCATTTATTATGTGGGGTGTCCAAGTGATTGTAACAATCAGTCAAGCTAGCTAAAAGCTGGACACCTGTGTGTGGTGACCATACGGGAGAGTTTTGGGCTAGCTGTGGGTGTTTGCAAAGTGTACCCTTTTTTGCCTGTGTCTGGCTGTTTTTTACCTGTATTATGGCGCACGATTATTTGTGACACATGTGCACTCGCAGTTTGTTTGGCGGCCATGGTGCACAAAGATTTGCGTCGTACACAAATACGTCACGCCAGTCCGGGACCACACACGTGCGTGCGCACAAACGTTCCTGCGCACACATAACTTATTTAGGTGCTTCCAGAAAGCAGCTGTGGGACACAGAGCAGGCTCTGAACCAGGCATTTTCAGCGACTAATTTCTCCTTACCCGGGTCACATGAGTCACCAGGTGTTGCGTGACAGGCTAAAGGTTCTTGGCATGATTGTTGCATAGGGGCTTGGTGAGCCCTATTAAAGGATCTCCCTTCTGAGGTGTGTTAAATCTACACCCAGGTACTCTTTTTGTGGCTAGTAAACATCTTAAAAAAAGAGGAGCGGGACCAACACTACAGGGAAGGATGCACCTATGTCATCAGTAGTTCCTGATGAACCTAATCGTATCCCTAGTGTTGTATCCACTGAAAGACCAGAGGCTTCCGAGCAATCTGAGCCGCTGCGCCTATCTGGTATTGTGCCTACAGTCAATGCTGCTGCTTCACCCTTTATCACCAAGGATAAACTGTCCTCAGCCCTAGCTGGGTTAGAGCACAGGATTTCTGGCATGATTGCCTCCATCCCGCAGGGTTGCAAGAAGCATGACAGATCCCCCTTCCCGGAGCGTCCTAGTCTGGATCAGGAATGGATTGAGGATTGAGAAGAGCTGAAAGCTCAGGAATCAGTTGATGGCCTTGCAGATGAGTCTGCTTCCGAACAATCTGGACTAATAGATATCCAGTTGGTATCTGCTTCTCAATCACAGAGGCTTTTGATCCTGACTCTTACCAAAATGGTTTATTCTGCCTTTAAGTTGCCTCTTGCAGGGGTGACTGACCCTGGTGCTCTTTGGAATCCCTGTGGCCTCTTCAGGCCACACAGGCTTTCCCCTTTCACCCCCTGTTGGAACAGGCAGTGTATGCTGATTGGGAACATCCTGAAAAGATTTTTGTTCCTCCTAAGAGGTTTTCCCTTTTATTTCCCATGGATGAAAAGTTCACTAAGAAATGGAGCATGCCAGCCATAGATGCAGCAGTCTCTTCCTTAAACAAGAACTTAACTTGTCCGTTATTAAAAGCCTCCTTTTCTCTGGCCAGTTCAGCTATTCAGCCAGTTGTTGCAGCAATTGGTATCTGCCAGTCCTTAACCACTTCCCGCCCTGCCTATGGCCGATTTACGTCCGGGAAGTGGTTATGAAATCCTGACAGGACGTTCTAGAACGTCCTGCAGGATTTCATGCCGCGCGCGCCCGTGGGGGCGCGCATCGCGGCGATCGGTGATGCGGGGTGTCAGTCTGACACCCTGCATCTCCGATCTCGGTAAAGAGCCTCCGGCGGAGACTCTTTACCACGTGATCAGCCGTGTCCAACCACGGCTGATCACGATGTAAACAGGAAGAGCCGCCGATGGCTCTTCCTCACTCGCGTCTGACAGACGCGAGTAGAGGATAGCCGATCGGCGGCTCTCCTGACAGGGGGGGTTCGCGCTGATTGTTTATCAGCGCAGCCCCCCCTCGGATCGCCACACTGGACCACCAGGGATGCCCACCCTGGAGCACCAGGGTGGGCAAAAAAAAAAAAAACACCAGAAAAAAAATAAAAAGTCTAAAAAATAAATAAAAAAAAAAAACATAAAGAAAAAAGATGCCAGTCAGTGCCCACAAATGGGCACTGACTGGCAACAATCAGTGCTGCCACCCCAGTGTCCATCAGCGCCACCCCAGTGTCCATCAGCGCCACCCCAGTGTCCATCAGTGCCACCCCACAGTGCCCATCCATGCCCAGTGCCCACCTAGCAGTGCCCATCTGTGCCACCCATAAGTATCCATCAGTGCCGCCCATGAGTGCCCATCTGTGCCGCCTATGAGTGCCCATCTGTGCCGCCTATGAGTGCCCATCAGTGCCGCCTATGTGTGCCCATCAGTGCCGCCTATGTGTGCCCATCAGTGCCGCCTATGTGTGCCCATCAGTGCCGCCTATGTGTGCCCATCAGTGTCGCATACCAGCACCGCCAATCAGTGCCACCTCATCTGTGCCCGTCAGTACTACCTCATCGATGTCCATCAGTGCCATCTCATCGGTGCCCATTAGTGCCGCCATATCAGTGCCCGTAATTGAAAGAGAAAACTTATTTACAAAAAAATTAACAGAAAAAAATAAAAACGTCATTTTTTTTCCAAATTTTCAGCCTTTTTTTAGTTGTTGCGCAAAAAGAAAAATCGCAGAGGTGATCAAATACCACCAAAAGAAAGCTCTATTTGTGGGGAAAAAAGGACGCCAATTTTGTTTGGGTACAGTGTAGCATGACCGCGCAATTGCCATTCAAAGTGCGACAGTGCTGAAAGCTGAAAATTGGCTTGGGCGGGAAGCTGCGTAAGTACCTGGTATGGAAGTGGTTAAAGGATCAGATAAGACGGCCTGACAGGCCTAACCAGGAGGATGATCTGCCTGAATGTAAGACAGATATTCCTCGAGCGCTGTGTTTTGCCGTTGATGCCTTTAAAGGATTCGGCCACAGAGATCCATCCCCCTTTTTTAAGGATTCAGTGCTTGCTACAAAATTAATGTGCTTCCTGTATGGGAGAGGTTATATAGGGGATCACTTCCTGTCTAACCTGATGATGAAGTATAACCCAGCAGGTAATGAATATTAGCCCGACTCTGTTTCCCATGATGTACTCAAAGAAAATGATTTTACAGGTAAGTATGACTTAAAAATCCTATTTTTATTCACAATAGAATAAATAGAAAACTGATCAAAAGTTTAAACTGAATAAATGTAGCATTTAAATAAAAAAATAAGGGCGTGGCTAGCCATCGAGCTGAATGGACGGCTGATTCCTCAGCTCCCGCACGGACCGGAGATTTGACCCGCTAACGGCACTGTCCCGAGCACAGAAATGCAACACCAAGACCCCCACACAGTGGGGAACCAGACCGGAACCTCCCGCAAGCGAAAGAAGTATCGGGCCCCTCGGAAACTGACCGACTTCTTCTCCTCAGCGCCCGGAGGCCATATCCAAGATGGCGCCCGCGACCGCTCCCCGTGCGGTGATCGAGCATACACTGACCTGCCTGATGAGGAGGACTTGTTCACCCAGCCGCAAATACCATCCCCGGATCCCTCCACTGCTCTTGGACCTCCGTCCACCTCCAACAGCCCGGCGAAGGCGCGGATGCGGCTCGACTCAGGCATACAGGCCTCTGAGGTAAGGCCTGCTCAGGACGCTCTCCCCTCACTACCTCCCGCACCATCCCCTATTGCAGCCTTCCCCACGTCAGGCCAGCCTGTCGTGGACACACAGCTGAAAGAGATGCTCACCTCACTGCATAGCTCACTACACAGTGACATTTCCTCTATGTTTGCTGCCTTTAAGCTGGAGGTGGGATACATAGGGAACAGGATGGGGCATTGAAAGCCAGATGAGCGCCATGACAGACACAGTAAATGACCTAGTGTACGCCCACGACCATGTTAGAGATGAACAACAGTGGGTACGGGCCAAAATGGCGGACCTCGAGGACAGGTCGAGACGTAATAACGTCAAGATTCGCGGTATACCCGAATCGATCATCCCAGCGGATCTCAATGCATATGCTAGAGAAATGATTTCCACCTTATTGCCTGATCTTCCTCCTGTGGAAACAATAATAGACCGCATACACCGCCTGCCAAAACCCCCCCACCTACAGGCAGAGGTCCCCGCGACACGCTAATGAAAATACATTTTTTCCACACCAAGGACATGCTCCTGTCCAAAAACAGACGCCTGGATCACCTACCACCACCATACTCCAAGCTGCAACTCTATGCGGACATTTCCCAATACACTAGGCAACAACGCCGGCAGCTGCAAACCATCACCAAGCCGCTCACCAATCATAAAATGCCCTACCAATGGGGGTTCCCGACCAAACTCCTAGTGACCAAAAATGGAGTGAAACATGCCATACACACAGTTGAGGAAGGAATACGCTTGCTTACAAAATGGAAGATCATCCCGGAGGGGGTGCCATTACCCCACACACCCACTGCAGGGAAACAGCTGCCTCCCATGAAAGGCCCTCACTCCGATGGGATCAAATGACCATGTTTCAGTGCTGCTCTGTCTTTACTTTCACTAAGCACTCCGGTCCGGTGCCTGCTCGTTGCAGCTAGTTTACAAACTTTTACCCTCCAGCTACGCTCAGTGGTTCTGCTGGTATACCACTGATCCTTGTTTGTGTTTATTGCTCCTTCCCCTCATTTCCTTACCTGATCCCATTGCATATCCGTTCTATTGCAATAACTGTTGTCCTCTTCTCACCTCCACCTATCCTGTTCCGGAGAGCACCTCTCTACCACTACACAGCCTCCACTGAAGAACCTACCTTCGTAACCCTCCAGAACCTCAGGACTTGCGAGATCCTACCAGGCCCTGATCCAGAGCCACACAAACTGTGAGTACTACCTCTTCCATTTACGCACCGCACCTTTTTGTTTCCACGATGCCGAAATTCCTGTCACTAAATGTAAAGGGCCTGAACCACCCGGCCAAAAGGGCATCTCTATGGAAAACAGCCCAAGACTCCAACTGTGATATCCTCTGTGTACAAGAAACGCATTTTCAACTCACTGCAGAACCCAAATGCACGAACAAGAACTTTCCTACCATACTCAAAGCCTCGGGACCTGACAAAAAAAATGGCATACTGATGGCCTTCAAGACCACGGTATCTCTAGTCATTCACAATACTCTCACTGATCCCAATGGCAGATTCTTAGCACTGGACAGCTCTCTGAATGGTGTCAGACACACCATTGTGTCGGTGTACGCACCAAACAAAGGCCAAATCCACTTCTTGACCAAACTGATGAAAAAAATAGACCGCTTTAAACAAGGCCGCCTGGTCATCTGCGGTGACTTCAACATTGTACCAGACAATTCAATCGATGCCTCTTCCAGGATCAACAGAACAGCATCGCCTATGGGCGCTTTCATACGCTCACATGACCTGTACGATGTATGGCGTTGCCACCACACCACCGAAAGAGACTATTCCTTTTTCTCTCCTTGCCATAACTCCTACACTCGAATTGACTACTTTTTGGTTGACAAGTGGACCCTGCCCACTGCCTCAGCATCTGAGATAGGTACCATCACGTGGTCAGACCACGCACCTATTACCCTAACTACAAGTGACTCTCCATCTGCCTCTGCTACAAGAATTTGGAGGGCTAATTCAGCTCTCATGAACTCTCCGCTTTATTCAGATTATATCAGGGCAAGTTTAGAGGAATTTTTTGAATTAAATACTGGTTCTGTTGGCGATAACTCTGTTTTATGGAATGCCCATAAGGCATTCGTACGAGGGATTCTCATCCAGATTGGGGCTAGAGAGAGGAGGAGGAGAACACAACGTCTAGACTCCCTGACGGCAGAAATCAAATCACTAGAAAACCTAAACCAAACTCCTCCTGACAGGGCCCTTAAGCATAAATTAGGTCTTCTTAGACAGGAGCTGAGGTCCCATCTTTTAGACTCCTACGAGAAAGCCCACACACGTTTTGGGGCTAAACATTACTCCACGGGCAACAAAGCCGGTAAAGCCATGGCTGCCAGGATCAAAGGGCATTATGCCAAAACCAAAATCGCCCATATATATCACCCTGCCTCCAAACAAAAACTAGTAGACCCCTCGGCCATCGCCGAAGCTTTCCGCCATTATTATAATACCCTCTATAACCTGAAAGACGACTCCTCTGTTCCGCAGCCCTCCCCCCAAGACATTTCAGCATTTCTAGAGCACATTAACCTTCCCAGACTGTCCGGCGACCAGCTCTTGACGTTGAACACCCCGTTTACTCCTCCAGAGATTCTGGAAATCATTTCGAAATTGCCCTCTAACAAGTCCCCGGGCCCAGATGGACTCACTAGTGAGTACTACAAACTCTTTGGACAAACACTAGCGCCCTTCCTCTCGAATGTCTGCAATGACGCTGCCTCGTCCTCCTCTCTCCCTCCTGAAATGCTGTCCGCCTTGATTATTACACTGCCGAAGCCAGGCAAGGAACCCACCCACGCGCAGAACTTTCGCCCTATATCCTTGCTCAATATAGATACCAAGATTTATGCCAAACTCATAGCCAACCGGCTGATTAACTTGATGCCCCTGCTCATTCACAAAGACCAGTCGGGCTTCACGAAGGGGAGGCAAACATATGACGCTACCCGCAGGATTCTCAACATCATACATAGTGCTGGATCCACCCAAACGCCTTCTCTGCTCCTTTCTCTGGATGCAGAGAAGGCGTTCGACAGAGTCCATTGGGACTATATGAAAGCGACTCTTATTAAATTCGGTTTCCAGGGCCACATACTGTCGGCCATATTGGCGCTATACTCCTCCCCCTCGGCACAAGTATATACCACGGAAATGCTGTCACGACCATTCTCCATAACCAATGGCATCCGCCAAGGCTGCCCTTTGTCCCCGCTCATATTCAACCTGGTCATGGAACCGCTCGCGGAACATGTCAGGTCTCACCCCGGTATAGCGGGCTTCCGCTTCGGCATCAAAGACCACAAAATTAATTTATTCGCGGACGACGTGATACTAATGATCACAGATCCAATATCCTCCCTGGCTTCGGTACAACTGCTGCTACAGAAATTTAGTGCTATTTCGTATTACAAGGTGAATGAACAAAAATCTCATATTCTAGACCTGGGCTTGGACGCAATTACTAGTAACATACTCAGAAACACTTATCCTTACTCCTGGGCAGACGATGGCATAACATACCTGGGTGTAACACTATATAAGTCGCTAAAAGATACCTCAAAGCATAACTACACTAGCATTAAGCAAATACTGATCAAAGAAACTAACAACCTCTCTAAACACGAATTCTCATGGGCGGGCCGCCTCGCGGCATTCAAAATGATGCTACTCCCCAGGCTGTTATACATCTTCCGCACGTTGCCCGTGCCTCTTTCACGCTCCTATCTCAAATCTCTACAGTCCATTTTAACACAATTTGTATGGCAAGGGAAAAAATCCAGATGTGGCCACTCTAAACTCATTAAACACAGGTCAGTGGGCGGGATGGGCCACGTAGACATCAGGGACTACTATTTAGCCTCGACCCTCTCCCAAATGAGGGACTGGTTCTCCTCTTCGCCATCTACACTATGGGGAGACATAGAAAACACCGCGACACCGGGACCTAACCTAGCCAGATGGCTGTTTAGCATGACCACAAAAAATGCACCATTGACACTCTATTCTCCTACCGTCCAAGCCTCTGTTAAGGCATGGAAAATCCTTCACAACACCCAATGGACGAACCGTCTGACCAAGCCAATACCGGTCCCGCTAGAAACATTGGAACTGCTATCACCCGACCTGACCATCCCGACTTGGCTTGCAGACCGAGTACACTCCACATCTGACTTACGCTCCCTTGTGTCTACTACTTCTTTTCTACAACTACAACAACAGTTCCTCGCTCCAACCAGGGATTATTTCACATACTATAGAATACAAAAGTGCCTAGCGGCAAACCCTTCTCTAGAAGGCTCTTTACCAATTCACATCTGGAACTACTTCCTAAATGATGTTAGTAAACCTAGGGGTACCTCCATAATATACTCCACTTTCCAAGACAAGACCTTATTCCATAAAACTAAACCCCTGGACGATTGGGAAACTGATGTCCAGACTCTCTTTACTGATGAGCAGTGGCAAACGGCAATTAAGTCTGTTTATAAATACACCTCTTGTACCTCCCTGTGGGAGCTAACCCAAAAAATACTAATGAGATGGTACATGACTCCCCACAAGATAGCCAAATGTTATACACATGCCTCTGACATGTGTTGGAGAGACTGTGGCCTGCCCAGTACACTCTTACACATCTTTTGGACATGTCCACTCGTACGACAACTTTGGTCGGCAGTTGAGACGACCTTGCGGGACATCTTTCGTTCCCCCATACTTCTATCTTCCCACCTAGCCGTTCTCAACCTAACTATCGAAGACCTACCACCGACCCATCGACTAGAGACCACACATGTTTTCTTAGCGACGAAACTACTGATTGCTAGGAAATGGAAAACAAAAGATACCCCCACACTCACGAAAGTCATTAACCTAGTACAGACCCACTACACATATGAAACAGTCTTAGCTCGGGGGAAACCCACTTACTCTAAATTGCTCGCCCTCTGGAAACCTTGGACTACTTGGTACACAAACACGTACGCCAAATAATACACTTTTGATCTATGTTGCAATCCTTACTGGTGCTCTCCCCCCCTCCCCCCCCTCCCCCCCTTCCTCCCCGCTCCCCTTGACATGACTTCACCCGCTCCCTATTTCCCCTGCCTCCCCTCCCTCTGTGTTATGCTCTTGAAGTTACGAACACTGTGTTAACACCATGACCCTCCCTCTTGGTATGGTTTTTGTTCTTTCCGATGTTACTATGGTACTATGGATATACCGAATCAAATCAGGTGCACCTTAGCACACTCATAGTACTTGCCTAATGTTCATCATAGGTACGCTGTCATTTTTTTTTGGCATATTTTACACTTTGTTATTGTACTTGCTATACTGTACTTTGAAAACCTCAATAAAAACTATTTGAAAAAAATAAAAAAATAAGTGTATTTTGAAATTGATGGGAGCAACATGTCTCAAAAAAGTTGGGACAGGACAAAGTTTACCGCGGTGTAGCATCCTCTCTTCTTTTTAAAACACTCTGTAAACATCTGGGAACTGAGAAGACCAGATGCTGGAGTCAGGGGCGAAGATAGACATTCCCTCACCGGGGCAAAGACTCAGTTTTGCGCACCCCCCTGGCCCACGGTTTGAGTAGAGCAGCGGACGGTGTCAGTCACTAGAGCAGTGGCCGGTGTCAATAGGACAGTGGCCGGTGTTAGTAGGGCAGTGACCTGTGTCAGTAGGGCAGTGGCCTGTGTCAGTAGGGCAGTGGCCTGTGTCAGTAGGGCAGTGGCCTGTGTCAGTAGGGCAGTGGCCTGTGTCAGTAGGGCAGTGGCCTGTGTCAGTAGGGCAGTGGCCTATGTCAGTAGGGAAGTGGCCTGTGTTACTAGGACAGTGGCTGACGTCAGTAGGGCAGTGGTCTATGTAAGAAGGGCAGTGGCTGATGTCAATAGGGCAGTAGACTGGGTCAGTAGCACAGTAGCTGGTGTCAGTAGGGCAGTGAATGGTGTCAGTAAGGGCAGTGGCTGGTGTCAGTAGGGCAGTGGCTGGTGTCAGTAGGGCAGTGGCTGGTGTCAGTAGGGCAATGGACTGTGTCAGTTGGGCAGTGGACTGTGTCAGTAGGGCAGTGGACTGTGTCAATAGGGCAGTGGCTGGTGCCAGTAAGGCAGCGGACGGTGTCAGTAGGGCAGCGGACAGTGTCAGTAGGGCAGTGGATAGCATCAGTATTAAAGCATAGGTTGCTATGGTGCTTTATAGGCAGGCAGGTGCAACAACATTGGAGCCATGTCCTTTTACAGACATCAAGTGCAGGTTGAGGAACACTGGACTGAAACATGAAGTGAAAAGTTGTTGAGATTTGAGTGAGTGGCACTTATGCCACGTACACACGATCGGTTCATCCGATGAAAACGGACCGATGGATTTTTTCATCAGATATCCGATAAAGCTGACTTTCATCAGTCTTGCCTACACACCATCAGTTAAAAATCAGTTTGTGTCAGAACGCGGTGACGTAAAACACTACGACGTGCTGAGAAAAATGAAGTTCAATGCTTCCGAGCATGCGTCGACTTGATTATGAGCATGCGTGGATTTTTAACCGATGGACTTGCCCACAGACGATCGTTTTTTTCTATCGTTTTTTTAACCATCAGATAATTTTAAAACCGGTTCTAAGTTTTTTTACCGATGGGGAAAAAAAACAATGGGGCCCACACACGATCCATCAGGCCGTTTTCATCAGACGAACCGATCGTGTGTACGCGGTATTACTTTTGCTATCCGCCTCCTCTCTTGATTCAGCCTACAGCACCTAACACAGACTCTTCTCTTGGGAACCATCCTTGTCCTCTAGTGCTCCTGCTATGTGGTGCTCTCATCCTCCTCACGCCGCCAGGACACTGATGAAGCAAGGTAACCAGGCAAACTTCCCTTCTCGTTGCCCACGTGACTCCACAGTGGCTAATGGCAATGCCACCCCGGGGTTCGCAGAGAGATATTCTTGAAGGGGCGGGGCTGGTGTTGCAAGGCAAAGTGTTGCAGGCTGGGGTCATGGCTCACAGCCCAGTGCATGTTCTATGATCTGCACTGGATGTCAGTGAAAGAAGAACATACTGCAGCTACAATGTCCCCCCGCTCCCAAACTCCTCATCATCACACTGCTACATTGATCATTGCTACATCTCTAGCAGAGACTGGTGGTACTCCTCCCCCTAGTTTCGGCCCTGGCGGGAGTTTTGGGAGAGAAATGTTGTCCCATTTTTACCCGAGATAGGAATGTAACTGCTCAACTGCCCTGGGTCTTTTTTGTCGCATTTTTAATTTCACTATGTGCCAAATATTTTCAATCGGTGAAAGGTCTGTACTGCAGGCAGGCTAATTAAGCTCTCAGACTCCTCTACTAGAAAGCCATGCTGTTGTCATAGATGCAGTTTAGCATTGTCCTGCTGAGATACTGTACATTAGACCTTCCCTGAAAAAGACATTGGATGGGCTCTAAAACCTGGATATATCTTTCCTCTTTACAAAGTTTGTGCAAACTGACCAATCCATATGGACAAAGAATAGACCACAAAGCAGTTTTTCACTTTGCAACAGACCATTTTAAATGAGCTTTGGCCCAGAGAAGACCTCAGAGATTCTGGGTTAAGGGTTTAACTGTATCCATATGGTAAAGCCATTATAGGATGAGATTATGGGGTTTACAGATTTATCTCTGGGATCCAGGAGATATGAAAGCTTTGGTCTGTTAACTGCTTGCCGACCAGCCGGTCCTGTCAGGGGGAGAAATGCCTGTCATTTCCCCTAGTCAGTCCACCCCCCCTTCAGTTAGAACACACCCAGGGAACATACTTAACCCCTTCCTCGCCCCCTAGTGTTAACCCCTTCCCTGCCAGTGGCATTTTTATAGTAATCAAGGCATTTTTATAGCACTGATCGCTATAAAAATGCCAATGGTCCCAAAAATGTGTCAAGTGTCCGCCATAATGTCGCAGTACTGATAAAAATCGCTGATCCCTGCCATTACTAGTAAAAAAAAAAAATTAATAAAAATGACATAAAACTATCCCATATTTTGTAAATGCTATAACTTTTGCGCAAACCAATCAATAAATGCTTATTGCGATTTTTTTTACGAAAAATATGTAGAAGAATACGTATCAGCCTAAACTGAGGGAAACAGTTTTATATATATATATATATATATATATATATATATATATATATATATATATATATGTGTATATTTTGGGGGGATATTTATTATAGCAAAAAGTAAAAAAAACTTTTATTTTTTTTCAAAATTGTCGCTCTATTTTTGTCTATAGCGCAAAAACTAAAAACCGCAGAGGTGATCAAATACCACCAAAAGAAATCTCTATTTGTGGGGAAAAAAGGACGCCAATTTTGTTTGGGAGCCACGTCGCACGACCGCGCAATTGTCAGTTAAAGCAACGCAGTGCCGAATCGCAAAAAGTGGCCTGGTCTTTGACCAGCAATATGGTCCGGGGCTGAAGTGGTTAAGCCAGCTGCTGTATGTGCAGATGTACTTGAGCCCTTTTACTACTGTTCTTAACAGTACTCCTTTATACTGCCTAAGCTATACTTATGTGGATGAAGCATTACCCATTCCCATGTGGTAGTGTCATCACAGCACAGCTTTATTCTATCCATTAGCATAAAATGTAACCTTTTTCTTGCCGCTAGTACCAGCATTTTAAATTTTAGGCTGATCTTTTGAACTTTCCACAGCTTTGTAATTTTAAATGTTTTCAGTACCTTTTTGATGTGCTGGGAATATCTGCTGTTCTTTTTTGTTGTTGTTGTTGTCGTATAATAATTTGTTGTGTCCTTTTCATATAAGGTTTCATATTAGGCTTTTTGCAAATGAGCATCTGAGCCTGTGCAAAATAATTCAAGCATAAGCCCAGATGCTGCATACAGTCTCCCATAGACCTGAATGGCTGTGTAAGGCTATACTCGGGTATACGCCGGTGCCTGTGTAAACATAAGTATAGCGTACAGGCGTATGCAAAAAATAGAACTTTTTCTTTACTTTATTTCTGTTTTGTTATGATTGGTATAAAGTATTTTAAGAATGTAAGTTGTTCCACGATACAGGATTTACAGGGTCTATACACTTTATAAAGAGAGAGCACAGCAGAAGGCATTTTCTTTCAGACCCTCTCTCCCTCTAATTAAAAACTTTCCTTTACACTGTCTGTACACAGAAAATGGGTTAAGGCACTTCTCTGACTCATTCACGTGTGTTTGTAAATTACAGCATGACCTACTAAGCTCTTTAAACAGACTTTTTTCAGCAAGAAAAAGAGAAGAGCATAAGGAACATGTGAAAAGCAGCCTGGCATCTAATATGCTGACACAAAATGAGAATGCAGAATATTTGTTTGCAATGTTTTACAACCACACTTACAGAAAAAATGGAAAACGGAAAATCAGAATGCAATGATTTGCAAATCTCGTGATCCCATATTTTATTTACAATAGAAAATGTAAAATATATCAAATGTTTAAATTGGGAAATTGTATCCTTTTAAGAAAAAAATAGGTCATTTTGAAATTGATGGCAGCCACTTGTCTCAACATTTTTAAGACAAGGCAACAAAAAGTTGGCAAAGTAAGTGGTACTAACAAGGAAGAGCTGGAAGAACATTTTTGAACTAATTAGGTTAATTGGCAACAGGTCAGTAACTTGATTGGGCATCTTAGAGAGTCAGAGTGTCTCAGAAGTAAAGATGTTTAGAGGTTCACCACTCTGTGAAAAACTGCATATAAAAAGTTTTGACTCATTTCATAATAATGTTCCTCAATGTAAAATTGCAAAGACTTCTCTGTGCGCAAGAGACAAGGCCTAAATGCAGTATTGGTCACCTGTGATCTTCAGGCCCTCAGACTGCACTGCATTAAAAACAGTAATGATTCTGTGATGAACATCACTGCATCACTCAGGAATACTTCCAAAAATCACTGTCTGTTAACACAGTTCACTGTGCCATCCAAAAATGCAAGTTATGTCTCTACAATGCAAAGAAGAAGCCATATCTGAACATTTTTTTTCTATTTCTTTATTAAGTATAAAGTACATACAAAATTTAATAAGCGGACAGAGAGCCTGTTCTGGCTCCAAAAAAAATATACAAAAATACAATTATACTTTATTTTCCAATTTTAAGAAAACCCCGCCCCAGCCCCCCCCCCCTCTTCTCCCCGACCCACCATCTCGTGTCATGTCTCCCTTTGCCTATTGCCCTTCCAGCTCTATACCATCCTGTCTGCAAATCTCTGTGACTTCTTATATTTTACCCAATCTTGCCATTTCTGTTTAAAAACCCCTTCTCCTTCCTCCCCCATAAACCTAAGCTGTTCTGTATAATAAATATAATTTATCTTGCATAGCCAGTTCCTCACCGTAGGACTCTGAGGCCTCGTACATACGAGGGGACATGTCCGATGAAAACGGTCCGCGGACCGTTTTCATCGGACATGTCCGCTCGAAGATTTCTGTCTGATGGTTGTACACACCATCAAACAGAAATCCGCGTGGACAGGATACGCGGTGACGTGGCCGCGCCGTCGCCGCGTCATTGTCGTGCGCGACCCTGGAAGGTCAATGCTTCCACGCATGCGTCGAATCACTTTGACGCATGCAAGGGCTTTCGGCCGAGTGGACATGTCCGGTGAGTCGTACAGACGACCGAACATGTCCGACGGACAGGCTTCCAGCGGACATGTTTCTTAGCATGCTAAGAAACATTTGTCCGCTGGAAACCTGTCCGATCCGCCGGAAAATTGTCCGGTCGGCCGTACACACGACCGAACATGTCCGCGTAAACTGGTCCGCCGGACCAGTTTCAGCGGACATGTTCCGTCGTGTGTACGAGGCCTGAGGATTCTTCCACTGTCTGGGAATCAAACTTTTCGCTGCGTTTAACAAATGGGGAAGTAAGGTTCTCATATACTGTTTGATAGGCATTTTTGTCCCGTGAAACAAGCATACCCACGACTCTGCTGGTATTTTAATTCCTGTAATTTCCTCTATTACTAATATCACTTTGTTCCAGTATGTTTTATTTTTGGACAAGTCCACCATAAGTGTGACATAGTTCCCAGTTCCAAACAGCCCCTCCAACAAAGTTTAGAGGTTTCCCTTTGATAATGGTGTGCTATGTCCGGGGTTATATACCAGCGTGCTAGGCATTTGAAGTTCATTTCTATCAAACCACAGTTGGTTGATGTGATATGCGTCATCTTTAATATTTTCCCAACATCTATCTCGGTTTCACCTGTTTCCAACACCTCTTCCCATTTTTTAATATAATAAGTTATGTCTCTACAATGCAAAGAAGAAGCCATATCTGAACATGATCCAGAGACACTGACGTCTTTTCTGGGCCAAAGAATGTTTGAAATGGTCTGTTGCAAAGTGAAAAACTGTTCTGCGATCAGACAAATCTAAATGTAACATTTTTTTGGGCAACCATGGGCTCTGTATCCATCAGACTAAAGAGGAGTCGGACCTTCTGGCTTATTATCAGCGCTTATTTCAAAAGCCTGCATCTCTGATGGTATGGTGGTGCACTAGTGCAGTGGACTCCAAACTTTGCCTGCCTTTATCCAGCCTTTGGGGCACTATTCCTCCCAATGGCACTATTTTACCAACTGACATTACCAACAATGGGGCGCCATTTCTTCCACGGATACGAACAATGGGGCACTATTCCTCCCAATAATACCAGTGATGGGGCACTATTCCTTCCCTTAATACCAATTGTGGTGATGCACACTCCTGCTGATGTCAGGAAAATTTCCACTCCCGCTGGCCACAGTCTGGCCCCTCCTAAAGACTGAAGAATAATAAACTGGCCCTTTGTTTAGAAAGTTTGGAGACCCCTGCATTCGTGCATATGGAATTAACAGCTTGCACATCTGGAAAGGCACCATTAATGCTAAAAGGTTTTAGAGCAGCGTAATCTCAGGCAATCTTTCAATATTTCAGCGACTGGACTCGGTTCCCAGATGTTTACGGAGTGTTGTTAAAGAGGGTATACTACACTGCAGTAAACATGGCCCTGTCGCAACATTTTTGGGAAATTGGGTTGTACTTTACAAGCTTTTTATTGCCCTGTTCCAAATTTTGTGAGACATGTTGCTGCCACCAATTTTAAAACGACCCTATTTTTTTTCTTAAAATGGTACATTTTCTCAGTTTAAACTTTTTATGTTTTCTATTGTGAATAAAACATGGGAGGTTTGCAAATCATTGCATTCTGTTTTTATGTAGATTTTACAAAGTGTCACAACTTTTATGGAATTCGGGTTGTATACTTCGGGTTGTATACTTACCTGTATTAAAAAAAAAAAAAAAAAAAAATGTACAGTAGTGTTTTTACTTTTGAACGTAATAACAACAAAAATATTTACAAAAGCACTATACATTAACTTTAGGAGTATGTAAATGTTTACTGGTGTATGTGATGCATAATCTGCTCTTGATGTCTTTAACACTTGTGTTTGTGTAAATTATTCTTTGCAATTTTAAGGTTTAATTAATTCCCAGCTTTCTGTTTCTTAAAGGCTGAAGAGCGGCATGGAAATTTTGAAGAGAGGCTCCGCCAGCTGGAAGCACAGCTGGAAGAAAAGAACCAGGAACTGCAAAGAGTGGGTAGCAAAGCAAGAGTTACCAGTTGAAATTCTAATTTCTCTATTTCAATTCTCTATTTTTAATAGGGACAGTTTCAGTCATTGGACGTGTAGGTTTTAATGGTCACCGGCAAAATTCTAGCCACATCAAAAATAAAGATTTGCAAATTTTTGCAAATGTACAAAACTAAAACCTAATTTTTTTTAAACTTTTAATGTAAATTGTTGGAAAAGTCCAGAATTTTTTTTTCTTCCTGTCGACTAGCTTGTGAGTGTGCTTTGATACTTTTGTTTGTTTTTCACTCCTTGAACTGCTAGCCATTAACTAACGCTCTCTAGCAAAAGTGAAGTTTAGCACCACCATCTCTAGCATTCTCTATTCTCCACCAAATCTAAAACAAAAATAGTTTGCCAGAGTTCATACATCAGACATTAAAAGGAATGTTGTGTTGTCCATCAGAACTCTAAACAATTAGCTTGATCCTCATCACATAATGGATCACGAAGACCATTGCTTTATGCATATGTGGCCAACTGAGCCCCAGAACTGCTTGTTTAGACATAGCCTAATGTTATAGATACCATTATTACAATTTTTATGGTCACTTTGGGTTTGTTGTATGCATGTCCACAGAGGCCAGAACATCTTCCTAAAGAAAGGAAAGCTATTACAGACCTGATTGATTCCATGCAGAAATGTCAAGACTAATTAAAAACATTCAATGCCATTAAATACAAGAAGGGGCAGATGCCCCCTTTGTGTTTGAAAACTATGAAAAGGTTGCCTTTGCACTGTAGGAACTAGAGTGACAACATCTTGATCCAAAAGATCTGCAAGTGCTGCATAGAAATCTGTTAAACTGTGCAGCAACACAGTCAGGTTGGAATGCATGAACCAGGCAGGGGACTTGGGGACCTTGCCAAAAATGATTTGTCACTAGGTTTTGTGGGATCCAAAAGCCCAAGGTTTGGCAGCTAGCTTGGGCTTTGTTTTAGAGGTTGAGGCCTGGGAGTAATAAAAGGAATTTTTGGCATCAGGTAGAGTGAATTTTTCCCATTTGATGTATAGGCTTCTTCTGCTGATACAGCTAAATGCTCCTACCCCCAGTGATATCCTTGATGTGGGTGTCCCAGGCAGTTTCAAAACGATGTTGTCCCTTAAAGAGCATGCAAAGCAAATGCTGTTTAATGCTTGTTCCACAGTCTAGCATTTTACCGCAGGAGTCTTCCACATGTTCACAGACAGGAGATTCATTCTAGAAATAAGGTGGTATCTACTAACCTTTTAACACAAAATCTTCTTGCTGTGGGCATCAAGACCTAATGTTCCAAAGAGATGATTCATTTGGAGGGAAACATATCTTGCATCATGGCCAAGGTGCATGTTGCTAGGCAGGACCAGCAGGTAAAAACAAGGTTTTAGAAAAATTCTCCAAATGTTTATATTTGGGAATCTCCGATATGAGGCACATCCTGTATAGGGATTATCAGTGCCTTATTGCAAAACATGTCCTCATTCTTGGGATTTTTAAGGAAATTCAAACGTTATTGTATATAGAAAATATATTTTATTAAAAGTAGGTTTAAAATTGTTATTTAATTGTAATTATAGTTTAAAATTATAATATAAAAACTACATAATTTTTCAAAAAATTACAAAATTATCATGGCATATGACAAAGTGCTTTCAACAAAACAGTATAGTTGAGATGCATGGAAGTATTATTCCCCAGCTATTTTCTTATGAATTCCACCATGGTGAGCTGGTGGAAATGTCCATTAGATGGGGGTATCCAACACGTTTTGAAATGTGAAAATAGATAGAAATTATTTTTTCTTCAGAGATTTTTTCCACTTCAATAATGGTAATATCACTTTAAGATTTGATATGTTGTCGACACATAAATAATGTCCATTATCATGCATTCAAAAATACTCTTTGGCTAGAGAACTCCCATATCCGAAAGGGGAACTCCCATATGTCAGCTATGTCACATTTTGTGTTGTACAAGACCGCTGGCGAATGTCCAAAAATTAGACCCCAATGCTTCAAAAGAAGGAAAAAAATAACTACACTGGGTATCAAAAATCTATTCATGGCCCTCCCCATGTGTTTAGCCCTCAAAGGAGCATTGTCTAAAGAGACCGAGCAAAAGTACTTATAGGTAAGTGGTGCTGTAGTATGTACAGTCCAATGCTGCCCCACAGAAAAATCACACTTCTTAATCCTCCCTAGATTGCAATTCTCCTATCCATACAAACCACAGCCAAAGTCCTGTCCTTAACCACAGATGTGGAAAGGATGAATGGCGTCTGGTACGATCCCCGGCGTTGCAATATAATGCGCATTCGCGTTGTGATGACGTAATGCATCACTGTGTCATATCTGCGATGACAACATTCAGAGACCAGTATGCAGCCGTATTGGAGACAACACGCCACTGACATGGCATATCTCCAGTGCTTGGGAGCCTAGAAATATCTCCCAGCTCTCCAAGCATACTGGAGAATTAGGAAAGTTCCCAAGAAACATTGCAGGGGCCTTTCTGTGCCGTGTACAAGCACAAATGCCATAGAGCTGGGGGATCCCAAATCTAAACTGTGGGAGTGCTCACACCAATAGAAAATAATGTTTATATGGAACATACAAGAAAACATGAAAAATCAAAATCCAACAAAAAATATAAATATATAACAGATATTAAGAAAACACCTTTTGGGTTCCATTTCTTAATCATACAGGTACAAATTAGGTAATCTACAGGTCAGAGAGGAGGTTTTGTCACTATCAAAATTGAGAATTATATGTCAGATGGTTAGTAGTTGAATGTCAGTAAGGGCTCTTTCACACGGAGCGGACCGTTTCTGGGTCCGCTCCGTGTGTCCGCCAGAGCTCAGCGGGGATCCCCGCTGAGCTGTCGGCGGATAGGGCGGTCCCCGCACACAGTGCAGGGACCGCCCTGTCTCTGCTCCGCTGTCCCCTATGGGGGACCGGATGCAGACGTACCGTCTGTCCGTCTGCATCCGGTCTGTCTCGCCGAACGGAAGAAAAATAGGGTTTCTTCCGTTCGGGAAAGCGGATCCCGACTGACGCGGACGCTAGCGGATGCTCCATCCGCTAACGGATGCAATCTCATAGGGATTCATTACAAGTCCGTTAACGGACTTGTAATGAGCGGACGAACGGTCCGCTAGTGTGAAAGGACCCTTAATCTGTTTTACCTAAATTAAAGCCCTCAAGAAAGGGTCTGTAACTTTTTGCTTCATTTAGGCCTGGGGGGGGGGGGGGGGGGTGGCATTCAGATACCTAATCCACTGCATTTTGCACTGGAGTAGGATCTTATTCCAATCCCCTCCTCTGGATGTAATATGAACCTGATCCAGCTCAGTGAAATTAAATTAACCTTTGGCATTCTATATTTATGCCTTCTGTGGCTCCATGTTGGCCCAGAGGCAGATATAGATTGCCAATTTTCATGCTATGCATATGTTTGCTAATACATTATCCTAATTCCTGTCCAGTGGTGCCTTGCTACTTTGAATTACACGGGCTTACGCCGGCCCATTTACGTTACGCTGGTGTACATATGGGAGCAAGTGCTTTGTGAGTACTGTACTTGCCTCTCTACGTTACGTCGGCGTAGCGCATATGAGATGCGCTACGCCCGCTCAAAGATACGCCAATGTATCTGAATCCCGGCCCTTGTGTTTTCCAAGGATCTTTTATAGACTCCTCTCTGTATTCACTTTGTACTAGTGATTGCCCAATTGATCCTTGTTTTTTTGTATGCAATTTGGGGGGGGGGGTTTGTCACAAATTTTTCAAGAACTGGTTCCTCAATGAGAATAGACCAGTATTTTGTAAGGATTGATTCTCCTGATTTGTTTCATGTTCATTTGAATATCGCAATATTATCCTTGTGGTATTGTTTTTCTCCTTGAAAATTTAGTGACAAAAATTCCTAAATTACATACAAAAAAGCAGGATCAATTGGGGAATCACTAGTGCAAAGTGAATACAGGGGGAGTCTGGAAAGGATCCTTGTGAAACATGAGGTGCTTTTCCCTGTGGGACATGAACATACTGCCCAGGTGTAAAGAGAATAATTCGCTTAATTCTACCAAATGGTGAACGATTTTCGGCCAAACATTTTGTGAATTGCAAAACTAAGGGGGGGTAGTCAATTTGATGCAATGTCAATGTGGCTCATTCTATGTAGGAAAGACCCAACAAGAATTAGGGCAACATATTAGCAAACATATGCATAGCATGAAAATTGGCAATCTATATCTGCCTCTGGGCTAAAATGTAGCCAGAAGGCATAAATATAGAATGCCAAAGGTCAATTTCACGGTACTGGATCGGGTTCATACTACATCCAGAGGAGGGGATTGGAATAAGATCCTACTCCAGCTGGAAATGCGGTAGACAAGTAGAAGCGGGAAAATTATACCTTACCCTTAATGGTGGTAACGAAAGCCTGAAGCTCACATGTGTGATACTCCCTTAACCTATTTGGTCCTTGTGACGGTATTGGTATGATATCCCCGTCAAAGATTCCCTTCTTCCATAAGAACGTCACCCAATATTCCACTAGGAGGAATATTCCTGAGATCACCCATTAAGCCACACATTAGTCCAGGCATACTGCTAGAACAAGACAGACTTTAATGTTATATCACACAGCTTATATGTCATTTCCAACTGTTACAATGACAAATCTCCGCCCCCCTCACACTGGGGCTTCCATACAGATGATTAGGCAGACACGACGGAGCCGAGTCTGAAAACACATTTTCTTTAGACAATGACATAAATGACGCTGAGTACTAGTTGTACTGAATACATTAACTAGACCGCTCGACCCCGCATATAGAGAGATAATTACCACAATGAAGCAATCAGAATAATTAACACAAGCCACTTAAACACAGATCTCCTTCACACAACACAATAGATCAATTAACCTTTAGAAATAGTGAGGGGACATTAGCACGTCAATAACCTGTTAGCCAGGACAGAATCACACAGGGCAAGCAGGGAGAATTACACTGAGACATATAGGCAAATGTATCACAATGGCCCCCCTTTTTCTCCCTGCTCCGGAAAACCCGGTTGGACCTTCCCTGGTCCAGTAGGGTTAACGGGTTCAGAGCTTTTAGTCCGAGGTTAACTCCGTTTGGCGTGACTGACCTCCCTTGGCAACTGCTTCAGACTCAGGTATGCCACCGGGTCGTCAGATCACACGCCGTTCAGTCCCCAAGTCTTTGTGCGATCTGCAGAGTCACCAGAAGTCAGTGTGAAGACGGCGAATGGGTCTGTGCGCCGCCATCTAGGTGTCCCGCTATGGGAGGGGGCAGGTTATGGCTCTGAAGTGACAATCACAGGAGATTCATAAAAAGAAAAAGTTATATTTGTTGAAATGCTGTAGCACCGGTGCTCAGAGTTCGGGGGGGGGGGGAATCAGGGCCCCATAGGGTCAGCCACCCTCTGCTCCCTCCGCAGCCGCCAGTTCTCCTCTTTGAGCTTCTCCAGCTCCATCTCCAGTTCATGGAGCCTGGGGGGGTCAGCCTGCTGTGACCTCAGGTGGTTGTTCTCCTCCATGCGGCTTATGCACTCCTCCAGCTCTATGTACTCACGGATCAGCTCCTGCTTGCTCATGTTCTGCAGGCTCTCCACGTGGTCCTTCATCATCAGGAACTGGGTGGTGGTGTAAGGGGCCACCGGTGGGCCCTTGGCGAACATCTCGGCCCGCATCTGGGACGCCCGCTGCGACTCCCTCTCCTCCAGTCGCTTCTTCTCCTCCCAGGTCAGCTTGTTATACGGCTTCCAGGACCTCTTCTTCTTGGGGGGTAGCCGGCGGTGCCTCTTTCTGCCCAGCTCCCTCCAGGGCCCCTCCGGCTCATGGCTGTCGCCCATGACCAGCTGACAATGGTGTTCCCTGTTGTCCGTAATACCAGATTGTACCGTGAGGACTTCGTAAATGGTGTCCAATGGTTCTTCCGGACCCAGCTCCTGGAGATCCCAAGCCGAGTCTACACAATGGGCTGCTGCTGGTGGGCGGTACCCCGGTTGAGACCAATTTGACCTGGTGTTGTCGTTTTTAATGGGGCAATTCTGCTTGAAGTGACCCAGCTGTTTGCACCGGAAGCAGCGTTGTTCGTTGTCCTCCTGGCGTGGATAGCGAGGGCTAGATGTCACCGGTCTGTTAGGAGGTTGGTATCTAGCGGCTGGTGGGTGTGAGGGCACCGTTGGTCGTGGAGGTTGTACCCGTGATGTGACCTGGTTTGTCTTGCGAGTATCCACCTATTCATCCGCCAACTTTGCGGCCTCTGGTAGAGTCATGGGCCTGCGATCTCTCACCCAATCTTTGACGTCCGTCTGGATGTGATTGTAAAATTGCTCCAGGAGCATTAGTTGCAAAATGTCCTCTGCGGTGGTGGCCTGGCTGCTGTTAACCCAGTTAGAGGCCGACAGGGACAACTGGCATGCCCATTCCGCGTAAGAGTCTTTCGTGGTTTTGCGTGAGTCCCTGAACTTCTGTCGGTGGGACTCTGGGGTTACTGCATAACGAGCCAGGAGCGCTTCTTTAACCCTGGCGTAGCTATGGATATCCTGATCTGGCACGGTCCGGAAAGCATCAGAAGCTTTGCCTGACAATATTGCAACCCAGTCTCTTCTAGCTATTCGGTGCAGGTTACATTGTCGCTCAAAGTCTGCCAGGTAGTTATCAATCTCACAGTCCTTTTCATCAAAAGCTTTAAAAGCGCTAAACGGAATCTTCCTTGCGTCTGCTGTGCTGTACTCACTGTTTGGAGAATGTGCGGCTGCTTGTTGGACTGCTGCCAGTTTTAACTGTAGCTCTGCGTCTCTTATTTGTTTATCCTTCTGTAGCTCTGCGTCTCTTATTTGTTTATCCTTCTGTAGCTCTGCGTTTACTAACAGGTCCATCACTTTCAGCACCACATCCGGCGTTGGGTTCGGGCCGAACCATGCTAGCTTCTCTCTCATTAGCTTGTTGGCTGGCGATTCCTCCTCCTGAATCACTGGTGTCTCCATCTCTTGTACTGCTGGCGTTGCTGCAATCCCGTCCTCCTGGTCTATCTCCATTGATTCTGCTATGATGACCCGTTTGGTTTTGTTGCTAGCAATCCTTCCACGAACTTCCAGTAGTTCTTCCAGTGTCTGCTTGGAATCCCGGGTGTAAAGGAGAGTAGAAGGGAAAATCCCGCTGCTGCCAACCAATTGTGACGGTATTGGTATGATATCCCCGTCAAAGATTCCCTTCTTCCATAAGAACGTCACCCAATATTCCACTAGGAGGAATATTCCTGAGATCGCCCATTAAGCCACACATTAGTCCAGGCTTACTGCTAGAACAAGACAGACTTTAATGTTATATCACACGGCTTATATGTCATTTCCAACTGTTACAATGACAAATCTCCGCCCCCCTCACACTGGGGCTTCCATACAGATGATTAGGCAGACACGACAGAGCCGAGTCTGAAAACACATTTTCTTTAGACAATGACATAAATGACGCTGAGTACTAGTTGTACTGAATACATTAACTAGACCGCTCGACCCCGCATATAGAGAGATAATTACCACAATGAAGCAATCAGAATAATTAACACAAGCCACTTAAACACAGATCTCCTTCACACAACACAATAGATCAATTAACCTTTAGAAATAGTGAGGGGACATTAGCACGTCAATAACCTGTTAGCCAGGACAGAATCACACAGGGCAAGCAGGGAGAATTACACTGAGACATATAGGCAAATGTATCACAGTCCTCATGCAGGCCCTCAGCATTAATGCTTTATTTGGTAAACTGACAGAAAATAGAACATTAATATAGCGCAACAGTCCTAACAGTGAGGTAGATCCCAGTGCTCAGTCCACAGGGCCTTATCACAAGTTTGTTTCAGAGACTAGGTCACACCAGAGGCTATGCCATGGTTCAAGACCCAGAAGCTACTCTGAGACTAAGTAGCACAGTATGATCGTGCAGAGCCTGGTGTCCAAAGGCCACATTCCAGACTAGCCCCACAATTGTGCAGTCCAACAGGGTCCAGGTAAGGCCTCCAAAGCTATTGCTGAGGATACACTAATCCAGATAGCTACATATAGAGACCAGCTCAAGTAGTGTGTGGAGAAATATTTATTGAAGAAAATTTTGATCTGAAAGAAAAAAAAAAAAGTAGCCAACTTATTTTCCCAGTAGAGAGAAAATACTCATCCTTTAAGGAGTGGGAGGGTCTATTTATGGGCCTGGTCACTGTTTATTTTGTTGTTGTTGTTGTTGTTTTTTGCTGGCTAGTGTTCAAATTCTGTTGTAGGTGGCAATATAATCCATTTGTCTCTGAATACTGTGTTCCTCAATGACCAAACAAAAATTACTATTTAGTCCAAATAGTTGCCCTGGTCAAAGCTTGTGAAGTGCTGTTATCAGCATTTATGTCTATAGTCCCTTTTGTTTCATTAGACAAAATGGCATATTTCCCTGTGTACAGATACCAGGTTTTCTTTCAACCAATTCATTCCAGCCCCAAAAAATTCTAGTCTTTGATATGGTGGGAAATGGTTAGACCCCCTTTCAAATATTTATAGTTTCTCATGTTCCTGTTGTGAGACTTCTCTTGTGTCCTGGAGGCACAGTGGTAAGTGAGACGGAATCTCTTCATTGGGAGGAATTTTAGGTTTGAACAGTTGCCATTGAAACTGGTGTCCTCATCAGGAGATTTTACCTTAATTTCTATACTGATGACAGCATCAACCAGGACAAAACATGAGGTAATTTCTGTAGCAGCGTCACAGGAAAACATAAAATACTCTCTATCCCAAACTCTCTACCCAAAACTAAAAAGCACGTTTTGGCTGGAGTACTACTTTAAGAGGACAGTTCCCATTCAGAATGTCTATTAGGAGTCATACTCTTTTTGTCTTTCACTTGTGCCTATTAAACACTTGCTGTCTTCTACAGGCTCGTCAAAGAGAAAGAATGAACGATGAGCACAACAAACGCCTGTCTGAGACAGTTGATAAACTCCTGTCTGAATCAAATGAGAGGTTGCAGCTGCATCTTAAGGAGAGAATGGGTGCCCTGGAAGAGAAGGTACGTGTTTGGTCAATGAAGTGACTGATCATTGTCTAAACTGTTTGTTTTCTAGGTCAGAACAGTTTGCAAATAACTTTGACAATGAGAGTTGAGTGATAGAAGCTGCCAAGTGTGTTAGCTTCTTAGAGATCAACTCTCGAAAATAGTTCTGCTAAATACAACTTCAATGGCCGCATTTATCCATAAATCATGAAATTATTGTTCAGTTAAACTATACTGGCTTGCTAAAGGCTTTTTTTTATACTGAGCTGCCGTGAATATGAAGATCGAGCTTGCAGCGGTATTGCCTGCACTCTTAGCTGATGCGTAGGATTAGGAGGTACTTCAGTGTGTTTATAGGAAGGAGAGACCTCAGGGTGATAATATTCTGCAGTACTCCAATTACCAGACAAAATGTTCTGGAAATGTTATAGATAGGCAACTCCTATTCTCATATTGATTAGTGGTTCCAAATTAAATAATAACTACTGCAGTAGAAAACAGACACAAAGATACACTCAGCATCTTTACAAATAACTGTTCTGTTTATTCAGTGCAATTGAAGTTTTTTATACACATGATTACGTAGGTATCACATTAATATTACAATTGTGCTTTTATGGTAACCAGGGGTGTAAGGCCCCATGCACACGAGACACTGGTAAACGCGTGTTCAGAGGCATTTGAACAGCTTTTTCAACTGCCCCTGAACACATTCAATGTTATCCTATGTGCCCATACATACAGTCACGTTTTCCGGCAGTTGCGTTTATGCTCGTTTTTTCAGAAGCAAAAAAATGGGTTCAGACGCAAACGTTTTCGTGTTTCAGATGCAAAATGCGGCGTATCGCGCTAAATGCGGCAAAACACGGTACCAACGTTTTGCCGCGATTTCGTTTATAGGCGTTTTTAAAGGTGACCTGTTTTTCTACATTAAAAATCTCAAAAATTATGGCAAATGATGAAAAAACATAAAAAAACATAAAAAAAATGTAAATGCTTGCATTGCATTGTGGACAATCCACAACTTGTGGCAGGTGACGTGGCCAGTGGACAATCCACAACTTGTGGCAGGTGACATGGCCAGGTGACGTGGCAAGTGGACAAACCACAACTTGTGGTAGGTGACGTGGCCAGGTGATGTGGCAGGTGACGTGGCCGGGTCATGTGGCAAGTGGACAATCCACAACTTGTGGCAGGTGATGTGGCCAGGTGACGTGACCAGGTGACATGGCCTGGTGACATGGCAAGTGGACAATCCACTACTTGTGGCAGGTGACTTGGCAAGTAACGTGGCCAGGTGATGTGGCAAGTAAACAATCCACACCTTGTGGAAGGTGACGTGGCCAGTGGACAATCCACAACTTGTGACCAGGTGACATGCCAGGTGATGTGAACAGGTGAAGTGGCAGGTGACATGGCAAGTGGACAATCTGCAACTTGTGGCAGGTGACGTGGCAAGTGGACAATCCACAACTTGTGGCCAGGTGACGTGGCAAGTGGACAATCCACAACTTGTGGCCAGGTGATGTGGCCAGGTGACGTGGCTAGGTGATGTGGCCAGTGGACAATCCACAACTTGTGGCAGGTGACATGGCCAGGTGACATAGGTGATGTGGCAAGTGGATAATCCACAACTTGTGGCAGGTTACGTGCCAGGTGATGTGGCAAGTGAACAATCCACAACTTGTGGCAGGTGACGTGCCAGGTGATGTGGCAGGTGACGTGGCAGGTGACGTGGCAAGTGGACAATCCGCAACTTGTGGCAGTTGACGTGTCAAGTGGACAATCCACAACTTGTGGCAGGTGACGTGGCCAGGTGATTTGGCAAGTGGATAATCCACAACTTGTGGCAGGTGACGTGGTCAGGTGACATGGCCAGGTGACGTGGCAAGTGGACAATCCACAACTTGTGGAAGGTGACGTGGCCAGGTGACATGGCAGGTGACGTGGCCAGTGGATAATCCACAACTTGTGGCAGGTGACATGGCCAGGTGATTTGGCAAATGGATAATCCACAACTTGTGGCAGGTGACGTGGCCAGGTGACATGGCCAGTGGACAATCCACAACTTGTGGCAGGTGACGTGGCCAGGTGACGTGGCCAGGTGACGTGGCCAGGTGACATGGCAGGTGACGTGGCCAGTGGAAAATCCACAACTTGTGGCAGGTGACATGGCCAGGTGATTTGGCAAGTGGATAATCCACTTGTGGCAGGTGACGTGGCAAGTGGACAATCCACAAATTGTGGCAGGTGTCGTGGTCAGGTGACGTGGCAAGTGGACAATCCACAACTTGTGGCAGGTGATGTGGCCACTTGACGTGGCAGGTGACGTGGCCAGTGGACAATCCACAACTTGTGGCAGGTGACGTGGCAGGTGACATGGCAGGTGACGTGGCCAGGTGACATGGCAAGTGGACAATCCACAACTTGTGGCCAGGTGACATGGCAGGTGACGTGGCCAGGTGACATGACCAGTGGACAATCCACAACTTGTGGCAGGTGGCGTAGCCAAGTGACGTGGCAGATGACGTGGCAAGTGAACAATTCACAACTTGTGGCAAGTGGACAATCCGCAGCTTGTGGCAGGTGATGTGGCAAGTGACACGCTAAATACAAGTACACTGCTGCTCTCTCAGCTGCTACTCGCCATGGTCTCACAAAATGGCTGAAATTGTTAAATAATACTGTTTTTTGAGCTTAGGGGGGTCTTATGATGTTTCTTATCTAAACGCTTATAAACGCAAACGTAGTAAAACGCAGTGAAATTCGCGGCAAAACAGGCGTTTTATACGCCGGTTTTTGCGTTTGAAAATGTGTGTTTAGATGAGTTTGCATCTGCGTCTCGTGTGCATGGGGCCTTACACACGCAGGCTAAATTCTAATTACGACTCAAAAGAATGCAACATGTATGTAATCAAAGCATTTTTAGTGCCATGTGTACAACGAGTGCAGAATCCAATACATAGGCACAGGTATTGAATACAGTTATATACAGAATTTACAATTTCCTTTAACACAAAAGGTGAGGTAGTGTGACAGACTACAGATTTGTAGATTTTGAAATATGTTGTAATCCTGCCAATGTTGTCACCTGCATGGGTAAGGTAAGTATGACAAGGGACTCTACACAACATTAGTGCTCTTTGGTAGATAAAACAGACCTAAGACAGAGATTTTATTTGTGTTTAATGCATCTTTGTAGGACCTGCTGGTGAACAGGGATCCCCACCCTGCACAGCCAAACACACCAAGTTTCCACAGGCTCACTTGAGACAGGAAAATAATCCAGCAACTTTGTTTTGTTTTTTTATTTATGGGTTAATAAACTTGGATGGGGATAGGGGCATTATGAGATGCCCACTTGACTGGAACAAAAGTCTCTTCAGGGACTCTAACTATATACACTCTCTGTATGCGCTCCAGCACATCACTTGCTTGCAGAATAACTCAGACCCAGATGCAACACTGTTTAACTACTTCAGCCCTAGAAGATTTTCCTCCTCAATGACCAGGCCATTTTTTGCGATACGGCACTGTGTAGCTTTTACTGACAATTGCGCGGTCATGCGACACTATACCCAAACAAAATTGACGTACTTTTTTCCCTCAAATACAGCTTTCTTTTGGTGGTATTTTATCACCTCTGCGCTTTTTATTTTTTGCAGTATAAACAAAAAAGACTACCAATTTTGAAAAAAATATATATTTTTTACTTTTTGCTATAATAAATACCCCACAAAAAATAAAAAAATAAATTTCTTCAGTAGTTTAGGCCAATATGTATTCTTCTACATATTTTTGGTAAAAAATTGCAATAAGCATATATTGATTGGTTTGCACAAACGTTTAAAAAAAATAGGGGATAGATTTATGCCATTTTGATTATAATTTTTTTTTTTACTAGTAATGGCGGTGATCAGCGATTTTTACCGGGACTGCGACATTGTGCCAGAGAGATCGGACACTTTTGACACTTTTTTGGGTTAAAACTGGGGGGCGATCAAGGGATTAATGTGTTCCCTGGGAGGTGTTTCTAACTGTGGGGGAGGGGACTGACTAGGAGTACAGAGAGATCGCTGTTCCTAATCACTAGGAACAGACGATCACTCTGTACTTTCCTGTCAGAACGGGGATCTGTTTGTTTACATTGACAGATCCCCGTACTGGCTCTCTGTGGAGCGCTCGTCAGCTCTCCTGCTGTGCAGCGAGCATGCGCGCCTGCTATTGCTGTTAAAGGGACCAACGTACAGTTACGGCGATTTGCGGGATCGAGCCGACCTGCCGCAGTATAATGATGGCTGGTCGGCAAGCGGTTAAGGGATCTGGCAAAGCACTCAGTCAGATCAAACAAAAGCCCTTTACAGGTAGTCCCAGTATCCAGATACATTCCTGTGGCTACTGATCCCAGCGCCATCACTTCAGGCACTGCCAGCCCACCTAGCTGTAGCTGCCCCTTTCACTAGCCCTACTCCCCACAGTCCTCCCAGACTGTCTCACTCACCAGCCATCCGGCTTTCTTTATCGTACATCACGGGACACAGAGCGGCATTCATTACTATATGGGTTATATGGAGTACCTTCAGGTGTAGACACTGGCAATCTCAAACAGGAAATGCCCCTCCCTATATAACCCCCTCCCATAGGAGGAGTACCTCAGTTTTTCCGCCAGTGTCTTAGGTGTTAGTCAGGGTTTAGCTTGCCTCCACATCCTTGGGATTAGGTGAGCTAACCGGTTCTGTCCAAAAAAGCCTCAGCGCTAAAGTGGTCAGTAACCGGACCCCAAACCCTTGGGGTATAGCCCATAATGCTTTTCTTTTTAGAGAGCTGGACCCTGGGCCCAGAACTTAGAAACCTTTGGGTGCCTAATGTTTCTGTTGCCAGAGTGCTATATGGGCCCAGGACAGTGGATCCTTCATAGGAACCCAGGGCCTGAAGGTCTAGACATCCCCACCGAGATGGGGGAAGATTGGGCCTCTTGCTTGGCAAAGTCCTGCGGCATGGAGCAGGTAAGTGAGGGGAAAACTTGCGGAACTTGGTTCTTAGCAGGTTTTTTCTGGGGGGTCACAGGGGACATGCCTAAAGTTATGCACTGCATCTGGCAAACTAGTCACATATCATAAAGATAGGATGGCTCTATATGTATTATTCCCCATAAGATGTGACCTCCCTTGTAGTGTTGGAAAAGCATTGAGTGGGGCCTGTGTGATATAAAAGTATATGTGTGTGTCAGAGAGCTGTGCTTACCTGCAAGCCTCCAGGCGATGCTCCATTCAGTCTTCCTCCTCACGGCCTGCAAAGCAGGCAAAACGCTGACCTCCTCATGGTTCCAGGCTGCAGGCTGCAGTTTGCTGGAGCAGAGAGGTCCCTTCCTCCCAACCCCACCCCCCCCCTGTCGGGAGGGGCATTTCCTGTTTGAGATTGCTGGGGGGGAAGGGCGGGTCAGTGGCTTAAGGAAGGGGCGGCCCTTCCTTGTTTGTTCCATATAGCTCATTCAATACTTTGGAACTGAGGAGGAAAGACCAGAACGGCAAGCACGGGGCGCCGAGGACACACAGTGGCCAGAAAGAATATTGCAGTCTTCAGAAAGACTGTTTTCAAGCCTAGGAATAGGCTGTTTCTTTTCCATCTCATAGTTTTTCTTGCAATACTACTCAGGGGGACAGAATGTTTTTTCTTTCCTAGATTTGAAAAAAAAAAAAAAAGATTTTTTTTTGAAAAAAAAAAAAAAAAAAAAAAGTGTCATCTAGGGGAGAGGAAGCATTTTTTTATCCCCCAAACAGGTGTTTGGGCATTTAACTATTTATAAGTCCCAGGTACCAATAAGTAGCAGGTGTACCTCGGTATTGTACCATGGCATCAAAAAACAAGGGTACAAGAGGTGGGGATTCCCCCAGAGAGTCTGAGGTCTCGGACAAAGCTATGCCGCTGCTTTCCCCACAGGGAGCCTTGGGGCCATCGGGATCTGGGGCTGGAGCTGACGCGGGTCAGTCCAACCCTAAGATGGTCACGGAGGAGGTATTACTCACCTCTTTAAAAGAGATGCAGAAAAGCATGGGTAAAATGATAGCCGCAGCTATGCGGGGCAGTAAGCGGAATAGATCTCCGTCGCCCGAGCGCGGACCCTCAGAAGAGGAGGTCCTTTCCTCAGGGGAATTGGACGACCTCTTGGACAAGGACCAAGTAGGTTCAGGGATCGAGGATCCGGATACAGAGGAGTCTGGGGCAGTCTCCCTGAGGGAGAGCTGGTGGATTCAAGGATTGTCGGACTTGGTCCATAGGGCATTCAACTTGCCAGTACCAGATCTCCAGGTATCGACGGTTTCAGCTTTGGGCTCACTGAGGGCGCCTCAAAGCAATGCTGTGTTTCCGATCCATCCTCTATTAGAGGGAGTTTTGTTCCAAGATTGGAACAAGCCAGATAAGATCTTCTTACCACCTAAGAAGTTCTCTGTCCTATATCCTATGGAAGAAAAATTTTCCAAAAGATGGGCTACTCCTGCAGTGGACGCAGCCATCTCATGTGTTAACAAATCGTTAACATGCCCTGTAGAAAACATACAGGTGTTCAAGGATCCAGTTGATAAGCGCTTGGAAGCACTACTTAAGAACTCCTTCACTACTGCAGGGGCAGTAGTACAGCCAGCTGTGGCTGCGATTGGGGTCGCTCAAGCATTATCGGATCAATTTAAGCAGATGCTTAAACTTATTCCTGCCCAGCAGGCAGAAGAATTTTCGGATGTCCCTAAGGCCATATGTTTTACGGTAGACGCAATCAAGGATTCTATCCAGCAAGCGTCACGTTTATCGTTATCCCTTATCCATATGAGAAGACTCTTATGGTTAAAAAGCTGGGAGGCTGAGCCCCCATGCAAGAAGCTCCTGGTAGGGTTCCCCTTCCATGGAGGACGACTCTTCGGAGAAGACCTAGATAAATACATTCAGACCATTTCAAACGGCAAGAGTACTCTCTTGCCAACTAAGAAGAAGGTTCAGGGGCCTGCGTTTAAACGACAGTATTCCCCTGGGCAGGGGCCCTCTAATGCCAAGCAGTATCGACGGCCTCCTGCAAAAGCAAACTTCGGCTTCAACAGCAAATCACAAGGACAGGCTGTTAGAGGCAAAAGGCAGTGGTTTCGCAAACCAGCAAAACCAGCCCCCAAGCCAACCTTATGAAGGGGCGCCCCCACCCACGAAGGTGGGGGGAAGGCTGCGACTCTTTTCAGAGATTTGGGAAGCCAGCATTCCCGACGAGTGGGTACGGTCTTCCGTGGCCACAGGCTACAAATTAGATTTCCTAAGGTTTCCTCCTCCTCATTTCCAGAAGTCGAGGATTCCAAACGATCCGGAAAAGGGAGCCGCATTAAGATCGGCATTAGATCATCTACTTTCCCAGGAAGTAATAGTAGAGGTACCAGTCCTGGAACAGGGGCTGGGTTTCTACTCCAACCTATTCATCATCCCAAAATCCAATGGAGATGTCAGGCCAATTTTGGACCTAAAGATGGTAAATGCATATCTAAAGATCCGCTCATTTCGGATGGAATCCGTGCGGTCAGCAGCTGCCACACTCCAGAAGGACGACTTCATGGCGTCCATAGACATAAAGGATGCCTACCTTCATGTTCCAATTTATCAGCCACATCAAAGATATCTACGCTTCATGGTGGCTTTGCGTCACTTCCAATTCGTGGCGCTTCCCTTCGGGTTGGCTACGGCCCCCCGGGTGTTCACGAAGGTCCTAGCTCCGATCCTAGCCAAGCTAAGGATCCAAGGGGTCACGATCCAGCATACCTGGACGACCTCCTAGTCATAGACCACTCGTCTCCCGGCTTGGAGCGAGCAGTGGCCCTCACGGTCCAATACCTCGAGAGGTTCGGCTGGGTCCTAAATCGAGAAAAGTCAGCTTTCCAGCCCACAAGGCAGTTGGAATATCTCGGCATGAGATTAGACACAGAACAACAAGGAGTGTTCCTACCTCTGAGGAAGGTAAAAGCCATCAAGGAATTAATCCTACTGGTTCTAAGCACTCGCATCCTACAGGCAGCCATCCTGTCAGCATGGAGCAGAAGGCCACAGGCCTTGGATATCCCGTTGCCGCTCTTATCAAGAGTCCGACAAAGTCTGTGTTGGTGGTTAGACCCTCAGAATCTACTGAAGGGGAAGTCTTTCAGCCCAGTGGCTTGGAAGATAGTGACCACAGATGCCAGCCTGACGGGCTGGGGAGCAATTTTGGATGGTTGCACTCGCCAAGGTACTTGGGCAAAGCCAGAGAAGCAGTTGCCCATCAACATCTTGGAGCTCAGAGCTGCTCGACTAGCCCTCAGGGCTTGGACGTCAAAATTGCAGGGGTTCCCGGTGAGAATTCAATCAGACAATGCCACGGCCGTGGCATACATAAATCACCAAGGGGGAACCAGGAGTCAAGCCGCTCAGAGAGAGGTGAGCTTGATTCTCCTATGGGCAGAGGCGCATGTGCCCTGCATATCGGCAATATTCATTCCAGGAGTGGACAACTTTCAGGCGGACTTCTTAAGCCGCCAGACTCTATGGCCGGGGGAATGGTCTCTGCATCCACAAGTCTTTCAAGCACTCTGCCAAAGATGGGGAGTGCCGGACGTGGATATCATGGCATCGAGACTCAACAAGAAACTAGACAGGTTCATATCCCGCTCAAGGGATCCGATGGCCTGCGGAACCGATGCGTTGGTTTGCCCTTGGCATCAGTTCAAACTTCTTTATGCGTTTCCCCCGCTCCAGTTACTACCCCGCCTGCTGCGCAGGATCCGGGTGGAACACATACCAGTCATCCTGGTAGCTCCAGCATGGCCCAGAAGGGCATGGTACTCACTCATCCTAAAGATGGTAGTGGGAGACCCTTGGACTCTTCCTCTACGGCCAGACCTGCTATCGCAAGGTCCAATCCTCCACCCTGCCTTACGGCATCTAAATTTGACGGCCTGGAAGCTGAATCCCTGATTCTCAGGGGTAGAGGTCTGTCTCAGAAAGTAGTCTCTACCCTAATCAGAGCCAGGAAACCGGTCTCTAGGGTGATTTATTACAGGGTCTGGAAGGCCTATGTAGGCTGGTGTGAGTCCAAGCGATGGCTTTCTCGCAAATTTACCATCGATAGAGTATTAAGTTTTCTCCAGCTAGGAGTGGATAAAGGATTGGCATTAAGCACAATCAAAGGACAGATTTCTGCTCTGTCAGTGTGGTTTCAGCGGCCGCTGGCCACCCACTCGCTGGTTAAGACCTTCCTTCAAGGGGTCTTACGTATTAGACCTCCAGTTAAATCCCCGCTTTGTCCGTGGGATTTAAATCTTGTTCTGTCAAGTTTACAGAAACAACCGTTTGAGCCGTTGGCTGAAATTCCTTTGGTTCTACTGACAAGGAAGTTAGTATTTTTGGTTGCCATAGTTTCCGCAAGAAGAGTTTCGGAGCTAGCGGCCTTATCCTGTAAGGAACCATATCTTGTTTTTCATAAGGACAGGGTCGTTCTCCGCCCTCATCCTTCCTTCCTACCGAAGGTCATATCCAGTTTTCATTTGAACCAGGATTTGGTATTACCATCCTTCTTCCCTAAACCTACTTCCAGAAAGGAAGGGTTGCTGCATACCTTGGATATTGTCAGGGCCATGAAGGCCTATCTTAAAGCTACAAAGAAGATCCGGAAAACAGATGTGCTGTTCATTCTACCGGATGGGCCCAAGAAGGGGCAGGCAGCTGCAAAGTCCACCATTTCTAGGTGGATTAAGCAATTAATCACTCAGGCCTACGGCTTGAAAGGGTTGCCTCCTCCAGTATCATTAAAGGCTCATTCTACTAGAGCCATGGGCGCCTCCTGGGCAGCACACCACCAGATCTCTATGGCTCAAGTTTGCAAGGCGGCAACCTGGTCTTCTGTCCACACGTTTACAAAATTCTACAAGTTGGACGTAAGAAGGAATACTGATACTGCCTTCGGGCAGGCAGTGCTGCAGGCTGCAGTTTGAGACCCTCGGATTCCGGGGGCTCCTCTTTTTTGAGTTAAATTTAAAATTTAAAATTATTTTTCTCAACTAAGTTGGATTTATTATGATTTGAGTATATCTCTAAATTAAATCCTTTTGTCTTGGAGATGTTCTCCCTCCCCTCATTGTAAGCATTGCTTTGGGACATCCCATATAGTAATGAATGCCGCTCTGTGTCCCGTGATGTACGATAAAGAAAAAGAGATTTTTAATACAGCTTACCTGTAAAATCTTTTTCTTGGAGTACATCACGGGACACAGAGCTCCCACCCCTCTTTTTTGAGGACCATTTTGGGAGGCATACTGCTTGCTACAAAACTGAGGTACTCCTCCTATGGGAGGGGGTTATATAGGGAGGGGCATTTCCTGTTTGAGATTGCCAGTGTCTACACCTGAAGGTACTCCATATAACCCATATAGTAATGAATGCCGCTCTGTGTCCCGTGATGTACTCCAAGAAAAAGATTTTACAGGTAAGCTGTATTAAAAATCTCTTTATTTTAGACCTGGTTGCTGGCTCCTGCTGTCCTCACTGTTGCTCCCGTGCTTCTGGACAGGACACCTCTGTGTGTTTCGAGAGGATACCTCCAGCATCCGAGCCCCTGGCCTGAAGTCACCCCCCCCCCCCCCCAGACTAGGAGGCTACCCTCAAGGGCCTCCGGCAGCCTCCTCAGCATTCCATCTCCAGCTTCCAAACAAACTCCACACTGCCCCTGCTGTCCTGATTGAGTATTTAAGAAGCGCCCACCCCCTGCCACTCCACTTTGCTGGGGATACATCTCCTACTATCCTCCCTCCCATTCTTCAGGAAACTTCTTCAAGGTTCCAGCAAGTAGGGGGAGGTACCAGAGGTGCTGCCTGATGAATCATCCAGCCTCCCTGGATCACTCACCCTGACCCAGATTCAAAAAAGGCTTGGCTGCCAGCCAAGCCAAACAATGTATCTACACAACAGAAAAACCTAGGTACAACCTAGCAATTTGGAAGAATGCAGCAAGTGAAGGATCAGTGTATTCAGAACCCCTAAACGCTATGCTTGTTACAGGTGTTTTAAATATTAACCTCTTAATAAACAACATATAAAGTTGGTAGTAGCATCATCCTGAAGATCAATTGGAATAGAAATAGGACTTAAGGGACCCCAAAGACCCAAAAGTCCAATAGCAAAAGCTAGAAAGAGGGGGGCAATAGGACTATAGCGGTACAAGGTGAGCAGATAGATTTAAAGGAGCAATTATATAAATTTATTAACATAATATCAAAAAAAGAATGATAAAAACATCAAAACATAAACAATACATCACAGTAAGCATTTGACGTTACCAGCCATAGAGATCACCGAGATTAGGTTGTCCCTGAGGGGAGGATCACGGTGAAGATGGGGGTCGCGTAGAAGGGGATCTCAACTAGTTTTGCGACTGAGTCGCTTCTTCAGGAGAGTTCTAAAATCAATATACAGTCATTGGCAGTGAAAAAGGTCGAATAGAATATGCAAGCACATATACAAATCAGCCAAATACTAAAGACACGTATTAAATCCAAATTACAAATATGGACAAATACGTACAATGTAGAGATTGGGGAACAAGCACTGTGTGGCTTACTTGTTAGAGGTGTGTGACGGTCATAAAAAAAAATTGTTCGTTATGACATTCTTTCTTTCTGATTGAGTCAACTAATGTAATTCTAAAGCATTTACAATTTCATCTAGACCTGCTATTTGAATGGAATACACTACAGAAAAACCTAGGTACAACCTAGCATTCCAGGAAGAATGCAGCAAGTGAAGGATCAGTGTAGTCAGAACACCTGATCTCTATGCTTGTTACATGTGTGTGATGGTCATAATTTTTTTTTTGTTATGACATTCTTTCTTTCTGATTAAGTCAACTAATTTAGTTTGAAAGCCTTTACAATTTCATCTAGACCTACTATTTGAATGGAATCCCAGCTGTAGTAAACACATAAATTACAATATGTGTGATTTTTCCCAAATGAAAACCACATTCACAGTTAAGCCTCGTACATACAATCGGATTTCCATCAGACAAAGTGTAGGACGTTTGTCCCAAGGGCATTGGCCGTGAACTTATATTGGATACAAACGGCAAAGACTTGTTGGCCAACAAACACAATACTATGTGGTTTTTCAGCTCTTTGGGCAACTTCTGCTATTGTTGTGTTATGGTGAGCATTGCTTCTGAGCATGCGTGTTTGTACTTTGGATTTTTTTTCCAACAAACTTGTGTACACACGATCGGAAATTTGACATCACACATTTGTGGTCAGAAAATTAAAAAGCATGCTATCCCACATTTGTTGTCGGAAAATCCGGCAACAATTGTTCGATGGAGAGTACAAACGGTCGGAATTTCCGACAACAGCCTGTCATCACACAATTCCCGTCTGAAAATCTGATCGTGTGTATGAGGCTTTAGAATTTTATCCATTGAAAAATTCCACCCTGCTCCTTCTAATGTTTTTGTCACAAGGATTGAAAACTAAAGTTGAGTTGACCCTACTAATCAGAAAGTCGAACAAATAAATACTTTTTGAACACAATTCTACTGGAGTATGGCCCGCTTTAAAGCCAAAGGGTCACTAGACAGACAGGCAACTACCAGTTTATGAGGCAGCTATAAGTTGATAACCTGATTTATTTTTCAGAAGGCTAACTATTTAAACGTAACAATACTTCTGTAAATGTCATAGTCTTTCACTGGTTTTTATTACTGCTTGCTGCTGAATTGTAGCCATCTGAGATTTCACTTAGATTTCCAGAGACATTATTGTCTCCCCATCTGATCTTTCTCTCTCATGCTTGCATCTAAACCTTTCTCTTTTCTTGCATTTGCTTGCTTCTTTTATGTCAGAACACGCTCTCGGAAGAGATAGCTAACATGAAGAAGCTTCAGGAGGAACTTCTTCTGAGCAAGGTTTGTATGAAAGAATACTTAGGTACAGCATATACCTGTAGCTAAACAAGTTGTCTTGAATGTGTTCCAGCAATGCCATTACTTCCAAAATGTATAAGATTGCCATCTACAGGCAGGTGTTTGATTTTCCATTAAGCACCCCTTTACTGGCATGAAGCATCTGTGTCTGAGATTTTTTGTAAGAGAAAAATTGCCTAGCGTGCAAAACAGATGGACTTGTATGATCACATGCAGTTTGGTGTATTGATTATTGTGTAATGAGAATTATGCAGTTGCTTTTTCCAGTAGAGGTCTCCAAGATAATAATGCCTTTTAATTAATGTACTTAGATAAGGACAGTAGAACCCGAACTACTTTAAAAATAAACTACCCAATGTAAGAGACCTTCTCCTGTCTAGAATTCTAAGAAAATTAAACTTAGAATTACCATGTTTTCTTGTGCGCTGCATTAATGACCCTCCAATTCATGGAGCCCCATAGCAGAACTTTAATAGTGTTCCCCAACAACTTCTCTTTGTGACACCTGGCAATGTCTGTACCAACAATATCGAAATTAAGAACAAGTAGGAGAGCGATTAATATAGTCAGTACACTAATAGGTATCAGTGTTGTGTATAGAAGTTAAATAACTTCATTAAATTAACTTGAACCAGTGGAACAATGCTTTTACAATACATGGCTAATCCCTCTGACAGCTGGAAAGTACTGTAGTAGACACCACTATTAGAGTGATCTCTCACTAGCTTCCAGTTTCCGTGCTGAGCCTGACAAGGTTCCGTGCTAGGGTTGCCACCTCATCCCTTCAAATCCAAACACATAATAATTACACAGGTTCTGTGGTTTATTAAGGTGGTAATTTAAACTCACTTGGTGCCTTATCAGCATTAAATTAGCCTCAGAACCTATTCGGTTTAAATAGATGAGGTAGCAACCCTATTCTGTGCTGAGCGGAACAGCTTCAATGCAGCTGCAGTGCATAGGCAGAGTATAGGCAGCATTTCTACCTCAATTTCTCTCTCTTACGCAGCTAGAGTTGTCCAGGCAAGATAAACCAAAAATACTGTGTGGGTGTCAGCAGGTAGGATGCAAGTGATTGGAGCAGCACAGGGTCATTACTGTATGCTGTAGTAGTAGTAATGGTAGTAATTACCATTGACTGTGACTCTGTGTAAAATAAGGCAGGCTTGGTTCAACTGTTTTTGTATGAAATTTTCTAGGCATTTTGCCAAGGTACCCCTGAAGAACCCAGGCAGCACCCTGTTTGAGATAGGCTGATCTAATGTCTACCGGTAGTGCATGACAGCACAAGCAAAGGAAGATATCAGAGATTTAAATGTGAAAGAAGAAGTTCTTGAACTAAGAGTAAAGTTTATTAATTCTTCCATACGCACTAAATGGCGTGGTTGAAGGAATCGCCCTTGTCAGCTATTGTATTCAGCAGCTGAATACCCAAGCAGTGATTGCATCTGATTTATTACAGTCACTGTTCTGATTGGCTGAACAGTGTTCGACAAAATACAAATTGGGCCACCAAGAGCTGCAAATTTGAGTCGTGTATTATGTGTTTACCTGACTGATTACTGTTGGTTTTGTTAGAAAGAATGATGTACCCTCTGTGAGATGTTTATTTCTTATTCAAAGAAAAAACATTGATAAGTAGTAACCAACTAACTTTCTTTAGAAATTCCTTTGTGGTAACACGTGATGACTGTTTTGCTGGAACTTTTATGTTGTAATCCCTGACTTTTTCTTTGCATCTTTACTGTACATATTTTAAAAACATATAAACTTTTCACATAACCTTTTTAGCCTTCATTTAAGGGGAGAAACTGTCACATAAAAAATAATTTTTATGTGACATGGTACGTCTGGCAGTTAATAAATGTCTGTGGCCAATATTAGACAGTGTTCTAGAGTTGTGAGTGCAACAGGGCAGTAGTTATATAAACCCTCAAGGTTTTTCACATTAATGCATTCTCTGTAGTGCAAGCTGTCTCCCAGAACCCGCCCTTTTACTTACCTGAACCCGATTGTTCCATCGGGGATGAGCACAGCAGCTTCAGTTGCTGTCTAGGGTCTTCATTGGATAGATTGATAGCAGCGCAGGCATTGGCTCCCACTGCTGTCAATCAAATCCAGTGACACATGAGACGGGGGCGGGGCTGAGTCCTGCTGTCTCTGTCAATGGTCGCAGCAACAGGACTCAGAAGCACGCCCGCATGGATGTCTCCTTGGAATGCGGGTCTCCGAGGGGCTTTTTGATGCGGGGAGGAGCCAGGAGCGCTGCTGGGGGACCCAAGAAGAGGAGTATTGGGACCACTCTGTGCAAAACCCTTGCAGAGAGGAGGTAGGTATAACATGTTTGTTATTAAAAAAAATAACCTTTACGGGGTTAATTTTATTTAAGGATTTTTGCCACCTTATGTAGAAGACATATGTATTTTAATTACATTGATAACCTTTCATAAATGTCTTATTTAAACATGTCTAAGGTGAACTGGTTTCCTTAGTCTAGAGTCTGACCTGTCTTTATCAAATTATGAATAGCTGCAGTAAACACTTTGTATTTCTTCTCTAGGAGCAACTAATGTCTGAGATTGAACGCATGCAGTTAGAGATAGACCAGCTACGGGGTCGACCCTCATCTACCTACTCAAGGTGAACTCCTAAGTCATTTGGAAATAGTGCTAAACTACACTTGAATCTATTAGTTAATTACAACTGTAGGAAGCATTTGTAAGGACCAGTAAACCAGTGTAAAAAAAGTTGGTAACTTGTTTTTAAGGGGTCTGTTCATGATTGTTTTCACCAAGATGTATACAACTTTGACCCAAGATTCACACAATTATCGAATTGACTCTTATGCCGCGTAGACACGACCGTTTTTTAATGTCCTAGAAAAAACAAAGTTTTTCTCGAAATGATAGTTGTCAAGCCTGCCTTGCATACACACTACGTACAACACATACGACGGCACTATAAAGGAGAAGTTCCATTCAGATGGTGCCACCCTTTGGGCGGCTTTTACTGATTTTGCGTTAGTAAAAGTTTGGTGAGAGACGATTCACGCTTTTCAGTCTTCGTGCTTTTCAGTCTGTTACAGCATGACGAATGTGCTATCTCCATCACAAACGCTAGTTTTACCAGAACGAGTGCTCCTGTCTCATAACTTGCTTCTGAGCATGTGCGTCTTTTCCCCGTCGGTAAAGCCTACACACGACCGTTTTTCACGACGTGAAGAACGACAAGAAAAATTAGAGCATGTTCTTAATTTATAATGGCCATTTTTCACATCGAGAAAAATGCTCTGGGACCAGATTCAGAAAGAGATACGACGGCGTATCTCCTGATACGCCGTCGTATCTCTGAGTTCCGACGGTCGTATCTTAGGCTGCAATTCCAGGCCGGCCGCTAAGTGGCGCTTCCGTATTATTACGCAAGGAATATGCAAATGAGGAGTTACGCCGATTCAGAAACGAACGACCGCCCGGCGCTTTTTTGTTTGCGTTCGACTTTTTCCGGCGTATAGTTACCCCTGGGTCTATGAGGCGCAGCCAATGTTAAGTATGGCCGTCGTTCCCGCGCCGAGTTTTGAAATTTTTACGTCGTTTGCATAAGTCGTTCGCGAATACGGCTGGACGTAATTTACGTTCACGTCGAAAGCATGACGAGTGCGCAGTTCGTTCGGCGCGGGGAAGCGCATCATTTAAATGATACACGCCACCTACCCGCCAAATTTGAATTTCGCCGGGTAATTTACGCAAAGCCTCCTCAACTTTACAGGCAAGTGCTTTGTGAATACAGCACTTGCCTGAAAAACTTGCGGCGGTGTAACGTAAATGCGATACGTTACGCCAGCAGAAAGATCCGCTGATCTTTCTGAATCTGGCCCCTGGAGCCTACACACGATCATTTTTAATGACTATTTAAAAAAATTGCATTTTTCACGTCATAAAAAACAGTCGTATGGACACAGCATTAGGTGAAAATGTGTAAATATTGGGTAAACATTGGTAAATAGACTCCTAAGTGTATTAATGCATTATTAATTGCATAATTAAATGCATAATATTGCATTAATGCTTGTATCTTTTTGCATGTGTGCCTAAACTAAATGAAGTTAAACATACCCAGAACATAAACATATAGGCCCGGATTCACAAAGCACTTACGCCGACATAGAACAAGATACGCCGACGTAAGTGCAAATGTGCGCCGTCGTATCTGTGCCCCGGACCCACAAACTAAGATGCGCCTAAATATAGGCTTCATCCCGCCGACGTAACTTGCCTACACCGGCGTAGCATGGGCGCACATTTAGGCTGGACGCATGTGGCGCTCCCATTGATTTGCAATTCAAATATGCAAATGAGGGAAATACGGCGATTCACGAACGTACGTGCGCCCGACGCAGGCTATGCGATGTGCGCGTAAGTTGAACGTCCGGCGTAAAGTTAAGCCCCATAATGGAGGTGTAACCCAGCAGCAGACATGCAAAGGTCTGCACCAGGGAACTCAAGCCGGCGTATTTTAGGTTGTTTACGTTGGACGTGTGTCTGGCTGGGCGTAGGTTACGTTCACGCCGTAGGCAGTGATCCGGCGTAGTTTAGGCAGTTGTTTTGACGTGGTTGTGAGCATGCGCAGAGGGATGCGTCCACGTCCCGGCGCATGCGCAGTTCGTGATACGTATCTGTCTGGCACTTGGCCCATCATTTCCATGGGGTCACGCCTCATTTGCATGGCTCACGCCCACTTCCACCTACGCCGGCGTACGCCTTCGAAACCCAGCGCAGTTTTGGGAGCACTGGCTTTGTGAATTCCATGCTTGCCTGTCTGCGCTGCGTTGGCATAGCGTATATGATTTGCGCTACGGCGGCATAATGTGCGCCCACTCTCTGTGAATCTGGGCCATAGTCTGTAACACATAAAAAACACTTTATAATGCACTTAGGCAGGTATGTTATTATGCCTGTATTTTTTAACTCAAATGGATCCTTGGGAAAAAAAATGAAAGTTGGACAGCGTGTCCTGGGTATTGGATTCTGGGAACAGACTGGTTCCAATTTGCCACTGCTATACCATTCCAATAAATCACCACACTCCCAAAAGTTTCTTGCTCAATAGTTACTTTATTTACATACATTTACAGTATTTATATACAGGAAAGGTATTTCTGTGGATATGACTATTAGATGAAGACACAACTTTTTGTGTGATTATCGGGTACTTGGCTAGCTAGTACTTAAGCAACGGGTTCCTCTCTCCCACACCCGAAGTCTTATCCTTCATTCACAGTGAATAAATAAACTGCATGTACCGTATTCCAGCATGGCAGATGGCCTATAGTTTTCAATTAACTGTGAGGGCGCAGATAAGCGCCCTCGTAGTCCATTCACACCTTCTCCAGCTTTCTAACAGAACGCCCATACGGAGGTTTGGCTAAGAAAACTGGAGGGACAGTGTGCAGGAGCCTAACATTGCACCTGCTATCCGCTGATCACGAGTGCAATGCTCTGCAGGCCCTTGTGAAAAAAATAATGAATGAACATTTTTTTAGCCTGCAAAAAAAAAAATTTGTTTTTTTATTAAATTTTTTTGTCAGAAAGGTGAACTTGGACTTTAATATATGGGCTTTTAAAGGTGTCTTTGTTTTTCCAATGTACATTAGTTTACAAGGACATCTACTTGTACACCATTTGGCCCTGTTCATTCCACTTCTTATGCCCTGTACACACGATCGGTTCATCCGATGAAAATGGACTGATGGATTTCTGATGAAGCTGACTTTCATCAGTTGTGCCTACACACCATCAGTTAAAAAAACAATTGTGTCAGAACGTGGTGACGTAAAACACAACAACGTGCTGAGAAAAATGAAGTTCAATGCTTCTGAGCATGCGTCGACCTGATTCTGAGCATGCGTTGATTTTTAACCGATGGATTTCCCCACAGACGATCATTTTTTTCTATTGTATAGTTAACCATCAGATAATTTTAAAACAAGTTCCTAGTTTTTTATTCGATAGATAAAAAACCGATGGGGCCCACACACGATCGGTTAGTCTGATGAAAACGGTCCATCAGACCGTTTTCATCAGACAAACCGATCGGGTGTACGCGGCATTATTGTTCTGTAGCTATAAACTGTTTAAGAATCTCACCTTAAATTTGTTTGCCTACTTTTTAAATTATTTTCCGTCTGGACAATGCATACGCAAAATATGGCTGATAAGAATGCCTCATATTGTGGTAGGAGGTTAACGGCTAGTTGCATGAAGGAGCATATTTCTTGCTGTCTGTTTTTGAAAAGTGGAAGTGGTCACCATTGACTCTCCTTTTCCATCATTAAACCCAAGAGCTTGATTTCTATTGTGTTCAATTTTATTTATCAGAAAGATATTGCATAGCTTTTCATGAACTGAAAAAAAAAAAGTTATTAGATTCCAGTTTGGTCATCTAGGTAGTCATTGGTTTTTACCACCTTTATATGACAATTATTCTATACATTACTGTGATTAAAATAAAGTGTTTTTCTTTTTTGCAAATTCAGTTAACAGTGGAATATGTTATTATCTTTCTTTCTGATATTACATCTAGATGCCTTGGCCTTTTGTCACATTGCTGGCAGAGGAGTTCACATAATTTTCTTTCTCTTGGAAGATATCTCAACCCTTTTATTGCTTATTTATCCAGCCTAGCAATATTGTTACCATTATTAACATTCAATCAGGTTTATTCTAAAGTACAATAAAGATTTATCGGAATTAGCTTTTTACAACTAAATGTCTCTGTTTTGAAGGTAAGGAATATTTATAGAGAATCTAGCTTTCAATTCCTGGGTATCGCTCTCGTTCCTGTATACTAGGCAGCCCCAAAGGCACAGCCCCATCTCATGGCTATACCTCTGCACAAGCCCATTTAGCTTAGTATCCTGAAGAAACAGGATTTTACTCTCTAGGTCTGCTGGATCCAGATTTTGAAGCTGAAAATCCCAGCTGACAAATCTTTTGTTCAGCATCATACTAGACCCCCAGATTTGGATACACACAAATCCTTTGCCATGGTTTATATTGCTGCCCATAAAGGGAAAAAAAAGCTAGACCAAATAAAATTTTAGGCTGCTCCAAGGGACTATAACTCTTTCCACCGCAAACGTGTTTCAGTTTTAGCTAGTTTCTTTAGTAGGATGGACATCTCTCAGCACATTTTCATCCATATTTCCTGAGATCTTTCCTCTTTAAAGTGGATGTAAACCCGAAAAAAAAAAAAAAAAAAAATCTTTGCTGTCACAATGTAAAGTATAAGATTTCCTATAATCTGTGCCCAGTCTTGAAATGACAAATAATTAAATAATTAAAATATATCCAATAACGCACAGCAACGTATAAAGTATGGTCAGGGTAACCATTAAAGGAGTTGTAAAGGTAAAAGTTTTTTTACCTTAATGCATCCTATGCATTAAGGTAAAAAAACATCTGACAGCACCGCCCCCCCCCCGAGCCCCCGTTTTACTTACCTCACCGTTCGAAAGTCCCGGGCGCGTGCTTGTCGTCCTGCTCGGTTCCCAGCCTGGCCGTTGATTGGCTAGGCTGGGCAGATTGATAGCAGCGCAGCCATTGGCTGGCGCTGCTGTCAATCACAGCGGATGACGCGGCGCGCCCGGGGGGGGGGGCCGAGTGATACAGTCGGCGGCTATGGCCGCTGCTGTATCACGGGAGCGCGCTCGCAAAAGCTTTCCACCATGCGAGGGAGCTCGCATGAACGTGGAAAGCTTTTGCGAGGAGGAGCCGAGACAGCCGCCGAGGGACCCCAGAAGACACGGATCCGGGTCACTCTGTGCAAAACGATCTGCACAGTGGAGGTAAGTATAACATGCATGTTATTTAAAAAAAATAATAATTGTACCTTTAGTGTTCCTTTAAAAACGTGTTCCACTCCAATTTCCTTTATAGTCCCTCATACATCAACAACCATGATGTGAGGCATGGAAAATGTGAAAATAATGAGATCCACAAGAATGACTAAAACACCAAATTGTAATCATCCGATAAAAATATGTGAAACAATTGATGCGTAATTAAATCCAGTGCAAACAATATATAAGATAAAAATTACAAATAATAAATAGTAGTGAAAAATACGTGATAAAATCCAGTGATCAATATGCAAATAATTAACATTGGTGAAAAAAATATAAAAATATATGATAAGACACCCTAAAAAATATATATGATTGAGAATAAAAAATATATAATATAAAAAAGTGCACCAAATGTGTGCAGGTGAAAGAATCAATAATAAGATGTTCAAACCATGAGTGTTCAAAAGAATATATATATATATAGCAGTGCTTAAAAAAAAATCCAAAGTGCACAGTGCTGTGAAAAATATATAATAAAGTCCAAAGAACAACCAAGTGCTTGATTGAATAATTTCCCCAAAGTGCTTGAATAAAAGATGATACTGCAGTCCACCAGTGTAGTTGAGCAGATCAAGAAAGGAAATTCTAGCCTCTCACCTCAAGTAAGGCTAAAACCAGCCTATATGATGTTAATAGAGCCCAGCAGGTACAGCTAAGGATAGGTAACTCCAGCACAGCTCAGCCTCTTCAGTCATCCGACCATAGATTTCCCAGAATGCTCTCAACAAAAGCACAATACAATCTCCATAGTGTAGTAAATACACATAGTGTAGTAAATAAAGATGCGTTTTAATCAAAAAAATGTTAGCCCATCTCTATAAATCTCTTCCCAATAAAATCAGCTTGTTTTAAAAAAGTATCATCTTTAGTGCAGTTTCTTCTGAGGCCCCATACACACGATAGAATCCATCCGCTGAAAAATCCCAGCGAATGGGTTTCAGCGGATAGATTCTATGGTGTGTACAATCCAGCGGATCTGTTTCCGCGGATTTTTCTCCCATGCGATGGATTTCCAGCAGATAAATATTTGAAGACATGTCTTCAAATCTATCCGCTGGAATCCATCCCAACGGATTGATCCGCTGGTCTGTACAGACTCACCGGATCAATCCCTCCAAAGGGATCCCCCGCATGCGTAGTAATGATTCGACGCATGCGTGGAATTCCTTATATGACTGCGTCCCGCACGTCGCCGCGTCATCATCGCGGCGACGGCGCGACACGTCATCGCCAGAGGATTTCGGCGCGGATTTCGATTCGATGGTGAGTACACTCCATCGCATCAAAATCCGCGCAAATCCTCGAGAGGATTTATCCGTGGAAACGGTCCGCTGGACCGTATCCGCGGATAAATCCTCCCGTGTGTACGGGGCCTTAGTCTTAAAAGCTGCCCCTTCGGTATGTTTTCCAGCCAAGGTGAGTGGTGACAACTGTCTAGAGGTAGGTAGCTGTTTCTGTCCACAGTTTTAAAATATGTCTGTGTTATTAGTTTTGTTCCCTCTTTGATGATTTCGAGGTCAAGGAAATTGATTTTCTCATCGCTTATTTCCCAGGAGAGTTTAATATTCTTCACATTTGTATTAAGATAAAAACCAAAGTCCATCAAACTTTCCCTGTCCCCTGACCAAATAATTAATAATTTCATGAATATCTTAATAGGATGTCACTGATACTCGATTGTTTTCATTATATGGGCTGGCGCATCGAATAATTAACAATATGTACCGATTCGCGCGCCAGCCGCAGCCCTATATAAAGTCACCTTTCACCCACGGCACTTCAACCTATGATTAAGTGGCGTCGATCTGCCACGCAACGCGTCAGGTGAAGGAGAAGTGCCGTCGGTGACGTCATCTCCGCTCGCGCCGAGAGTGGAGAACTGCTGCTATTACCTTGTTTCCTGTATTCATCTGCATGCTGACTACAGTGATTTTAAATGTGAGTGCTACATTTTTTTGATTAAAACGCATCTTTATTTACTACACTATGGAGATTGTATTGTGCTTTTGTTGAGAGCATTCTGGGAAATCTATGGTCGGATGACTGAAGAGGCTGAGCTGTGCTGGAGTTACCTATCCTTAGCTGTACCTGCTGGGCTCCATTAACATCATATAGGCTGGTTTTAGCCTTACTTGAGGTGAGAGGCTAGAATTTCCTTTCTTGATCTGCACAACTAGACTGGATGATCGTGCGGTGGACTGCAGTATCATCTTTTATTCAAGCACTTTTGCACTTTGGGGAAATTATTCATTCAAGCACTTGATTGTTCTTTGGACTTTATTATATATTTTTCACAGCACTTTGCACTTTGGAATTTTTTTAAGCACTGTTATATATATATATTCTTTTGAACACTCATGATATTATTGATTATTGATTCTTTCACCTGCACACATTTGGTGCACTTTTTTATATTATATATTTTTTATTCTCAATCATATATATTTTTTAGGGTGTCTTATCATATATTTTTATATTTTTTTTCACCAATATTAATTATTTGCATATTGATCACTGGATTTTATCACGTATTTTTCACTACTATTTATTATTTGTAATTTTTATCTTATATATTGTTTGCACTGGATTTAATTACGCATCAATTGTTTCACATATTTTTATCGGATGACTACAATTTGGTGTTTTAGTCATTCTTGTGGATCTCATTATTTTCACATTTTCCATGCCTCACATCATGGTTGTTGATGTATGAGGGACTATAAAGGAAATTGGAGTGGAACACGTTTTCATTGGTTACCCTGACCATACTTTATACGTTGCTGTGCGTTATTGGATATATTTTAATTATTTAATTATTTGTCATTTTAATTGGTAAGCGCCATTACACCCCCTATTATACATATGTCTATCCGTGCGTGAGCACCTTTTAGTAGTGGCTGCTGCATTTAGTACTATTTTAATATTTTATCAGATTAATTGTCAGTGTCCTTGGTTAGTTTGGTTTTGCGCAGTAGTTCCCCCCATTATACATTGTGCCCAGTCTTGCCACACAAAGTTAATCCAGCTCTGAGCAATCCTCTTTTATTGTTCAGTGAAATAAAACGGACTTACAGAGAAAAACTTTGGTCCGCTCCACCCCCTTGCTGTGAGTGACAGGTTATTTACATATCTCATGCACTAGCTTGGAGACAGTCATTATTTTTTAATTCCCACCCCCACTCCTTTTCTGAAATCATGTGGTTACTTTTCTGGATTTTGACTGGATGTTAGTGATCATAGCAGAATTTAGTGTAAGGGGAGTGTAGAGGAGGGCGAGGAGTCTACTGACATCACGACTCTGCCCATCGAGTTCCAGACAACAGATCCACCCACATAATCTGTCGTTTTTAAGTTCTTATAACAGACAGAGGGGAGACATTTGACAGGCAAGGATACATGCAGGAGGCATGTATATCCTTATAGATCAGTACTATGGCAGTAGTTTAGAAAGGATGAGAGTGGGTTTACATCCACTTTAATAAACAGCTGCAGGTAGATTGGGACCTGAGCCTTCTAATCCTGAGAGTCTCTCCAGTTCAGCTACCAAGCATAAGTTATCCTAGTCAGCCTGCCAGTTGATCCCACTGTGACAATCCTACAGGGCCATGTCTCTGCAGGGCACGCCTGGAGGTGCTTTCTGGGTACTGGATTCTATCTTCTGTCTCTCATCTCTAGATAGATCACATTACAGGATCATTTTCAGGTCTGCCGCTATTATAGTGCTTTGTCCTGAACATGTCTCTTAGCACCTAGGACAAGGTATTACCATCATCATTCCCTACCCCCTTCTTTTCTTGTTTATCCATAACTGAGCTCTATTTCTTCTGTAAAGGATTCTGAGGTTTAGGGGCAAGTGGGCAGATATTAGTTTTCTAGAATATTTTACAGCACTGCAAACTATTATGGAATAGGATAGAATTGGGTTGAGGAGGCATGTCCCGTGAGTTGGAGAGAGACAGAGATATAAATTATTAGTGTCCGTGACAATGAGTAGGCTTCCAGATTGACCCAGAAGGGATACATTTATGGTGACATGTACTATGGCTAAAGAAGAACTTTGCTCTCTCAATCAGCATTGACCATTTTTAATCCTTATGCTGCTAGTTAGTCAGGTTGGGAAAAAAACACAAGTTCATCCAGGTCAACCATAAAAAATAAAATAATTATAACAATAATATCAAGGAAAACGTAAGTGGATAGCCTGTGGGGGGGGGGTGGAGAATAACTTGTTTGTCTCTTTTTTTTTTTTTTTTCCGTATTTATTTATTTTTAGCTCTCAATATGAAATCCCGTGCGGCACTGCTCCTAACCCCCACCTGTACAGGTTTAAGAGAGGGTGGGATTGGGATATACTACATAAAAAGGGGTCCTTTTTTTTTTTTTTGTTATTATATACATTTACTTATTTTCTTTCGGGGTTGGTGTGTGGAATAGGGAAGGGAGAAAGGGTGAGATAAAAAAGCGGGGGTGGGGGTTAAGTCATTAGTGGCTTTATGGCCTGACAGAGGCCTCAGATTTCAAACACTTGGTAAAAGTGTTTTTAGGGGAGGGGGTAACAAGGAATAAGGAGCGATAAGCTATAGAATGGAATTTTAGAAGCCTCATATCTAAGGGATCACTATTTTTATTTATTTATTTATTTTATTTTCTGTTTGGTGTTTGGAGGGGGGGAGAGAGCCACAGGGAATAAGTGAGGGTGGGGGGGGGGATAATTTTTCTCCCCTTTTTATTTTTTTTTATTTTTTTTTTATTTTTCTCTTTTTTTTTTCCCTCTCTTTATTTCCCCCGGGGGGGGGGGGGGTATGGGATACAGATAAGGAGGTTTATTGTACAAGGGTGTGATATAATGTAATATATTGTTAAATGGAAATGTTGAAAAACTAATAAAAATTTTGATAATAAAAAAAAATAACAATTATATCATACAATCCCATATACCCAATTCTATACCCACAGTTGATCCATAGGAAGGCGAAAAACCCCAGCAGAGCACAATCCAATTTGCTACAGCAGGGAAAAAAATCCTTCCTGATCCCCCATGAGGCAATCGGATTTTCCCCGGATCAACTTTACCTACAAATCTTAGTACCCAGAAGGGGTGCAACGGATCGTCACCGATCCGTGATCCGAACGGGTCACCCCGTTCGGATCGGCACACCACGCGATCCGCGGAGCGCTCCGGAGCCTCGGCCGTAGGAAAGTCCCTGGCTTCGGCCTAGCTCCGGAGTGGCGGCCATCTTGCTTCACCCCTGTGTGCTTGTCAGAGCCCAGCGTGACACGCCTCCCCGCCTCAGCGTGCAAACGGTGTGGACTGAAGCAGACAGTGCGGGATCATCCACCGGCAGCTACAGGAAAGTTGAGGCTGAGAGAATCATTGAGGCGGGCGGTGTATAGTTACAATGCGCTCCTCTGTCCGGAAGTAGGTACGCTGGGTGTGTATTGAGGACGGTCACTCTTCACTCTATTTGTGTCCAGCGCTCCCATGTCATGTGGTGACTGAGCGGCGCAGCTGCACTATGTGGCGCCATACTCAGGCTCGTCTGAACCCCGTCTTTATGTGCTAGACGGAGGAGCTGTGATCAATCTGCTATGGGCAATGGTGACCTTCCCCAGTGTGCTGCGAGTGTCTCTTCTGAGAATAAGCCAGAGAGAGAGGACACTGCGATCACCCGCCAACCAAGGAGCTCAGAATGATAGGGGGGGGGCAGATCACCGGGAACTGTGTGTCCATCAACCCTGACATCTGGGAGCATCCCTGCAGAGGAGATCAATGTGTCATCTGTACGAGGATATACCCAACCCCCCCCCCCTTTCTATACAAGAAACCCCCCCTCCCTGTGCGATTGAGGATGGATATGCCCCCTGCTTTTTTTACCGTGTGCTCTGTACAAAGTCCCTTTTTTGCTGATCCGAAAATGATCCGATCCGTGACTCCTGATCCGAGGATCGATCCGATCCGTGAGTTTTTTGATCTGTTGCACCCCTAGTACCCAGTTATATAAGAAATAAACCAGGCCTTTCTTAAAGCAATCTACTGACCTGGCCAGAACCACCTCTGCAGAGAGTCTATTCCACATTTTCACAGCTCTTACTGTGAAGAAACCTTTCCGTATTTGGAGGTGAAATCTCTTTTCCTCTAGACGTAGAGAGTGCCCCTTCTTCTTTGTGTTGACCGTAAAGTGATTAACTCAACACCAAGTTCACTATATGGACCCCTTATATATTTGTACATGTTGATAATATCCCCCCTTAATCTCCTCTTCTCAAGAGTGAATACATTCAGTTCCTATAATCTTTCCTCATAGCTGAGCTCCTCCATGCCTCTTATCAGTTTGGTTGCCCTTCTCTGCACTTTCTCCAGTTCCCCAATATCCTTTTTGAGAACTGGGGCCCAAAACTGAACTGCTTATTCCAGATGAGGTCTTACTAATGATTTGTACAGGGGCAAAATTATATCTCTGTCTCTGGAGTCCATACCTCTCTTAATACAAGAAAGGACTTTGCTCGCTTTGGAAACCGCAGCTTGGAATTGCATGCTATTATTGAGCTTATGATCTACCAAGACCCCCAGATCCTTCTCCACTACGGATCACTCCAGTTGTACTCCCCCTAGTATGTATGATGCATGCATATTCTTAGTCCCTAAGTGCATAACCTCATCTGCCACATAGTCGCCCAATTAGACAGAGCATTGAGGTCGGCTTGTAAATTGGAGACATTCTGTAAGGACGTTATTCCACTGCATAGCTTGGTGTCATCTGCAAAGACAGAAATGTTACTTTTGATCCCAGAACCAATATCATTTATAAAGGTATTAAAAACTAAGGGTCCCAACACTGAACCTTGGGGTGCACCACTGATGATTTTAGACCATTCAGAGTAAGAATCATTAACCACGACTCTGAATTCTGGCCCAGATTCTCGTAGATGGGCGTAAAACTGCGGCGGCGTAACGTATGTCATTTACGTTACGCCGCCGCAAGTTTTACAGGCAAGTGCTTTATTCACAAAGCACTTGCCTGTAAAGTTGCGGCGGCGTATCGTAAATCACCCGGCGCAAGCCCGCCTAATTCAAATTAGGTGGATAGGGGGCGTATAGCATTTAAATTAAGCGCGTTCCCGCGCCGAACGTAATGCGCATGCGCCGTCCCTAAAATTTCCCGACGTGCATTGCGCTAAATGACATAGCAAGGACGTCATTGGTTTCAACGTGAACGGCGTCCAGCCCCATTCACGGACGACTTACGCAAACGACGTAAATTTTAAAATTTAGACGCGGGAACGACGCCCATACTTAACTATGGTTGCCCCCCATATAGCAGTGTTAACTTTACGTGTCGCAAATCTAATGTAAACGTCGTAACTGCACTGCGTCGACCGCACGTACGTTCGGGAATTCGCGTATTTTGCTAATTTGCATACTCGACGGGGAAAACGACGGAGGCAACACCTAGCGACAAAAAAAAATTGCATTTAAGATCAGACAGAGTAAGAGCCTTACGCCTGTCGGATCTAATGGATATCTATGCGTAACTGATTCTAAGAATCAGTCGCATAGATACGACGGCCCAGATTAGGACTTACGACGGCGTACATTGCGTTGCGCCGTCGTAAGCCCTTTGAGAATCTGGGCCTCTGTCTTTTAGCCAGATTTCTATCCATTTACAAACTGATATATCCAATCCTGTAGACCTTGCCTTACACATGAGCCGTGTGTGCGGAACTGTATCGAACGATTTTGCAAAATCCAAGTATACCACGTCCACATCCACTCCTCTGTCCAAGGTTTTACTTACCTCTTCAGAAAAAGAAATCAGGTTTGTCTGACAACTTCTGTCGTTCATGAATCCATGCTGTCTGTTGCTTAATTTTTTTTTTGCCAGCAAGAACTCATCTATGTGGTCTTTTATTAATCTCTCCAGTATCTTCCCAGCTATAGAAGTTAAATTAACAGGTCTATAGTTACTTGGTAATGACTTTGTTCCCTTTTTAAATATAGGCACCACATTGGCCCTGTGCCAATCCAGTGGTACTATTCCTGTCATTAATCAGTCCCTAAAAATTAGATATAATGGGGGTTATTTACTAAAGGCAAATCCACTTTGCAGTCCAAGTGCACTGCAAGTGCACTTGGACATAAAGTCGCTGTAGATCCAAGGGGGACATGCAAGGAAGATAAAAACACAACAGCATTTTAGCCTGCACATGATTGGATGATAACATCAGCAGAGCTTCCCCTCATTTCAGATCTACCATTAAGGCCGCATACACACGGTCGGACAAAACCGATGAGAATGGACCGAGGTTCAGTTTCATCGGTCCAAACCAACCCTGTGTATATAGCCCATCGGTCTGTTGTCCTTTGGTCCAAAATTTTAAAACATGCTTTAAAATCGAACCGATGGCCCGCTGCCCGATCGGTCCAAACCGATGGTTAGTACAGAAAGCATCGGTTCAAAACTCGCGCATGCTCAGAATCAAGTCGACGCATGCTTGGAAGCATTGAACTTCGTTTTATTCAGCACGTCGTGTGTTTGACATCACCGCGTTCTGACCCGATCGGTTTTTGGAACGATGGTGTGTACGCACATCAGACCATCGGGCCACTTCAGCGGTGAACCGATGGAAATGGCCCGTCGGACCATTCTCATCGGTTTGGAACGACCGTGTGTACGTGGCCTTAGATTTACAGCGACTGCATTTCCAAGTGCACTTTCAAGAGCAATTGCAGTGCAAAGTGGATTTGTCTTTCGTAAATAACCCCCAATGGCTTTGAAATTACAGAGCTCAATTATTTTTGGATCCATGGGTGGATGCCATCTGGTCCAGGTGCTTTATCCACTTTTATTCTGTTTAAATATTTCTGGACCATATCACTTTTGAGCCATTGTGAATCATTTGGGGCTGTGTCATTTTTAATAGATGGGAAGGTATATTATATATATATTTTTTTTCTTTTAGTTGCTTCCTGGTTTGCAGGCCTATGCAATTGGTGTCATACATCCCAGAAGTCTTCAGGAAGGGTTTTCTTAGCTAAGCATACCTTCCCACCTGCATTTCTGAGCTAAGGGCAGATGGATTCCAGGAAGTAAATGCTATATCGATCATCTGCCCTTACTCAAGGTGACCATGGCCAGAAATGCTAGCAAAATAAAGCATGAGACATGAATGGATAGGGAGTTTGCTTTGAATATTAAAAAATAAATTAAATTGAGTTTTTGGTTTGTGGTGCTCAGATGAAGTGTAGTTCCGCTTTAATTGGTAGATTTGGGACATGTGATAGTAACATGAAAGACGGAGGCCTCCTTGGAGTTTTGGCTTGTGGAAGGGTGAATGAATGAATGAAAAAATGAATGAATGAAAAACGTATAAAGCGCGGCGCATGCGAACTGAATCGCTTCTGGGCAGTAGTTGTTCGTGTCTCATGACATCCAAAGAGCAGAGTTTTGATCTGTCTTCTGAAAGTCAGGTGGTTTTCCTCCAACCGAATGCTGGTTGGTAAAGCGTTCCATAGTCTAGGACCCTGAAAAGCAAACCTTCTTTCTCCTTTGGACTTGTATTTGGTTTTTGGTACCCTGACCAGGGTGTATTGGGCAATCTTGTTGTCTTGGATGCCCCTATGAAGTAGGGATTTTTCTTTTGCAGGAGTCAGTATGTGGGAGAAGATTTGCACAGAGAAAATAATAAAGTACAGTAGTTTGGGCAAAAGGGTCAGTTGAATTGCAGCTATTTAAAAAAATTATTAAATTGGGTATGTTTCCTATTTGCTCACCCGGTTGGTGAATTTCTGAGTTGGTGATGGGTAAATTATTTAAGATTGGGAGTCCTAGGTGGTTAAAAATAATTTTTCCATAGGTAAGGAAGATGGTTGGGGGTCCAGGAGAACATAAACAATGCCTGAAGGGTCTTTTATTTTATATGGGATAGTGATATTTTGGTATAGCCTACAAATTCTTTAATTATATAAAGTAGGTTAGGTGTAAGGATAGTAGGATTCACAGTGACCGTTATTAGGCCTTTGACAATGAGATGCTGCTTGTGGTGGTAGCCAGCAATTTTGATTCCTGTGATATCGGGGTGTTTAATCAATATGCTTAGCAGTTCTATTGTCCGCATGAATAGAAGTGGGGAAAGTGGGCAACTCTGACACACGCCATAGAGGATAGGAAAGCGGGTAAATCACTGGAAGCCTTAGTAGTTTATGAATGGCAGTAAGTTATGATATAGAGCACAAAGGAAGATTATAAAGTTTTTTCCGATTTCTGTAAAATATGGAATAATTCCCATAAGCAGAGTAGAAGGCTTTTTTTTATATTGAGTGACATCCATTTTGAAACTTGTTTACAGGATTCAGATAGTTGTATGAGATATAACAATCTGCAGATACTATCATAAATATCCCCATTTTTTTTAAAAAGCTAATTTTTTCCGCAGTTTAGGCCAATATGTATTCTTCTATATATTTTTGGTAAAAAAAAATTGCAATAAGCGTGTATTGATTGGTTTGCGCAAAAAGTTATAGCATCTACAAAATAGGTGATAGATTTATGGCATTTTAATTATTATTATTTTTACTAACAATGGCAGCGATCTGCAATTTTTATCAGTACTGCGACATTATGGCAGACACATCAGACACTTTTGACACATTTTTGGGACCATTGGCATTTATACAGCGATTAGTGCTATAAAAATACACTGATTACTGTGTAAATGTCACTGGCAGGGAAGGGGTTAACACTAGGGGGCGATCAAGGGGGTTAACTGTGTTCCCTAGTGTGTGTTCTAACTGTGGGGGGATGGGACTCACTATAGGAGATGACAGATCGTGGTTCCCAGCTTGTAGGAACAAGCAATCTGCATCTCCTCTCCTCACAGAACAGGGATGTGTGTGTTTACACACACACACACACACACACGTCCCTGTTCTGCCTCTCGTGCATGCAGTTGCAGTGGTCGCGACTGCCAGTCACAAGTATCAACACCCCTGCAGTGCAGCATGCGCATGCTCACTATCTCACTTAATGGGCCCAACGTACAGCTACGGCGGTTCGCGGGATCGTGCCGACCTGCCACAGTATAATGACGGCAGCAGGTTGGCAAGTGGTTAAGTTTGAGTGATTTGATTGTATTTAGTCTCTCTTTAGCCTCTGCTTTTAATAGATTTTGAATTGTCTCTGGGATATTTGGTAATGTAATGTTAGAAAGGATTACATTTGCCTTGTGTAGATTGAGTGAGCGGATGCTGTGTGATATAGATGGCAGACATGTACTTCAGAAATATTTGGATAATTTGGGTTTGATTGCTGATTAAAACTTCATTAGGTTATTTTAAGTGGAGGAGCTTATGGTGGGCATACATATTGTCCAGAATATTACTTTTCAGGTAGTACTTTTTGTTTGGTCCACCCGATTTGTTTGTCTTGGGGGGGCACACAGTTTATTTTTATTTATTCATCTTGGCGTGGGGTTCCCTTTCAAGATCCATACCAGACTCACAGGTCCTGGTATAGTACTGGGGAAAAGCACATCATTTGACCATAAATCGGACACAACTAGGTGCTCCTCACAAGATTTCCAACAGAGGAATGAAAAGAATAATCAGAAGAGTTGTCCAAGAGCCAATGACCACTTGTGGAGAGCTTCAGAAAGACCTGGAATTAGCAGGTATAATTGTTTCAAAGAAAACAATAATTAATGCACTCAACTGCCATGGCTTGTATGCACGCTCACCATGCAAGACTCCATTGCTGAAGAGCATGTTAACCACTTACCCCCCGGACCATATTGCTGCCCAAAGACCAGAGTACTTTTTGCGATTCGGGACTGCGTCGCTTTAACAGACAATTGCGCGGTCGTGCGACGTGGCTCCCAAACAAAATTGGCGTCCTTTTTTTCCCACAAATAGAGCTTTCTTTTGGTGGTATTTGATCACCTCTGCGGTTTTTAGTTTTTGCGCTATAAACAAAAATAGAGCGACAATTTTGAAAAAAAATAATATTTTTTACATTTTGCTATAATAAATATCCCCCAAAAATATATAAAAAAACATTTTTTTTCCTCAGTTTAGGCCGATACGTTTTCTTCTACATATTTTTCGTAAAAAAAAATCGCAATAAGCGTTTATTGATTGGTTTGCGCAAAAGTTATAGCGTTTACAAAATAGGGGGTATTTTTATGTCATTTTTATTATATTTTTTTTACTAGTAATGGCGGCGATCAGCGATTTTTTTTTTCGGTACTGCGACATTATGGCGGACACTTCGGACACTTTTGACACATTTTTGGGACCATTGGCATTTTTATAGCGATCAGTGCTATAAAAATGCATTGGATTACTATAAAAATGCCACTGTGGCAGTGAAGGGGTTAACACTAGGGGGCGGGGAAGGGGTTAAGTATGCCTGGGTGTGTTCTTACTGTGGGGGGGGGGGTGGCCTCACTAGGGGAAACACTGATCCTCGGTTCATACATTGTATGAACCGAAGATCAGCATTTCCCCTGCTGACAGGACTGAGTGCTGTGTGTTTACACACACAGCTCCCGGTCCCCGCTCTGTACCGAGCGATCGCGTGTGCCCGGCGGCGATCGCGCCCGCCGGGCACACGCACGGGAGTCGGGGGCGAGCGGGGGGCGCGCGCGCGCGCCCCTAGTGGCGGCTGGGAGAGAGGACGTCATATTACGTGCTCTCGCCCAGCCGAGCCACCTTGTGGACGTATAACGACGGTGCGCGGTCGGCAAGTGGTTAAAGCTTGTTTAAAGTTTGCTGCACAACATTTAGACAAACCTGTGAAATACTGGGAGAATATAGTCTGGTCAGAGAAGACCAAATTTAAACTCTTTGGATGCTATAATACAATAGACATGTGCGGTTCGTTTCGTTCCGAAATAATATACAGACAAATCTTTAGTTTTACCCGAATTACAATATAAACAAATTTTACAGAATGCTTTGAATAACGTGACGAAATTCAGACTGAAAGTCTAATCAAATTTTACGTTGAACTTCAGTCAAATTCTAACTGTACACATATTGCTGAAATCAAATGTTATTAGAATGGCCCAGCCAATCAGCTGACTTGAATCCAATTGAAAATCTATGGGAATAACTGAAGATCAGAGTTTATAGAAGAGGCCCACAGAACTTTCAAGATTTGAAAACTGTGTGGAAGAATGGGCCAAAATCACACCCGGGCAACTTGTTTCTCCATACAGGAGGCATCTTGAAGCTGTCATTGCAACACAGGATTTTGTACAAAGTATTAACCACTTGCTTACTGGGCACTTAAACCCCCCTTTCGGTGGTATTTGATCACCTCTTTGGTTTTTATTTTTTGTAAAAAAAAAAACATTACTGAATTAATTTTTTTGGGGGGAAAACAGGCCATTTTTCTCCTTCATTGATGTACGCTAATGAGGCTGCACTGCTAGGCTGCACTGATGGGCTGCATTGATGGGCACCCATAAGGCGGCAATGCTAAGCACTGATAGGTGGCACTAGTGGGCACTGAGAGGTGGCACTGATGGGTGGCACTGAAAGGCATTGGTAGGTGACACTGGTGGGCACTGAAGTCGCACTAATAGGTGGCACTGATAGCTGTCAGTAATGGGCACTGATGGGTGGCAATGATGGGCACTGATAGGCAGCACTGCTAGGTGGCACTGATGAGGCACCGATTGGCACTACTGGTGGGCATTGATAGGTGGCACTCGTGGGCATTGATAGGTGGCACTGTTATGCACTGGTGGGCACTGATTCGTGGCATTGTGGGGAATGGCAGGCGGTACTGGTTGGCACAGATGAGGCGGCTGTGCCTCTTCCTCTTCGGGACCGATGTCCCTCGCACATAAGCCAGCTTTCGGCTTTTTTTTCTCCTCACACTGTTAGCGTGAGGAGAAAAAATAAAGATTACTGAGCTTCTGTTTACATCACATGATCAGCTGTCATTGGCTGACAGCTGATCACGTGATAAGGGGCCGGGACCGCACATGCAAAGGGGAGGATGAATTGACGGCTTCCCGGCAAAGTAGGTCCGCGCTGTAGCCATCATTCGGCTATAGCATGAATCTGAAGGAATTAAATAAATTTGTTGGCATGTTCAGTTCCTTTTTACCTGTGTCATTACATTTTATTACACATAACTTAATTTCTGAACTTATTTGTTTTGGTTTCTTTGTATGTATGGATTGCATTTGTTTTTTACCGACGTGTGGTCGAAATTTCATGTCAATAGCGTCTTTGGAAATATATTTACCTAGAAAAATTGTTACGTGTCCAATACTTCTTTTACCCACTGTATATCACCTTGTTCAGGAGATAGCAGAAAAGCCTTTCCAGACAAGGCAGTAACATGGGGCCCCATATCTATTTGTAATGGTCTTCTCAGGGATTGAAAGATTCAAAGGAGGTAGCATTCGGATGGTTAGGCAGTTTGTATCATGGCAGTAAAAGTAACACAGATTAGCTATCTGACTATCTCAAATGCTATTGAAGAGAGTGTACTAAAAACAGCTCATTAGAGGATTGACACCACAAGCAAGATTATAATCTTATATATTATAATCAGTATACAGTAGCAGAGAGCAAGTTAGTAAAAGCAGCAGTAGCAGTCTGGCGGTTTAAGACCAAACGCTTTCTGCTTACTTCCGCAAGGGATACAGACATAAGTTGTCAGTGAGTTTCGTATGCCTAAACAGGAATTTGCATATAGAAAAGATCTGACTCCTTCAAATTCAAATGGTCTTTTTTGCCATGCTAGTCTTGGTATTTTCGCTTTGATTCTGTGTAAAAAGATGCAACAAAGGATGTCTCCAGCATTGGCTTCTCTAGAGTCCCAGGAACCTGTGCACTCTGTCAAATTCGGCCTCCGCTGCAGGTGACTTGTCTAGGAGGGGGTTGAGGATTGCTGTGACTGTGATTGAGACCCGAGCCAGCAGTAGCTTAAAGGGGTTGTAAAGGTACAATTTATTTTTCCTAAATAGCTTCCTTTACCTTAGTGCAGTCCTCCTTCACTTACCTCATCCTTTGATTTTGCTTTTAAATGTCCTTATTTCTTCTGAGAAATCCTCACTTCCTGTTCTTCTGTCTGTAACTCCACACAGTAATGCAAGGCTTTCTCCCTGGTGTGGAGTGTCGTGCTCGCCCCCTCCCTTGGACTACAGGAGAGTCAGGACGTCCACTAACACACAGCTCCTTTCTCTATCTGCAACGTATAGAGAGCGTCCTGACTCTCCTGTAGTCCAAGGGAGGGGGCGAGCACAACACTCCACACCAGGGAGAAAGCCTTGCATTACTATGTGGAGTTACAGACAGAAGAACAGGATGTGAGGATTTCTACAGAAGAAATAAGGACATTTAAAACCAAAATGGAAGGATGAGGTAAGTGAAGGAGGACTGCACTAAGGTAAAGGAAGCTATTTAGGAAAAAGAAATTGTACCTTTACAACCCCTTTAAGGAATGCTTTAAAGCCATATTTTTTACTGTGGCAGTTGCAGTGTTCCATGTCTACCTGAGTCTCCTTTGCTGTGTTTTTTTGTGCTGCTTCCAGGCCCATGACAAGTGCATCTACAGAGGTGGCATTATTCTCCAGCGAGTGCTTTGGCATCAAGATTTGTCAGGTTTAGAATCTCTTCTATGTCTTTTTTGAGGGTCCCCTCTTTGAAGAGCCAGTGCCTTGAGCAGTGGCGGAACTACCGCCATAGCGACCCACGCGGCCGCTATGGGGCCCGCAGCCGAGGGGGGCCCGGCAGGGCCGGATTCCCGACAAGCTGCAGGAGCGGACTGACCATTCGGTCCGTCGGTCACTGCCCGAGGGGGGGCCCGGGTCGGCTCTGACTGCAGTCCCGGACAGAGTCTCTCTCTCACATCGGTATAATCAGCGGCGGTGAGAGAGAGACTCTGTCATTATGCCGCGCTGGAGGGAGGAGGTGGGTGGAGCTGCGCCGCTGGTTGCTAACGCCTGTGCCGCTTGGCGTGTAGCAACCAGTGACGTCAGTCACGTCGGAGGCTGGAGCCACTGCTGATGAGGAGGAGAGCCCCAGCAGAGCACCTGCAGAGCCACTTCATTCTCCGCCCCGAGTGTGAGTGTTGACTCCACCCACCTCCTGTCTCCACTGTCCACAGCATGGCATGAACACAGGAAGAAGCAGTGACTGTGTCACTGTCATCATACTGCCAGCTGCACTGCAGACAGTGATCTCCATTACTCCTGCATGGGAGCCCCCTCCCCCCACCAGAGCACCCCCCAAAAAAGTGAGTAAAAGGATTAATGATTGTGTAAAATTGCAAAATATTGTGTGCCATACTGCCATTATTTCTGAAAAACAAATGCTGCCTTTTGTTCAATCTAAACCCCTTCAGCTCCGGGAAGTTTTACCCCCGTGAACAGGCCATTTTTTGCGATACTGCGACTGACTGACAATTGCGTGGCCGTGCAACGCTGTACCCAAGTAAAATGTATGTCCTTTTTTCCCCTAATAGCACTTTACGTGATATTTTATTTTTTGCAATATAAACAAACTGATATTTTTTTTTTACTTTTTGCTATAAAAAAAAACGTCTTCCTCAATTTAGGCCAATATGTATTTTGCTACATATTTTTGGTAAAAAAAATCCCAATAAATGATGTATATTGATTGGTTTGCACAAAAGTTATTGCATCTACAAAATAGGGGATATATTTATGATATTTTTATTTATATTTTACTAGTAATGGCGGCCATCAGTAATTTTTTAGTGGGACTACAACATGATGGCGGACAGATCGGACACCTGACACTTTTTGGGGACCAGTTACACGAATACAGTGATCAGTGCTAACAAATATGCACTGTCACTTTACTGAAACTGGCTGGGAAGAGTTAACATCAAGGGTGATCAAAGAGTTAACTGTGTCCCTAGGGTGTGCTTGCTAACTGTGTGGGGATGGACTCACTAGATGAACAGAGTGATCCGTGTTCCAGGTTAGCAGGAACACAAGATCACTCTGTTCATCTCTGACAGAACAGCGATCTGCTTGTTTACATCAGCAGACCGCTGTTCTACCTCTGTGGGGAGAGATTGCAGGTGGCCGGCGGACATCACGTCTGCTGGACCCGCTTATTGGCTCCCCCTCTGGCCAATCAGCACGTGTGCCTTTGCTGGCTATTGCACAATATGGCGTACAGGTACACCTTATTTTCTGGCAGTGCCCCTCCCGAGACTAGACTCTGAAACCACCCCTGAATCCACATTGACCTGCCTTGTGTGCATTAGCAGGTCAGTGTGATAATGAAATCACTGCAGTTACTGTGTCTGTGCTGTTATAAGAGCCATGCTGAGTGTTACTGCCTGGTTCCTTCCTTCTTGCCCTGTGCTGTGTGCCTATTTACCAGGTGGCAGGACAGGGCAGGTGCTATTCACTAGTGCACACTGATATCTGGTACACTGAATGCCACTCAATGCACACAGTGTATAGATATCAGTGTTATATAGGGAATAGCACTTGGCCCTGGTTCACATTGGAGCAATTTGCCATGCGATTTGACATGTCAAATCGCATGGCAATGGCACTACCTGAATCCGTGCGATGCCCCATTTGTGGCACCGCACCGATTCCCAAAAGTAGTTTCTGTACAACTTTTAGTGACTTCTGGGTGCAATTTCCATAGACATCTGTGCAGCGACCCCCACAGATGTCTCCGAAATCGCCCGCCAAACTCGCACTGACATGCGGGCATGAAATTGTGTGAGTTTAGCTGAACTCATTTCATTCCCGCTGTCTGTGTGAACCTGGGCTAAGTGAGTGTTTATATATATATATATATATATATATATATATATAATGTATACACTGAGTGATTTTCCCCAAGTCCCCTTTCACACTGGGAAATTTTTCATGCGCTTTTGGGATAAAAATAGCGCCTGTAAAACGTCTCCCCTGTAGTGTAAATGTGAAAGCCTGAGTACTTTCACACTGAGGCGATGCACTGGCAGGACGTTAAAATTTTTCCTGCAAGCAGCATCTTTGGAGTGGTGCCCATTGAAATGCAGCGGCACTTTGCGGGTTGTTTTATCACTTTTTCGGACACTAGCGGGGGTTAAAAGCGCCCCACTATCGGCCGAATTCCTCCACAGAAATTACGGTAAAGCGCCTTACATTGGTGATCAGTGAGAAGAATGTCCCTTACATTGGTGATCAGTGGGAAGAATGTCCCTTACATTGGTGATCAGTGAGAAGAATGTCCCTTACATTGGTGATCAGTGAGAAGAATGTTCCTTACATTGGTGATCAGTGAGAAGAATGTCCCTTACATTGGTGATCAGTGAGAAGAATGTCCCTTACATTGGTGATCAGTGGGAAGAATGTCCCTTACATTGGTGATCAGTGAGAAGAATGTCCCTTACATTGGTGATCAATGGGAAGAATGTCCCTTACATTGGTGATCAGTGGGAAGAATGTCCCTTACATTGGTGATCAGTGAGAAGAATGTCCCTTACATTGGTGATCAGTGGGAAGAATGTTCCTTACATTGGTGATCAGTGAGAAGAATGTCCCTTACATTGGTGATCAGTGAGAAGAATGTCCCTTACATTGGTGATTAGTGAGAAGAATGTCCCTTACATTGGTGATCAGTGGGAAGAATGTCCCTTACATTGGTGATCAGTGAGAAGAATGTCCCTTACATTGGTGATCAGTGAGAAGAATGTCCCTTACATTGGTGATCAGTGAGAAGAATGTCCCTTACATTGGTGATCAGTGGGAAGAATGTCCCTTACATTGGTGATCAGTGGGAAGAATGTCCCTTACATTGGTGATCAGTGAGAAGAATGTCCCTTACATTGGTGATCAGTGGGAAGAATGTTCCTTACATTGTTGATCAGTGAGAAGAATGTCCCTTACATTGGTGATCAGTGAGAAGAATGTCCCTTACATTGGTGATTAGTGAGAAGAATGTCCCTTACATTGGTGATCAGTGGGAAGAATGATCCTTACATTGGTGATCAGTGGGAAGAAGGAGGAGGACACACCCAAGGAGCTCTCTGAGAGATCCAACCTTTTTCCAAGCCTGGGCCTTGCCTGCTAGCTTGGCCCAGGAATAATGCCTGATCCTGGGGGAGGCCCCGGGACGGATCCCCCTGATGATACGGGGCCTAGTGAGGAGGAGGTGGAGGATCTGTCTGTAGGTCCAGGCCCTGCTGTGGATGCAAATATCTTCAGTCAGAAGACCATTGATCGTTTTAGGGCGATTGGAAGAGCTGAAGAAAAACTTAAAATTTTAAAGGCTGAACACAAATCCTTCAAAATCAAGTATTTCCAGGCCTGGAGTAAAAATCGTTTGGCCATGAAGCCTGAGTTGCAGGAATTGGAGGAAAAGGTAAAGGAACAATCTTTATTATTGGAAAAGCTGAAAGATAAAAGTGGAGAAAAATTTGACAATGAGAGGAGATTTGCCAGCCAGACAGCAAGTTCCAGGGACCAGCAACAGATAATGGATGACCCGGGTCCATCTGCCTCTGCACCTCTCCCTCCATGTCAGGGCTTGGAATCGCCGACGGCAACCAGCCAGGGGCTTGAGAGTGAGCATGGCACCCTGAAATGTATCCAGGAGATGGAGTCACCCCTGAGAGCAAACAAGCCTGCTTTTACAGAAGTCCCTGAAGCCAAGCCAGTACAGGTGGAGAAATGTCAGCACACCTCACTGTCTTCCAACATGTCTGCCCAACCTGCTGTGGTTGACGGTGTCCTGACTAAGGAGCAGAAAGGGAAGGCCTTGTGCAAAGTGCTGCCTGGAGTTTCTGCTGGGACCTGTAGTTCCTCTAAGTTTGCAGCACAAGGTATGCCTGTTACCAGCAATGAGATTGCCTCACCTGAGCCTCCCTGTGGTGGGGGAGGGGATCAGCATATTGCACCATGTGCAGTGGAAGAAGCAATGGAGGTTTCACCTGTTGCATTGTCAGACCAGCCTGCACTATCCCCTGATGACAACCCTGTCCTGACAGAAGAGAACCGACCAGCTGAAGCTTCTACAAGCACAGCAGTGGGAACTGACACTGCTGGGAAGACTGCAGGGACTGTGAATATTCCAGCAAGTACTAAGAATGACAGTAATGATAAAACAATGGATGTGGTGGGTGGTGAAGGGGTTAATACTGCTGGGAAAAATAAAAATGACATTCCTCCCCCTGCTCAGCAGAGAAAAGACTCACCGATTGTTCAGACCAAATCTGTGCAATCGATATCTGCTGCAAATGTGTCAGATGGTTCAAAACAAACCAATGTTTTATTTGCTGCGACCTACGCGTCAGTTTTGGGGGGTCGCACCAAGGAGGGTGGGGGGAATGGTACAAATGTTGGTGGTCACAATTTGGGGGGGTTTAGTGGGGGGATGGTTGGTGGGTATAAGCGGAGAAACGTGGTCCAGTTGAAGTGGGAGGGGGAGGGGACCCCACCAGTAAGGGGGAGGGTGGCCGAGTTGATCCTGGAAATGGGGTTCAAAGTTGCAGACATTTTTGCTTTGATTTGTCCCGTTGGGAGTTGGGAATTTGATTTGTCCTTTGTAAAACCTGAGGGTCTGGATTTATTTTGGGAACGTTTTAGGGGGCGCAGGGACCTTCCGCAGTGGAATGGTTGGATGCCAAAGGTGGTTTCCAGGCAGCCTCTAATAAAATCAGTGACGATCCTTGTGCGTAACGAATCCATCCCAGAGGCTGATTTGGTAGTATGGTTACGCCGATATGGTGAAGTTCTCGCTCCACTGCGGAAGGTCCTTGATCAGCATGGGATATGGACAGGGGCCTGGACAGTGTCACTAAAATTGGGGGTGCAGGGAAATGTTGTTCAACATCTGCCCTGTTCAGCCTTTCTGGGGAGGGATAGGCTGACCATTTTTTACCAGGGTCAGCCTAAGGTGTGCAATAAATGTGGTGACAAGGGCCATTTTGCCTCCACCTGCACCCGCAAAAAATGTTCTTTGTGCCAGGAGCTTGGCCATTTGGCTAAAGACTGTACTGACATTCGGTGCAATTTGTGCCAGAAACTTGGTCACCCCTACAGTCAATGCCCGGAGGCATTACATAACCTGCCAGGGTTGGAGGCTGAGCTGCAGAGGCTGGATAAGGAGGATGTGGCCACTGAAACTGTTGTTGTCCCTCCTGTGTCTGTGACATCTGTTTCTGTTCCCCCTAGTGATGTGGTCCCTGAGTCTGTTCCTTCTGTGTCTGTGACACCTGTTTCTGTTCCCCCTAGTGATGTGGTCTCTGAGTCTGTCCCTTCTGTGTCTGTGGCATCTGTTTCTGTTCCCCCTAGAGATGTGGTCCCTAAATCTGTCCCTCCTGTCCCTAATCCATCTATTCGTAGATCCTCCAGACTGGCGGAGGCTGCTGGGGGGGCAGGTTTAGCGGATCTTCCCACTCAGCCTCCAGTCCCTGTCCCTCGGCAGCGCAAGCGTGGTCAGGGGAATGTGGGGGTGCTGGATGGGGCTGATGGAAGGGTGTCCGTACCCCATGTTTCACATTCCGTTGATGGGGATTCGGATGAGGAGGGGTGGGAGAAGATCAGGATGAAGAAAAAAAAGAAGAGAAAGACTAGAAAACCAGTCGTCTCTTCCTCAGAGTCGGATCCAAGAGGGGTTCCCCTTGGTAACACCTTTAATGTGTTGTCGGGTGATGAGATGTCTTTGTCGTCCTCTTTTTCATCTATGGATGAGTCACGTAGTTTGAAGAGAGCGGTTTCTGGTGATGAGAGTGTGGTGAAGGTCAAGAAACGACTACCCCAATCATCCTGATGGCAGTTCCCCCTCCGATAAAGGTGGCGACCATTAATGTCGCCAGCATTAAATCTGCAAGAGCTCGTGATATGGCCTTATTTTTGCTCAGTGAGTTTGATGCTGAGATTTTATTTTTGCAAGAGACCTGGCTCCATACTTTGGCCGATGTCCATCTGGCAAAAAGGAAGTGGAGATGCGGTCCCTCCTTTTGGTCTCTTGCGGCTGAGCCCTGCAGCGGAGTTGCGGTACTTTTTGAAACCGATATGGTAACGTGCCGGCGGGTAATTGAGGTAGAAATAGGTAGATGCATGGTGTTGGACGTTTCTTAGAAGGGCTGCATGCATAATGGGTGCGGGTTTGTTTCTTGACCTTGCAGGTTTGTCTGGTGTAGTGGTGTGAGTTGTATTAAGATTTATTTTCCCGGTGATTACATAATTTTTGCTTTGCTGTAAAGTGTTTTGTTTGAGAGCAGATTTGCTATATTTATTTTCATTTATGTAAATATGTGTATATTTATGTATATCTTATAGTGATTTTATGCTTTTTGTTTGCAAGACTTTTAATAAACAAAATTGGGAAGAATGTCCCTTACATTGGTGATCAGTGGGAAGAATGTCCCTTACATTGGTGATCAGTGAGAAGAATGTCCCTTACATTGGTGATCAGTGGGAAGAATGTTCCTTACATTGTTGATCAGTGAGAAGAATGTCCCTTACATTGGTGATCAGTGAGAAGAATGTCCCTTACATTGGTGATTAGTGAGAAGAATGTCCCTTACATTGGTGATCAGTGGGAAGAATGTTCCTTACATTGGTGATCAGTGAGAAGAATGTCCTTACATTGGTGGTCAGTGGGAAGAATGTTCCTTACATTGGTGATCAGTGGGAAGAATGTTCCTTACATTGGTGATCAGTGAGAAGAATGTCCCTTACATTGGTGATCAGTGAGAAGAATGTTCCTTACATTGGTGATCAGTGAGAAGAATGTTCCTTACATTGGTGATCAGTGAGAAGAATGTCCCTTACATTGGTGATCAGTGAGAAGAATGTTCCTTACATTGGTGATCAGTGAGAAGAATGTCCCTTACATTGGTGATCAGTGAGAAGAATGTCCCTTACATTGGTGATCAGTGGGAAGAATGTCCCTTACATTGGTGATCAGTGAGAAGAATGTCCCTTACATTGGTGATCAATGGGAAGAATGTCCCTTACATTGGTGATCAGTGGGAAGAATGTCCCTTACATTGGTGATCAGTGAGAAGAATGTCCCTTACATTGGTGATCAGTGGGAAGAATGTTCCTTACATTGGTGATCAGTGAGAAGAATGTCCCTTACATTGGTGATCAGTGAGAAGAATGTCCCTTACATTGGTGATTAGTGAGAAGAATGTCCCTTACATTGGTGATCAGTGGGAAGAATGTCCCTTACATTGGTGATCAGTGAGAAGAATGTCCCTTACATTGGTGATCAGTGAGAAGAATGTCCCTTACATTGGTGATCAGTGAGAAGAATGTCCCTTACATTGGTGATCAGTGAGAAGAATGTCCCTTACATTGGTGATCAGTGGGAAGAATGTCCCTTACATTGGTGATCAGTGGGAAGAATGTCCCTTACATTGGTGATCAGTGAGAAGAATGTCCCTTACATTGGTGATCAGTGGGAAGAATGTTCCTTACATTGGTGATCAGTGAGAAGAATGTCCCTTACATTGGTGATCAGTGAGAAGAATGTCCCTTACATTGGTGATTAGTGAGAAGAATGTCCCTTACATTGGTGATCAGTGGGAAGAATGTTCCTTACATTGGTGATCAGTGAGAAGAATGTCCTTACATTGGTGGTCAGTGGGAAGAATGTTCCTTACATTGGTGATCAGTGGGAAGAATGTTCCTTACATTGGTGATCAGTGAGAAGAATGTCCCTTACATTGGTGATCAGTGAGAAGAATGTTCCTTACATTGGTGATCAGTGAGAAGAATGTTCCTTACATTGGTGATCAGTGAGAAGAATGTCCCTTACATTGGTGATCAGTGAGAAGAATGTCCCTTACATTGGTGATCAGTGAGAAGAATGTCCCTTACATTGGTGATCAGTGAGAAGAATGTCCCTTACATTGGTGATCAGTGAGAAGAATGTCCCTTACATTGGTGATCAGTGAGAAGAATGTCCCTTACATTGGTGATCAGTGAGAAGAATGTCCCTTACATTGGTGATCAGTGGGAAGAATGTCCCTTACATTGGTGATCAGTGGGAAGAATGTCCCTTACATTGGTGATCAGTGAGAAGAATGTCCCTTACATTGGTGATCAGTGAGAAGAATGTCCCTTACATTGGTGATCAGTGAGAAGAATGTCCCTTACATTGGTGATCAGTGAGAAGAATGTCCCTTACATTGGTGATCAGTGAGAAGAATGTCCCTTACATTGGTGATCAGTGAGAAGAATGTCCCTTACATTGGTGATCAGTGAGAAGAATGTCCCTTACATTGGTGATCAGTGGGAAGAATGTCCCTTACATTGGTGATCAGTGAGAAGAATGTCCCTTACATTGGTGATCAGTGAGAAGAATGTCCCTTACATTGGTGATCAGTGAGAAGAATGTCCCTTACATTGGTGATCAGTGGGAAGAATGTCCCTTACATTGGTGATCAGTGAGAAGAATGTCCCTTACATTGGTGATCAGTGGGAAGAATGTCCCTTACATTGGTGATCAGTGAGAAGAATGTCCCTTACATTGGTGATCAGTGAGAAGAATGAAGATTTTAATGCCAAGTTAAAGTGCATAGATTAGAATGTAAAACCTAATTTATTCCTTCCCTTACAAGGTTGTCATATTGTTAATCTTCCTCTTAAACTGCCTTGTTTGCCTTGTTTGCCCTTTACAAATCGTGAGTATAAAAGAGTAAAAGTAGTGCAGACAATACTTTGAATTTTGCATTTTATTTATTATATGGTTATTTACATTTTTGTTTTTGCTGTTCAAAATTAATATAAGCTGTTGCTTGGGTACTGTGCCACATGAGTGTAGTAATGTGTTGTTCAATGGCATTAGTTAATTTTTTTTTTGGAGGGGGGGGGGGCCCATACAACATTTTGCTATGGGGCCCTGTGATTTCTAGTTACGCCCCTGGCCTTGAGGTCTGCTTTGGTAGGAATAGATTGCAGTAAGGTTCACAAAGAGTATTGCTGGTATGCATGAGTCATATGGTGAAGCAGAAACTGAAGTGGATAACTAGGGAGGTGGGATCAGGGTGGATGTCAGACTATGCTTCCAGGTGGAAAGTGAGGTGGCAGTGTATAGGGAGTAGAAGCGTACACTGCTCTCCTGCACGTGTCAGGGATATCAGAATACCTGCTCCCTGAGATGCAGATATAGGTTAGAGGTGCAGTAGAAGAGGGAGCAGCTCTGGCTTAAAAGCTTGACTGGAGGCAGGCATTCAAAAAGTCCTCGTTGGCTTTGTTTTTTGTGGGAGCCCATCTCTATAGTTTTGAGCCTCGGCTTGTTACGGAGAAATGCTTTGGGCGGGGCTTCACGTGATTTCAGTCCGGGTGGAAACTCAGAAAGATGCCTGTGTATAGAACTACATGCTGTTTGAATTCATATTTCTTGTAAGCGTGATTTTACTATTTTATTAAATGGCTTGCTGGAAATACCACACTATGTTGGCCTCCTTTGCACCTTAATTTCCTCGGTTGAGTGAACCGATTTAGGTCCGGAACAAAGAGTATTATCTCCTGGATCTGGGTTTATTTGGTTGCTGAAGGTGTTCTTTGATCTCTGAGGAGCTCATTAACTCTTTGTGGCGAAGAGGCTTCGTGCCATTTTGTTTTTTATTTTTTTTGGTGGTGTGGTCTGTTTGAGATATCCACATGGAATAGAAGAGTGTGAAGGACTGGACATTGGGCAATATTTTTGCACTTTGTTTGGACTTTTTCTCTTTTTTCATAATTCATGCACTATATATGAAATGTATATGTTTACTACATTATTAGTTTAGCACAGTATTTTAGAAGTATTCATATGAATTTAAATTATATTTATTACATTTAATAATATTTATTTAAAAGGGACAGCGCACTCTAATATGTTTTTTTATTGCTTTATTATATCTTACAGCCAGATAGGTGGTGGGTTGCGGCAGTCCCCTAATCTCGTTAATTTCATTTATTGGGTTAAATTTATATTTGCCGTATGAAGGGATTGATTGATTTTATATAATTTATTTAATTTTATTTGTTAGAGTACAATTATTTTTTGGGTTTATCTTTAGTATTTGGCTGGATGGGCCCATCAAGATCATCACTTATGATAAAAGTATCCACCTTCCTTAGGTGCAAAAAAGGTGAGGATCATTCACACATAACTGCTTCCCCCTTTTTGTCTCCTTCATGTTTCTTATGTCCCTCCAGATCCTAGCACACCAAGAATGCAAAGTCCTCTGAGGCCCCGTACACACGATAGAATCTATCCGCAGATAAATCCCAGCAAATGGGTTTCTGCGGATAGATCCTATGGTGTGTACACGCCAGCGGATCTGTTTCCGCGGAGAAATCTCCTCTGGGATGGATTCCAGCAGATCGAATATTTGTTGTGCTGCACAACATATCCATCTGCTGGAATCCATTCCAACGGATGGATCCGCTCGTCTGTACAGACTTACCGGATCCATTCGTCCAAAGGGATTCCCCGCACGCGTCGTAATGATTTGACGCATGCGTGGAATTCCTTATATGACAGCGTCGCGCCCGTCGCCGCGTCATAATCGCGGCGCGACACGTCATCGGCAGAGGATTTCCGCGCGGATTTCAATGGGATGGTGTGTACACTCCATCCCATCGAAATCAGCGGATATCTTTGAGAGGATTTATCCGTGGAAACGGTCCGCTGGACCGTATCTGCGGATAAATCCTCTCGTGTGTATGGGGCCTGAGAAATAAAAATCTGCAGCATAATGATTTGCCCACACCTTTCTTGTTTTGTGAGGGAAGCTTGGACTTTGTGGAAAAAACCCATCTCCAATGCCTGGGTTTAATGCCTCGTACACACAATCGGAATTTCCGATGGAAAAAGTCAGATGGAATTTTAGGTTGGGGTTGGGGTTAGGGTTAGAGTTAAGGGTTAGGGTTAGGGTTTCCCATTGAAGAATATGGCTAGGACTCAGGAATTGGAACAGGGACCTCCCCCAGAGGTCAAAGGTCAGAAGGCGGGTTCCCAGAGATCAAAGGTCACAGGGCGTGGCTGATCCACCCCCACCAAAGTGTACCGCTTACCCCAACTAAGTCAGGGAATGAACAAGTCAGGGAATGAACGAGTCGGGGTAAGCGTCTTGCGCCCGCATGGAATCGACCGCGTGTATGCCCCATCGGAAATTCCGTTTGTCTCTATGGAACTCAGATGGAGAAAAAAACATGCATGCTCGGACACAATTTGACGCATGCTCGAAAGCATTAAACTTCATTTTTCTATGCTCATCGTAGTGTTGTACCTCACCGCATTTTTGACGACCGGAATTTGGTGTGTCTGTGTGTATGCAAGACAGCTTGAACGGATTTCCATCAGAAAAACCCATCTGAGTTTATTCCGACGGAAACTCTGATCTTGTTTACACGGCATAAGAGGTAATTCTAAAGGTTCCAAAATAGAATCAATCAATTTCTGGCTTTAAAATGGACAGTTCCTGCAACATTGAAGGTTTTCACTAATCTCTTTAGGTTAAAAGAGCGGGGTGTTATCAATATGGTTCCCTGCTCAGAGAGGTTTTAGTTTTTTTTACTTAATTATCTTTACTCTTTCTAATCATAAAAGGGGCTTAAACAGGACTAATGCCGCGTACACACGACCATTTTTAATGGTCTAGGAAAAACAATTTTTTTTTCAAACCCGGTTCTTGTCATGCCTGCCTTGCCTAAACACGATCATGAAAAAAAAATGCTCTAGCAAAGCGCGGTGACGTACAACACGTACGACGGCACTATAAAGGGGAAGTTCCATTCGGATGGCGCCACCCTTGGGGCTGCTTTTGCTGATTTCGTGTTAGTAAAAGTTTGGTGAGAGACAATTTGCGCTTTTCAGTCTTTGTGCTTTTCAGTCTGTTACAGCGTGATGAATGTGCTATCTCCATTACAAACGCTAGTTTTACCAGCTCCCGTCTCATAACTTGCTTTACGACCATTTTTCACGACGTGAAAAATGACGTGAAAAAATAGAGCATGTTCTAAATTTTTAATGCCCATTTTTCACGTCATGAGGCTTGACAGCCCTGAACAGTTTTGTCCACTCTTAAATTATCAAAATGTAATCTGGTTGTTTGGTCTTAGCTTCCCTTTTCTAAAGGGACTCTGGTCTTGTGGGTGTCAAGGATGCAAATCTACACATCCCAATTGTTTCTCCTTCAATAGAGGACACAGGGAAGCTTAAACCATAGCATTATATTGCTGCCTTCAGGAGGACTGGACACTCGCAGGGTATAGCCCATCCTACTTCCAGCATATCTAGGAAGATGGACATATTTTTTAGCTCTGCTGTTTTGAAGGCTACGTTTTCTAAAGCTAGCTTTCAGTGAAGACTCTTCTGTGTGGACAGCTGCTGGTGTTTTTCCCATCAAATTGCAAATGTGGTGTGGTCCTCCTTATATCCCAGCATTTGGAGCAACCTAAACTTGAGTGTTATCAGATTCCTAAGCTTGCGAATAACTTCCTTTTGCACTTGCTTTTTCAGTTGTTTCTATATAAAGACTGGAAACACCCCCTAATAATCTATTTGCTTTACCTTAGTGCTTTCTAACTCTGTACTTGTTTAGTGAAAATTTTGTTCAATAGTCGTGTATTCCCACTGTGGATCTGTCCATTTCTCGCCTTAGCAGGGGGACTACCATACCTATAGGAAGACAATCCTGCATTTAGGGATCCAACCATTAAGCAGCTTGAGGTCCTTTCAGCAATATATTCTGTAATGTGGGCGCTGCAACATCATAATCATAGCCCCCCCCCCCCCCCCAAGGGTGGCTTCTCATCCATCTTCAAGGTTTGGCGCTGCCAAATTCATTGGCAAGCCCACTTTGGCATAGAGGTGCACCCACACTTTTCAGAGTGGGTGGACATCTGCACCCCCAATGCCTGTGTGCAAGAGGCTGTGTCGCAGGGCTACATATTCCAGTTTTTTCCCTGTCAACTCAGTTTCTAATCTTAAACCTCCTCTTAGTGACTTGTCAATAACCATCGGGCACTCTATGGCCTTCTGGACAAAGGGGTCATTACTCCAGTCCCTGCTGCAAAAAGGTTACAGGGGTTTTACTTCAAACTGTTCATTATCTAAAAACCCAAAGGGCATTAATCTTAATTTTATTAGCTTTGGTCGGCATAAAATATGTCTACACAAATCTTTACAGTTTAGTAGTGCTTCCTGCGTTTTGCTGTAGTGCCTCTGTACTACAAGTTTGTAGCCCTTACATTTGGCCTTTTTAATGCACTTCTGGTGTTTCCAAAGAACCTAGCTCCAGTGTTGTCCTTGTTGAACTTTTAGGGGATTCCCATTGTGGGATGTCTAGATCAGTGTTTCTCAACCTTTTTTCAGTTATGGCGCCCATGTAAAGTATTTTCAGTCTTGAGGCACCCTAGTCCAAGGCTTGGTTCATGGTACTGTGTACACACGCAAAATCGCGTTGCTTGCTGACACGCAGAAAAATGCTCTGCTCTTTAGGGGTGCCATTGATTCTTAATAATGCCCGCCTGCATTGGTAAACATAGGGTACGTGCAGCACAATAAAATAAAGGGCTGGGGACTTCTTTCCCTGCATTTCCGCCGGTAGGGCAGCTCATTAAAATGAATAGGGTGCCTTACACGCAGTATGCAGCCACACAGATGTGAAGCATGGGTTTGTTCACGTGCAAGGTTTGAGGGCTGTAAAACCATGTGGTTGATCTTTCCCTGGGATAGACTATACTCTCAGGTCTCAATTCTGTGTTCTTTAATGCAAAAGCTGTTAAACCCTCTGCTTCTGTATGAGGGTCTTGGGCTAAATATATCCTTCTTTAGGTGCAGTGCCCTGTGCCTAGTTCAACTCCTGACATTTGCAACATAACATTCTGTCATTGTTCTGTCTCTGGTCAAATTGATGAGGTTGACGCCAATGACCAGGCTCTTTCTGTCTTTGAAACTCCATATGTGATGCTGGAGTCAGGGAACTCCTTTCTTCTCCTGTAATAAAAGATCCTGATAATGAACAACAGCCTATTGATCTTGGGGACATCCTGGTCACCTTGTTGGTTCAGGGAACTGGGCTGTCAGAGGAATCTTGTCTCACGATCAGCATCTTGGAACTCCCTCTCTCCCATGATTGTCTGTCTGTCTTTGATTGACAGCAGTGGGAGCCAATGGTGCCGCTTTTCTGTCTCAGACAATCAGGAGGAGTGTACTGGATGGCTGAGGGGATCGTGGACATTGCTGAAGAGAGATAGAGCTCAGGTAGGCAGTTGGGGGGGCTGCTACCCACAGAAGGTTTTTTTATCTTCATGCATAATAAAGATAAAAAAAACCTTCTGCCTTTACAACTCCTTTAAGGCTAGGAAGTCCACTTCCCACAGGATCTCTCATCAGTGTGTGAGCCTCTTATTGGTGCGAGTCTCAAGGCTTTCACCCCAGGAGTTTCTGTGGATAGATCCTCTTTTTTTCTGCAGTTGAGTGTAAACCATGGATCGTCTCTGATCAAACATCAAGTGACAGATTTCTACCCTTTTTATTCTTTTTCAGACACCATTGGCTTCCCACTTTATGATTAGTACTTTTGTGCTGGAGATCTCCCATTGCCCCTTCTCCCATGGTATTTAAATCTGGTTTCTTATCCAGTTTATCAGAAGCCCCCATGTGAACCTATCAGTGACATTTGTCCCTCTACTCTGACCCGCAAGGCTGTTTTTCTCATAGAGAATACTTCAGCCAGGCAGGTGTCTAAGATCCCAAGGTAGTCTCCATTTTCCATCTTAATCAGAAACGTTGCCCTTCTGTCCCTCCCTCCCTGCTGCAGTTCAGCAAAAGAAAATCTCCTTTCATTGTTTTGATGTGATTCGGGTGGTTTGGACTGTTCAAATCTATCTTTCAGCCACTGCCTCTTTAAGACTAATTCTCTTGTTATCATCCCAAATTGGCCAAGGAAGGGTACCATGGCGTCTCAATCCACCATCTCTAACTTGCTCAAAATATACTTTTGTTCAGGCTTTTGGTCTTTTGGATCAGGTCCCTCCATTACAGTTAGGACGCACTTGATTAGAGCAGTGAGCATCTCTAGAGCTTTTAATCATTAGGCCTCTGTTTCCTAGATTTTCCAGAACTTTTTTTAAGTTCCACCTGGTGGACATTTCTGGTTCATCTGATACCAGCATTGGACGCAAGTCCTTCAGGCAGCTTTTTGTTTTCTAGGGTGCCCACTACTCAGTTGAACTTCTTTTGGTTGTCCCAAAGGTTTAAGATGTCCTGCAAATTTACTCCCCCAAATATCTTTACTGAATTGTATCTATTTGAGTTTACCGCGGTTCTTTTGCCAAGAATCTCGTCAGGAAAAATGTTTTTTTCCTGGCGAGATTCTGGCCCGTGTATACAGGGCTTTAGTCCTGAATTGCAACCGCCATGTCTGGAGGAAACCAGGCACCTCTCATCACCTGGCCAATCCCTACAGTGAAGCATGGTGGTGGCAGCATCATGTTGTAGGGATGTTTTTCAGTGGCAGGAACCGGGAGACTAGGAGAGATGAATGCAGCAACGTACAGAGACAAACCTGCTCCAGAGACTTTGGACCTCAGACTGGGGTGAAATTTCATCTTCCAACAGAACAACGACCCTAAGCATACAGCCAGGATAACAGAGGAGTAGCTACGGTACATCTCTGTGAATGTCCTTGAGTGGCCCGGCCAGAGCCCAGACTTGAACCCGATTGAACATCTCTGAATAGGTCTGAAAATGGATGTGCACCAACGCTCCTCATCCAATCTGATGGAGCTTGAGAGGTCCTGCAAAGGAGAATGGGAGAAACTGCCCAAAAATAGGTGTGCCAAGCTTGTAGCATCATATTAAAAAAAACTTGTAGGTTGTAATTGGTGCCAAAGGTGCGTCAACAAAGTATTAAGCAAAGGCTCTGAATACTAATGTACATGTGATTTTTTTTGTTTTTTATTTTTAATAAAATTACAAAGATTTCAAAACAAACCTCTTTTACAGTGTCATTATAGGGTATTGTTTGTAGAATGTTGATGAAAATAATGAATTTAATCCATTTTGGACTAAGGCTGTACCATAACAAAATGTGGAAAAAGTGATGCGCTGTGAATACTTTCCGGATGCACTGTGTATCTTGCTTACTCCACTATATAAAATGGGAGAGGGAGATGAGGATTCTTCGCATACCAACTAAGCCAGAAGACCCTAGTTTATAGACATCCTCACCCTTTTTACAGAAGACCCCCAGCCTCTTCTAACATGCCAGAGTAGGGGTTTATTAGGTCCATTTATTTCATACGGTTTCATTGGGGTTTATTTACTAAAATGAAAAAGACTGTGCAGGTGCAGTTGCTCCAGAGGTTAGTAAATGAGCAAAAACTCTGCTGACTTCTATTATCATCCAATCATGTGCAAGCAAAACTGCTGTTTTTTTCCTTGCACATGATTGGGTACTCATTGCAAAGTGAAGCCTTACCTCATTTACTAAGCTCTGGAGCAACTGCACCTGCAGAGGGCAACTTTGCAAAGTGCACAGTCTATTTGCCGTTAGGAAATCAACCCCATTGTCTCTAGCATTAACAGAAAAACTGTCTTAAAGGATACAGGGGTCCCTTAGTTTGTCATTTGCTACCTTGCCAAGTTCAAGTAAGGCCACTTCTAGGAAGATTTTCATTGTTCCCGAAAATCTTATTTTGCCTGCGGTGAAATCGCGCTGTTCAGTCCAAATGTTTGCTCTCTGCCCCATGTCTATCCCTCCTTCAAACAAGTCTGACCAGAATGTAGCTCTTATCAACCCATCCCCCGAATAGCCTGAGTTTTGGTCTTTTCTATTCCTTCAAAAAGCCTCAAGCTTCACCTTCTCTCACAGAAAACCTTTATCCAAGCCTTTTCTTGTATCCGCTCCCCCCTCCCTTGTAGCATACTGCACTCCCCTGGGACTGTAACCTAGTTCTTTCAGCCAGACAGAAACCACCCTTTAGCCATCAGGTATATTCCTTTAGAATCTCTTACCAGTATGGTAACCTTTTCTGTTATATGTCAGCAGATGTTCCTGCATGAGAGCTCTTCCTCATACTTTACAATCACTATTTTGTCATATGCCCTAGAAAAGTGATGGTGAACCTTAGTACCCCAGATGTTTTGGAACTACATTTCCATGATGCTCAACTACACTGCAGAGTGCATGAGCATCATGGGAAATGTAGTTCCCAAACATTTGGGGTGCCAAGATTTGCCACCACTGCCCTAGAGCATCCTTCATTCTAAGGTGGTTCAGCATTCCATCTCCAGCATTGCCTTTCATTCTTGTGCCCTGCTTCTAATATATTTAGGACGTCTCTCTACATGGTCTGCCATTAGAGCATACGTGATACATCTACTTCCTCCTTTAGACAAACAGAGTCCCTGTTTGATCTTCCCTCAAACCCTCACAGAGGGCACTACATGGCAAACCCACCATTTCTAGGTGGATAAAGTGCTTAATTGCTATAGATGACACTCCAAACCAAACACCTCTTCCCACGCTGTTATGCGCACACTCCAACACATTTTTGGGGGAATCCTTTTAGGCATCAAGTCTCTGATGCCCAATACTGTTAGACCACCACCTGGTCTTCTATTCATACTTTTTCCAAGTTAATGGGTACATGCCCTACCTTCTGCTGACGCAACTTCAGCCACAAGGTTCTTGCAGCGGGACTCTGAACCTAAGAAGTTTTTACCTCTGTTGTTGGGCCTCTTGTCACAGTTCTCCCCCCCCCCCCCCAGTTGTTGTCACCCTTGTATTCATTGCTTTTAGACATCCCATGATGTATGAATAAGATGCCTGTGTCCTGTACTGTACTATTACGATAAGAGAAATTTTAACTTACCAGTAAATTCAATATCTTGGAGTACAGTACAGGTCACAGGCCACCAAACTGGGGACTCGTGGAGTGTGGTAGGGTTATAGGGGAGATTTGCCAGGGAAGCTTGTCCTTAAAAGCTTGCCAGTGTCCAATTACCTGAAGGTGCGTGCTTATAAGCCCTGGTGTATGAACAAAAGACCCGCATTCTGTATTGTACTCAAAAATATGAAATTTACAGGTATGTGAATATTTCTCCTGTCTTGGAGAGGTTTGTCCTTAGTTTCACTGCTTGCTACTCCTGCATTTGTTCAATGCCTGCAGGGGTAGAGCCAAAAATGGGGCTGTACCTTTGTTTTTGCCTAGGGTCCAATTTCCTAGATGTTTAAGACTTTCCTCTAATAAGCTACTAGAGAGAAGGATTTAATGGTAAGTAAAAAAAACTCCTTTAAATGCACAGTACCAAGTTTTAACTGAACTTGGCACTGAACCCTAGCTGTGAGAGAGGTGTGCCAAATACACAGGAGATTGCAACTGAGTCTACAATTGTTTATTATTTCAGCAGAGTTTATCATACTCAAATAATAATATTTTTATCATGTGTTTAATTCCCATCTATTCATTGCTGCACACTTTCTTTTCCCTTGTACTCCCGCTATCCACAAGTTTCTACTTCAACTATTCACTTTGTAAGTGTGTACAGAGTATTTTCCAATGTTTGACTTGGCAGATGATTTTTACCACAGTTATGTAGACAACACAAACAAGTATCTTGTGTATTGAGACCAGAGTACAAATGTTTCAGTCTGTGGCTTGTTTGTCCTGATGTCTGTCATTTTTATGTAATGCACCTCACCACACACAGTAGGGCTGATTAATACAAACTGGAGCAGAAAAAGAGCTGTTGCTCATGGTAATCCGTTAGATTTCATCTCTCAAGCTAGGAAATTGTGGTCACTGATTGGTCAGTTTTTTTTTTAACCTTCATTGGCCCAGTTTTTAGAAATCAGTCCTAAGCTCTTGTCTCTGACAGAGTGTGAACCTCACATGAATTGTATGTGTCCGGAATGAAAACTGCATTTTTGTCTCATTAAATAGCACAGGTTGTTGATTATGATATAATTTGATAGCCTCAGTAAAATCTGCATCCTGTTGTCTTTCACTGTCTGCCATTTTGTTCCTGCAGTTTTATGCTTTTTTAGGTCAAAGTATGTTCTATTTTGATAAAGCTAAATTCACCACCCCCTTTCCAGTAAGTCCCATAGAAATTTGTATTTACAAATTGACATTACAACAACATTAGCCTGCAGGAATAATGGTCACAACCAGAGACCCAAAATGGTGTAGCTCTTATTTGTCATTTTAGCTGTTGTATTAGAATAGAGGGTTACAGATTAATGGAAGCATGTGCATTGTGATTTGCATGTATTGTAGATGTCTGTTAATAAAGAATGAGGAGAAATGTATGTATATAAAGCTTCATATTGCATTTGCTTAAATTGCTAATTATGTTTTTGGTATCTTCATTTTCAGGTCTCTCCCTGGCAGTGCACTAGAACTACGTTATTCCCAGGCCCCAACCCTGCCCATAGGGAGCCACATGGACCACTACAACAGCACATCTGTAATAAGGCGGCCCAAAAAAGGGCGCTGGACAGCTATGAAGGATGATCCAACCAAGGTACTGTATTTGATCCAGTGCTTTAATATAAGTATGTATTACAGAGACTATCTTTAAAACAAAAAATGTCTACAGATATAAAGTGCAGGCACCTATGGGTGTCTGTAGCAGATTAGTAAAGCCTAAGATTAGGGTCAAATGTTGGACTGTTTTGACACTTCCTCATAGTGCAGACTATGGGTCTTGATAATGTGTTGGCTGCGTGGAGTGGCACTTAAATTGAATACAATGGTTTATCTGAAAAATGTTGTTATCATTTGTGTAACATAATTTTAACATATAATCATAATTAAACTAAAATAGAATTTTTGTATTTGAAAATAAAAAATGAGGACTTGGTGATATGTACCTCAACATTTTGATAACATAGTGAAAAATTATAGGGAATACCTATAAGCCGCTCACCCTGGACCAATTGTCCGTGGACCACCACCAGAATCTTCTATCAGCATTTTTTTCAAAATTGTCCCTCTATTTTTGTTTATAGCGCAAAAAATAAAAACTGCAGAGGTGATCAAACACCACCAAAAGAAAGCTCTATTTGTGGGGAAAAAAAAGGATGACAATTTTGTTTGGGAGCCATGTCGCACGACCGGCAATTGTCAGTTAAAGCGACGCAATGCCAAATCGCAAAAACTGGCCAGGTCCTTTACCTGCATAATGGTCCGGGTCTTAGGTGGTTAAACAGCCTTTTTTTTCTTTCCTTACGTCAGACTACTAATTAAGGGGAGTGGTTAATTAGTCACAGGTGTTTGAGGTTCTATATAACTTTCTGTTGAACAAATTTTTGAGCCTGTTCCTCCTTGAGCTTGCCAACTTTTTGCTTGCGGGAACTCAGACCAAGTGGAACTGGACTAAGTGGTGAGTTAAAAACCAAAGTTGAAAACAGGTGGTTATAACAGGAGTCATCAAACCTGTAAGGCCCCTTTCACACTGGGGCGGTGTTGGTGGTAAAGTGCCGCTATTTTTAGCGGTGCTTTACCGTAAATTTCCCAGCGCTATTTAGACGCTAATTGGGCGGTTTTACCCCCGCTAGTGGCCGAGAAAGGGTTAAAAACCACTGCAAAGTGCCTCTGCAGAGGCGCTTTTCCGGTGGTATAGCCGAGGTGCCCCATTGATTTAAATGGGCGGGAGTGGTGGAGGAGCTCCTTCACCGCTCCAAAGGTTCTGCTAGCAGAACTTTTTTTACCGTCCTGCTAGCGCACCGCTCCAGTGTGAAAGCCCTCTGGACTTTTACACTGGAGAGACAGCAGCGGCTGTTTCAGGTTGCTTTGCAGGCGCTATTTTTTGCGTTATAGTGCCTGCAAAGCGACCCAGTGTGAAAGGGGTCTAAGTAACATCTGAAAATTCCTGTTAGTAATATTATTGTAACTGGGAAAATGGGGGTTAGTAAGCAGTGTGCCACATGTATACAACAATGGAGCAACAGCTCCAGGATGGATACCACTGTGACAGATGTAATCAGGTTGCCCTTCTGGAAGATCGCATTAGAGATCTGGAGGAGCAAATTGCAACACTGGGCAGAACTGACAACCTTGAAAGAGGTCCTCTGCTCATTGATCAGGTGGCTAGTGGGGGTTAATGGGGAAGGTGGAGGGGTAAGTAAGGATTATCAGGTAAGAAGGCCAGTCCTGGGTTTGAGAACCTTAACAGATTCGCCAAGGTGGGTAAAGATGTGAGGATATCAAGCTCAGAGGTGGCAGCCTTAGATGTCACTGCTCCCCCTAACAGCCGGGAGAGCAGCCCCATCTAGTAGGGGTGGTGAGGGGAGTGCAGGTAGGCCTAGACAGTTGGTGGTAATAGGGATTTTATAATCAGAAGGACTGACAGAATAATTTGTCACCAGGATCGCCTCAACCGAATGGTCTGCTGTCTCCTTGGTTCCAGGGTTGGGCATGTGGTGGACCGGGTTGATAAATTACTGGGAGGGGCTGTCTTGGTCCATGTTGGAACCAATGACAGAATATATGCAAGGTAGAGGCTCCTTAAGAACCAAGTTAATGTACTAGGCTGCAGGTTGAAGGAAAGGACCTTCATGGTGATATTCTCTGAAATATTGCCTGTCATGCGCAACACAGGGAAGGCAGGGGGTGACTAGAGAGCTTAATGCATGACTAAAGACCTGGTGTAAGGAGGAGAGATTTGTTTTTTTTTTAGCACTGGGCTGACTTTTCATTGGGATGCAACCGATATGCTTAAGATGGTTTGCACCTAAATGGAAGGGGGTCTACTGTGCTGGGGGAGAGGTTTATGGGAAGGTTCTAGGAGTATTTAAACTAGGATTGTGGGGGAGGGTGAATTAGATTATAATGGACCAGACAGGATTTGTACTGGGAGGAGGGAGAATTTATGCTTCGGGGGTAAGCATGCAGATTAGTGCTTAGTGTTTTTGTGGGAGGATTTTTGCTGACAAACATGCTCATACATCTGAGGGGTGCAGTTTGGCATGTCTGCCCTGGGCTCTAGATGACCTTGTCTCTGCACTGCCTGCAATTTAATATTTATTTGAAACATAGATCATTAAAGGTAGTTATTCTGGAACATATAAGAGATATAAAAAGCAGAAACTTAAAAATCCTATAGCATAGATATGTGGTAGTATCCTGAAGGATTTTGTAGGTTACATGTGTCATAGAGAAGAGGCAATAATGATAAATTGCTTCTACAAAAAGAAGCAGCATGATATATAAACTGCTGTCACTGTGAGACATGAATAGAAAAATTGAAAGAGGGAATTGTAACCAAACGTCCCACACTCCGCTTGAGTGCTTTCATCGTATACCGCTTCTTTCCAGTCTGAATATAAATATGACAATGCTCGTTTGGTTGCTCACTATGAACTCTTTATTAGAACAAGAATACAGTCTTATATACAGTTGAAGAGGAGGTTACTCCCTCCTTGACATATTACTCTAACAATACACATGTAACCAGAAACCTAATTAACATGAGCTAATTAACTAATCCCTTAAAGCAACCGATGTGACTCCTTGCCCATCTGGCCATTGTTGTGATTAATCAGGATTTCACTACAGGTCAGACTTGTCACAGAGCTTCACACAGTACATTATACATTATAAACACAGGACTCCTTCACACAATAGCAGGAGCTCCAGTAGGAGTCCGCCTGTCTCCTACATTGTACAGAGGGCAATGTGATAAGCTCTCTCAACTAACATGTTGAGTTCAGAATCAAATGTAGTGTTACCCCCATGAGGGCTGCTAGTAGACTCTATAACCCATTGGTTACCTCGACTCTGCAAATCCCCTCTTACCTCTGACACCTTGGGTTCCATCCTGTCACAGCTGTGATAGTAATTCGAGGCGCACACAGTATCAATGAACAACTCAGATATGTTTACTGGGATAAAATAAACACAAAGAATGGCATAAGTAAACACAGCTTAATTTAACAGTGAATAGGTCTCATTGATACTGCACAAAAATTATTGACATAAATCCACTGCAGGACATATGTGGACAGGTAGACAGATGAACACATACCCAATACTGGATTTTTTCCCTCTGTGTCCTCAACACACAGATCGGCAAACTGTAATAAACATATATGATAGACAGGGGGATGTAGTGGCGCTTGCAAATACTAAAAACCGACAATAATTTAAAACAATAAAATATTCTAAACAATGATTCCTAAAATATGAGAGTGAGTCCGTCCTCTACTGGGGTAAAAATGTGTTCCACTCGAGGTCTATGCCCAAAGAATACCATCCAACATCAATAATTAGATGTGGAAGGAACTGCGAGTGAATATATAATGAAATCCAGTGTATAAAAGTGCCTAACTGGCCGCACAGTGTACATGGGATAATAATCCTTTTTTTAAAAATATGTGTCATAAATCCTTAAAGTGCTTGATAAAACACAAGTGCAAAGTGCTAATAAATAAAACAATAATAGCAGTGAATGAAAGCTCCAGCTCTCCTGAAAAGTGGTTAATTACTAATTAGCAAACACATGCAGGAAAAAGCAACAACTGAAAAGAAGTCCAAAAATGCAAGTGTCCTAAAAACCTAAACGGTTCAATCATAAAACTGTTGTTTTTCTGTGCAATGAAAAAAATATAATAATATAATAATAAAAAAAATATAAAAATCATAAATAATAGTCCAAAAACAATATCACTGCAGGATTAGTGACAGTGAATAAAACTATATCCAGTGCACAATCAAGTGATGATGATAATATTAAAAATAAAGTCCAAAGTGCATCTGTGCTCCATTCAACAATTCAGATGATCAGTGGTTAATTCAGTGAAGACTTGTTACATTGTGCTCATTCAGTGAAGACTTGTTACATTGTGCTCATATGTCTGTGAATCAAACCAGCCCGATTTTCCTCAGTGTGGGGATTATTTTTACCAGCCTCTTACCTTCCTGAGGCTTTTACCAAGCCTGTAACAGGAGCTGCTCTGCAGTCACATAGATAAAATCCAGGATCCAAAAACGGCTCACACTCCTCCCCATTCAGGCTCTCAAAAAGAAACACAGGAATGCCTCCATAGCATAAAACCACAGGATATCAGTTTAATAAAGAAAAACGAATACACTCACAAACATTGCTGTGTTAAACAGCGTGTGTACAATCGAGTGTCACCGCTCTGCGGCCGCAAAGCAGGTGACTTCACCAGCAAGCCCTCTGTGTCCTCCTCACGCGTATCGCGACAGCCCTACGTCGCTTAATCATAGTGGACAGGTAGACAGAGGAACACATACCCAATACTGGATTTTTTCCCTCTGTGTCCTCAACACACAGATCGGCAAACTGTAATAAACATATATATCAACCACAATGTAACTTGAATAATATTCTATAGGGTGGCTCCCTGTATTAGTAGTTCAATGCAATTGGAAAAGGAATATAAGGAAGTTGTGCACAGCAGAGAAGAAATAAGAAGTGTTGCTTTAGTTTCAGTTATCGCATTACATTGCATTACTCTGGGTCATTCTCACAGGAGGAAAAAAAATATACAGAGTCCAGCATGCACTTGAGGGAGCCAAACCCATATAAAAAAAAACTGTCCCTTAATATTGAATACAGTAGCAAACCTTGGCTACACAAACCAAGAATAGTCTTTACATATGTCCTGGGATATAGTGTGGATATATATTACTGTCCCATTTCAAGTAATCCAAGCCATATTTTCCAAGAGATTCTGGGTTCCACGGGACCTCCCGTCACAGGAATTATCAACATTTTTTTGTCATTGAGTTCCTTATGAGACAAAGTACATGTCATACTTTGGTCCATCTTCCTAGGTGTCCTGTCATGCTATCTGTGATATTGGATAGAGTCCCCCTTGGTATGTGGCTGCCATACACCACTGCTAGCAAGGAGACAATTGTTTGATATCAAGCGCCTGTCTCTGGCTCCCAGTAGTTACCCGTACTTACTTACCAGTACTGAGCACAGACAAGAGGAGCCTCCTGTCCCTCTGCATTCCTCCAAAAAAATGTAGCATTCCTCCAGAGGCACTATTGGCACATATATCGGTCATACCGAAAGATGGCAAAGACCCCACTGCCCCACAGAATTACCGCCCCATATCCCTACTGAACACTGACGTGAAGATACTGGCAAAGATCTTAGCGAACCGACTGAAGCATCTATTACCCCTTATAACCCACCCTGACCCAACAGGATTAATCCCTGGACGTGAAGCTAGGGACAACTCTGTTAGGGCGATCAAGCTCATACACTGGGCTAGGCATAGGCAAACGCCGCCTTCTTACCTATTACTGTCTACTGATGCCAACAAGTCGTTCGACCGCATCGACTGGTCATACCTCCGTGAAGTCTTGGGGTTCGGTTTGAACATGTTAGCTTGGATACTAGCCCTTTACTCTGAACCTAGTGCACAAGTTAAAATAAATGGTATCTTCTCATCTAGGTTCTCGATCAGGAATGACACAAGACAGGGGTGCCCACCCTCGCCACTCCTTTTTGCACTAGCCCTTGAACCTTGGGGTGAGAGTGAAAAAAGACATCACGTGCCTGACGGTGGGCAACACAGGGCACAAACTCTCAGCTTACGCCGACGATGTGCTGTTCCACCTAACAAACCTGATGATCTCACTGACGGTCCTGATGAGAGAACTCCATCATTTCAGGATGCTCTTGAACTTTAAAATTAATCTTACAAAGTCCGAGAATCTGCCTATACAGTTATCCCCCGCCGTGACCAATAGCCTGAGAAGTGCATTCCCCTTCACATGGGATTTGACATCCCTGCACTACCTAGGCATTCAGTTGACAGACCGCTTTGACACATAGTACTCAACTAACTACCCTCAGTTGGTGACTGAGGTCAGACAAGACTTACTACACTAGACTAAAACCTCCTTCGTATGGCTAAGGAGGGTTAATATCATAAAAATAAATGTCCTCCCCAGGATACTGTTTTATATGCAAATGCTCCCTATCCTTCAACATTTTTTACCAAGCTGTCCAGCCTGCTCACCAACTTCATATGGAATTCGTGGAAACCGCGTATAGCTCTGAAGGTACTGAAATGCCCGAAACGCTCTGGTGGTTTGGGCGTTCCAGATATACAGAGGTATCACCAAGCCATAGTGCTTTCGAGGATTCTGAACTGACATTTTCACGCCCAGTCTAAACTCTGGGTATCTATGGATACATTTATGGCTGGGAGAAATTTAGCATATGCCCCGTGGCTTTCACGGGAGCACAGGGGATTGTTGGAGCACATGTCCCCCCTGATGACCCACACACTAAAGATGTGGGATGGAGTCAATCGGGCGCTGGACCTGGCCCCCCCTGTGTCCCCGCTGGAGCCATTGGGAGGTTTCCTCTGGTTTTCCCCAGGGGAACGCACAGCTTTTTTTGGAACTTGGGTGGACGATGGGAATGCCAGCTGTGGAAAGTTGTTGAGGGATGGCAAGTTGATACCCTTTGAGTCCCTGACGGATGGACCTGGGGGACCCCGGATGAATTTCCGGAGATACAGACAATTACACCACTTCTTCGAGGTGCACGGCAGCTCCATAAGAGACATAACATCCCTTACCCATATTGAAGGCTTATTTATAGCAGAGGAACCAATCCCATACATGGTCTCTGAACTTTATCAGCTACTGGGGTCCTCCGCTTCGGCCTTCAAAGCCCATATATATATACAAGAAGAGGGGTGCCTCTGAGTATGTATCATAAGAATAATTTAATAAACAACAACATCCACTCACATGGAGAACAGGTAAGTTGCATTCAAATCCGGTTGCTGGGCTGAAGAGATGAAAGTGGGACTGCAAGTCACAACAAGTCCTGTAAAGCTGGCACCACATCAGATCCGTGCAGGATGGAGTGGGATGGCTGAGCACAGCATGGTTTTCTTCAGTGATCCAGGTTTGGGCATATCCTAGTCTATCAGGAAAAATCCATCTGATAAGAATATGGGTTCCAGATAAAAAGTGTAGTGGAGAGTGACAAGAGTCAGTGGTTATGGCAAGCCGCACTGTGGCTTTGGTGTGCACTCTGTATATATATAAGTACTGTGGTGTTGGAGGGCTGTGCGCCAAAGGTGCGTGCACTGTCTAACATTGCAGGGCATACAGGGCATCTTGGAAGATGGGACAAAGTACTACATATACGTTATCCCATAGGGAAGTTAATAATTAAAGAAAAAAGATAGTAATAACTCTTTAAAGTGGAAGTCCAGCCTATTCCTAACTACCTTACACCTGCTCCCACCCCCTCCCTTCCCCCTTCAAAACCCTACTCTACAGTATCTACCCTGTGAAAGGAAGATGTGTATACTTATCTATTCTGAGAGCTATCCAGTCTGGTCACATGATCTCCCCAGAGGCCGGCTTCAGTGAAGAGATCGCTGACAGCTGCAGAGCCTATGTGATGACTGCATCCATAGGCTTAATATAGGAAATCCGTTGTCGGCTGTCCTTCCTCTATACTGAAGCCGCCACTAACAGCTGATCATGTGACTGGACCAGATCGCTCTCAGAATAGGTTAGTATAAGCATCTTCCTTTCACGGGGTAGATAGAATAGGGTTTAGAAGAGGGATGGGAGCAGGTTTAAGTTAAGTTAGGAATAGGCTAGACTTTACACGTTAGATTACAAATATTTATTTTAATGTGTGAATGCCAGATTGCCATTCTGCTTTTGAGCATATACAGTATGTTATTAGTAGCCAATTTTGTGTTAGATTTCGTTTTTACTGCTATTTTTAATAAAGTAAAAAGTCCAGTCTGCTTTAAGTAGGCAGCGCAATGCTGGACTCCTAGTTCCTTTTTATAGGTGGAATTTTGGATGAGAAGCCACGCCTGTGGAAGTCTCTGACTGAGACAAACGGGTCGGTGTTTGATCACATATCTAATCTTTATGTGACCATCTGTGCCTGGCAAAAGATTTTTTAATCGTTTTACAGCAGCAGAGCCTCATATACTGTAACAGAGGGATACATTAATTGCTTGCACAGTATGGGAATTATTCTCACTGCCCACTAGGGCACATAAGGAATGACAAAGGGAAATCTTCCACTGAAAAGAAATGCTGTTTCCCTTCATCTTATCTATTGAAATTTGCATATCCGCTGAAATTAATAACGTGCAAACAGTTGAATCAGTCAACTATATATGATCATTGACACAGTATTTGTAGAATTTAAATAAATCTTTATATGAGTATGCTGCAGTATTTGCTACATGTACGGTAAGGATTTTATAGATCACTATATGCATGAATGTCAGAGGCTGTCTTCCATTATCTAGGTTATAAATCATTTGTAGATTTGCACATTCAGATACATAGTAATTTAAAGTGGACTTTAGAAACCAAATGTTACATACTCCGTTTGCAAAGCAATGATGCTATATACTGGAAATATATATTAATAGAAACAATTTCTCTGCATTTTTTTAAATTAAAGATGAATCCTGACTCAATCTGAGAAAATAGTTTTTCCATTTGTAAAAATAATTGCATAAAAACTCGAACCCCTACAATTATGGTTAGAGTAATATAATGTATGTGGACGTTTGAAATCAACAAGAGATTGAGGTATTAAGTGGAGATTAAGAAAATATATATCCTCATATGTAATGTGGACACAAACATTTTATGTCTCTATTCTCTTTTGTAATTGTGTTACTATATATTACCGCCCACATCAGATCCATACTGTAGGTTCTGAGTTCAGTAATTGCTAGTAGAGAGAACTAATCGGTGAATAATAAGTAATATCACTAACCTATTAGCCTCCTTTGTTTTGAAAATGTTCTTGCACAATTAATTTTTTAATTATTATTCCTTTTGTGCTGTCCATCTGGACCCTACCTCATGTAAGTATCCAACAAATGTCTTTGTTCTGATTTGTTAATCATTGTTGTGTACTTCTACCATTGGTTACAGTCAGTTCCAAACTTATGTACTGTGTGTTATCTGCTGTCATAGACACCTAGCATCTACAGTATATATAAACTAGCCATATTGCTGCTGCAAGGTTACAATAGCTGTAGATTGCAGCAATCATTTTAAGATATGAAACTCCTAGGTTTCTTTGTACACTGTACTGTTGTAAAAAAAAGTTCCCACCACAAGTGACGTTATACAGAATGTAAGGATAAAGAGAAACAGTCTTAAAGCTAAACTTTTAGTAAACTGATACGTATTCAGAATAGATAAATATATGTGTACTGTTTTATTCTGTTCAGCCAATTTCGTGGTTCAGGCAAAACTTGAGACTCTTGCCAGGTCCTAGGTCTGTCTTCAGATTGCGCTGCACTTACCCAACACATCCTGGTCCCAAATCGACTCTAGCCTTTCACTGGACATTGAAGGAGAAGTGGATTACTGATTAGGTCATCTTTCCTCCCAAACTTAATTTAGGTGTGTGAGGTATTACAGGAGACTATGTCAGATACAGGTATTTATGGTAGCTCCTTTTTTTTTTTTTTTTTTGTTTCATAAAGTTTTTATTGATCAGGCAGATTATCAAGGTACAGAAACGTTGCAAGAAAAATGAATATGACTGGGGCACAATATGCAACATTACTCCCTGTTCCAAATTATTATGCCAATGATATTTTTCTCATTTACCTAAATAATTGATGTAAACAGTCAGCATCATTTTCATGTTATCAACTATTAAGAGTACAATTAAAAATGTATTGAACAAACCTCCTAATGATAACAGTCTTTTTTTTGTGGCAGCACTCATGCAGCCCCAGACCATGACACTCCCACCACAATGCATGGCTGTAGGCAAGACACACTTGTCTTTGTACGCCTCACCTGGTTGTCGCCCCACACGCTTGACACGATCTGAAGAAAATACGTTTATCTAGGTCTCATCAGACCACAGGACATGGTTTCAGTAATCCATGTCCTTAGTCTGCTTGTCTTCAGCAAACTGTTTGCAGGATTTTTTTGTGCATCATCTTTAGAAGAGGCTTCCTTCTGGGATGACAGCCATGCAGACCAATCTGATGCAGTGTGCAGCATATAGTCTGAGCACTGACAGGCTGATCCCCCACCCCTTCAACAATGCTGACAGCACTCATACGTCTACTTCCCAAAGACAACCTCTATTTATGATGCTGAGCATGTGCACTCAACTTCTTTGGTCCACCATGGCGAGGCCTGTTCTGAGTGGAACCTGTCCTTTTAAACCACTGTATGGTATTCATCACCATGCTGAAACTCAGTTTCAAGGTCTTGACAATCTTCTAATAGCCTATGCCATCTTTATGTAGAGCAACAATTATTTTTTTTCAGATCCTCAGAGAGTTCTTTGCTATGAGGTGCCATATTGAACTTCCAGTGACCAGTATGAGAGAGTGAGAGCGATAACACCAAATTTAACACACCTGCTCCCCATTAACACCTGAGACCTTGTAAAACTAATGAGTCACATGACACCAGGGAGGGAGAATGGCTAAATTTGGCCCCATTTGGGACATTTTCATTAGGGATGTACTTACTTTTGTTGGCAGCGTTTTAATGGCTGTGTGTTGAGTTATTTGGAGGGGACAGCAAATTTACACTGTTATACAGGCTATAACCTTGCTACTTTACATTGTAACAAAATGTAATTTCTTTAGTGTTGTCACATGAAAATATATAATAAAATATTTACATAAGTTTGAGGGGTGCACGCACAAAAAAGGTAATGTTAATGTTTCCCTTCCTTCATCTCACCCCCCCCCCCCCACTCTCTTCTCTCAATGTGGGGGGAGAAGTAGATGGAGTATAAAAGGGAGGCCAGGGAAAGGGGGAAGTGAGAAACAAAGAGAGGGATATTGTAGTATGTAGTTGGACTAAAAATGAGGTTCAGACCTGATTAGGAGAAATTATGTTTTCTAAACCCCTCTCCTGGATTAGGTTTGGAATGGAAGCTGCAAAGAGTTATTTTTCTTAGGCTTATATTCTATCTCCAGATGGGGTTTAGGGTTTGTTTAGAGCTGATTAATTTCTTATGTGTCAGTGTAGGCTTTGAAGGTTTTGTATTTTTGTCAACAAAACCACACTTTAGTAAATTTAGAAAGTCTTTCCTGAGAGATACTGACAAGTTCCTCTATTTCTTCCATTTTGTTAAGTCTATGAAACCATTCCATTATCATGGGTGTATTGATCGAACGCCAAAGAGTGGGAATATATTGCTTTGCTGCATTAATCATGAATATCGATAGAGACTTCATGTATCGTTTCTTTGGTATTTTGATATGGTGCAAGAGATATTGGGCCGGAGAGTAGGAGAGATTATCAGGGGTTATTTTTGTAATAGTTTCATGGACCGATTTCCAAAAGGGTTGAATCTTGGCACACATAAAGCATTGTTCCCTTTTCATTTTTCCACCTCCAACAGGTATCAGGGAGTAGCTCCTTTTTAATATACAAATACCATGATTTTTTTTTAATAAATGCATAGTTCAAATTGTGTTTTTCTATCCACTTCAGTTCCTTTTTTACTTAAGGCCCCTTTCACATTAGCGGACCGTTCGTCCGCTTTTTACAAGTCCGTTTACAGACTTGTAATGCATCCCTATGGGATCGCGTCCGTTAGCGGATGGAGCATCCGCTAACGTCCGCAACCATCCGCGTCCGCCAGGATCCAGTTTTTCGGACGGAAGAAAACCCTATTTTTCTTCCGTCCGTGGAACGGATCGGATGAAGACGGACAGACGGTCCGTCTTCATCCGATTCCCCATAGGGGGGAGCGGAGAAGAGACAGGGCGGTCTCTGCACAGTGTGCGGGGACCGCCCTATCCGCCGACAGCTCAGTGGGGATTACGGATGATCCCCGCTGAGCCGCCGGACACACACGGAGCGGACACAAAAATGGTCCACTCCGTGTGAAAGAGGCCAAAAGGAGAAGTATGGGCAAAGCTTTTTTGGCTCTACTTCACCTATGGATCACAGGAGTGCAGAAGCCTGTTGTAAGCTGACGTCCGGCCCAACTTTACAGTCACTATACACCCAAACATGGAACAGATGCTGTATCCACATAGCAGAGCATAATTTTTTTTTTAAAGAACCCCATGCTTCCCTTTTTAATTGTTTCTTTATTCATTGAGGGACACAGCACTGTAGATTTATAACCTGTCTGCCCCTCCTACAGCAAGATTGAATACTATGCAAAAGCAAAAACTAGCAAACTCAATCTAGTAGCTATACCCCTGTTCTTTCTGCACAGCCCAGTTTAGCTTAGTTTCCTGAGGAGGTAGGTTGTTTCTCTGCAATTCTACAGGAACAAGACTTCTTGAACTGTATTTTTCCAGTCAACCTGCTTTTGGTAGTTTCCTGCTGGATCCTCAATGTACTGGGTTGTCTCTCTAGGACAGGCATCACTAAATGGCGGACCGCGGTCCGGTTCCGGCCCCAGTAGCCATACTGCCCGGACCGCAGCCTCGGCAAATAGTTTGCCTGCATGTTTCAGTCCTCACCCCAGCTCGCCCGCCTGCTGCTATGTTTACAGCATGGCAGGCGTGCCGCGCGCGGGTTTGTCTCTCCCTCGGAACGCTGCACCCGCCCTCCACCTGTCTTATTTACATAAGATGAAAAGCGCGGCCACTCTGAACAAAGGGCGGGACTTTTTAAGTTAAGACGAGCGTGATTGGTTGCTACGCAGTGGGCGGTCCTAGCAATCAATCAATCACTCACCTTGAACTTGTCCCACCCATTGTCCAGAGCGGCCGCGCTGCACATCTTGTGTAAATAAGGTACGGTTCTGTGGGGAGGGGGAAATGCTGTGCTGCGCTGTGCTGCTATGAGGACAGGAGTCTACTATCTAGGGGGGTCTGTAAGGGGGGGGACCAGCCTATTGGAGGGGGACCCAGTTTGTAAGGGGGGACCCAGTCTGTAAGGGGGGGTAGTCTTATGGAGGGGGACCCAGTCTGTAAGGGGAGGGGGGGACCAGTCTGATTGAGGGGGACCCAGTCTGTAAGGGGGGACCCAGTCTGATGGAGGGGGACCCAGTCTGTTGGAGGGGAACCAGCCTGATGGAGGGGGACCAGTCTGTAAGGGGGGACCCAGACTCTGTTGGAGGGGGACCCATTCTGATGGAGGGGACCAGTCTGTGATGGGGGGAGGACCAGTCTGTGATGGAGGGGGACCAGTCTGTGATGGAGGGGGACCAGTCTGTGATGGGGGAGGACCAGTCTGTGATGGGGGAGGACCAGCCTGTGATGGCAGGGGACCAGTCTGTGATGGCAGGAGGACCAGTCTGTGATAGCAGGGGACCAGTCTGTGATGGCAGGAGGACCAGTCTGTGATGGCAGGAGGACCAGTCTGTGATGGCAGGGGACCAGTCTGTAATGGGGGGCAGTCTGATGGGGGGGACCAGTCTGTGATGGCGGACCCAGTCTGTAAGGGGGGACCAGTCTGTAAGGGGAGGGGGGACCAGTCTGATGGAGGGGGACCAGTCTGATGGAGGGGGACCAGTCTGTAAGGGGGGACCCAGTCTGATGGAGGGGGACCCAGTCTGTAAGGGGGGGACCAGTCTGATGGAGGGGGACCAGTCTGTAAGGGGGGGGACCCAGTCTCTGTTGGAGGGGAACCAGTCTGTGATGGGGGAGGACCAGTCTGCAATGGAGGGGGACCAGTCTGCAATGGAGGGGGACCAGTCTGTGATGGAGGGGGACCAGTCATGGGGGAGCACCAGTCTGTGATGGGGGGACCAGTCTGTGATGGGGGGGGGACCAGTCTGTGATGGGGGGGGGACCAGTCTGTGATGGGGGGGGGACCAGTCTGTGATGGGGGGGCAGTCTGTGATGGGGGGAGGATCAGTCTGGGATGGGGGGAGGACCAGTCTGTGGTGGGGGGAGGACCAGTCTGTGGTGGGGGGAGGACCAGTCTGTGGTGGGGGGGAGGACCAGTCTGTGGTGGGGGGAGGACCAGTCTGTGGTGGGGGGAGGACCAGTCTGTGGTGGGGGGAGGACCAGTCTGTGGTGGGGGGAGGACCAGTCTGTGGTGGGGGGAGGACCAGTCTGTGATGGGGGGAGGACCAGTCTGTGAGGAGGGGGGACAAATTTGTGATGGGGGGGACTAGTCTGTGACACTCGGACCTCCGCTAGAAGAAACATTTTCTGACCGGACCCCCGTGAATTTTAATTCACTACCCCTGCTCTAGGAGCTAGTGATTATGGTTACTTCTGATTAGCTAAAAATGGGGCATGTGTATTTGATTTATTCTTTTCAGAGGCATATATAGCTAGTGCCTGTACTGCATGAGCTTGCATTGTGTGTCCAACCTGATTCTGTGAATTCATCACAACAGCCCAGCTCAGGATCCCTGAGTTCCAGAGCGACAGTGAGTGGGCATTTTCCAGTGCTTTTTTTGCTGGTATATTTTGGGCTGTGGCCCCCTAGCATTTATTTTAGTTAAAGGGTATGCTTTTCTGACCCTTGCCGGTCATTTTCTCTGCTTCCCACTGCCACTTTTTTTAACAGCAATTGCCCTTACTACAGAAGTCATTATGTGATCTCAGGACCATAAATAAGTGTGTGAAGCCTGAAGATGTGCAGCATAGTGTTTCTTCTGTTGTCTTGTTTCGTTTGACCTTTGTCTTGCTGTTTCCTCTGCTGCATTTTGCTTCCTATGCCGAACTCTGCTGCTGTGGCTCAGAATACTATACAGTCTGACAGCCCCAATACCCCTAATAAGGTCAGCAGACAGGTATCTGTTGTGGGAATCACACTACCTACTTGTGCTAGGTAATGGGATACTCACATTCAGGGCCACCGATAGAAGGGGACTGCTGGTCCTCCTGTAAGCGGCTTGGGCACACAAGGGGACCTGGACAGGGAAGGGGATTGGGGTACAGGAACGAACATAATCTAGGCTTGTGGAACAATAATGCAGCGCTAAAATATAATGTGCACAATGGTTGTAGTGACACAGGATCAGAAATGATATAAAAGTGCAGGCTTAATATAAGTGAAAAGGTCCATATAAAGACCATGTATCACAATAAATGTGATGCTGGATCAATGAAACGATCACACAACCTGGTGTGTGAAATACTAGTCCATAAAATAAGTGATTTTTCAATCATTGACGTATACTGTTGAATATATAGTTGCCTGAAGGGATCACCAAGGCATTACAATGTAGATGTAGGTATAATAAGGTACTCTTACCAGAGGGTGTGGACTCAGCTGTTTTGCAACAGTAAGTCTCATACGCTTAGTGGTCTCAGCAGACCTGGATTACTGCATGAAGGATCTCCCCAGACGGTGGTGATTATTCCAATCAGATGGGATGAGTGCCACAAGCCACAGGAGCTGGATGGATAAGACTTCCAATGCAGGATGTAGATAGAGAACTCCAACGGACTCATAGAGCAATGGAAAAAAGATGAAATATAATTGCTCCAAATGGTGCAGGTCAAAAATAAACCGTGACAGGTTTTATTTTAAAAATTCATATGACAAAAAACACAAATAAAAAAGTGATCACGTAAACAATTATAAAAGCAGTATGGGATGCTGTAAAGTGGAACCCAAAACGTTTCGGCTTAGCGAGCCGTCACCAGGGGCATGTTACTGCACCCCCATACTGCTTGCTTTTATATATGTACTAAGCCAAAGCCGGCCCAAACAGGGGTGGGGACAGGAAATAAACCCCCTCCTGAACCATACCAGGCTACATGCCCTCAACATGGGGAGGATGTCCCCATGTTGATGGGGACAAGGGCCTCATCTCCAAAACCTTTGCCCGGTGGTTGTGGGGGTCTACGGGCGGGGGGGCTTATCGGAATCTGGAACCCCCCTTTAACAAAGGGGAACTCCAGATCCCACCCCCCTCCATGTGAATTGGTAAGGGGTACGATGTACGTGTGAACATGTTAAAAATGACAGGAGACGGCTTGGGACAAGTCCTTTTATTAAAAATAAAAAAAAATATTTCAGCGATGTAATCCAGTCTCGATGTCCAGCATTGTAATCCATTCTCGATGTCCAGCAATGATCCCTTCTCCAGCGAGGAACAACGCATGATCCTGCCTCGACCAGAGGCACCTGGCCGAATGACACGGGAATCCCTTGTTGCGTCAGAGGGGCGGGGTCACCCGTCCACCTCATGGGTGGCCCCCGCCCTTGGTTATAAAAGAGCTGTCAAAGAGCTTGTGCGTCATTCGGCCGGGTTCCTCCGGTCGAGGCAGGATCATGCGTCGTTCCTCTTTGGAGAGCATCGCTGGAGAATGGATTACATCGCTGGAATCTTTTCATTTTTAATAAAGGACTTGTCCCAAGCCGTCTCCTGTCGTTTTTACATTTTTCACACTTTTTTGTGAAATGGTAGGGGTACAATGTACCCCTTACCAATTCACATAAGGGGGGCCAGGATCTGGAGTTCTCCTTTGTTAAAGGGGGCTTCCAGATTCTGATAAACCCCCCACCCGCAGACCCCCACAACCACCGGGCAAGGGTTGTTGGGATGAGGCCCTTGTCCCCATCAATATGGGGACATCCTCTGTGTTATAAACACAGGAAACATGCGCTACTTTACATGCATACTATAGACACCCCCCAGGTACAAAATTTATTTAGGAATATTTCACTTTTATTGTTTCACTTTAAGCATTATTAAAATCAACCAGACTAACCATACAATTTAACAATATATTGATCACCCCCTTTCAGGGCATTTTGGAAACTGTGTTAAAACTACATGATTTCCACAGGTCTTGGCTGTTGACAATTGGGTTGATACTAATACTGGAAAAAATGTATTGTTTAGAAATGTGCATGACAAAATTTGCAAATTAAACATCTAAACAAAATGAGTGCTGGAATAGGAAACCATTTGTTTATCCAGCAAGGCAAGCTATACAGTACAAAAACCATACTCCAAGGTATAGTCGGCTGTAAAGCACCTTTTTTATAGGATAGCTGATGCTACTGGAATAATATAAATAATCTTGCTTGTTTCTTACCACAAAATTACTTTAAATTCTTTATCTCAACCCTCTCCACTCAGATTCAAACCCTGGATGAGAAGGACTGGGAGCGAGCTCAGCAGGCCAATGTGCTTGCCAATGTTGCACAAGCATTTGAAGGTGACTTGGATGGCTCTGATGAAGATGACAGAGAGACCATATTCAGCTCAGCGGACCTTCTGTCTCCAAGCGGCCAGACAGATGTGCAGACCCTTGCTATCATGTTACAGGAACAGTTGGAGGCAATCAACAAAGAAATCAAGTATGTAATGATCACTTGTTTAGAATGCTCAATTTCCTGAAATTTTTTATACAAAAAATTCTACTTTTTTATTTTACACATGGGGGAACTGTATTCATATTAGTGCACATTAACCACTTACCCCCCGGACCATATTGCTGCCCAAAGACCAGAGTACTTTTTGCAATTCGGGACTGCGTCGCTTTAACAGACAATTGCGCGGTCGTGCGACGTGGCTCCCAAACAAAATTGGCGTCCTTTTTTTCCCCCAAATAGAGCTTTCTTTTGGTGGTATTTGATCACCTCTGCGGTTTTTAGTTTTTGCGCTATAAACTGAATATTTTTTACATTTTGCTATAATAAATATCCCTCAAAAATATATAAAAAAACATTTTTTTTCCTCAGTTTAGGCCGATACGTTTTCTTCTACATATTTTTCGTAAAAAAAAATCGCAATAAGCGTTTATTGATTGGTTTGCGCAAAAGTTATAGCGTTTACAAAATAGGGGGTATTTTTATGTCATTTTTATTATTATTTTTTACTAGTAATGGCGGCGATCAGCGATTTTTTTTTCGTTATTGCGACATTATGGCGGACACTTCGGACACTTTTGACACATTTTTGGGACCATTGGCATTTTTATAGCGATCAGTGCTATAAAAATGCATTGGATTACTATAAAAATGCCACTGGCAGTGAAGGGGTTAACACTAGGGGGCGGGGAAGGGGTTAAGTATGCCTGGGTGTGTTCTTACTGTGGGGGGGGGGGGTGGCCTCACTAGGGGAAACACTGATCCTCGGTTCATACATTGTATGAACCGAAGATCAGCATTTCCCCTGCTGACAGGACCGAGAGCTGTGTGTTTACACACACAGCTCCCGGTCCCCGCTCTGTACCGAGCGATCGCGTGTGCCCGGCGGCGATCGCGCCCACCGGGCACACGCACGCGCCCCCTAGTGGCGGCTGGAAGAGAGGACGTCATATTACGTGCTCTCGCCCAGCAGAGCCACCTTGTGGACGTATAACTGCGGTGCGCGGTCGGCAAGTGGTTAAACACAAACAATAAAAAAGTGATACTTTTTTATTTTTATTTACGCTAATATTCAAATTTTCAAGGTATACCCCTTTTTTCTAGGGTCCAAGCAGTACTAATACACAAAGTTTTAGCAGACTGTTAAACCATCTCTGAGAAAAAATACACACACACAAACATACCCAGCATTGGTTATTAAACGATAATAGAAAAAAATACTGCGCATACTCTAAAAAAATATATAAATAAAGTGGAAGCTGCAACTTAAAAATGTTATACAACATAAACAGCAAAATATAAGAAAAGGGGAGTCGCGCTAATTGTGATAAACAATATGATGTGCTCAAATCAGTGAAACCAAATCAATCAAACCACCGATATAAATAGCTTTGATATGGTCAGATGAAATAGTGAATAAGTAACACCGTTATGAAGGAGCCATAATCAATGAGAGAAAAAGTCCAATCATAAACAGGTGATGACATTCGGTAATAACTCCAGTGAGATATTGATCCACAAACGGTCCAGAAACAGTGATGACAGAAGCACCTCCACCACGATCACACACTGACTCTTACCAGAAAGATTTGATCTCTAAATTAAAAGAGATCAAAAACAGCATAGACACATGGAATCCTTTAGATGGTATCGCCAACTCAAGCAGTTCTCACCGATAAGTTTTCCTCAAGCAGTGCCACAGTGGAAGATATATGCAGAGAGAAGAGGGGACTCGCATAGCATAAAATCTTTGGGTATTTTATTCAAATAAAAAGATGTACACTTACATCAACGATGATAATAAGAAGCGTTTAAAAATATCAAGCCGGCCGGTTCCAGAACGTGCAGCCCGTATCTTCCGGGTCCGATCACGTGATGCGGTGACGTCAGAACGTTGCCTCCCAACATTTCGTCTCGATGGGGACGTGGTCACGGGATACAGGCTGCGTTATGAGTCACCACGTTTATACACAAAGTGGGTTGGTACAGCCTCGATGTGAGTCCTAGAGAGCCGCAACAGCGCCAACTTAAGTGTTGGAAAAAAGGAACAGACTAGAGCTATTACCAACCAGACGTCCTGTGTGAACCAAGGGCAAAAAATTATACATATATGAATAACGAACGAACAGGAAAGAAAGAGCGGAGCACTCCGCGGATCCATCCCTTATTAAAAGTATGTATAAAGGTACAAACCTAAAATATATATCATCAACAATCCTGCATATAAAAGGTTATTTAAAGAATATGAGTTTCAATTGTGTATATAGATTCAATTAAACTATCAATCGAAGTGCCAATACACTTTAATTAAAATGAACTTAAAATCCTCGATCAATCGTTTGAATAAGTACTAGACAAACGAATCCAAAAAATAAATACAATACTACAAAGTGACCAGTTAAGCAGCTGAATAGGACTCACATCCAGTTCACAGGTTATAACCAGATAATCAACAGTCAAAGTTCTCTCCTTTGTCAGTGGGTGACACAGGAAGACCCAATTACGAGGGAACTATTAAATAGAATAAAATGCACGAAGAAAAGCACAAAAAAGAAAAAAGGAACAAAACTAGGAGTTATCGATAAAACAATTGACATCAACGTCTATGTTCAGGCCAAACGGTGCCTTTGAGTTTGTGCACCCATGACATTTATGATTTGGATATACTACGCACCAAATCACTCCCTCTCGCATGCGCACTGAACTTATCAATGCCCAGGAAGACGGTGTTGTTAGGATCCCTACCATGTGCTGTCAAATAATGCCTTGACACTGAGTGTTTAGTGTAACCACTTCGGATGTTACTAATGTGTTTGTTCGTTTAGACGAACCTGCAGAGGGCGTTTGGTCCTGCCCACATATTGCAGGCCGCACGGGCACTGGAGCATATAGACTACCCCAATGGTAGAACATGTAATGAACGGCTTAATGGAGTGACTCCTTAAAGTACAGCTAGAACTGAATGTAGTGGTTCTTTTGGTTTTACGTCATTTAGGGAACAAACTTGACATCTTCCACATTTAAAATACCCTGTCAAACCAGAAATGAACATGGAATCAATACTGGGAGGGTTCAAAATATTGGGGGCTAGTTTGTCCTTCAAAGAAGGCACTCCCCTAAAAACAACCTGAGGTTTGTCTGGTATTAAACATTAATCGTTATTAAACTATAGTTGATAAGATGGGGATTACTTTATGGGCATTAGTATGCTAAAGCATTCATGTCTTAAATACAGTGGTCTGGGTGTGAGAAATGAAATCCCACAGGTGTGCAGTAATCATTACCGATATGTTCTTTAACCACTAGTGGACCGACCAGCACCTATTTACTGTGGTAGGGCGAGCCCACTGTGCTGGATCACGTACATGTATGTGATCCAGCATTTCTGGGTAGGGGGTGCGCATGTGTGCTGCCCTGTCTGTGCTGTCATGGACTACAAGCATGTCAGTTACAAGGATTTATGGCCAAGACCTGCTGATTGGTGTTGGGGACTTTCAATACATGAGATGAGGTCAAAACATGTTTGGTTTATTAGAAATCCCAAACTTATATACAGTTAAAACTATAGGAGGTAGATCGTTTGAAACTGGTCTGAACAAGAGTTAAAGTCACACGATACATTCTAGCAGTGTTTACAAGTCAAGATGTTCTCAAAGGGAACTATATCTGCTGAAAACGTGCAAACACAATCCCATGGCTATGAGTCATGCATAGTTATATGAAAAACAGAGAAATATATACAGCATAAAAACACCATTAACCCTCCAATCCCCTCTTTTATCATTAATATGATAATTTCTTTCACATTATTTTGGTAATAAGTTTACGCAGGCTTTATCATCAGTCTTATTGATCATTTTGTTAATTTTCTTCTTTTTAGTTTATACCAAATAGCAATTATACAGGACAAAGACATGATTCAAACACTTGAGACGCATGTGTACAAATAAGGCAATTATCAGTTTTCTGGCAGTCATCTAAGCTATAAGTATTGTTTGAACCCACCGCTATGCAAAATCCATAATACTTTGGTTCCCACAATGCAACAGTATTAGCGATTACATCTGGCAAAGGGATAGGGAGAGTAAATAATTTGCACATAGTGACTCCATAATTTCTAGGGACAAACACCTTATAATGTCCTACGCAATAAAAACTAGATATCTTGGTAAATATCTTGTTTTGGCACACAGTGTCCTGAGGGAAAGACATCACCCAATAATCTACAGGAATCTTGAAAAGGGACCTCAGCTGTCTGGTACCTGGGGACGCGAGTCTGGTCTATAGCATATCTCTCTGTTGACTCATCCATAGAAACCTTACGGCAAACATGGTCCAATTTGAAAGACCCTTAGGCCCCGTACACACGAGAGGATCTATCCGCTGGAATTGATCTGCGGATCAGTTCCAGCGGATAGATCCGCTGGTGTGTACATCCCAGCGGATCTTTTTCCGCGGATTTTTTTCGGCCCGACCGATTTCCAGCAGATAAAAATTTCTTAGCATGCTAAGAAATCTATCCGCTGGAATCGGCTTCAGCGGATCAATCCGGTGGTCTGTACAGACTCACCGGATCGATCCGTCCGATTCCCTCCCTCGCATGCGTCGTAATGATTCGACGCATGCGCGGGTATCCTTATATGACAGCGTCGCGCACGTCGCCGCGTCATCATCGCGGCGACGGCGCGACACGTCATCACGATGGGATTTCGGCGCGGATTTCGATCCGATGGTGAGTACACTCCATCGGATCCAAATCCGCGGAAATCCTCGAGAGGATTTATCCGCGGATACGTTCCGGCGGACCGTATACGCGGATCAATCCTCTCGTCTGTACCCGGCATTAGTCAGGTCACCTGTTAGCACAGTCAAATCACCAAGCTGAGTCACCATTGATATTTGTCCAGGTTCAACTGTGCCAACTGGGGCATCAAGAGCGTAGGGCTCCAGTCACCCAATATGTGGAGATCATCCACACTATCCTTTCCAGCAGCTGCAAGTTTATTTCTGATAATTTCTAAATAATTACCATTCAGGACTCCAAGGGTAGTTCCTGTTCCTCCCAGGAGTGTGTCATATCAGGCTCTTTTTCTGTTATGTGAACTAGGATTACAGGTAAATACATTGGGTGTGGTATATACACATGGGTGTTATTGTTTACTTTAGGAGTTAAATTCCTAGCACATACGTATGCAACAACAAAATATGTGCTATTAGTAATTTCTGAATCATTGGTTATAAGTATACTGGAGTCTCTGGGCCATATCATGGAGGAACCGGTCCAGTTAGATTGGATTCTTGCCTCCTTTTTCCAGTGATAAGATGTTAGATTGCTGGTAACATTCATCACACATGTTGAAACATTAGTGAATAACATGATTACTTCCGGCTTTATACCCGTTTGCTACACTATCCAGTCAAGGGGTACCGTAGCATTTATAACTACACATGAGTGATTAGGAAACAAGTAAAATTGCCCTGTGTTTCGGGGGTAAACACTCTTCACTCATCCCAGTTCTGAAACCAGCGTTGTTGGGGACTTTCAGATCCGGACAGGTTGGGGTACAACCAACAGAGCTCCGGGAACACACAATGGCACCAAGCACAATATGAGGTCAAAACATGTTCAGTTTATTCAAGGGAAATCCTAAGCTTGTATACAGTTAAAACTATAGGAAGTAGACCGTTTGAAACTGGTCTGAACAAGAGTTAAATTCATACTATACATTCCAGAAGTGTTTACAAGTCAAGATGTTTTAGAAGGGAACTTTCTTTACAGTACATCACGGGACACAGAGACAGTAATTACTACATGGGTTATAGGTCACCTTCAGGTGATGGACACTGGCATAATCAAGACCAGAATTTCCCCTCTATATAACCCCTCCCACATGGGAAGTGCCTCAGTTTTTTTGCCAGTGTCTAAGGTGTTGGTCACGGTTAACATTATACTACCCAGAAGGGCCCTACCCAAGCCTTGATACCGAAGAATGAGGTTTTGCCTGTAATGCTTCTCTTTGGAGAGCTGGGCCCTGGGATCCAGCGCCTTGGTCACTTTGCTATACCACAGGTTGCTCTGGCAGGGTGCTGTACAGGTCCAAGGCCGTGGACCCTAATAAATTAAAGGGGATCTCATCCTTGAAGGTCTGGCATGACTCCAAGCCCACCGTGATGGGTGAAGATTGGGTAACTGTGCCAATTCCAGTAGTACCCTGCGGCCGGAATGGTGAGTTAAGAAGATCCCTTGTGGACCTTTTTATGAATAGTTGATGTCTTGCCTGTGTTTGTTCTCCTACCACTAGAGTGTGTGCAGCAGCATACCTGGTGTCAGCATCCCATGCCTGCCTGGTTTAAAGGTCTGTTACCAGCGCTTCTGCCTTTCCTCTCAGTTCATCAGCCATCTAAGAAGGGGGGAGAGTTCTGGGTTCCAGCAGTGAGACTTCTCCCCCTCCTACGCCCCAAGATTGCTGAGTGGATCGCTGCTTGCGCACGTGCGCAAAGAGAACTCTCTTATGAAAAAAGGGACGCCACAGGGGGGGAGCCGCGCCACCCGGCGTGCACGTGAACCAGGCGTGCGTGTTACCCTACGGAACATGCACAAACCGGCAATTGTTATAAATTCAAGCCTGGCGTTTACAGGTGCGCAACGGAGAGACACAGACACTTTTTCATGGGCATGCAAGCGCTGGGGACAGGCATTGTTTAAGACTCATCTGTTCAGCATCTGAGCTGTGGCATTTGATCGCGGCGTTTTAAGATTGCTAAGACTGAGCTCAGCAATAGATGCATAATAATTAGTACCTCTGCTTTGTGCCTAAGACTATGTATGCCCAAAGGAGAGGGGAAAAATCAGGGAGAAGCAGTGCAAAAGCACAGCGGTCAGGTCCCGGGAATCCTAGTCGCGCCTCCACGGCACCTGCTTCCCCTTTAAGGCCTGAAACGGTTAACCAAGCTGAACCCTTGTCAGGCATTGTAGCTACCTCCAACACTCCAGCCTCTGCATATGTCACTAAAGATGACTTGGCTACAGCTCTGGCCAGGGCCGGCCTTAGGCCTTTAGGCGCCCTGTGCGAGAAAGATTTACAGCACCCCCTAGTGACCACGCCCCTCCATAACCACACCCCTCCGTAACCACACCCCTCTGTAGCCACACCCCTCCGTAACCACGCCCTTTAGTGTCCACACCCATTTCTCCAATACTGGCTCCATTTAAAGCCTTCCATTCCGTTAAGTTTCCAAAAAAACAGATTACAAGCTATTATAAAAAAAATATATATAAAAATAATATTTATATAAAATAATAATAATAACACCGCCTATACTATAAATCACACAGTATAATAACGCCACATATAAAGTAAATCACACGGTATAATAACGCCACATATAAAGTAAATCACACGGTATAATAACGCCACATATAAAGTAAATCACACGGTGTAAAAACGCCACATATAAAGTAAATCACATGGTATAATACCACTACCTGTAAATTTACTATCAAATATCAAACATAATTACAATAAAGTATTTTTTAACTTTTGTATTTACTGTTAAGAAACACCCTATTTAAATAATAAAATACAAAACAGACATTAAGCAGTACACTGCATTTATAAAAAAAGGGCTAGATTCAGATAGGTTAGCGGATCTTTGGATCCGCGTAACCTATCTGAATTACGTTACGCCGCCGCAATTTTGTGAGGCAAGTGCTGTATTAAGCACTTACCTCAAAACTTGCGGCGGCGTATCGTAAATCCCCCGGCGGAATTCAAATTCCGCGGCTAGGGGGAGTGTAGTATTTAAATCAGGCGCGTCCCCGCGCCGATTTAAATGCGCATGCGCCGTCCGCGAATTTTCCCGGTGTGCATTGCTCCCAATGACGTCATTGGTTTCGGCGTGAGCGTAAATTGCATCCATCCGTATCCGCGAACGACTTGCGCAAATGACGAAAAAATTCAAAACTCAGCGCGGGAACGACGGCCATACTTAACATAGGATACGCCTCACATAGCAGAGATAAGTATACGCCGGAAAAAGCCGAACGCAATCGACGTAAAAAAAAAGCGGCAGGCATTCGTTTCTGAATCGGCGTAAATGCTCATTAGCATATTCGACTCGTAAAAGACACGGAAGCGCCACCTAGCGGCCGGCCTGGAATTGCAGCCTAAGATCCGACGGTGTAACACAGTTACACCTGGCGGATCTTAGGCATATCTATGCGTAACTGATTCTATGAATCGGTTGCATAGATACGACCGGCCGGCCTTAGAGATACGACGGCGTATCAGGAGATACGCCGTCGTATCTCCTATCTGAATCCGGGCCTAAGAATTTACTTACAGAAAAAAGTTTTTACATCTGCTGCCTGCTTCTGTGGATTTTTGCCCTCCTTTGTCTTCTTAGTGCGCATGGCATATGAGCTCCTGCTCCTGATCCCTGCTCCTCATAGCAAGGCAGGCCGCTCGGCGACAGTGCGGCGGCCATCATTAAAACTGGACAAAGTAGTGGCAGGCCTGTGGCCTGCCACTACTTTGTCCAGTTTTAATGATGGCCGCCGCACTGTCGCCGAGCGGCGGCAATCTTAATGTGTAACTCACAGACTGCCAGTGACACTGTCACTGCAGCCTGTGCTGCCTGGCTGAGCCGACAGCTGATCCATCCAGCGTCCGCACAGAAGAGCGCCGTGCCCGCGGGCAAACATTTAAAATGATCTCTGACTCCTAAAAAGGCAGGGACAGCCGCCCACTCGGTCTTTCCTGCAGAATCCGCCTGTGGCCTGGCCTGCCAGCAGGGGCGTACCTAGAGCATTTGGCACCCGGGGCGGATCCTATATTCCCCCCCCCCCCCCCACGGTAAAATTTAAAATCCCACTGTGCCCCCTGCATCCTTCAATATCTCTGTCACTACTGTGTACCCCTCTCCACAACTGACCCCTTTACATTATACAACACCCTGCATCACTTTACATTACACAGCCCCCCACAGCTCTAGACACCTATATGTTACACAGACACCCCCTAACCGTTGTGGACCCCCTGCATGTTACGCAGACCCCCCTACAGTGCAGGCCCCCCTTACAATACAGACCCACCCCTACAGTGCAGACCCCCCTCCCCTACAATACAGACCCCTCTACAATACAGAATTACCTCTACAGAGCAGACCCCCCCTACAATACAGAACCCGCCCTCCTATACAGATCCACCCCTACAGTGCAGAACCCCCTACAATACAGAACCCCCCCACAATACAGAACCCCCCTCCCCCTACAATACAGACCCCCCCACAATACAGGACTCCCCCCCACAATACAGAACCCCCCACAATGCAGAACCCCCCCTCCCCCTACAACACAGAAATCCCCCCTTTAGGCAAGCTGGTCATCTGAGCCACGTGCTGCACACACAGCACAGGACGGAAAAGGGGGAGGCGGCTGCACTGTGCTCGGCTGCGTGACTGTGTGACAGTCACAGGCAGCTGAGACTCATCAGACCCGCGGCGCTGCACAGGGAAGGGGGATCATTGTGGCCGGGTCCCGGGTGTGCCGACGGCTCACTCGGGTGCAGCTTGCACCCCCCTGCAAAGCCAGGCTTCAGCCTGCTGTGTGTCTGCCGCTGCCTCCCTGTCACAACGGCATGCCACCCGGCGCCCGCTAACGGCGCTAAGTCCTATCAGAATCTGTGCAGGTCGCCAGGCGCCCATGTTGCTATGGCGCCCTGTGCGACCGCACACCCCAAAGGCCGGCCCTGGCTCTGGCTGGTTTGGAGGGTAAGTTGGCTAGTTTGTTCGCGTCCACCCCCCAGTCTGGGAAAAAACGCCTCCTCAAAGAGATCTGGTTCACAAGATCAGGACAAGGGAAGAGTCTCCCGTCCGTCTTTATATGAGATTGTTAGGGAAGATGGTAGCTTCATTCGAAGCAGTTCCCTATGCTCAGTTCTATTCAAGACTGTCGCAAAATACTATTCTGTCTGCCTGGAGCAGGAAAAGCCAGGATTTGGATTGTCCAATGCGTTTGACTGCAAGCGTACGCCAAAGTCTCAATTGGTGGTTGCTAACTGAAAGTTTGCAGAAGGGGAAAACATTTGTACTGATCACTTGGAAGATAGTGCCGACTGATGCCAGCCTTTTAGGCTGCAGAGCATTACTAAGAAGAGAATGCTGTTCAGGGGCAATGGTCAGAGTCTGAGAAGACCTTGCCCAATGTTTTAGAATTTTGGGCAGCACGCCTGGCCCTTAAGGCCTGGACAGGCAGACTGCGGATATACAGACTGCGGATATACCCTGTCAGAATCTAGTCCGACAATGCCACGACGGTGGCCTATATCAATCGCCAGGGCGGCACCAAGAGTCGGGCAGCCCAGAAAGAGGTAAACCATATTGTGGTTTGGGCAGAAAAGCAGTCTTAAACCGCCAGCCGTTGCTCCCAAGGGAGTGGTCCCTACATCCAGATGGCTTTCTGGCCATTTGTCGGAGGTGGGGTACCCCAGACGTAGATCTTCTGAATGCAGGTTAAACATGAAACTAGTCAAGTTTGTGTCCAGAACAAGGGACCCGGTCGCTTACGGGACAGATACCTTGGTAACTCCTTGGAATTCTTTTTTTCTGATTTATCTAGTTCACTTGCATGACTGCTGCGCAGGATCAGAAGGGAACAAAAACTGGTGATCCTGGTTGCCCCGACATGGCCCAGGAGGTCCTGGTATGCAGAAATCATAAAGATGGCATGGACAGATCCTTGGCCCCTATCATAGCGCCAGGATTTGCTGTCACAAGGGCCAGTATACCATCCTGCCCTACAAATGCTGAATTTGACGGTTTGGCTGTTGATCCCTCACTCTGAAGGATTGGGGGCTTTCATGCTCAGTGATAACCACCCTGATCCCTGTGATTGGATGCCTGAAAGAGGACAGAAGAAGACATGGAGGATGTGCAGGACACCGCCGCTGACCCGCTCCAAGACAGGTAAGTGCAGCATTTGATGGGGAACAGTAGCGGCAATTGATGAGCACACTGGCAACATTTGATGGGGCACAGTAGCAGCAGTTGATTGGCACGTTGGCAACATTTGATGGGGCACAGTACCGCTACTGTGCCCCATCAAATTGAAGGGCACAGTGGCGGCAATTTATGGGTACAGTGGCTGCGTTTGATGGCACAGGGGCTGTGTTTGATGGCACAGTGATTGTTTTTAATGGGTACAGTGGCTGCACTTGATTCCCCCCCCCCCCTTCAAAAAAAAATATTTTTTGAGCACCAGCCGCCACTGGACATGTCAGTGTCGGTTACTCATTTCCCACCTGATATTTTTCTTGGTCTTCCAGATCTTGCTTTAACTTCCGCTGTTCCTGATTACTGCCATTTCTTAATTACATTCCGAACAGAGGATATTGACATCTGAAAACGCTTTGCTATCTTCTTATAGCCTTCTCCAGCTTTGTGAGCGTCAACTATTTTCAGTTTCAGTTTTCTAGACAACTGCTTAGAAGAACCCATGGTGCTGATTGTTGGGGCAAGGTCAGATGAGTCTGGGCATTTAAAACCTTTGAGATTGACATCACCTGGTCTTCCCAGACAATTGCAGCGCTATCAGCGTTAATTCAGTTACTACGAGCGCAGCTGTATCTCTCCCTAACAGCTGCGCTCCATTCAGTAAGACGTCCGCGTCACTTCCGGTGCGCGGGCGTCTGCGATTCATGCTGAAACGCGGAAGTGTGTTCCAGCGTACAGCGCTCGGCTCCTCTCACGAGCCCGGGCTATTTAAACCCCCAGGTTCGGCGGCAGGGTGTTCGAATATTGTAGTTGGACGCCTGCCGCCACCTGCGAATTGGAACCGCCTGCTGGTGCCTCTCCTCTTGGGACCTGACTGCCCAGCAGCCCTGCCTTCAGCCCTGCCTCTGGGAATCAGCTCCACGGCACCTTCTCTCTCCCTCTCAGCTCCAGCCTGCTTTCAACTTGAACCAGCACCTCTACCCTGATCCCTGCTACCTGGACATCAGTTTACCATCTTCCTGGAAACCTTCTCCTGTAGCTACAGCCAAAACCGCAAGTACCCTATCTAACAAATAGCAAATACTACTGTGTATAATCTTCACTGCTGTTAAAGGAACTGTGTTCTAATCCTCAGTAACTAGCTAATAACAGTAGTCTATTTGCCATGAACTATGTTTATCTGCTGCATACACCACCGGATGTGAACTGAGGCATTAGTAATACTATTTTCATTTAATCACAGTCATACTGCCTGTATTTAACGCTGACTAGCCAGTTATTATAAGAAGAGACTGTTTGAATGCTTGCTGGCTAATTTAAGCTTATGAGGTAATAAGCTTCCTTGATTATAAGTTCCTGTTTCTCACTGGAGGTTGTGATGAGTAAACCCCAAACTCTCTGTGTAAATTGAGAGTGAACCGGTGGTTGAACCCTGAGTAGCCTCCGCAGCTGAGATCCAAAACCATATTCTCCAAACCCAGAATAATTGCAGAGTCATAACAACAATGATTGAGAACAATCCATGACACTGGCAGGTCTCAGCTTTGCAAAGGGGGCAGTGCATGCTATAAATTCTGCAGGGTGCCGAAACGTTTGCAGACGCCATTTTTTTGTTTTCTGTAATTTTGAAAGTGTAAATGACATATTATAAGAATGTCTAATCTGTAATTTGATGCATTTTGGAAATTTTTCCATCTTTCCTTGGCTTCCTTATGCACATTAATACAAATTTTTACCTGGGGTGCCAAAACTTTCGATCCCTACTGTATCTTCATCTTTTTATACTGTTTAGAAAGTGCACATCGTGTTAGATCTTCTTTTACTGGTTAACCTTGCAGTGAAGCCAGGGAATACAGAAAAGACACACCCCCTCTCCTCATAGTTATAGACTTTCAGCTCTGTCCCTTGAATTGTTCAGGGCTGTTCTAATCTATTTATAGCATCCGCCCCAACACAAAACTCAGGCCGCTTTTATCATATGTGACATAAAACTTGTCAGGAGTTATCAGGCTGATAACAGAAGAATGGAGACAGCTATGGGACATAGTGCTTTAAAGAGAGATAAGAAAACACAGCAGATATTGTCCAGCTCAAATTTCATGAATCAAGTAGAACATTTTTCAAAAGCTGCACCCAAAGCCCCTCCTTGAATACATTTACCTGAGCCCAATCTTGATCCAGTGCTGTGCCCATCTGCAGCAGCTCTTCTACCCTCTCGCTCTTCTCACAGGAGACTCAGCGACAGTGGTAGCCATTGGCTTCTGCTGCTGTCAGTCAAAGCCTGTGTGTCTATGAATGCACACAGCCCAGCTTGGGATTGAGCCAGAGCGGCTTGCAATGGGGCACTCGAAGAAGAGGAGGGGCCAAGATCGCTGGCAGGGTAACCCAGAAAAGAAGGTGTGGACCACTCTCTGTGCAAACCATTGCACAGAGCAGGAAAGTATACCATGTCTATTATTTAAAGCGGTTGTAAACTGCGGTTGTTTAAAAAAAAAATACTCACCTTGGAACTAAGCCCTCCAGCGCTGTGCTGTCACCGCTGAGAGGGCTAACATGTTTCCCCGGTCTTTCTTCCAGGTTCACATGCTCCGGCTATGTGATTGGCCAGAGATGTGATGATGTCACTTCCTTCGGTGAGCCCACCGGTTCCAGCACGAAGCTCTGAAGGTCCCGCCGGACCTTCAGAGTGCAAGTGCCGGTGACATAACTGGCTGCATTCAGGGTTGACTATCTCTTAAATGGTACACATACTTAATTTTACCTACGGGTAAGCCTTATTATAATCTTACCTGTAGGTAAAAATTACCAGGCGGGGTTTACTTCCTTTTTTAATAAAAAAAAACAATCACTTGAAGTTTCCTTTAGTCTAGGTTCACATTGCAGCGATTTGGCATGCGATTTGACATATCCGAATCGGTGCGACGCCGACTTTGTGGTGCCGTACTGATTCCCAGAAGTAGTTTCTGTATTACTTTTGGTGAATTTGGGGTACGATTTGTGTAGACATCTGTGCAGCAACCCACACAGATGTCTCTGAAATCACCCCCGAAGTCGGGACTGACATGCGGAAATGAAATCGTTCAGATGAACTCGCACGATTTCAATCCCGCTGTCAATGTGAACCTGGGCTAAATCTGAATTTCAGCAGGCAATGTCACTGAGCACCTTTATGCTCACAGACTTGCCTAATTTGAATTATTGCACAAATTTCTGTTTGTATGAACCCAATTTATTTTATCTTGGGTTAGTCATTTACATAAAAAAAAAAATTGGAATGTAAAATTGTGTAATATAATGTAAGGTCTGGCAAGCTAAACCAGTAAGGCCTCGTACACAAGACCGAGAATCTCGTCAGGAAAAACCCGTAGTTTTCCCTGACGAGATTCTTGGCAAGAAACTCTTGCCGCCCGAGTGTAGTGTCTTTCATTTCAAAAGAACCGCAGTTCTCTTGAAAGGAAAGAACGCTGTGACGTTATCGCGTACGACGAGCATGCGCTCATCACATTCGATCCCGTCGCCGCCATCTTGCTTCACCCTACCTATGCCGTGGAAGCTACCACGCATGCGTCAAAGTCATTTTGAGCATGCGCAGGTTTCCACGGTGACAGGTAAGTATACACACTCTCGGGTTTCTCATATGGAAACAGGCAAACGAGAATCTCGACGAGAAAAAAGAGAGCAGGTTCTCTTTTTTTCTCGTCAAGATTCTTGCCTGATTTCCAGACGAGAAACCTGAACGCCTTGTACACACGAATAGCTTTCTCGGCAAGAAGCAGTTTTCTTGCTTGTTTTTGCCGAGGAAAATGGTTGTGTGTACGAGGCCTAAGTTATTGTAAGGGACAAGGAGATTGACACACCAAAATTTGGGTTCTGCAGAAGATTTCAAAGGAGCATTTATTTTGGTTGGAGTAGCAATCAGTAGTGGGGGGCAGCAACAGCGGTAGGTGTATTCTTCTTTCTTTTTAGGTAGAGCATTAGTGGACATGGTTTAGTGTTGACAGGGTACTCTTATAATTTACCTGTTGCCTTTAATGACGAGACCCTGCCTAATTCATATGGCTATGTTTATATTATCATCTACGGTAGTTAAATACTCTCTTTTTCATGGCTATGTGTATATTGGCATGTGTGAGTTAATACACACTGCAAGATTGCTCTCCTCAACGTCCTGTACAAATTCCAATACAGTTACCTGCAGCTAGTAAAGAAGTGTTTTTTTGTTTTTTTTATTTCTAGTTGTTTGTGCATTCCACTTTGAGAAGTCCCAGTCATAAGGCAGCTGTCTATGAACTATCCATTTATCACATTTGGCTAAGGCTGCTAAATTAAGGTGACCAGATTTTTAAAATGAAATCCGGGGACATCTTTTTTTTTTTTACTAGTAATGGTGGCAATCAGCGACTCTATGCCCGTCGCCCACCTCACAACCTGACGAGTCTTACTCTCTGGGCCCCCGGCTACTACTGGGTGGGGAGCGGAGAAAGATCACTCTGCCAGGGAAGCAGGCAGGAGGCTGGCTGGGACTTGAGCCAAGGCAGAAGAACATGCGAGTGGAGCTGGATGGGCATGCACCCGAAACTGATGGAATATTCCCTCCACTCCGACCGACACATGATCATCAGAAAGGGGCACAAATAATGGAAAAAATACCCCCCTAAACTAGTAGGAGTAGCGGAGGTGGGGAGGTGCAATTTAGAATTTTTTTTTTATTTCTGCACTGACTGTCTTTGAAATTGCCCCAGCCCCTGTTCAAATCCAATCCGGGGACAGACTTGGCCAGGGGACAGTGTCCTCAAACCGGGGACTGTCCCCGTAACCGGGGATGTCTGATCACCCTATGCTAAATGCATGCGAATTGAAACTAACAAATGTAAAATTTCTCCTGAACACACAACCTGCATTTTCATTAAAGTTAAAAACCCAGAATAAAACTGAACAAGTATGACTGCAGCCTTGGTTGCACCTAAACCACAATGAGTACTGAAAGCATACTACTGATATATAAAGTAAAAATAAATTCCACCATGATTTTCCTTTATACTAACATTTCAAAATAACCAATGCTGTGCTTTTCACAATGTGGACATGAAGGTTTTGCATAACAAAAATTATATTAGCAATATAGCATGTTTAGTTGTATAGTTTTCCGTTTCAGACGTAAAAGAGGGATGGTTTGGGAGGCAAGAAGGATAGGGGGATTGGTTTCCAAATATTGACTGTCCCTCCAAAAGAGGGACTGTTGGGAGCCATTACTGTGCAGTCTGTTGCTCTCTGTAAGTAGCTATTGAAGGCAACAATTTATTCTTATTATACAGGATTTATGTAGCCAACAGTTTGCACAGCAATTTACAACATTTGGGCAGACATTACAGCTACAATAAAATTCAGTACAGGAAGAATTTGAGGGCCCTGAATGCTAGAGCTTACAATCTAGGAGGGAGGGTCAAGTGATACTAATGCCTCGTACAAATGGCTGGACTTTACGAGGAAAAAAGTCAGAGGGGCTTTTATTCTCGGAAAGTCTAGCCGTGTGGAGCCTCCATCTGACTTTTTTTGTCGGAAGTCCGACGGACCTTAGATAGAAAACAGTGGCTTTCTTCTGCAGAATAAATAAGCAGGATTTAAACTGTGTTTTGAAAAATAGTGGTGTCTATGATGTCATCTGGGTTTTAAATAACATGTTTGTATTTACTGTCAATTCTTTTTCTTACATGATGTAACATTACTGCACAACACTACCCCTTTACGTTATGTCTAGCTTTTATTGGTTCATGTGTTATAACAATACTACTTTAAATGCTGCATCCAATACTGTTACTCCCTCAAAAATGCAATTATCATGTAGATGTAGTAGCGTGTACTGTATATAGTCCACAGTATTAGGCAGTTCAAACAAAACGATGCATCGCTTAAAGCAGTGGAGTTTAGGTAAAAACTGGAAGTCGCAATCTGGGTGCCTAAGCTGTGGAGTCCTCCCATCCACCAAAAGTCAAGACAGTCATCGAGAAAGGACAGCTGGCAACTCCATAGTCCTCAAGTATTTTATTATGCTATACCAGTAAGTACACCTGTGCTGTATATATGAAAGACACAAGGGCTTCTCCACATCCTAAACCAACAAAGGAAGGAGAACAAAGTACACTGAAGAAGAGCATACATCTGGATATGTCAGCATATAAAGGCGTATCTGACTCTCATGCATTATGTATGGGGTTTGCCACAGAATGCTCTGTGGCTAACTGACATAGCATTAAGAAGTCTGGAAAGTGCCACAGTGTAGGGCCCAGTGTGTGAAGGCCACAGGCAATCTGCAGTTTACCAGTTCAGTAAGGTGAGGTTTGGGCATCCAAAGCTAGGCTGAAAAAATACCATTATGCTTCAGTCCAAAGGCTTTACTCACAAAGAGAATCTTCAGAGGCTGGGTCATACCAGAGGTCATGCCACAGCTCTGGACCTGGAAAGCTACACAGTACACAAAAGTTTGGAAAGTGCCGATAGCAAAGCCCTGAAAGTCACATTTGAGACTAGTACCCCAATCTTTAGTTGGAATTAGAGTTGAGCGGACACCTGGATGTTCGGGTTTGGGTCCAAACCCGAACTTTAAAAAAAAAGTTCGGATTCGGGAACCCGAACCTGAACCCGAACTCCGAACCCCATTGTAGTCAATAGGACATGGACTTTTTGAAAAAAAAATGCGCGGAGGCCCCCAGCAAATTCAATAACCAGACCCTTTAGGTCTGGTATGGATATTAAGGGGAACCCCGCCGTCAATTTAAAAAAAAATCACGTGCGGTTCCCCCTAAATATCCATAACCAGACCCGTTATCCGAGCACGTTGACCTGGCCGGCCGCAGAAAAGAGGGGGGGACAGAGTGCGCCCCCCCTCTCCTGAACCGCGCCAGGCCACATGCCCTCAACATTGAGAGGGTGCTTTGGGGTGCCCCCCAAAGCACCTTGTCCCCATGTTGATGGGGACAAGGGTCTCATCCCACAACCCTTGCCCGGTGGTTGTGGGGGTATGCGGGCGGGAGGCTTATCAGAATCTAGAAGACCCCTTTAACAAAGGGGACCCCCAGATCCTGACCCCCCCTGTGTGAAATGGTAATGGGGTACATTGTACCCCTACCATTTCACAAAGGAAGTGTAAATTCTTGTAAAAAAAAAAAACACCGTAGAATAAAGTCCTTTATTAATAAAAAATAAATAAAAAAACTCCAGCGGTGATAATCCACTCGTTCCCGGCTTCCTGCTCCAACGTTGTCCTAAAACAGCGACGGGTGCGGGTGATCTCCAGCGATGAGAAGATCCACCTATCCAGAGCGCAGCATCGCCGACCTCCTCTCACCGCTGGACACAGCCCAGCGAATGACGCGCTGAAGCTGTGACATTACTTATATAGGGGAGGCAGGGCCACCCGTCACGTGACCCTGCACCCTCTGACGTACCCTCTGCTACGTCACTGGGTAAGCCCAGTCTTCCCTCTACCGAACTCGAACTTTACAGTTCGGTGTGAAGGACTTTTATGCAATTGCCTATATGCTTCAGTTTAATTCTCTCCCTGCTATTTTAATGTCTGTGTGTTATGTGTAGAAGGTGATTTCATGTGGACCCGAGTGACTCATTCCTCTGCATAACAGACTGTTGAAATGCTATTGTTCCATCACCAGCCAGCTCTCTATTCTAAAGGGTAATTGATCTATTGTGTGTGTGAAGAAGACCTGTGTTTACCCTTAAGAGATGTGTATTGTATCGTCAGGCGAAATGATTAGATAATTGGCTCATGTTAATTATTCTGATTGCTTCGTTGTAGTAATTAACTTCACTGATGTCATTATCTAAAGAAATGTGTCTTGTTCCAGCATTAAGCTTTGGCTCATGTATGGATTATTCAGCGATTCCAGGGATATTCCTACTCGTGGAATATTGGGTGATTTTCTTTTATGGGAAGAAGGGAATGCTTGACGGGGATATTTTCTACTACCGTCACAACTGGTTGGCAGCAGCGGGATTTTCCCTTCTACTTTCCTTTACACCAGGATTCCAAGCAGACACTGGGAACAGTGAATGGAAGGCTGGTACACCCGGCTTAAAAGAAATACACTGAAAGAACTACTGGAAGTTCGTGGAAGGATTGCTAGCAACAAAACCAAGCGGGTCATCATAGCAGAATTAATGGAGCTAGACCAGGAGAACTTGGTTGCAGCAACACCAGCAGTACAAGAGATGGAGACACCAGTGATTCAGGAGGAGGAATCACCAGCCAACAAGGTAATGAGAGAGAAGCTAGCATGGTTCGGTCCGAACCCAACGGCGGATGTGGTGCTGAAAGTGATGGACCTGTTAGCGAAGGAGGCTAAACAAATAAGAGACGCAGAGCTACAGTTAAAACTGGCAGCAGTCCAACAAGCAGCCGCACATTCTCCAAACAGTGAGTACAGCACAGCAGACACAAGGAAGATTCCGTTTAGCGCTTTTAAAGCTTTTGATGAAAAAGACTGTGAAATTGATAACTACCTGGCAGATTTTGAGCGACAATGTAACCTGCACCGAATAGCTAGAGGAGAGTGGGTTTCAATATTGTCAGGCAAACTGTCAGGCAAAGCTTCTGGTGCTTTCCGGGCCGTGCCAGAGCAGGAGATCCATAGCTACGCCAGGGTTAAAGAAGTGCTCCTGGCTCGTTATGCAGTAACCCCAGAGTCCTACCGACAGAAGTTCAGGGACTCACGCAAAACCACGAAAGACTTACGTGGAATGGGCATGCCAGTTATCCCTGTCGGCCTCTAACTGGGTTAACAGCAGCCAGGCCACCACCGCAGAGGACATTTTGCAACTAATGCTCCTGGAGCAATTTTACAATCACATCCAGACGGATGTCAAAGACTGGGTGAGAGATCGCAGGCCCATGACTCTACCAGAGGCCGCTAAGTTGGCGGATGAATATGCGGATACTTGCAAGACGAACCAGGTCACACCACGGGTACAACCTCCACGACCAACGGTGCCCTCACACCCACCAGCCGCTAGATACCAACCTCCTAACAGACCGGTGACATCTAGCCCTCGCTATCCACGCCAGGAGGACAACGAACAACGCTGCTTCCGGTGCAAACAGCTGGGTCACTTCAAGCAGAATTGCCCCATGGACGATAACACCAGGTCAAATTGGTCTCGACCTGGGTACCGCCCACCAGCAGCAGCCCATTGTGTAGACTCGGCTTGGGATCCCCAGGAGCTGGGTCAGGAAGAACCATTGGGCACCCTTTACGAAGCCCTCATGGTACAATCTGTTATTACGGACAACAGGAAACACCATTGTCAGCTGGTCATGGGTAACGGAAAAACCGCCCGGGGATTAAGAGACAGCCGGGTGGGCGACAGCCATGAGCCGGAGGGGCCCTGGAGGGAGCTGGGCAGAAAGAGGCACCGCCGGCTACTCTCCAAGAAGAAGAGGTCCTGGAAGCCGTATAACAAGCTGACCTGGGAGGAGAAGAAGCGACTGGAGGAGAGGGAGTCGCAGCCGGCGTCCAAGATGCGGGCCGAGATGTTCGCCAAGGGCCAACCGGTGGCCCCTTACAACACCACCAAGTTCCTGCAGAAGGACTTTTCCGAGACCTACGAGAAGTACCACGTGGAAAGCCTGCAGGACATGAGCAAGCAGGAGCTGATCCGTAAGTACATGGAGCTGAAGAAGTGCATGAGCCGCATGGAGGAGGAGAACAACCGCCTGAGGTCACAGCAGGCCGACCCCCCCAGGCTCCATGAACTGGAGATGGAGCTGGAGAAGCTCAGAGGAGAACCGGCGGCTGCGGAGGGGGCAGGTGGTGGCTGACCTTATGGGGCACTGATCCAACCCCCCCTCCCCCCGGGCTCTGAGCACCAGTGCAACAGCATTTCAACACATATCAATTTTTATTTTTATGAATCTCCTGTGATTGTCACTTCAGAGTCATAACCTGCCCCCTCCCATAGCGGGACACCTAGATGGCGGCGCACAGACCCATCCGCCGTCTTCACACTGACTTCTGGTGACTCTGCAGATCGCACAAAGACTTGGGGACTGACCGGCGTGTGATCTGACCACCCGGTGGCATACCTGAGTCGGAAGCTGTTGCCAAGGGAGGTCAGTTACGCCACCATTGAAAAAGAGTGTTTGGCCTCAGTGGCATCTTAAGAGCATTATAGGCCCCCGGGCAATACAGTGCACTGGGGCCCTGTCTACACAATCGTGCACGAAAATTTACTGACAAAAATAATGAAATTTACTGGCAGAACCACTTTTTTTTACTGGCACTGCAAAAAAAGTACCTAAAATTACAGTTTTAGAAATTTCTTCATTGACATGAAGGTTAGGTTACTATAACCCAGCCTGCTCAGAGTTTCCTCTTACATCAGAGTCTGCAGGATTCCCCCTTACAGTGAAAGGGAACTCTTGTGCAAAGGGGAACGCTGCAGATCATGATGTAAGGGGGATTCTAGTGACCAGAGACCACCTTATATCAGAGTTCACTGCTTTCTCTTTACATCAGAGTTCCCACTTACATCAGGGTCCTTGCACTGTAAGGGGGAATCCTGCAGACTCTGATGTAAAGGGGAACACCAGGAACTCTGATGTGTGGGGCACTCTGGTTACCAGAGACCACCTTCCGTAGTAAAATACACTAAGGTAAGGGGGGGGTCACTAATATTTTTGTATTCACTCCCCCCTTACATCAGCAACCACCCGCCCCTTAGACTGGCCTGGCGGCGCTATCACTGACCTCCTCTCAGGTGAAACATGCACGGCTCAGTCAGATGGCTCCAGCATGGCTGCTCTGGTTTTATCCTACTGTCTCCTCATGTCTGACTTCTCCCGTGACCCCCATCCCGGCGGCGCTCCCACTCTTGACTCCTCTTCAGACTCTTCCTCAGAGACTGTAGACACGATACAGTTCTACAGTTCTGACCTGATGCTCTCCACAATTTTTTACTGGGGTCGCTGGGCTGGCGATGGGGGCCCCCCAGGCAAGTGGGGTCCCCGGGCAACTGCCCAGCGTGCCCAATGGAAAAGACAGCCCTGTTTGGCCTTGGTATGGGCACTCAAAAAGCTCACACCTTACCTTTATGGCCGGGCTTTCACTCTCATCACCGATCACAACCCCTTGGTGTGGCTTAACTGGGTTTCAGAGGACAACGCCTGTTTGCTACGCTGGAGCTTGGCCTTACAGCCCTATGACTTTACGATTCATTATCCCCCAGGCAAGCAAAACGGGAATGCCGATGGATTGTCACACCAAACGGAGTTAACCTCGGACTAAATGCTCTGAACCCGTCAACCCTACTGGACCAGGAAAAGTCCAACCGAGTTGCCGGAGCAGGGAGAAAAAGGGGGGCCATTGTGAAGGACTTTTATGCAATTGCCTATATGATTCAGTTTAATTCTCTCCCTGCTATTTTAATGTCCGTGTGTTATGTGTAGAAGGTGATTTCATGTGGGCCCGAATGACTCATTCCTCTGCATAACAGACTGTTGAAATGCTAACGTCCCATCACTAGCCAGCTCTCTATTCTAAGGGGTAATTGATCTATTGTGTGTGTGAAGAAGACCTGTGTTTACCCTTAAGAGATGTGTATTGTATCGTCAGGCTAAATGATTAGATAATTGGCTCATGTTAATTATTCTGATTGCTTTGTTGTAGTAATTAACTTCACTGATGTCATTATCTAAAGAAATGTGTCTTGTTCCAGCATTAAGCTTTGGCTCATGTATGGATTATTCGGCGATTCCAGGGATATTCCTACTCGTGGAATATTGGGTGATTTTCTTTTATGGGAAGAAGGGAATGCTTGACGGGGATATTTTCTACTACCGTCACATTCGGGTTCGCTCAACTCTAGTTGGAATGTTTAAAAAAGTTACTAACAAAGAAAAAATATATCCAGCTGAAACATTAAGTCTTTTTTTTATTTTTATTAAAGAATAGGCTCTTTTCCAGGTATATCAGTTACAGAGACAAGACAAACCATTTACCACTGACAGGAGCGCTTACAATGATCACCTTTTATTTATGTAAAACCTTCATCTCAAAAGGAAAATTTGGAGTTCAGATTCTTAGGCCTCGTACACACGATCAGTCCATCCGATGAGAACGGACTGAAGAACCGTTTCATCGGTTAATTGATGAAGCTGACTAATGGTCTGATGTGCCTACACACCATCAGTTAAAAAAAAACATTGAGTCCAACGCGGTGACGTAAAACACAACGACGTGCTGAGAAAAATTAAGTTCAATGCTTCCAAGCATGCGTCGACTTGATTCTGAGCATGCACGGGTTTTTAACCGATGCTTTTGCATACTAACCGTCGGTTTTGACCTATCGGTTAGGCGTCCATCGGTTCAATTTTAAAGCAAGTTCTATTTTTTGGACCGAAGGATAACTGACCGATGGGGCCCACACACGATCGGTTTGGACAGATGAAACGGTCCTTCAGTCCGTTTTCATTGGTTTTGACTGATCGTGTGTACAGGGCTTTAGTGGTCTAGTGATCTAAATATGCTAGAAAGTCCAACATTCCCCTCCTCCCCAGACTGAAAATGCTGATGTCCAAAAGGTGCCCCCTGTTTTTCATCCAGAGAATTGCAGACAAAATGCATTTTTCAAGGTACTACTTAGGTATGATTAACATTTTTATATGCTCCCTATAACATAGTATCTGTACCCTTTGAGTTCAGATGCACTTTATTATGTATCTATAAATATAATTTAATTTTTTTTGCATTATCAGTGTATAAAAATCATGTACTTAACATACAGTATTGTACAGTGGAATTAATCAAAAACTTGCACGGGACCAAAACCGTGCAAGCATAAAAAACATAACCATGGTTTCTGTTTCAAGCAGTTGTAAACAATAAACATGTTTTACTTAGCTGCTTCGTTCAATGGTATTGCACAGAGGTGTCCCAAACTTCCTCTTTTGCGGTCCCCTGCAGGTGCTCTCTGCTACTTTGCTTCTCCATGCGCCCCCATAGGAAGCCGCTTCATACAGTGGTATACCTGAGGGCTTGCTCCCATACCAGGCTGTGTGTGACCATAGACACACATAGCGTGGCTAAGCCCCGCCCCCACTCCCTCCTCACAGGATTTGATTGACAGCAGCGAAAAGGAGAGCACCGCTGCAGACGGGCACAGTGTTGGATCGAAAATAGGACTCAGTTAAGTATAATGGGCATGAGGGGGCAATACAATTGCTGGGATATTTAGCAGGAAATGCATTAGGGTAAATGCTTTTACAACCAGTTATTTTAAAAAAAAGTCTGCTTTAAAACACATTTTAAGGGTGATTATAATCATAAAACATCTATTTGACCTAGATGCCTCAGTTATATTCAGCCCCTTGCCAGCCAATACATTTTGCTTTCTCCACTACTTGTTTACCTCATTTATTACCATTATTGTTGTATTCCCCCATTTAATAGCACCTGCTGTCAATTGTGTTATTCCAGAAAACCTTGTTAGGCGATTATGTTAGATCTGGATGATATAAAGTTTAGGTGGAGATCTCTTACCATTATGTTAATCCTTTTTTTATTTATTTTGTATTTTTCTTATGATTGTGAAGTACAACAAAATGTGTCAGTGCTAAAAACATAAAATAGTAAATGGTATATATTTTTTTTTTACATTGTCTTTTTGCCAGGCTTATACAGGAAGAGAAGGAGACTACTGAGTTGCGCGCAGAGGAGATAGAGAGCAGGGTTACTAGTGGCACTCTTGATGGATCTCTGGGACGTTACCGCTCAGCTAGTTCTATTCCAACTTCTGTCACCACTTCTACTCTGGCCAGCCCCTCTCCACCCAGTAGTGGACACTCCACCCCACGCATTACCCCCCATAGTCCAGCTCGAGAGGGCGAGAAATTTGTGAGTATTGTTTTCCTCCTAAATTTTCTATTCTAGTAAATGTTTTAAATCAGTTTTTTTATGTTTTCTCAAATTTCATCACTAACCTAGTGTTGGCTAAAAGAAAAGGAGACTTGGCCCTTTTCCAAAAGACCCAGGTCCTTTCCCACCCTAACATTTGCAGGGCACAAGGCCCATCTAGTGTTGTCAGTCATGATCCCACACCTCCTAATTATGTTTTCCCCAAACCATTGAGGACTTTAACTAAAGCCCTCAATGGTCTAAAGATCTAAAGCTTTCCATTACTTTAAAAACGCACAAAAACGAATATTGTAAATCTTTAGGAACCAGGTTTCCTTCCGCTTTCTGCCCAACATTTCTTAGAAAGCTTTAGCCTATATTTTATATGGCTATCTCTCAAAACAAAGTTGAATGTGCCCTTATAGCCTTCTGGTGCAACCTTCCCTTTATGTGCACCCTGGCGATAGGTAACACTATTGACAGACACCCCCTCCTTCAGAGTAAACTATATGATGCACCAGACAGATTCCAAATCAGGTTCCCACATGTACAATTATATATTCATTTTCACATTGCATTTCGGTTAATTCTACACCTTTAAATCTAAATGATCTTTTCAACGTTTGTAAACGTACTTAGTAAAGATCCCTGCACATTTACTTCCTTGAATTCTGTGATGCGTATTCACTATACCATGTGAGTAGGCACTGTTGTGTCACACATTTCATAGAGCCTGTCTTCTGAACTACAGCGGTCCTGAGAGGAGGTCTTTCAGGAGGCAAAGTCTGTACAGGATTTACTGCTTGCAGACAGCAAGGCAGTAAGCTGAAAAGCAGGCAGAGAATTCAGAAAATCATTGACAGAGATGGCCAGCAGACAGCCAGCACTTACAACATGAAAGTATTATTTATTTATTTTTACTAACGGTATTGTTTGTATTGCTATTACAAAGTTGATGAAACCTGTGATCATAGAATTTCTCAATTACCACTCAGGATATTTCCCTTCAAATTCAAACTCATATACAGAATAGTTTCTCTGTAAACTTACACTCCTTCTCTTTCCCAGTGATTCAATGTGATGCCTAAAATGCAACCTTATAAAATCATCTTATTCAAATAGCTACTTGCCAAAATCAATTGCACAAAAGCAGAATAAAATAATTACATAATCTATCAACCCTTGCAGAGAGTGAATGGAAATTCCAGCTTGCTAACAGACATGTGACAAATATGCTAGATTACTAGATCACTTATACACAGTGAAGGCTGAAACATTTTCCGCTGGTCTAAGCCTAGATATTACTCTTGTGCCAACAAACCAGCCTCTAAGTTGACAAACAGATCTTAAGTGGATGTAAACCTGAAAAAATGTTTTTTTAATTAAAGTTTGCACCTTGTACAGTATAGGATTGTGCTGCAGTCTTGCCATGAAGAGTTAATACAGCTCTAAGCAGTCCTATTCTCTTTTTTCCGTAAGATAAAAACTGACACATAGAGAAATAGGAGTCAGTTCTTCCTCCTTGCTGTGAGTGACAGTTGATTACATATCAGATCCCCTCCTACTTTTTTCTCCATCTCTCCCAGGATTGGCTGCTCCACACCTCAGCATGATTGGGTATGCTGAAGTCATTTGGTGACTTTTCTGGGTTTTGTTAGTGATCATAGCAGAAGTTCAGTGTAAGAAATACACAAGAGAAAATGCATGTTGACAAGGAGAGTGTAGAGGTGGGTTGGGAGTCTACTGACATAACGACTCCACCCACAGAGCTCCGGACAAGAGACCCACCCACAGAATCTGCAGTTTTTCAGTTCTTATAACAGACAGAGGGTTAACATTTGACAGGTAGGGATACATGCAGGAGGCATGTATATCCTTATAGATCAGCACTATGGCAGTAGTTTAGAAAGGATGAGAGTGGGTTTACATCCACTTTAAGTCTACTGCAAAGACCCTTTCCTCAAACAGACTTACATTGGCAATCTCGCCTCTGATCCATTCAAAATAGTTTCTGTATTTGCAGTCTCACTACCCACTATAACCATGAACCTTTTCCAGGAAATAGGAAAACCATTTTTAAAACTTCACTTTTCCCACTATCTCAGTGGAGATAAGAAGTACTCAAGACATTTACAGACTCTCATACATAGGGATAAGGGAGGGTTTGTCCTTGGGCACCAGGCTAGAAATGAAGTTAGGAAAGTAGTCCATCTTATCCATCTGCTACAACAACGCAAGGTTCCTTTCACCATTCCCCCCCCCCCCTCAACATTTGACTATAATAGGTTTACTTAAAATATATTCTCTGTAAATGGGGTTTCAGGGGATCTATTTTTTTGTGGGGTCACTTTTGGATACATTGGGGCATGAGGAAGGCTGCCCGCTTTCTCTTTATTTTTTTTATCATCTTGGCCTTGAACCTTTGGTGATTGCCATCAGGGAGATTTGGAATGTCTTGGGGTCACTAATGCAGTATATAAATACAAAATCAGCCCTTTTACAGATATGCCTTCATGACTCTTACTAATCCCCACATATCCCTCCCCAACCTTTGCTGTGCTCGCAATCAATTTGCCCAGTTCTCTGGTCTCAAAATATTTCGACCAAATCCACAGCTCTGAATGTTTTCCTTTCACTTCAGCATCTTACATGTGCTCTCATTTTCTTACACTTGAATGTATTCCCCTTGTGGGACTTATTGGAAGTCCCCCACTGTGCCTATATTGAGATCACTGCCTTTCTCTGGCTTCCATGTGCTGCTCAGCCACCCTCTCTTAACCCCAGATGCTTCCTAGGTAAAAAGGTATGGGACTCTGTTATTCTGGTAAATGAATGTCTCTTTTGCTACCCGTATTACTGATAGCTAATAATCCCCCTTTTATCTGAAAATTGGAGAAATACAGTGGGGATTGAAAGTTTGGGCACCCCAGGTAAAAATTTGTATTAATGTGCATAACGAAGCCAATGAAAGATGAAAAAATCTCCAAAAGGCATCAAATTACAGATTAGACATTGTTATAATATGTCAAAAAAAGTTAGATTTTATTTCCATCATTTACACTTTCAAAATTACATAAAATAAAAAAATGGCGTCTGCAAAAGTTTGGGCACCCTGCAGAGTTAATATCTTGTACTGCCCCCTTTGGCAAGTATCACAGCTTGTAAACGCTTTTTGTAGCCAGCCAAGAGTCTTTCAATTCTTGTTTGAGGTATATTTGCCCATTTTTTGCCCATTCTTCACTGTATCTGCACTTGGATAGCCAAATGTTCTTTTTATTTTTTTCACACGGCTCTATTGTAATTGGCTTTTTAGGTGCTACTGGTTATCTTTTGTATCTACACCTGTTTAACATCACTATCCCAAAACACCCCTTAATAGCCCTGTTATATCATAGTTACATAGCTAGTCTGGATTGAAAAAAGTCCATCTAGTTTAACCAATAAAAGGGAAACTAAAACCCATTCAATTTGCACCAGCAGTGGAAAAAAATCCTTCTTGATCCCCCCAAGAGGCAATCGGCTATTCCTTGGATCAACTTTACCTATACATGTTAGTATCCATATTATATACAGTACATTTAGGAAAGAATCCAGGCCTTTTTAAAACAATCTACTGAGCTGGACAGAACCAGCTCTTGAGGAAATCTATTCCACATTTCCACCGCTCTAACTGTAAAGAAACTTTTATATATTTAGAGATTCGTTTTTTTTTCTTCCAAACATAAAGAGTGCCCCCTGGCCCTCTGTGATGACCTTAAAGTGAATAACGCAACACCAAGTTCACTATATGGATCACTTATCTATTTATACATGTTAATCATATCCTCCCTTAAAGAATAGGTCCACCTTTGTAAAAAAAATAAAATAAATGCACATCTTTTTAAAGGTAAAAAATGTGCATTTATAATTTTTTTGCATTAAGAGCATGTAAAGCATTGCACAAGTAATCAGCGACTCGCTGATGCCTTGCAGATCTCCTGCACACTGTCAGTGCATCTGCTTACCCATACATACCGTATGGATAAGCCGATACTTGCTGACAGGAAGACGCAATGAACTACCACAGCACTCTACAGTGCTGTGGTAGTTCATTAAGAACTACAAGTCGGCAGCCGGCTGTGTCAAAAACTGACAGCTAATGTGGTGGTGGGGGGGGGGGGTTCAGCGGGAGGCGGCTGCACCACTGGGAACTATGCAACATGTTTTGCCCAAAACTGAACTGCATATTCCAGATATCTCTCTATCATACCATTCCAGGCCATACCATTTCCCAGCAAAGCTTGCCATTTTGTTTCTATATTTTCTGCCGTATATTTTTTTTTATTACTTCCTGTGGAAATTTTTAGTTTTTAGCCTTTGAAGTCTATGGATTAAAAACAAAGTAGTAGTTCTGGGAGTGAAGATGGCCCTAAAGTTAGAGGGGCTTTTAAACTAGGCAACGGGGGGGTCCAGAGGTAGATATAGTCACAGCGGAACATATTCCAGAGGGTAGTATTGGGGGCATTAGTGGTAGGTTGACTAAAGCACCTAAACCCGAGGTAAGTATAGTAACAAGTCCTATTTGCAACCCCAGCTCACCCAATATAGTATGCAGGGATAGAGAGGGTAAAAAAGGGGGGGTATGCCTGTATATCAAAAATTATGTACAAGTGAAGGTGAGAGATGACCTCACTAAGGGAGCAAGGGAGGAGGTGGAATCCTTATGAGTAGAGCTACAAAAGGAGGAGGAGAAAGTAATACTGGGAGTATGCTATAGGCCTCCTAACCATAGGAAGGAGGCAGAGGTGGACCTCCTATCACATTTTGGATTAGCGGCAAGGAATGGGAAAGGAATTGTCATTATATTGGGGGATTTTTATTATCCAGACAGACTGGGTGGAAGAAACCACGCAATGGGAAATAAATTTAAAAGAGCTAAAAGTCCTGGGTGGCTTAACTCCAATGTAAAAATGCATATAAAAGCAAAAGGAGAAGGCCTTCAAAAAATACAAGACTGAGGGATCATCATCAGCATTCTAACTTCACAAAGAATGCAATAAAAAAATGTAAGGGTGCAATCAGGGTGGCTACGATAGAACACAAAAGGCACATAGAGGAGGAGAGTAAAAAAAAAAAATCCCAAGAAACTCTTGTTATAGAAAAATTAATAGTACATAATTAATAATCAATAATCTTTTTTTTCCGGGGGTGTGGCTTGACGCTCGGCGTGAATGGCCGCATAGAGAGTGAGCTCCGCTCTCACCCACAGCATGCACGCTGTACACTGATTGACCCGTGTAAACCTAGCAGACTTCTTTTCTCTTTTGATGCTGCTCCGAGTTTAGCCTGATTCAGCCTCACTAAGACACTCGCTTTGACCCGCTGGGACACCCCACAAGCTGCCTGCTCGCTGCCATCAGGTGTCTTTACGGACCCATCAGCTGCTACTCTGGCTTAGATATCCTCTGACACCCGCTGTGAAATCCTCTGGGACCTGCTGGACACCCGGGACATCTGCTCTGTTTTGTCCTTCTGACCCATGCCTCTGACCCATGCTGACCCATGATGAGACATACCTGAACGCTGTCATCAGCTACACAGCCATTCACTGACCCTCTGATCCCGGCTAGATGCTGAGCAGACCTCCGTGTGAAACATCGCTCTGACACTGCTTTGATCCTGCATGAGTGAGTAAAGACGCTGGATTCGATTCTGTCTTGGCATTCACTGTGACACAGGCTGAGGTTTGCTGACCCCTGCTGGAACCGGGACATAGCTGCACGCTGGTACATGCTGCTCACACAGCTGCATATTACAGCCACAGCTCTGCTAGTAAAGCATAGCATATTAGTATTACAGTTATAACTTTATAAAGCACAGTAAAGTGTCACATAAAGAGCCATACAAGAGCCATACATGCCATATATTCCAGTATCCAGTATAACCCATTATATATAATTATATATAATCCATCGATACCAGTAAAACCATATATACTATAGACTATAGTATATAGTACTTATACGGATCTGGCCCAGAGATACGGACGAGATACGGTGCAGGCTCGGATTCAGTGCAGACCCCATGCAGACTATTGTCTAGATATCACTCAGACTCTGCTGTGACTCAGATATATTCCCATCTAAATTATTTATTTCTAGAACATGGTCAAAATTAACCCACCGCCTCCTTGCTTACCTGCTACTCGCTCTTCTTCAGTGCCGCGATCACAAAGCATCCCGGACCTGTTTAGGTCCCGTACAGTTGCCCGCAACATAGACGTCCTTGGCACCGCAAGTAGCTCAGGCAGCACAGATACCCTTACAGATACTTCAGGAATTTCAAGCATCCAGGGCACGTCAGATATTTCTAAGATGGCCTCTGGCGACAAGGTTCGGGAGGACACAGAGGATTCGCATACAACGCTGGAGGATACGGTGAGGCATACCCCCTCCTCTGATCATGTGTTGACTTATGCTGATATGACTGTGTTTGTGGATGATATTAAGCGTACTTTTGCGTCTGCTATTACCGAACTCAAAACTGATATGTTAGTGTTAAATGAGAGGGCTCGTACGGCCGAATGCCTGGGTCAAAAAAGAGACACTGCAATCTCTCGATTGGAGTCGGTTTCAAATGTCCATACCGCCCAATTAATTGCTGTAAACCGACACCTGGAAGATTTGGAAAATAGGGCCAGGAGGCATAACATCAGGGTTAGGGGGGGTACCAGAATCAGTCATACCTGAGCAAATCGCACCCACCTTGTCCTCCATTTTTAACAAATTATTGAAGAAACCAGCGGATAACCTAATTGATTTTGATAGAGCCCATCGGGCACTTCGTGTGCGCCCAAATGAATCAGCGCCTCCTAGGGACATTATCTGCTGCATTCAGAATTACAAGCTTAAGGAGGACATTATGGCACATGCGCGTCAAAACGAGTCGATTTTTTTCAATGAGCAGAAGATTTCTTTATTTCAGGATCTTTCACCCATTACATTGGGAAATCGTAGAGCCTTGCGCCCTATATTGGAAATACTTAGAGAGCATAATCTCACCTATAGATGGAAGCTCCCTTTTGCTCTCTCGGTTAATGTGGAAGGGGTATCCCACACCCTTAAGTCCCCGGATGACCTATCGCAATTTTGTGAAGCCCTTCACTTACCACCGGTGGACTTACCAGATTGGTACAGGGAATTTAGGTTCCCGCTAGACTCCCCTAGCCTACCTGTCACACAACAATTAACTTTGACTACACAAGTACCAAAGAAGGGGAATTATCAAAAGCATCAGGGTGTGGACCCCGAAAAACAAGTCCAGGTGACCAGAAGCACGAGGGCAAGAGAATATACTTGAGATGTAATTTTCTTGCTTCAAGGACTCTAGATCTGTAAGGGAAAAGAGAAAGAAAAAGAGCAAAAAAATTTTTTTTTTTTTGTATTATGTATTTTTTATGTATTTTTTGTATTTATTTATATTTTTTTTTTTTTTTTTTTTTTTTTGAAAGTGGAGGAAAAGAGAAAAAAAAAAAAAAAGAGAAAAAGAGCAAGAGAATATATCTAAGATGTTACTTTTTCTGCTTCAATTACTCTAGTTTTGTAAAGAGGGAAAAGTAGAGAAAAAGGACTTTTTTTTTTTTTTTTTTTTTTTTTTTTTGTTTACTATATTTCTGAGCTTGCCCATTTGTGGGCCCCAGAGATAAATATAGTTCCCTGTTGGGACCATTTTCCGCCTACTGTGCAGGACCTGAGGGCATCTAATATGTGTATAATGGTTAATGTGGTACGAGTGCTCTCTGCACTTTTGGGATGCGGAAATTTAGTTTTTCTTTTTTTTTTTTTTTTTTTTTTTTTATTAATGCATGTTTTGATAAATTTACGGGTCATAGCTTTATAAAATAGGCTTTCTCTAGGCTGCGGGTGGGAGCAGTTGCTTTTCTGTTATTTTGACGTATTAAACAAATTTGGCTTTCTTTGACCATTTCACGGGTCTCTCCCACGTACCCCACACTGTGTCTACCCCGGGGGTTCACAGGGTTATCTATCTTCGGGCCTTGTACCCCGGGTTAGACACAATTGGAGGAGCCCCTCTTCAGTGGTAGAGGAGTGCTCGATTGGTTAATTGTATATATCTACCCTGTTCCTTCAGGAGACTTTTTCTTTGTTTTTTTTGTTTTTTTGTTTTTTTTTTGTTTTTTCTCCCTCTGTTGTAGGTTGGGGGTCTATTGACATTGTGCTGAAATGGCCTATTCCTCATTAGGAGAACACCCTACCCTGATCTCCCACAACCTAAGGGGCCTTAATATTCCGGAAAAGAGGGTATCACTTTTAAGAGAATTAAAAAAGGCTCAACCGGCTTTTGTGTTAATACAGGAGACCCACTTTCTATCCTCCTCTGTCCCTAGATTATTTGATAGACACTTTCCTGAGGTATACCATGCGCCAAACCCTAACTCTAAGTGCAAAGGTGTATCAATTCTGTTGCATAAACATGCAAACTTTAAAGTGTCCCAGCAATACAAGGACCCTAAGGGGCGATTTTTGTTCCTCAAGGGAATGTGGCATAATAAAGAGATTACCCTGGCCAATGCTTATTTCCCTAATTCAGGCCATCTTGCATTTTGTCGTCACTTAATAGACGAATTAAAGGGCTTTGCCACTGGCTGTATTATTTTGGGTGGGGATTTTAATATCCCACTGGTACCCCTACAGGATACTTCTAATGGCAAGTCTAGCATCTCATATTCTATTATTCAGAAAATTAAATCACAGCTGAACTCTTTGACTTTGGTGGATGCTTGGCGCCTGGTATACCCGACGGGCAGAGACTATACATATTATTCTCCGTTACACAAAAAGCACTCCCGTATCGATTATGTGTTTATTTCACAACGTGATTTACCTTTGCTCCAGGCAGCCAACATAGGCATACAATCCCTTTCGGATCACTGCCCGGTTTCGATCTCTCTTTCACAACAAGATAGGCCTTCTAGACCATGCAGCTGGCGGTTGAATTCCACTCTATTGACGGATCCCTTTACCAGCCAACAAATTCACGAGGCGATCAAATTATACTTCCAGCTTAATACTACAGAGGATATGTCACCTCTGACGATCTGGGAGGCTCATAAGTGTGTCCTACGTGGCGAACTTATGCGCCTAGGTTCGATTAAGAAAAGAGAAGCTGAAAAAGCTATCTCGGCATTGGCGGAAAAAATTGCCTGTCTGGAAAGCCAACATAAGCAATCACATTTAGAGGCGCTCATGTCAGAAGTTTCAAAGACGCGGGAAAAACTTAACTCCTTACTTAATCTCAAAGCAAAACGTATTCTCTATCTCAAGAAGGGCTTTCATTATGAACATGGGGATAAGTGCGGCAAATTCCTTGCAAAAACCCTCAAAACAATTTCTTATGCACATTCTATCCTTTCTATTAAGACCCCTAAGGGCCAACTTATACAAAAAACGGACCAGATTGCGGCACAATTTCATGCTTTTTATACTAAGCTTTATAATCTCCCTGTGATACATAAACCTGCAGAGCTTCAAGGAAATAGAGAATCCATTTTGCGAGAATATATCGTGGAGAGTGGCATGCCTACTTTATCCTCGGATGAGAGCGATTCCTTGGAAACGCCGATTTCAGAAGAAGAACTTATGGCGGCAATTAAGACTCTAAAACCGGGTAAGAGCCCAGGCCCGGATGGGTTCACGGCTCATTATTATAAAATTTTTATAGACACCCTGAAAGCCCCCCTCCTCCGTGCTTTGGATTATATCCGAACTTCTTCACCAAGCTCGAGCACTTTTACAACGGCATTTGTAACATTGATCCCTAAACCAGCGAAGGACCCTACTGACTGTACAAGTTACAGGCCGATTTCTTTGTTGAACTTGGACTTAAAAATACTAGCGAAATTAATGGCTTCCAGGCTGACACCTTTCCTTTCCAAACTTATAGGCCCAGAACAGGTGGGATTCATGCCAGGAAGGGAAGCACGGGATAATGTTATAAAAGCCCTTAATTTGGTTCATTATGCACATACCCGGGGAATTGAGGGCCTTCTCCTCTCAACCGATGCGGAGAAGGCCTTCGACCGTGTCGCCTGGGACTATATGTTTGCTACCTGCAGGCATATTGGGTTGGGATCGCACATGATGGCGTGGATTTCGGCTTTATATCATAAACCTCGGGCACAGCTTAAAATCAATGGCACCCTTTCAGAAGCAGTGGATATAAACAATGGCACAAGGCAGGGATGCCCTCTTTCCCCTCTCTTATTTATTTTATCTTTAGAACCTTTTATCCGCACAGTTAATGCAAACCCGGAGGTACAAGGCTTCCAGATAGGCCAGCGTGACTTTAAAATAGCAGCATATGCGGATGATCTTTTATTTTTTTTGACACGGCCTCACGACTCCATCCCGAATCTTTCTAAAGCTTTTAACATTTTCAGTTATATCTCCAATATGAAAATTAATGATTCTAAATCGGAAGCCCTTAATCTCACACTGTCATCTGATTCCTTAGCGAGGGCACGCTCTTCCTGCTCGTTTAAGTGGGTAACCTCATCTATAACCTATCTAGGAATCAAATTGGCGGCTAACTTTGGGGATATCTATAACATCAATTTTCTATCCTTGCTAAAAAAAATCCAAGTAGATCTTAAAAGTTGGACCTCTAGACCCTTTTCTTGGTTTGGAAGAGCTGCCATACTGAAGATGGTAATTCTACCTAGAATTTTGTACCATTTCCATACTCTACCTATTCCACTCCCAGGTTCTTTTTTTAAACGACTTCAGGCTATTGTACGCACCTTTATTTGGAAGGGGCTAAAACCTCGGATAAAGTTGGAAACGCTTTCAAAATTTAAGGAAGAAGGGGGTATAGGCCTGCCTGATTTTAAACTCTATCATTCTGGGATACATTTAGCTAGAATCTTGGATTGGAACTGTCATAGGGGGCAGAAGGATTGGGTTACATTGGAGGAAGCTTCCTCTACATTGCATCTTAGATTCCTACCTTGGACTCCTTGGGGGAAACTCCCGCAGAGCTTGCGGCAGCATCCCTTGGTGGGGTCCACGCTCAGAGTGTTTCACATGATGATGAAACATCATAAATTGTCCTCATGTCCCGGTCCGCTCACCCCTATTACTCGCAATCCGGATTTCCTGCCTGGGATGGACCTGCACTTTTCTGCACCCACGGACCAAACAATGCCCCTCTTAATGATACATTGTGTTGAGGCTAATACCTTAAAATCCTTTGACTCCCTAAAAAGAGATGTAAATCCCCAGAGCACTCTTTCATTTTGGACTTACCGTCAGCTGCATAACTATATACAGGTTTCCCAGTTTAAAAAACAATTCTTTAGATCAATAACTCCGCTTGAACAAACTTGCCTGACTGGAGCCCCGGTTCCGAGATCTACTTCTCTCACATACTCATGGCTCCAATTAGACAGGGGGGGGATAGCGTCGGGATTACAAGTACAATGGGAAAAGGCGCTCAAAATAAGTTTTACAGATAAGCAATGGAAACGTGCCTGCATTTTTGCCCATAAGTGTGCGATTGGCACGAGAATGCAGGAAATGTCGTATAAGCTTTTAACACAATGGTATACCACTCCGGATAAAATTAAAAAATGGTACCCGTTGACATCGGATTCTTGCTGGAGATGCGAGCAAGACTCGGGCACCATTGTTCATATTTGGTGGGAGTGTCCGTGTCTGAGACCCTTCTGGGACAAGGTGTGCGAACTGATCAAAGCCATTACAGATACCACAATCTCTCTTACACCTGCTTGTTGCTTACTCCACATTGCGGACTGCTCCATGCAACATTATAAAAAATCATTGACTAGACACCTGCTGAATGCAGCGAAAGTTTTGATTCCCAGGCACTGGAAATCGAAGGATATTCCTTCCATTCCGGAATGGTTTAGCTCCATAGAGAACATCCACCAATTGGAGGAAACGGTAGCAATTGCCAGGGAATCGTCGGAAAAATTCAATCAGACGTGGTCACCTTGGGTGGCGTTCAGGTATTCTGATCAATACTTACAACTCGATATGGGATGAGACTGCTGTTTTGGCTTTGACCATTTCCTGCTCACTCCTTTTAGTACGTAGAGACCTTAGAAGATCCGTTCATTACGGTGTCTTCAGCCCCCCTTATTTATTATTGTTTTTTCTTTTTTATTGTTTTTTTTTTTTTGTCTTTAGTATTAGCTAGTAGCGGGTAAATCATAGATAGTGATGTTTTTTTCTCTGCTTTCTTTTGATATAGGATATAAAAATTGCCTATATTCAGAGTATGTATTGACATTTTGTGATTATGTGCTACTGTGCGGTACTTAGGTACCTTGGCTGTATTTGGTACTCTGATTTTTCCTTTCTCTAATAAAAAAAAAAAATTATTATTTCAATAATCAATAATCAGTGAAATATTAATATCGCACGTAAATAATTAAAATAAGCTATAAAAACCCTTTTGTCTATATAAAAATTAAAGCAAAGAATAGCGCTGCGAAAAAGAGAAAAATATTACATTTATTGATACAGAGAAGAAACTTGTATTACTCCGATATATACAACCATAACATAACCGATAACACCTTTAAAACCAAGATGATATCCAAGGCACACAATTATACAAACAGTAAGACGGCTAAAATGGATACATCAGTAAGCAATACCAAGTTGTAGAGAGAGAGGGAGAGAGACAGAGAGGGAGAGAGACAGAGAGGGAGAGAGACAGAGAGGGAGAGAGACAGAGAGGGAGAGAGACAGAGAGGGAGAGAGACAGAGAGGGAGAGAGACAGAGAGGGAGAGAGACAGAGAGGGAGAGAGAGTGAGAGAGGTATAGAGATAGATAGAGAGAGAAAGGGGGGGAGAGAAGGGGAGAAGGGGTTATATCACCACGCCTGGGTCAGCTCATCCATCATCCTTCAGTCTGCCCTCTACTCCAGCTAGGACATCATACACTGATTTTATACCCCTCAGGCCTCGTACACACGACAGAGATTCTCGGCAGAATTCGCAGAGAAACTCGGTCAAAACCCGGATTCTGCCGAGAATCTCTGTCGTCTGTACAGTTTTGGCTCGATGGAGCCGCCGAGGAACTCGACGAGAAAATAGAGAACATGTTCTCTATTTTCTCGTTGTCCTCGTTCTTCTATGGGAGAAGCCGGCCCGCCGAGCTCCTCGGCGGCTTCATCCCAAAACTCGACGAGGAACTCGACGTGCCAAGCACGTCGAGTTCCTCTGTCGTGTGTACGGGGCCTGAGACTACACATTTTCCCTCCAAATAACTCAAGTTTCCCGTTGATACGATTGGATGACTTATGTTTCTTTTCAGAATGACACATAAGGACCCCCCAGTGTGCATCCCCCTGTTATCACATCCTCTTGACATAGGAACTGTCTTGGAGTTTGCATATTTATCAACAACAAAACTTCTCGTGTGAGCACTACCTCATCCAGTTCCCACACTTTGCATATTACAGGACCCCTGGCTTATGGAGACACCGTGTCTGTCCGAGCTCTATACACACACACCTGGTATACACAGGCAATCTAACTGTGTGTTTTTTAATCAGATAGGAGATGACAGGAACTTCTTTTAATACAATGAGGGGGCATTTCCTATCACATCCCCCCCCATTGAGGTAACATCCATATGCTGACATATGGTCAAAAAGATGCTCCTCAGCTCATAGAGTAATCTAAAGACAGACCCAAATCACATTAATAATAAAGCCTTTTAAAAGAAAGACATATACATCTTCAAAAAAACCTTATAAATATGGATATGAAAAATCTCTACCACAGTTCCCCCTGAAGTTCATTATTGAACTTATATCCTCCTTCAATGATCCGGTACCCACCCACAACGGCCCAGAAGCCCCGACCCTTCCCCCACCACCACTGCGGCCTCTTCCTTTCTTGAACTCGCCGTAACTCATCAAGGTAGACTTGAGACAGTCCTGGTGCCTTTGAGACTTCAGATCCGAGCCCTGAGTGTCTGTACTGCAATGTTTCATCGCCCCTCTGCATTGGAGGAGTGGAATTCCAACATTGATGGCGGGATCTTTATATATTTAGTCCTGTATCTTGGAAAGATGGTGTTCTGATTGTCACCATTGGATCGGACCGCGAGACAGCACTTTTTCAGCATGATGAAGGAAAGTTTAGGAGAGTCTTATTCATGGCACGCTTGTCTTCAAAAAATGACTTGGTTGTCGTTGCTTCTTCAGGTGGTGGTTGGGTGGGCCTCCGGACAGTCATAGAAATATTACAAAAAGGGAAAGGAGAACGTCAGTGTACGGTTATTGGAGGAATCTCAGACAGGAGCAGTGGGGTGGCTTTTATGACTATAAAGCCGTAGGTAGACTAGGGGAGGTAGAATTACTTTAAGACATGAAAACCTGGATGTCCAGGGATACAATATGGCACTGGCGGGCAGGAATGCTCACGCGCCTTAAAAACAAAATGATATGACTGATGTCCTAGTTACATTATCCTGAGAAGATGTATGATAGAAGCCAAAAATAAAAACTTAGAGAGCATAATATTAAAGGAGGAAAGGAAGAGAGGTGAGTAATGAAAAAGAATAAGGAAAAGAGGAAAAAAATAAATAAAAAAATAATAGACATACAAAATAAAAACTACAGATTCAATGCTGCTCCAACCAAGATCTCCAGTTTACATTCCACTTTAGATTGTTAAAGAGCACCGAATCGGTATCCAAAAAAAAACTAATACCTAGTTGCCCTGCCAACTTTAGCTGACAGCGAGAAAAAAAAATAATTAAATATTGTTCCGTTAAAAACGACTCCTCTCTCATCCTGGTAATCAACAGGTGAACATGACCATGGTCACTTTAAAAATTTACAAGTCGGGTTGAAAACATAAAAAATAAAAATATTAAAAGGAGCGACTAAAAAATGGTTGCCAACAAACTTTTTAGAATTTAGTCAAACCCGACTGTACTTCTTACTAAAAAAAATTTAGAGGCCCTTCCCCAAACCAAAGAATAATAACAAAAACAATATATAGTTCTCCAACAAAAGGGCAATTAAAAAAAACAATGCATTATTTATTTATTTTTTCTTCCAGGTCTATGCACTACTCCCCCCTTCAGGTGGAAAAAGTTCAAACCTTTTGGAACTTTTCTCACCTGAATGGAATGAGAGAGAAAATGAAAAAAACTTCAAAAAAATTAAAAGTAAAAAAATTATAACCATAACACTTCAGGGCGAAAAATGAGAGAAAAAAAAAATAAAAAAAAATATATAAAAAATAAAAAAAATTAAAAAAATAAAACTGATAAAAATGAGAAATGAGAAAAATTTATTAAAAATTACTAAAAATTGAAATAAAACTGAGAGAGAAAAAAATGAATAAAAAAAATAACTTTTACAAAAATTAAAAAAATGTATAAAAATGAAAAGTAAAAAATTGTAATGGATAAAAATGAATAAAAAATAAAAAATAGAAATAAAAATTACTAAAAAAATTACATGAACATGATAAAAATTTAAACTAGGAGTATTAAACAAACGGTACATTTGTACTGGTCTGGATTGGAACAGGCTTCCTCAGAAATTTGTTTCTGAGTTAGTGGCTTTTCTGTTCCTTGAGAGAAGATACCTCATTGAGGTGCACATTCTCATAGTTTTGGCGTTCATTCTCCCGATAGTAATGCACATCATTACTTGCATCAGGGAGTGCAATAACGCTACACAGATTAGGACAACAACAGGGTGGAGCAAAATGTTTAGGAAAGCTGAAGTGTTAGGACTATATCCAAATATACTCTCCCACCAGGAAATCTTAGCGTCTGCCTCTAAAGCGTGGGATACTTGGATCAACTTATTTTGATCATGGGTGAGTCGTATAGTGGTTTGTTCCTCAGCATCTCTTAGCACATTTAATATTTCATCCTGTTGTTCAAACTCTACCAGCCAAGCCTTTAACTCAGCCCCCAAATCCCCGAGGAAGTTTCTGTAGATGTATGGGGGTGTCAGGTTTGATATCAAGCCTTTTCTCTGGGGTAACAGGGGTACGTCCTTGTGTCCCGGCTATATCTATTCCCAGGACCGGGGAAGATGTACAGTAAACTCCCTGAGGTAATGTACCCCGTTGAGTACAGTTCAACCCGTAGGCAGAATATAGGGCATCATTGGACCTTTGATACCAGCACCAATACCCTTGCCCCAAGTATTTTACATAAGGTTGGGACAATTCCTCGGCATCCAGGAGACACGACCCTCCCTTGTGCCAGCATTGTTCTCATGATCCTATCCTGTTTCCCTTGTGTTTAGGCTACTCAGGACAACACCTCCTGCTCCTAAGGCAGTATCTATTAGGTCTCTCTTTGCTCTAATGGGGGAATATTCTAGCCCCCCCCCCATATGTCCAGCCAGGCGCTACCCTTTCCAGGAAGCCTACCCCACCTCCACCTAAAATGTTCTCTCAGCCAGCTCCATGTCCGATAATTCCCAGCAGTTATTACATTTGTTCCGCCCCCTCCCCTTAGCTTACAAACCCCTTGAGACGGGCCTTTTTATTCACGCCTTTCACAAACTGTTGGCACCATTTAAATCCTGTTGCCCAAAGTTTAACTACCTATCTTTGACTTCCTCCCCGAATCCCAACGGAAGTTTCAGTAAGTGCAATGGGGATGTCAGGTTTGCTTATAAACCTTTCTTCAGGGCAACTCGGGGTGTAACCCGGGGTTCCGTCTATATCCATCACAAGGACAAGAGAATAGGTACAATAGACTCCCCGAGGTAGCGTGCCCAGCTTGGTACAATTCAACCTAGTGCTGATAACCGTGCATCATTAGACATGTGATACCATCATTCGGTATTGAGTCCAACAGCACATATACCATTGAAACAATGACAAAACCCACAAAAACTCCATCCCTGTGACTTGATTTCAGTGACCATGCCCCACTACCACCAGGTAGGTCCAAGGAACACCCTAGTTCCATGACTAACACCCCATCGGTATCCTCTAGGACAAAGAAACAAAACTCGCCTAGGTGTTTCCTCACCCGTAATGATCTCCCCATCCAGAACCCACCGTGAAATACCTTCCCAACATTCCTCCTTCACCACCGGGTATTGACCTGGAATGCAAAAGACAACGTGGTCACACTTCTGACAGGGGGAAATATCAACCTGCTCTCAGCTTCCGTACCCTCTGATCACATGTGGGTCACTTAGCCCCAAATGCACCAAGATAGAATCCCCAGTCAGTAAGCTCATTGATGCCAACATATCTACAGACCGAGTCTGCACTTCCGTATATGGGATCATACAGCACCTCATCTCTCACAATCCAAACCAGTACAGCCCATCCCGGCATTTGACTACCATTTTGGATTAGTGTACGCGACGAGTTTTGTCAAAGTCTTACTGAGTGGTGATGCTAACTCCTCAGGCTACCGCCCATCATACAGAGCTTTGTACAATCAGCCTGATACTGGTCAATAACTCCACCTGCCCCTGCAAGTACGCCAGAGCCAATGACATGTTTTTGTCCTATACCCTATCACACTCTCTTCCAACCTCTTAACATGGTCGATAAAATCGTGAGCCATATTAAACTGGGTATTTATGTAACTCTGTTGCATGTTGTCACAACTGTCACCAATCTCTCAGAGCAACAAAGCCGTGCTTATTGTCTGAAGCCATGGCTGCGGGTCTGTTCCTCAGGAGACCGCTGTCCACTCTATTACTAACACCCATCCCAGCTCCTATTCCCCCTATATAGTGCTGAATACACCCCTCCTCTGTTGGGTTACTCCTCAGAAATAAGCGTCCTGCGTGAACCTTATGCTGTGTCTGCTCATCTCTGGGAGAAAGCCACTGGTCACTTAACAATCACTGGATTCCGTGTATACTCAGCACATACAGGGTAATAGTCTTATCAACCACTCTGTACCCTGTTAGCCCGCGTGTATTCCCTTTATTTAACAGGGCATGTTCCTGTATGTAGTTACTGTCATTACTTGTGCAGGGATTCAACTTCTCAGGTGAGACATCAACTAGGTGTACCTCTCCCATGTCCAGTAACCGAAAGCTTCTTTCTAGGACTGTTAAGCTTGAGACACTGCCTCTACGAGGAAGTTTTCACCCCATTGATGTATCACCTGGCACCCTCTAGTTTGGCCAACAGACACCCTATTATGCATAGGTGCCAGTCTCCTGGGTACCTGCACCACATACATTTATATCATACTAGTCACCCATTCCAACATTTCTTTCAATTCCAGTCTGGACTCACAACCCTCAGAACAGGATGGACTCCAGGGTGTAACCCAGTAGAGTCTGATAGGATAGTACCCAAATTAACTGTGGTATATGCACAGAGTTCAGTCCATGCCCAAATTTCCTTCCCTGCCCTTAGGGATGAGAATAGAATGAGTTAGATTTTTCTAACCCTTCCCTGATATGTAGCCCAGGGCCTCCCAATGTGTTCTTGATTATCTCCAGCTCTATAGTGATTACTGTATACAATTACCCACCTCCCGCTCCAAAGACAGTCGCCATTGAGCCTCTTTTAAGTATGGGAAATAGTCTGGATACCCGGATTGAAAACCACCTGCCACCAGGTACACCCGATCCCTCATAGAGGCTGCACACTTTCTCCCTCCTCTATCAATTCAGTAATTAGACTATGTTATCCTTAACCCCTACAAAACAAACTGCCTTCACCATTCAGACAGGACTCCCATGAAAGACAGGAGTCTACTGCCACCCTGGGGCACTGATCTTCTTGGCATGCAAGTCACAGACCACCAGTTAAGGTACACAAGTAATCTAGGATAGAAAGGACACCTATGGATATTAACCGAGGAGAATACTGCATGCCCACATATATATCGGAAGTGAGGGCCCCTGGAACAGCCAAGAGCTGGTATCACCCCATACAATCTTCCTGCACGCCTTTTCTCCAGACTCAACCCTAAAACTATACAATACGAGGCCATACCTATGCACTTTCAACTCGTATGCCACCAGGCAGGCCCTCGTACTACATGTCTGCCGGTAAATCTAAAAGAAACTGGAAAACAAGAATTGCATAATGTGTATCCAGCTCAAGGCAACGGGTGCTGACCAATAGACTAAGAAAATTCCCTTGTAGCACTGAGGCGCCGGGATCACTGAACAGTAGGGGATACACGAGCCGACCAGTGTGCCTGGACACACACAGCTATTCATTAGGCAATTGGTAACAACTAGCCACCACAACTGACAAAAATAAAAACTCTAGGAGAGAAAAAAAAAATAAGTGTTGCATGGTGACACGAAAGGAAACTGTGAACTTCATTTGGGGACATACAGATAGCTAGGGACATTAGCATAGCTTAGCCTGAGGCAATGCAACCTTGTACAGCCAGGCTTAACAGCGGGGGGGGAGTTTAAGCAGTCCTAAAACACAAGTCTAGCCAAAGTAGCATCAGGCTTTTACCTATTAGATCTATGGAACTACATGTGTCAGCATGGCTAATCTTCGGTAATAAGAAAACAGATATGCCACGGATCTATGGCCGATCCATTTCAACCTCTGGAGACTACCCCAAAACCCTTTTACCACTAAGTGTGGTACCCCTGAACGCTACTTAGCCTAATATATGTGTTAGAGTGCCAACTATCCCTCAATTTTTCATAAAAATCTAATACGCGGACCTCAGTTAGTTGGTTCTGCTACTCAGTGGATCAGCACATGTAACCCCCACTAGGTGGTCCAAAAACATAGCCAAATGGACTGACCACTAGACGTTCCAACTAGATAATGGTCATGAAAACCTAAACCTTGTGAAACCCGACCGACTGACCAACATAAAGATTTCCTCTTATTCTGAAATCCTGAAAATCCAGTTATCGATTCTGAGGAATTAAACACAAAATAAAAGTTAGTAATAAACATTCAATTTTTTCTTAACCTGGAAACAAAAAAACAATGGTTATATATCTGTAACAAGACATTGGCATATAAAACACAAATATTCATTACTATATATTACATAAACCGTGCACTTTCTTTTAAAATACCAAAAATTGTTGAGCTCAACGTTTCATTAATATGTATTACTATAATACATATTAATGCCATATGGATTTTCGTTCTATGGTATACCAATAATTCCCCCCCAAAAAAATTCACCATGGTAGGAGGAAAAGGAATTAGCAACTCGTAATAAACCTTTTAACGGTTCCATTTATTAACCAATCATAATACTTCATCACAACGTTTTCGCAGAACCTTCTGTAAAGAAAAACAAACAACTTTTAGTAAATGCCCTTTTCAATTCACCATTACAGAATGCAGGCTCAGGTCGTTTGCAAGTCAATAAGATCTTTTTTCCACTCTCACAGACCTAGAAAAAAAAAGAGGGGGGGTAATTTGGGCTGTTAGCACTGAGTCAGCAGCTGAGAACACACGTCACACACAACCTCGCAATCCATGGATCTCACGCATTTCCGCACAACACATTTAGCTAGGTCAACTATGACCTCAAGACCTTACACAGATCCATATGTTCTATACCCTACTTAAACCCATAACCTCTGTTCACTTCTCTGGGGATGTGGATTCCCTTTTAAAAATACTCACCTCATCAGTTCTGTTATCCTACCATCCCTGCCCTCCAAGCATCTCGCATTTCTCTTAAAAATACAGTTTCCAGTCTGGCGATTCCCATCATTTATATATTTCACAACCCAAGGTCCATATTTATCTATCATTTCTTCCCTCGGAGTCAAGTGGTAAGGTTCCCCACAGTTCGACTTCCTTTCCAAAGCGATTTGATTTCCCATCTTTTTACGGACGAAGGACTTTGAGCTGATCCCGCAACCCTTTTAGGGCGCTTATTCCAAAGCTAGCTACACTTTGACATGATTGGGTCGGCGGGTACCTCCCCCGTCCACCTTTACCGATTTTTTTTCACTACTTGCCAGAACAATCCATGTACTGATTATAGTCCTTCAAAAAATTAGCCCAGAGATTTTCCAAACCAAACGGTTCAACCTCCCCGCAGACTTTCCAAAGTATTCTAAAAGAAATGCTTACTATACCACAGGGTTAAGCCTGATTAGACCCTATGATGGCTTGTACTAAAGGAGGCAATCTTAACTGACGAACACCTAATTACATTATGATTTTTTTTTTTTTAGCAGTTACCATATAGCCAGTGTTTCCAGATTCAATTACACCGCTTACAATCCCCAGTTATTTGTTTAAACAGAGGAATAGATTCACACACATCCAGATAATTCAGTGTGATTTTAGTCTCCATTTCCACTGATGCAATTTGCCATGCGACTTTGGACCCAAAGTCGCATTACAACTCGCAGCCCATTGATTTCAATAGCACCCATTCCAATCTATGTGGCTCAATGCTGCAGCGACCGATAAAGGTACCTGCACCATTTTGATGCGACCTCTGGATCAAACAAACGCATTCAAAGCCACACCACAGTTGCATTAAAGCTGCATTTCCAAATCGCACTCTGAATCAGGCGACATTGGAGTTGCACCAGTGGAAACGCAGCCCAAAAGCATAGGTGCTGACGAAACTGAAAATTAACTTTTGTGAGATGGATAGGGAAGCTTTGCTCAACAAGAAAAATCTTCATTAAGCACCTACCATGGATCTGGACTTTATCACAGTATACAGCAACCAATACCAACAATTGGAAAAGATCTTCAAATAGTATTGGCCCATTTTGAAAGAGCACAGAACTTTAGCAGTGGTATTGCCATCACGACCCATACTCACCCACCGCAGAGCACCAACACCACGAACACACCCCGTCCACAATGCACTCGATCCCCCCAGGGAAGCGAACACCCATCCAGAACCTGAAGGACTCCACAGACGCCAGAGATGCCCACTGTGCAAAACAAATAAACCCCAGCCCTGGAGACAAACCACCCCCAAGTCCCATGTCCACAACAGAGAACCCCAGACAAAACAACTCACCACCTGCAATAGCACCCATGTGACCTACGTCATAGAGTGCCCCTGCCGACTCCAGTACGTGGGCCGTACCACCAGACCCTGACGTGTAAGAACACGTGAGCACATCAAAAACATACATAATGGATTCCCAAAACATAGTCTCTCTAGACATTTTGTGGAAAAACATCATAAGGATCCATCCTGCCTCACGTTCTATGGGGTTGACCTTATTAAAGACCACTGGCGGGGGGGGGCAACAAAAATATGCAGGTCTCACAAAATGAGACCTGTTGGATACACAGGTTGGGGTCTCTAGCCCCCTAGAGGCCTCAACCTGGATATTCATTTGAACTGCTTTATTTCTAAAAAAAAAAAAAAAATTTATCACAAGTCACTTCTCTCTGCTGGCCTGCACAGGGTCCTGACTTTATTCATTCATCTATTTCTCCTACTAACGTGGAGGTTTCTTGGACACCAACTATTGGTGGAGGTTCACCAACTGAGTCACATAGGTTTAATAACCACTACACCCACACCTTATTGAATATTAATCATTATAGCGGCGCCATCGCCCCACTGTTTATTTACAAAAGCATAGGTGTGTTTCACTCACAAAGATTGGCCTAATCTCATTCAAAGGGTCAACTGCATAGAGGCACACTGGGCCAGATTCACAGTCAGCGGGGTAAATTTGTGCGGGTGTAACGTATCCGCTCTACGTTACGCCTCTGCAACCCAGACGGGCAAGCGCTGTATTCTCAAAGCACTAGCTCCATAAGTTGCGGCAGCTTAGCGCGAATCAGCAGGCGCAAGCCCGCCTAATAAAAATTTGGATCAGGGGGGCGTGTTTTTTTTTTTGTAAATCTACTGTGACCCGATGTGATTGACGTTTTTGCCGAACGGCGCATGCGCAGTCTGTGGAATTTCCCAGTGTGCATTGCTCCAAAGTACGCCGCAAGGACACCATTGGTTTCGACGTGAACGTAAATGACGTCCAGCCCCATTCACGGACGACCCACGTAAACCACGCAACTTTCTCTAACTTCGCCGCGGGAACGACAGCCATACTTAACATTGGTACGCCGCACTTTCATTCTATATATATCTACATTATTCAAAATCAGTCTCATAAACACATTCGCATAGACAAAAAAGAAAAGGTTAAGTTCTGAAAAGTTAACTCTCCTTTCACACGGGGGACCATTTGTTATAGAAAAATTAATAGTACATAATTAATAATCAATAATGAGTGAAATATTAATATCGCACGTAAATAATTAAAATAAGCTATAAAAACCTTTTTGTCTATATAAAAATTAAAGCAAAGAATAGCGCTGCGAAAAAGAGAAAAATATTACATTTATTGATACAGAGAAGAAACTTGTATTACTCCGATATATACAACCATAACATAACCGATAACACCTTTAAAACCAAGATGATATCCAAGGCACACAATTATACAAACAGTAAGACGGCTAAAATGGATACATCAGTAAGCAATACCAAGTTGTAGACAGAGAGGGAGAGAGACAGAGAGGGAGAGAGACAGAGAGGGAGAGAGACAGAGAGGGAGAGAGACAGAGAGGGAGAGAGACAGAGAGGGAGAGAGAGTGAGAGAGGTATAGAGATAGATAGAGAGAGAAAGGGGGGGAGAGAAGGGGAGAAGGGGTTATATCACCACGCCTGGGTCAGCTCATCCATCATCCTTCAGTCTGCCCTCTACTCCAGCTAGGACATCATACACTGATTTTATACCCCTCAGACTACACATTTTCCTCCAAAAAACTCAAGTTTCCCGTTGATACGATTGGATGACTTATGTTTCTTTTCAGAATGACACATAAGGACCCCCCAGTGTGCATCCCCCTGTTATCACATCCTCTTGACATAGGAACTGTCTTGGAGTTTGCATATTTATCAACAACAAAACTTCTCGTGTGAGCACTACCTCATCCAGTTCCCACACTTTGCATATTACAGGACCCCTGGCTTATGGAGACGCCTTGTCTGTCCGAGCTTTATACACACACACCTGGTATACACAGGCAATATAACTGTGTGTTTTTTAATCAGATAGGAGATGACAGGAACTTCTTTTAATACAATGAGGGGGCATTTCCTATCACATCCCCCCCCATTGAGGTAACATCCATATGCTGACATATGGTCAAAAACATGCTCCTCAGCTCACAGAGTAATCTAAAGACAGATCCAAATCACATTAATAATAAAGCCTTTTAAAAGAAAGACATATACATCTTCAAAAAAACCTTATAAATATGGATATGAAAAATCTCTACCACACTCTTTAAGTACATACATAGTAAGAAAGGGAGGTCAGATCTTATTGGTCCCATAAACAATGATGAAGTGGATCTGGTTACTAAGGATGGATAGATGGTATAGGAAGATGATTTACATTCATAGAGGGCGCCCACAGAAGTTCTCCAGTGTTTGGGACAGGTGGCTGGAGGATGGGAAACTTGCACGGTATGAGTCTCTGGCAGGTGGTGGGGATATGTGGAAGGTGGGTGACGCGGGTGGTTTGGCACATGTGTTAGATATCTGTTGTGTGTAGGGTTTCTTATTGTGAAACGCGTGGCTTGAAACGATATGCGAGCCTGAATTGTACACTGTATATCTGTAAAAGTGTGTCAGATACTGATCAATGTCGATCAAATGCCTAACATGTATGTACCTCTGCTCCAATCTCTAATTTTCTGCATCTCAATAAACTTGGTTTTGAAGTTAAAAAAAAAAGGATGGATAGATGGCGAAGATTTCGAATTTATTCTTCTCCTCAGTCTTCACAAGGGAATCGGGGGGGGGGGGGGGGGGGGGCTTTAGTAACCAAAACTGTAATATTTATCCTCATGACATGTCACAGAAAGCACCCTCATGCCTAACAAAGGACAGAATTAGAAATAGACTTGAAAAACTTAACATTAATAAGTACCAGATGGCTTGCACCCGAGGGACCTTAAGGAACTCAGTTAAGTAATTGCCAGACTATTGCTCCTAATTTTTTTACGAACAGTCTACTGACTGAAATGGTGCCAGCTGATTGAAGAAAAGCCAATGTAGCGCCAACATTTAAAAAAGGGCCAAGATGCATTCCTGGGAATTACAGACCAGTTAGCTTAACATCAATTGTATGCAAGCTCTTGGAGGGGATGATAAGGGACTATATACAAGATTTTAGTAATGACAGCATTATCATTAGCAGTAATCATGAAGAATCATTCTTACCAATCTATTAACCTTCAATAAAGAGGTGAGCTGCCAGATAGGTAAAGGAAGGCCCATAGACGTGGTGTACCTGGATTTTGCAAAAGCATTTGATACAGTTCCCCATAAATGTTTACTGTACAAAGTAAGGTCCGTTGGCATGGACCATAGGGTGAGTACATGGATTGAAAAGAGTGTAGTGATAAATGGGAAGTACTCGGAATGGTCCAGGATGGAAAGTAGGGTCTATTGCCTTTTATTTAATCTGCACCTGCCTGTGTCCCTTCTCCCCCCCTCCCCCCCACTTTGAGCTTGGGGTGTTTGCAAAACAGCTTGTTATGTTGATTTGCTGGTGTTTTTTCACTGCTTCATTTGTCAGTGTAAGAATAGGGGAGGTGCTGCAATGTCTTTGGTCTAGCCTTAGTGGGAACTTGGGAGCTCTATCCCCATGGGTTGGACAAGCAGAGATTTAAGGGCGGGGTTAGCTGTTCGGTGGTCACCTGAGCTTGAATCCCCTGTGCACATGTGTACATATATATTTGGGAGCGCACGCGAGAGAGGCACCACAGACCACCTAGGCTCTGAAGAAAGGGGTGCGCCCCAGAAACGCGTCAGCCGTTTAAGGGGCGTCCGATCCTCTCGTCATCAAGTCCCACCTGTAGGAGCCAGGAGAGCCAGTTTGTTTGTCAGAAAAGCATGTATCTATGCTTGTTTTGTGAGTAGGACCATTGCTTTTATTCTATTTTAATTAATAAACATTTTTATTACAGTATTGCACTAGGTCAGTGCACCCTCCTTTCTTTCTTTTTCTCTGTAGCCATACAAACACCCATTGTTCTGAGAAGGGCTGCAAGACTATAGACCTTGCCTTAAAGATTGGACTACACTACCCGTGTTTAGCAAAACACCAGAGCGCAGGAGATTTCTGTAAAAGTAGAGTCCCCCATGGTTCTGCCCTGGGACCAATCCTATTTAATTTATTCATAAATGACCTGGAGGATTGGATAAACATCTCAATCTCTGTATTTGTGGACCATACTAAGCTAAACAGGGCAATAACTTCTCTGCAGGATGTGAAAACTTTGCAAGAAGATCTAAACAAATTAATGGGGTGGGCAACTAATCTGCGTAGTAAACTGCGTAGAGGGTTCTTTACTGTAAGAGCAGTTAGGATGTGGAATTATTTTCCACAGGCAGTGGTTTCAGTGGGGAGCATCGATAATTTCAAAATCTATTAGCTAGGCACCTGAACGACCACGGTATACAGGGATATACAATGTAATACTGACATAAGATCACACACATAGTTTGGACTTGATGGATTTGGGCATTTTTTCAACCTTGACTACTATGCATCTATGTAGATTGTAATATACTGTCTTTGTGCACAGAATCATGTTCCTAAAGAAGAAAGCAGGGATGAGAAAGCTTTGATGCAGAGCGAGACCACACCTCCTTTAACACCACGGGCTGTACGACTAGAAAGGATGACACAGGCTCTTGCTCTTCAGGCTAACTCTTTAGAAGATGGAAGAGAATCTCGGGCAAGGTAGGAATTTTCTTTTCAATGCTGGAATGCTTGCCCTGATGCCAAGGCCAGAAACTAAAACTGGCATGTGTTGCATTACCTATAGCTGCCCCATTACCTTAATCCAGAGACAGTCTGAAGTCAGGCCAGGCAGCAATTCAGAGATTAATATTTTTTCCAAAAAAATCATCAGTAACAGGGGTATTTGAAAGGTAAAGCTTGGCAGGCAGGAACAGCAAGGTAAGGCAAAAGATAGGGAGCCAGGCAGCAAAATGCTGTACAGCAGAGAGCAGCAGGGTGGTGGGCTGCAGAGCAGTAGCCTGAGTATTTCTCACTGTCTTAACATTCCCCCCCTCCCCTTGGGTGCAGACTTCTCAAGACTGTGGGCCAGATTCTCGTAGATCGGTGTATCTTTGTTCCGGCGTAGCGTATTCTATTTACGCTACGCCTCCGCAACTTAGACGGGCAAGTGCTGTATTCTCAAAGCACTTGCTCCGTAAGTTGCGGCAGCGTAGCGTAAATAGCCCGGTTGTAACCCCACCTAATTCAAATTTGGACCGGGGGGGGGGGGGGAGTGTTTTATGTAAATGTTATGTGACTCGACGTGATTGACGTTTTTCACGAATGCGCCGTCTGTGGAATATCCCAGTGTGCATTGCTCCAAAGTACCCCGCAAGGACGTATTGGTTTCGACGTGAACGTAAATGACGTATAGCCCCATTCACGGACGACTTACGCAAACAACGTAAAATTTTCAAATTTCGACGTGGGAACGACGGCCATACTTAACATTGGTACGCCGCATGTACGCCACCATATAGCAGAGGTAACTTTACGCCGGGAAAAGCCTAACGTAAACGGCGTATCTGTACTGCGTTGGCCGGGCGTACGTTTGTGAATTTGCGTATCTAGCTGATTTACATATTTCTAGGCGTAAATCAGCGTTAGCGGCCAGCGTAAATATGCAGTTAAGATCCGACGGCGTAAGAGACTTACGCCGGTCGGATCTAATAGAAATCTATGCGTAACTGATTCTATGAATCAGGCGCATAGATACGACCACCCAACTCAGAGTTACAACGGCGTATGCGGAGATACGCCGTCGTAACTTCGTTGTGAATCCAGGCCTATACATGCAGACTTGTAAGCAATTTGCATAGACAGAGAAGGCAGGAACCCAGGGGTTTTTCCAGGAAGCCTTTCAAATTGACAAGACACTGGTTCATATTGCTGATTCTTCTGGAGTCCAAGATGTGCTCCAGTTCATACGCCCCTTGACTGTTGCCAATCATTGGCCATTGAGAAGAAACAATGGCATCTTGCTGAACCAGCTTTAGATGTAAGACATATAAAAACGTTAGGGATTCACATGGAAGTTGTCATACCAAAAGAAATAACGCTATAACAACCGATGAATCTGGCGGACAGTTTTTAAATAGGAATCTTGACTGTTTAATTCTTTGTGAAGAGCAAGGCCTGATAATTGACCCTAATCTGAGGGGCATGGGAGCGAAGGTGATATGTGGAGTGTTTCTGGGAAGCAGAACTGCACAAAAAGCTAACCTGAATTTTGCTACAAAATTTGAGAAAATGTTTGAATGCCACTTTTGGTATCAAAAAGATCTTGTGTCAGAAATGTCAGAAAAGCAACAGGATTTAGGATACACAAAAGACACAGTAGAGAGGAGAAACTCCAGTAGAGGAATTAAACCAGTTTTATAAGCAAACTCAGCCAGAAGAAGAGGAGATCAGTCTCTGATCATTATCATTAGTTTGGAGGTGATAAACAGAAGAGAAATATGGGTTGATGCCAATAAGTACAGAAAGTTTTCCAAAACAAACTGTGTGCCCCTATCCGAGTCTACGTATCTCATGAACAAATAAGAAAGCCAGCAACTTGGAGGAAGGAAGTTTGGTCATTAAAACAAAGTGGACCATTTTACTGAAGCTATCCACCATTATCTAGATAAACATATGCCCATCTGAGCAAGGTAAATCCACAATAAAGTTCATAGCCAGATGATTCCAGGGACACTAAGTGACTTGCAGGGGAAGAAGAAGATTGGAAGGTATAGCCCCCAAGGACTTGAAACAAAGTGGATAATTTTACTGAAGAAATCCATCATGACCCAGATAAGCTTATACTCGTCTGGGGAAGGTAGATCCAGAATAAAGGGAGGTATGCTTAGTGACTGGCAGGGGAAAAAGCAATTTGGAATGTATGGACCCAAAAGACTTGGAATCAGCACAGGTCCCACAGACTTTGACATAGAAAGTGGAAAGTGTCTAAGCAATAGCAGAATGCAAGCCATCTTGGTTTCATGTGCTTCTGATGGAAATTCCAGCCTGAGGTGAAGAGTAACAAATAGCTTTCCCAAATTTAAGTCTGTAGGGACATCAGACTGTGCATCTGTTTGGAGACAGATAGATCAGGGAAGAAAATAGTGATTAGGGATGAGCCGGAGACCCCCCGGTTCAGTTTGCAGCAGAACATGCGAACAGGCAAAAAATGTGTTAGAACACGCGAACACTGTTATGCCGCGTACACACCATCACTTTATGTGATGAAAAAAAAAACATTTTCTGTGAAGTAAAAAACGACGTTTTTGAAACTTCAATTTTCAAAAACGATGTTGCCTACACACCATTGTTTTTTCACAATGCTCTAGCAAAGCGAGGTTACGTTCACCACGTTTTTCCATTGAAGCTCGCTTCATAACTAGCTTCTGGGCATGCGCGGGTGTAAAAACGTTGTTTTAAATGTCGTTTTTTGCTACACACGGTCAATTTCTGTGAAGTAAAAAACAAAGTTTTGAAAAACGACACATAAAATTGAAGCATGCTTCAATTTTTTTTTTTGTCGTTTTTCACAAGACATAAAACGACGTTTTCCCCCACACATGGTCATTTAAAGTGACGTTTTTAAAAACGTCGTTTTTTTTCATCACATAAAGTGATGGTGTGTACGCGGCATTAGGCCCCGTACACATGGTCGGACCAAACCGATGAGAATGGACCGAGGTTCAGTTTCATCAGTCCAAACCGACCGTGTGTATAGCCCATCGGTCCAAATTTTTAAAACATGCTTCAAAACCGAACCGATGAACCGCTGCCCGATTGGTCCAAACCGATGGTTAGTACAGAAAAGCATCGGTTCAAAACCTGCGTATGCTCAGAATCAAGTCGACACATGCTTGGAAGCATTGAACTTTGTTTTATTCAGCGCGTCATGTGTTTGCTGTCACTGCGTTCTGACCTGATCGGTTTTTGGAACAATTTTGTGTACGCACATCAGACCATCAGGCCACTTCAGCGGTGAACTGATGAAAACGGTCCGTCGGACCATTCTCATCGGTTTGGAACAACCGTGTGTACAAGGCCTCAAAGTATATGGGACACGAACATGATCATTTTAAAGGTTAATATGCAAGTTATGGTCATAAAAAGTGTTTGGGGACCTGGGTCCTGCCCCAGGGGACATGTATCAATGCAAAAAAACTTTTTAAAAACTGCAGTTTTTTCGGGAGCAGTGATTTTAATAATGCTTAAAGTGAAAAAATAAAAGTAAAATAAGAAAAACAAGTAAGAAATATTCCTTTAAATTTCATCCCTCATTGGTGTCTATAGTATGCCTGTAAAGTAGCGCATGTTTCCCGTGTTTATAACAGTCCCTGCACAAAATGACATTTCTAAAGGAAAAAAGTCATTTAAAACTGCTCGCAATACAGATAAGTCATTTAAAAAAAAGGCATGGGTTCCAAACCAAAATTAAGAAAAAATAAATAAAAAATGCATGGGGGTCCCCCAAAATTTCATACCAGGCCCTTCAGGTCTGGTATGGATATTAAAGAGGAAGTAACCACCCACCCCCCCCCCCCAAAAAAACCTGCACAAGAAAGGCATAATGAGCTAGTATGGGCCTGGTATGGAATTTAGGGGGAGCCCCACGCATTTTTTTTTATTTTGGTTCGGGGTTCCCCTTAATATTCATACCAGACTCAAAGGGCCTGGTAATGGACTGGGGTTTTTTTTTCAATTACTTGTATCTATTGTCGGGACCCGACAATTCATTAAAGCCGCGAGTAGTCTTAAAGAAATGATCCTTTAGAAATTTCATTTTGTGTAGGGACTGTTATAAACACGGGAAACATGCGCTATTTTACAGGCATACTATAGACATCCCCCAGGTACGAAATTTTAATATTTCACTTTTATTGTTTCCCTTAAAGCATTATTAAAATCACTGCCCCCCCCCCCCCAAAAAAAAAACTAAACCTATTTAAAACTTTTTTTGCATTAATACATGTCTCCTGGGGCAGGATCCAGGTCCCCAAACACTTTTTATGACAATAACTTGCTTATTAATCTTTAAAATTAGCACTTTTGATTTCTCCCATAGACTTTTAAAGGGTGTTCCGCGGCTTTCGAATTTGCTGCGAACACCCCAAATTGTTCGGCGAACAGGAGAACAGCCAATGTTTGAGTCCAACTCATGTTCGGCCTGAGCATAACGCTCATCCCTAATAGTGATATGCTGTAGATCTCTAATTAATCTTAAAAAAAAATAAAAATAAAAGTACCAGTGAGCCTGTCAAGAGTTAAGGTTTTTGACTGTCTTGATGTACTCTACATTCTTGTATTCCGACACAAATAGATGGCAAGCCCCCTCCACCCAATGACACCACTCCTTCAAAGCCCACCTGATGGCTAAATGTTTGCTGTTTTCAATGTCATATTTATTTTCCCGTAACACAATTTTGCTTTTAGGGTGCAGTCAAAATAAATATTAAATTACCTAGGAGGCCTACCTAAAAGTGTAATTTCACTTTTGTTGAGAAAAATAAATAAATAAATCCCCAGGTGATATATGCACATTCCAAGGATTTAAACAAAATTTGTAGCAGAATACTACCCCTGTCTGCCCTGAAGAAAACAGTTTGTTCATCTATGTCCTTGCAAGACTGTTTTATAAATAGAAGGGTCAGCCTTCAATACAATCACCTGGTGTTTCAATGAGAAGTGACAATGCCTGCATCACTTTACAAGTATTTAACCCTTAGGTAGTATTTCCCTAAAAAAAAAAACAATTACTATTGCAGAGGATACCTAAAATTTGACTTGTATTTTAGTGCAGACACCTGAGCATTACTGGGGGCGTTCTGTATACCAATAGAGTACAGAACACCCTGGTTGCCATACTGCATTACATTTTTGTTTAAGAAAAGCACAGCAGCTTTAGATTGAAATGGAAAGGATTTTTTTTTAATAATATTGAATTATGAAATGCAAGTGGAATTCTCCTTAAATGCAATTTGGTTAGACTTCCCTTGTTCAGTGCATACTGACTGTCCTCTCACACACCTAATTTTCTTCTGGTACCACCATACAGTTGTTTTGGCGTTACCACTTGTTTATATTTTTTTTAACGCAGCTTGGGAGCTGAAGGTCTGGGTGGCACCAACAGTACAAGCCAGGACTCCCTTCATAAAGCTGCTAAAAAAAAGAGCATAAAGTCCTCCATTGGGCGCCTGTTTGGAAAGAAAGAGAAGGGGCGCATGGGACAGATGGGACGAGAATCCTCTTCTTTAGGTAAGTGACAGTACAAATTCAAATTGACATGCAAAACATTTTCAACTGTTCGCGCAACAAAAAAAATATATTTCACTTCTAGGAAAATGCTGGTTGGTTAAAACTGCTCTTATCTTTTAAGATTTTATTTACTCTATGTAATGTTCCCATCCTTCAGCTAATGCCAACACAAGTATGGTAACAGGTAGCTTACTGGGTAAGATACAAACTGAAAATATGTAAGTTTAAAAATCTAAGTGAACCTAATACAAAAATATACTAAATAAGCACAAAGGGACATTAATTACTTTCAACATGATGTCCCTTCTGTGCTTCTGTCTTGTAGTTCAGTAGAAATCAGTAGAACATTTGCGCAAGGTAAATGCTGAAGTATATGCATTTTGCCTGTGCAAAAAACTAAAGCCAAAAAGCCACTGTTGGCAAAAAATACACATTGGGGTTGATTTACTAAAGGCAAAAGAGACTGTTGCTCCAAAGCTTAGTAAATGAGGTAAAGCTTAACTTTGCAAAGAATACCCAATCACATGCAAGGAAGAAATAAAATCATTTGTTTTGCTTGCACATGATTGGATGGAAGTCAGCAGCTCATTTACTAAGATCTAGAGCAACTGCTCTTGCAGTGTGCAACTGCACTTTGCAAAGTACACAGTTTATTTGCCTTTAGTAAATAAACCCCACTCTTTTCTAGCTTTCACACTCGGGCAGTGTGTTGAGGTTAGACAGCTTTTACTCTTCAGATGAGATTTGAATGCAAGAATCAGGCTCGAGTATTAAAAGTTACATAAGGAGTTAAATATAATTCTAATAATTTAAGACTAAATATTCAGATTCTTGCATAAGCCCAGTCATGAATGTTTTTTCATAGGGTCAGGATTTTATTTTGTGTACATGAGAACTAAGAAAATAAGGTTTATTGACACAATAAGCTAAATAAATATATATATGTATGTATGTATGTATGTATGTATATATATATATATATATATATATATATATATATATATATATATATATATATATATATATATATATATATATATATATATATATATGTATGTGTATATATATATATATATATATATATATATATGTGTATATATATATATATATATATATATATATATATATATACATGTGTATATATATATATGTGTATATATATATATATATATATATATATACATGTGTATATATATATATATATATATATGTGTATATATATATATATATATATATATATATATATATATATATATATAATCGTTTTTAAAATTAATCCATAGATAATAATTATTAATAAATCCTTATTATGCTAAAATGTACTAATTACAGTGCTGTATTTTGGCCTAGGCCGACAGGGCCCAGGCCTATGGTGGCACTTGGCAGGGGGGCGGCGCCACCCCCAGCCTGATTGCACATTTATACAGCACAGCAGAGCACGGTGACAGGCAGCGCGGCTGGGACTATGGCATGCGGACCAGAAGCTCTGGGTCGAAATAATTAACTGGAAAAGGGGGGGCGTGGGTAAAGTTCGGTGTACAGGCGGCCCGGGGTTAAAGTAATGGGGAACTAGGGGGTGAGGAGAGTCAGTACTGTGGGGACTAAGGGTGTGAGCGCTCTGTGTAATGGGGGGGGGACTAGGGGCTGAGGTGATTAGTACTGGGCGCTCTGTGTAATGGGGGGGACTAGGGGGTGGGAGGATTCAGTACTGGGGACTGGGAACTCTGTGAAATGGGGGGACTAGGTGTTGAGGGGAGTCAGTACTGGGGGGTGGGAGGAGAGGGGAGCTCTGCAATAAGGGGAGAATGAGGGGCAGTGGTGTACCTAAGGAGTGCGGAGGGGGGGGGTCTCACCAGGTACTACAGCTCTAAGGTTGCTAATGCAGCTCAAGTTTAATGTCACACCCTGTTGTCTGCCTGTCTGGTTACTCACAGTGGTGCCAGCACCTCACAAAGCACCATTGCTAAATAACTCTCACTTTAATAGCTAAGCAACAGTAGTTGCAGTGCCACTAAGAATGCTTTTCTATGGGGTGGGCAGGAGGAGCGGAGTGATTTAGCAGTAGTGCCCTGTGAGGTCACACTCCCCCCGCATTGGTTCTGCCCACATAGCATCATGCTGCCATACGCATTCTCTGGCAGAAAGTGTGACACCCCAGCCGCAGCACAAATATAAAGGTTAGAACCTGCCTGAAACTGTAAGACCTATATTAAAGTGGAACTTTAGTACTGTTTTTTTTTTTAACTGAGCGGAATTTTAATGCAGAATAGACATGCTTTGTCAAGTTACTTACCTGCCTGTCAGTTGCTGTACAGTGCACCATGCACACCCTCTGCTGAACCCACTCTGCTCTATGGGTGGTCAGATGTAAACAAATTCTGCTGTCCATTAACACCTGACTGCAATCTGATCGGATCCGCCCAGACGGAGGGGAACAGATCCACTTCCGTTTGTTTTTAGCAGACTGGATTGGATTGGAGATTGCACCTGCTGCTCCATAGAGGAGAATGGAGGGTCCAATTGGGTCCGCCTGAAAAACAGACAGGCAGATCCAATTGGACTGCTCATGTGAAAGGAACAAATGGTGGGACAAATCTAAATGAGTGGGGCGTCCAATGGAAGGGGGGGGCATCCGATTTTAGTCTTGCCTAGGGCAGCACAAAATTAAAATACACCACTGACTATATGTCTGGAACTATCTTTACCTTCCAAAATAAAAGCATTATACAGACCCAACTACACCTAAGGACTGAAGTGGAAAATAGATATAAATGGATAAAAAATGGCTGCTTTGAAATTACCTCTTATTCGTTATAAATTAACTATATAATTTTGTGAAGGCGCCGATTACAGGATCTCTATAGATATCATATATGAAGACCTAAAATGTCTCATATCTTTACAATGTTTTTATATCATGGTTTAATTGGTGTCAGAGATGGTTCTATGTGCAAATCAAGGACTTTTTTCTATTAGACTTACTTTCCAGCAGACATACAGTATAACCAGTCTAGATATTTCTAAATATTTCCCTTGTTGTCACAGCCATTAATACCACTCCAGAAAAGAGGTTTAAAATCGTTAACAGGAAAATATATAACTGTTGTTCTCCTGACCCTCAGATTAAACACAGAGGTTTTTGAATATGCATGTTAAGGGGCCTGAATGTCCAATACATCTATGACCAATGCACTCACTTCAGTTCTTGAGAGTGGTAACTTTTATGCATATTGCAGGATGTCAGTCGATCTAAGAAAACTAAATGTTCATTATGAATAGTCCAATAAACTAAAATGTCTAGCTAAGCAAGGACAATTTATATAATAATGACGTATATTATTTAACAAGCTGAACAGAGCCACCAATCCACTCCATTAGTGATTCCATAAAAATGATCACCCAATAAGTAAAGCACAGTTCATAAACCCTGGAAGTAGGAGGTTGAAGCCATCATGGTGATAATCCACACAGAATGTTCAACAAGACATAGTTTAAAAATCTTCCACATGCAATTCAACCAGAAATGTATCTAATTATAGCCTTGAGCCTAGGTTCACACTGACGGCGGGAATGAAATTGTTCGAGTTCAGCTGAACTCGCACGATTTATTTCCCGCATGTCAGTCCTGACTTCGGGGCAAGACTTCAGAAACATCTGTTTCTGCACAGATGTCTATTGAAAAAAAAAAAAAAATCGCACCCCGAAGGCGCCAAAAGTAGTACAGAACCTACTTTTTGGAATCAGTGTGGTGTCGCAAATGCAGCGTAGTAACCGTTCGGATGGAGCCATTGCCGGAAGTTGCCGCCGATTTGGCATGCGATTTGTCAAATCGCATGCCAAATCAATGCAGTGTAAACCAGGGTTTAAAAACTCTGTTGATCAATGTGACTCATTCTTATACATTGTGAAGAGTTGGTAAAATTTTCAATATAAACTATGCATAAAACTGTCACTAAATAATATGACTCAATGCTAAATTGCTATGAAAAAATCAATTCTACCGTGGATATAAAAAGTCTATACACCCCTGTTAAAATGTCAGGTTTCTGTGATGTAAAAGCATGAGAAAAAGATAAATCATTTCAGAACTTTTTCCACCTTTAATGTGATCTATAAACTATACAACTCGGTTGAGAAGCAAACTGAAATCTTTTAGGGGGAGGAAAAAAAAATAAAAAATATGTGGTTGCATAAGTGTGCACACCCTCTTATAACTGGGGATGTAGCTGTGTTCAGAATTAAGCAATCACAACCAAACTCATGTTAAATAGGAATCAGTACTCACCTGCCATTATTTAAAGTGCCTCTGATTAACCCCAATTAAAGTTCAGCTGTACTAGTAGGTCTTTCCTGACATTTTCTTAGTAGCATCCTACAGCAAAAGCCATGGTCCGCAGAGAACTACCAAAGCATCCGAGGGATCTCGTTGTTAAAATGTATCAGTCAGGAGAAGTGTACAAAAGAATGGAACACAGTGAAGACAGTCATCAAGTAAAGAGAATATGGCACAACAGTGATATTACCAAGAACTGGACTTCCCTTTAAAATGTATGAAAAGATGAGAAGAAAACTGGTCAGGGAGGCTGCCAAGGGACCTACAGCAACATTAAAAGAGCTACAGAAATATCTGGCAAGTACTGGCTGTGTGGTACATGTGACAGCAATCTCCCGTATTCTTCATATGTCTGGGCTATGGGGTAGAATGGCAAAACTGAAGCCTTTTCTTACCAAAAACATCCAAGCCCATTAAAATTTTGCAAAAACACATCTGAAGTCTCCCAAAAGCATGTGGGAAAATGTGTTTTGGTCTGATGAAACCTATGTGGAACTTTTTGGCCACAATTTCAAAAGAAGTCTTTGGGGCAAAAACACTGCACATCACCAAAAAGAACACCATACCCAGAAAGAAGCATGGTGGTGGCAGCATCATGTTTTGGGGCTGTTTTTCTTCAGCTGGAACATGGGACCTTAGTCAAAGTAGAGGGGATTATGAACAGTTCCAAATACCAGTCAATATTGGCACAAAACCTTCAGGCTTCTACTAGAAAGCTGAGCATGAAGAGGAACTTCATCTTTCAGCATGACAACGACCCAAAGCATACATCCAAATCAACAAAGGAAGGGCTTCACCAGAAGAAGATTAAAGTTTTGGAATCGTCCAGCCAAAGCCCAGACCTGAACCCCATTGAAAATCTGTGGGGTAATCTTAAGAGGGCAGTGCACAGATCTCCTCGCAATCTGACTGATTTGGAGTGTTTTTGCAAAGAAGAGTGATCAAATATTGGCAAGTCAAGATGTGCCATGCTGAAAGACTCATATTCAAAAAGACTGAGCGATGTAAAAAAAAAATCAAAAGGTGCTTCAGCAAATATTATTCAACCATATTCTTTTATTTCTTTATCGTACATCACGGGACACAGAGCTGCATAGCCATTACATGTGGGTTATAGAGTCTACCTTCAGGTGATGGACACTGGTGTAATCAATTAAACAGGAAGTTCCCTCCCTATATAACCCCTCCCCTACTGGGAGTTCCTCAGTTTTTTCATCAGTGTCTAAGGTGTTGGTCACGAGTTAACATGTGCTCTTAGGAGCTCCACTGGAGGGATCCATGCTGGATGTAAAAAGCCTCCATAAATCCGGATCTGTCCAAGGTGCTTCATAGCCAAAGTGGACGGTACCCGGGCCTCGGTACGAAGAACGAGGTTTAGCCTATAATGCCTCTCTGCGGAGGGCTGGATCCTGGGTTCCAGAACTTTGTGCCTTCTAAGGACCAAATGTTTTTTCTGCTGCCAGGGTGCTATATAGGTCCAGGGGTGTGGTGTTCCTGCCATGGACCCCGGTCCCTGAAGGTCTAGGACTATACCCACGGTGAAGGGGGAAGATTGGGCCTCTTGCTTGGCAATACCCTGCAGCGTGGAAAGGTAAGAGAGGGACCTACGGGACTTGGTTCGACAGTAGGTCTTCTGTAGGGGACTATGGGTCTCGCCTATATTATGTTTTTATGCATGGGCAATGTAAACCACAATGTCTTTTGAGACGGGATGGCTCAGGGCACCCATATACCTCCCCTAGCCGGCATGTAGCCTGGGCCACTATGTCTGTTCAGACAGGATGGCTGTAGTACCCATATATCCCCCCTTGAAGGGGCTGGTACATAAAAAAAAAAAAATGCCCTTAATCCTATGCAAAGCATTGTCTTCATGAGTAGCTGCAAGTCTTATCTGTTTTTCCACTACTATGGGCAGTAAAAGACATGCCTGATGTTTTCGCTTACCATGCTTTCCTAAGACGGAAGCTTAAGTGTTAGCTGGTCTATTGTGCGTCCCACTTCCTCAGCTTCAGGCTCTACCATGTCGCACGTGCTCACCGGCTCAGTGCAGTCGCAGAGAGGGCTCTTCAAAAAGGCCCAGACGTCAGAGCTCTGTAAAGCTAGGGGGACACAAACGCAAGCACCTTGTGTGAGTTGGATACAGATTCATCTAAGACGCCTACTCCGCATCTAGCTGTGCAGATTAGCAGGCATTGTTGCTGCCAGACTATGTTCAGCTGTTGATGCACCTGGGTTAAACTCCTCTGCTTTTAGCTTAGGACTTTGGTCTCCCCATTGAATAAGGTCAGGGGTAGGAATATAAAAAGGAATCGCCACCTGAACCTGGTGGCCCCTTATTCTCCCCTGTAGAGACAGCTCACAGATTGAGCCATCAGACCTGTCAGGCAATCAATGCAGCCTCCCCCAACATTGCAGCCACTCTGCATGTGTTTTGTTTTTTGCATCACATTTGTTGTTCTACAAGAGGTTAACTGCTATGTTCGCAGCATCCTCACAAGAAGCAAAAAAAAAAAAAAAAGCAGGGTGTGTCCCTTTTCCTGCTTTAATCCTTAAACAAAGGGATTAGAAGAGCTGGGGATGAAGGTTCACTGTCAGAGGACAGGAGACAGGAGCTGCAGCCTAAGGAGGAGAAGCTATCAATAGCCCTACAGGTTCTGATTGCACCTGCAGTCTTTTCAGAGATTCATGCTGCATATAATTTCCCTCTGCCTACTCGGCCAAAGCCTCTATCTTCTCCTTAGAGTGTAAAGAGAGGTTTTCCTATAGGTGGCTAGTAAGACCTCCATATGGTCCTCAGCCTGGTGTCGGCTTCAGGCTAACCAAATGCACATCTGAGGGATGCACAGTTGCTGGTACACATTGCTAACGTCTCTTAATTGAGGAAACGCACATCTACAGAGGATAACTTCCTTTTTACCAGTCCGCATGTTGCATAAGATACATGAGTTTGGAATGCATGTGGGATAAAAACAAGTAACAAAGCATGTTTTATTGTGGATCGCATAAGGATACATGTTTCTGTCTGTATGGTGTTGCATGTTTGTTAGAGTTGCATAGAAATGCTTGAGTGCATAAAGATGCTAGTTACCTGATCACTCAAGTCCTGGATTACCCAAGGATATTTGGTCACACAGAGAGACTTGTTTCCACAGAAAGGCCTAAAATCGCATAAAGACGTTTTTATGTATAAAAATGCTGGATCACACACACATGGTTACCTGATCACCCAAATCCTTGATTACCCAAGGATGTTTGGTCACACAGAAGTGGTTTGTTTCCACAGAAATGCCTAAAATCGCATAAAGTTGCTTGGATGCAAAAAAGATGCTGCATCACACATGGTTACCTGATCATCTGCGTCCTGGATTACCCAAGGATATTTGGTCACACAGAGAGGCTTGTTTCCACAGAAGTGCCTAAGTTCGCATAAAGATGCTTGTATGCATAAAAATGCTGGAATCACACATGATTACTTGATCACCCAAGTCCTTGATTCCCCAAGGATATTTGGTCACACAAAGAGGCTTGTTTCCACAGAAATGCCTAGAATCGCATAAAGAGGCTTGAAGGCATAAAAATGCTGAATCACACATGATTACCCGATCACCCAAGTCCTTGATTACTCGAGGATATTTTGGTCGCACAGAGAGGCTTGTTTCTACAAGAATGCCTAAAGATCGCTTAAAGATGCTTGAATGCAAAAAGAAGCTGGATCACACATGGTTGTCGGATCAACAGCGTCCTGGATTACCCAAGGATACTTGATCACATAGAGAGGCTTGTTTCACAGAAATGCCTAAAGTCGCATTAAGATGCTTGAGTGCATAAGGATGCTGGATCGCACAGGGGTGCTTGGTCACACAAGAGTCCTTGGTCACACAAGGGTTCTTGTCCGCACAGTAGTGCTTAAAATGCATAAGATGTTGATCGCATGGAAGATGCTAAATCGCAAAAGGATGCATGATTACTTTAAAGTTGCACATGGCGGCCTAATTAAGCAATACAGAATTCCTTGTGTTTGCATAGAAATACGTGTCTGCATGGGTTCATGTTGCACATTGTTGCATAACACGTTTATATCGCATGCTTGCTTGCAAGATGCTTGTTCCAGAGCACACATGCTATATGCATGTTTTTCTTAAAACATATTTATATGAATTCATGCTTCCAGGAACACACGCTGCCATGTACACACACTTCCATTGAGGCATATGGCTTTAACACTTGCCACATACACACATGGGGAGCCAGTTGCATATGTGTTTATTTACTTGGGTCTGCAGAGGTTGTCTGCGTTTCGCAGGGGAACAGCACTATCTCCAGTTGGTGGTCTTGCCCTTTTGGGTTAGCCTCCGTGCCTGGGTTGTCAGGGTGCTAGGGCCCGCCTCTAGCAGGTCTGTAGGCCCAGGGTATAGCAGTAATGGCATACCGAAGCAAACTCCTGCTGATGGGTCAGTCAGTAGCATGGCTGGACCTAAGGGTGTCCAGCATGGTCAAGTATCTGGAACTCTAAAGATACATTCTTTCATTTGACAAGAAGCTGGGTATGTTTGGCAGTCCAAAAAGGAGAGTTTTTTTTTTGGCCTCAGACAAGACCATCGCTATAAGAAAACTGGTCTTTGTGGTCACGGCAAGGAACAGTTCCTTACTTTTGGCCTTTTGATTAAGGCACTAGGGAAGATGCTGGCTTCTTTCAAGACAGTTCCCTATACTAACTTTTATTCAGGGCTGTTATAAACAGTATTTTGTCGGCCTAGAAACAGTGGATCTTGACCTAGCATTATCCAAAGAACCAGGTCCCAGAGATATGCTGGAATTCCTCTTGGTGATTCTTAACTAAAAGGGTTGGCCAGGTCAGGAAGAGACCATGGCCCAGGGGAAGTAGTCAAGCTCCAAGGGAGCCTTATCTGTCAGCTAGAGCTACCGATGGAGCATCTGGCTTAGGGGCCTGAACGTTCAGGTGGCAGGTTGGTTCTGTCAGAGTACAATCAGACTATGCCATACTAGTGATTTACTTAATTTACCAAGGAGGAGCTTGTGCCTTGCCTATTGACATTCGTCATTTCATGAAATGCAGAATTGGCAGGCGATTCGCTGGAGCCGTCAACAAGTGTCTCCGGGAGAATGACCTCTACACCCCGACTGTTTTCCTGACCAAATGTCACAGAAATAGTACCCTGTACATAAGATGTATTGGCGTCCAGGCTCAACAAGAGATTGAACAGCTTGGGGTCAAGGATAAAGGATCCACCCGCATGCGGGGCAGATGTGTTTGTAATCCGAGGGGGGGGACCAGTTGTCACTGGTTGTGTCTCTCCCCCCAGTGCCGCGACTTTTGTGGCTTCTATGCAACATTTAGAGGAGAACGGAAGCTGGCCTGATTACTCCGGCATAACCCTGACGACCTCTCGGTGCAGGAACAGTAAGGGTGGTAGTAGAGGACCCACAGTCCCTTACATCTTGTCCAGGCCTACTTTGCAGGGGGTATTACATTCTGCCTTGCAACAGGTGAATTAATGGTCTGGCTATTATAGACCACATTCTCGAGGATCGGGGCTTTCAGAATCAGCGGCAATTCCCTTGATTCATACAAGAGAGCTGGCCTCCAGGACCAGATATACTACGGTCTGGAAGGCCCATGTTCCTGGTGTGAAACCAGATGGTGGCATCCGTGGAAGTTTGTCAAAGGTAAAATTCCTGCCTTCCTACATTTGGAAAGGAGACGGAGCTAGCCTTAAGTTATATCAAGGATCCGATCTCGGCCTTGCTTCCAAAGGTCGATTACTTCACACTCTTTGGTCCGGGCTGTTATGCACGTCACTCCTTGTATAAGTCCACCAGTTGGGTCGCCCTTGTGCTCGGAGGATTGGCTCTAGTTTTGTCGGCTTACAGGGTCAGCTCCTTGGGCCGATGCACCATATTTCTCTTCATCCTTTAACAAGGAATTGGTGTTCTTGGTTGTGGTAGCCTCCAAGAGAGTTTCAGTATTGGCAACTTTCTTGGTATAGAGCCATACTCAATTATTCTTACAAGTAGAGTGATTTTCATCCTCACCCAACCTTATTTACTAGAAGGATCTAGTATTCATTTGAATCTAGATATTCTTACCTTCCCTTTTTTCAAAACCTTGTTTCACGGAAGGAAAGGTTATTGCTTTTCTCTCAATTGAGATGAGAGCAGTTAAATACCTATCTGAAGGTTTCAGATATAGAAAGCTGACGTTTTTATTGGGCTGCCAGAAGACCCTAGATGGGCAGGCAGTGTTCAGGTCAGCTATTAAAATGGTTACACTCTCTCTCTCGTTGGAGTAAGAAGGGTCTAGGCCTATCTGAAGCGGCTGCTCGGATACGGAAAACTGATGTTGTTGCGCTACCAGGAGGCCCCAGGAAAGGGCAGGCAGCGTCTAAAATCAACTGTTTTTAAGGTTGATTCATCAGGTTATTATTCAGGCTTGTGGTTAGAGTAGGATTCCCCCTGTTTTTTTTTTTAGTGGGGGTGCTCCCTACCAGGATGGTAAGCACTTTATGCGCAATGCATTTCCAAGCCTTTATGACGCAGATTTTCAAGGCCGCAACTTGGTCATCTGTGCTTACGTTCACTAACTCCTATCAGGTGAACATAAGACGGCAAGAGGATGCAGCTTTTTGGCGCAGTATGCTGCAGGCAGCATTATAGGTCCTCACGTCTGATGGCGGTCTGCGTTGTTGGTGTCTCCCTCCCCTCAGTAAGCATTGCTTTGGGACATCCCACATGTAATGGCTATGCAGCTCTGTGTCCCGTGATGTACGATAAAGAAAATAGGATTTTTATAACAGCTTACCTGTAAAATCCTTTTCTTGGAGTACATCACGGGACACAGAGCTCCCACCCCTCTTGTCTGGGGATATTGGGACACTTATTGCTTTGCTACAAAAACTGAGGAACTCCCAGTAGGGGAGGGGTTATATAGGGAGGGAACTTCCTGTTTAATTGATTACACCAGTGTCCATCACCTGAAGGTAGACTCTATAACCCACATGTAATGGCTATGCAGCTCTGTGTCCCGTGATGTACTCCAAGAAAAGGATTTTACAGGTAAGCTGTTATAAAAATCCTATTTTTTACTTCCCTCCATTTAAAAGATGTCAGTTTGTTATTCACCTGTGTCGTACAGTTTATAGGTCACATCAAAAGGTGGAAAAAGTTTAGAAATTATTTCTTTGTCTCATTTTTTTTACGTCACAGAAACCTGACATTTTAAACAGGGGTGTGTAGACTTTTTATATCCACTGTACATCACCCTGCTAGGAACATGTAGAGACTGGCCAAAAATTCATATTAACTATGCAAGGATCATCCACTGGTTAATATACAGGTAGTTTATAATTGGAAGACAGAACATTGTGGACAATGGTCAGTGCATGTTCACAAGGAGCAATGGCATGGCGGAGCATTTAATCTCTGAAGAACCACACTGCTTGAGATTAGCCAATTGCCTGGCTGCACGGCTTGTTGGATGGTAGACAAAGTCTCAATTTTTAATCTTTCATATTTTATAAACTTGTTTAGATAAGTTAGGTCTATCACGGGGTACAGTGAACTGTTTTTCTTCTGCACAAGGAAGAGAGGCGAAGAGTTCCAGGAGGGTATACTCCCATCAGGACAGCACCATGGCTCCCTGTACTATCAGCGAATCCACGTAGGATAGTAACACCTGTGTCTTTTCTTCTGAACGTGGTATCAGAGAAAAAAATAAATCTGGGGGGGAGGAGTACTGTGAAGGACCATGTATGGCCTGTGGAGACAGTCTTGATGGTCCAGTGGTCCGAGATTGATGCCACCCAGATGTGTCGGAAGAGAAGCAGATGCGCCCCCACCCGACCCACCTGGGCGGGCCCAATCAAAACTTAGCCAGCTCGCGTCCATTGGACACCTGGCTTTTAGCAGGTTTTTGCAAGGATGTCAAACCTCTGCTCCAATTCCTTTGAAATCTCAGCCGAACCTATAAGAGCGTCCCTCCCTTGAACGCTCAGTACTAAGTTTTCTGCGCCGGTGGACCAAACAGACACCTATCCTGAGGCAGGAAGCCCTGACTTCCCATCTGTGGCCCAGGCTATGGTGCTGTTCAGCTTGTTGCAGAACAACGAGGGCCCCTCAAAGGGGATCCTACACCAGGCTTGTCTGGATGCTGGTTCGATGGGCCAAGGGCGCAACCATAAGGCCCGCTTAGCATTGTCCGAGCCAACAGGCGAATAAGGTCGACCAAAGCCTCCCCCAGCTTCAATTCCTGGACTGTTGCATTGCCTTGGAAATGGCCGCAAGGTTTTGATCTATTTTCTTCTCAACCCCATCCTTAAAGGATACAGCGTCCTCTAAGGAAGAGTGACGTGTTTGGCTAATCGCATCAATGCTGAATCTACCAGGGGAGCGTTTTCCAGATGCTCCACTTCGTCTGCCTAAGAGGGGTATAATCTATAGGTTTTGCTTGACAAATACGTTTTTTCTTGTCTAATTTGCTCAATTTTTCAATGGCATCATTCAACTCCGACAGGAGAGGAGAATTGGAGCGCTCCTTCCCCAGAAGCTTAAAAAAATGTCTTTGTTTAGCCGGGGATTGGAAGAATCTTCCCACTTAAGGGCCTTCGACTGCTTTAATTAGTGGTGAAACTGGGGTGACCCCCGATCCATCTCTCTCTATTTCGGAGCCTGATAAATGGTGACATAAATAAACATATAAATATATAAATAAACATATAAATCAATCATGTGTATAATGTCCCAATAAGTAATAAATCTCGTTGGTGTCAACATCTGAGACAAACCGCACCACAGTGAACGTTATAACGTGAGAACCGCCACCACATGGAAAGCCTCTTACCAGAGTGACAAGTATAAACAGCCTTAAAGAGGTATGGTCTCCGTCCGTGGGTTAAAACACAGGATCCAGAAGCCCCAGGAATGAATCATCCAAACGTGGGATCGCTACCTCCTTCACAAAAGTGGTCCGTGGATCATAGATAAAAAACGGACCATAGCATAATACCGTTTTTAAACGTTTATTTAAAAAAAAAAAGTTGTACTTACAAACATCAATTCGTAAAAGCGTATAAAAAAATGCAGACCGGAACTATAGGAGCCCTTCCTCCTTCACATCGAACACGGTGGCGTCACTGTACACTGTCCCAGATGCATTTCATCATAAGTTGGCGTTTTCAATGGGGATGGGCAATACACTGACACACCGCAATAAATAGCCAGACCTCGTTCTGACGTGCAAGGAAATGGCAAGAGAGAAACGCCATCTTAACTATGGGAAAGACAGAAAATATGCCCACAATGGCTCTGGAACGACTACCCACTTGGAGATAGCTATGCGCCATGCAACCAAAGAGCGTATTAGTCACCAGAAAAAATATAAAAATAGAAATAAAATTACATTATATAAATAGACAATAACCACTGAATTGAAATGGAAAAGAAACGGATCTCAGGGAGAAACCTATTTATAATCCTATACGACCAAAAATATTTACCCAGGTAAGATGTCCTAATACCGTACAAATTACCTAGCGACCCCTAGTTGGAAAAATACTAATTGCGCCTATTGCATAGCAATTATTAAGTAAAGCACAAACCGTAGGTTAAACTAAGTATTTATACTATAACACCAACAGCGTATGTGTGATCATACAGTGAGTTGGGCAACTAATAATACTAATAATAATAATGAATAATACCAATATGTATATTAAACTATTAGCGACTAGATACCAATACCGTGTATTAAACTATTAGTGACTAAATACCAATACCCTAACCCGTGAAGAGTTAGGAATTGTATGAATATAATAATTGGACCCCTCAAGCCCGGAAAAAAGGGGAATATTGAAAATATATGTGTAAGTAAGAGGGGGGCGCCCAATCACCTCCCCGACTTACAACACCCAATATGTGAATATTAGATCAATAGAACATACATCATGTAACTAAATACACGATAGTATGTTGCAAAATACATTGGGAAAAGGAAAAACAAAATTAAATAATTTTATATGAAAATGCTCAAAAAATCTAAGGAAAAAAGAAAAAACCCATCCTTGCATGTCCCAACCAGGTTCAAAAAATACATTGTATAGCATCACGCATTGTTTATAAATGCATTTACATCAGTGTCTATATTTAAACCATGAGGTATATAAGACTTTAATCGGTATATCCAAGCCATTTCTGACTTTGATATCTCCCTCACTAGAGAGCTTTCTCTCCAATTGGGTTTAAACTTGTCGATCCCCAAAAACAAGGTACCAAATGGATCCCGATTATGTACTAAAAGATAGTGCTTAGACACTGAGTGATTTTTGAAACCAGTAATAATATTAGTAATGTGCTCATTCAAGCGTACCCAAAGAGGACTTTTAGTCCGGCCCCCATACTGCAGGCCACACGGGCACTGCAGCATGTAGACTACCCCCACGGTGGCGCAGGTAATAAAGGGCTTTATACTATACATTTTCTGAGTAACAGTACACCACGTGAAGGCAGTGAACTGCTGAAATTAGATGATGACATCAAACTCATCAAGGACAAACTGAGCCCTCTCAGGGACAGTGAGGAGTACAAGGAGAAATCTCAAAGCCCTTGAAAAGGAGGATAAAGATCAAAGAGCTAAGAAAAATAAAAAATACAACAGGGATTTGGGGGACTACCATGGCAACATTGTATTAAGCTGGCAAAAGAAATTGTTGGAGGAATTAGCCAAAGCAGCTTCCAGTGAAATGGAAGTTTCTGCTCCTCCACTGGGAGGAGTGGGTGTTTTGGGCTACTCACAGTCTCAATTTGCAGCCCCAAAGCGGGGTCCACCTAACCCTAGAATGGGGAACCACCCTCCCTACCAGTCCCCCAGAAGGGGATCTGGCGGACATAGGGGCGGCCCTCCATATGGTTCTGGCCGCCTCCCGGTGGTTAATGGAGCTGGCCACAGTCAGGATTCTGGGCCTCAATATTATGGTTCCCCCATCTAGACCTATAGGTCAGCCCCCTCAGGAAAAAGGATGGGGACAAGGTACCCAAAGGGGGAGGGGATCTCACATTGATCATTTAGAGGGTTGGAGACATGGTCCGGAGTCGGATTGGGACTCCCAGTCACCCTCCTATTATCAACCTGGGGGGATGTCGGGATGGGATTACAATGTCCCAGTACAGAACTCTTTTTTTCCCTTGGGGGATAGAGATTGCCCCGATGATGATTGGAGGAATGGCAGCACTCAGTACTCCCAACCCCAATACCAAGGTGAAATGAATGGTACATACTCTCAACAAGGTCATAATAGGCCCCCTAACTCCCGGGCCCCCGTAGCGCACAACGGTTCCACTAGTTGGGGTTTTCACAAACCCACGCAGGGCAAAAAAAGACAGGGAGAAAGAGGAGAGGAACCAGAGGGGGGAGGCGGGCTAGAGCAGCTCAAACGACCAAAAATATAGGAACAGGACAAGGTATTTTTAATTTAGGTTCTAAAGTGTTAACAATGTCTGAATAGCAAATTTTGAATCAAGGCCTTAAGTTTGCGCCACCTAAAAGTCTTGCATACATATATGGACATCCATAAGTTTAGATTTAGATTTTACAGTCACGTCTGGACCTGGATCAGGAAGGCTGGCGCTGCGGCCTGGCAAGGTCCCTGTCGTCTCGTACAGAGAACTGGCAATCCAGTCTGGATTAGCTAAAATGAAGAGAAGGGTAGGAAAAAGGCATGATATTAGGGCATGTGTCCATCCAAAAGCGAACCTGGCCCCCCTCTTCACACCCCCACGACAATAAGCGAAAATCCTGCAGTCTGTAAGAACACTCCACGTCCCAAAAGAAAAAAGTAAGGTGACAGCACCAAGGAATGCACTTCCCCTTTAAGAGCCATCTCACTCCCCCTCCTGCACCCTGGTTCCAGGATGGTGCTTACCGTTATCCTGGGTGCCAGTCTGTCTGCAGATAATCCTAAAGTTACAGGTGCTAGCAGGGATTTAAAATCCCTGCCATAGTGACGTCACCGATGTTCCCCCGAGCACTGTGCCGCGCCGATTTGCCGTAAAGCGATTGCGTGGCCGAGCTGCGCATGCGCAAACCAAGCTTCGGTTTCATCTAAGGCATTGCGTATGTGTGATCCAGGTTCCATGAGGGTACCAAACACAGGAAGAACGGTGTGAGGCGGAGAAAAATAACAAAAACAAAAATTTCAGTCGTGGAAAAATAATTCTTGAAAGCTTCAAGGCCCTGCCAGCCGATCCCTTGAAGACGTCTCAGTCCTGGGCATACGCAGGCCATCCCCACCACTGGACATGTATGCCTGAAGCCACACAACCACCCATGGCTGGGCCCTGGGCTATCTTGACACCGATCATCTTATGCCCGACACCCACCCGCTCTGAACTTTAATAGTGCAAGTCTTTGGATGTCAGGAAATGTAAGTGCAACGCTGTAGGTCCAATGAGGACAACAAAAAAGGAACGCAGTCTCTAGCGGTGAGCTCAAATTAATGGGAGTGGGGTCCTAAAGCATTGGAGAGGAGGCAGGGTTAACCCACACGTAGTCTGTCATATATATATATTTATTTTTAAAAAACAGCTTCCTTCCCATCAGCAGTTATTAAGGAAGTAGCAGATGCTGGCACTCACCATGTCCCTGGCAACCAGTAATGTTGTCTGGCCCATTGATTTGCTGGCCAGAAATTCCCAGCTATGTAAACAATGCCTGGTATGGATTTTATTTTCTTTACAGCAAAAGTGACAAAGAAAAAACTTTTACTGGTAATTTACTATTCACAGTACTGACAGGGTTAATTATGGAAAATAAATTGCCCAGACCCCGCATAACAAAAGAGAAAGAAAGAGAACTAGTAGGATTTTATAGTACTAGAAATGTTTTACAAATAAAATGTAAAGCTGATTATTGTAAGCACCTCTGTCAGTGTTAAATTGTTTACCTCATCCCTGTAACTGATACAATCTGCAAGAGAGCTTGTTCTTTTGAAAAAACAACAGACTTTATGGCTGGATTACTAGGTAAAGATAAAGAAAGCCTAAAAAAAGAAAACTAATACAGTCATCACATCTAATAATTAGTATCTGCAATATAATAAATGTTTGCTTTTAAAGTGTTACTAAACCCACAACAGTAAAATCTGTATATGCAACATAGCATGCTTGTTATACTCACTGTGGAACTTAAGGGGTTAATCCTCTGTATTGTGTAAAAAGGCAGGTTTATCCTGTATGCACAAATCCTCCCCCTCCTGCACTGTCTATCTGGGAAAGGCCAGCTAACAGGCAAAGTAGCCAACCTGCACATGCTCAGTTGTGTCTTTTACGCTGGAGAGCTGTCAGGAAAGGTTTCACCTGCTGGTGGCACGGTCTCTCCCATATCTATGGGCGGCAGTTCCGGTGACCAGTAGCGGGTGCCTCTGGGCTGTCTGGAGCCGACATCTCCTGCAATCAGGCATCACCTGAGACTGATTGCAGGAGGTGTGTGTATATATATATATATTTTATACCCGGTAGATGCTTGCACACATTGCCTTGGTATTGTTTCCTTGTGCCCTGACCTGCGTTTGAAACCTGTATTCCTGTATCCTGTAACCTGTATCCTGTGTTCCTGAACTCCGCATCCATCCCTTGACTCCTATCTTGCTCCTGTTGTCCTCTCCCTGTCCCGTCCTGCTCCCTGTTCTAGCTGATTGATCTACCGTGCATGACCCTGGCTTGTTTACGATTATGATTGTATCTTACACCTGTATATACGTTTGGTTTGGGTAGTTATTGTTGTGTGTCACCGTGGTTGGTTGCTGGTTTATTTGATTGTTTATTATTTATCCTTTTAATAAATCATTTATAATGTACTTGCATTTTGGTTCACTCCATCATAGTCCACACATTTCTGGTCGCACTGGTCCCTGACAAGAGCACATTTACTTGTTGATAAGAGCTAGCCAGGTCACGTGATATTGACATAACACATGTGGACGTGTATACAGGCTGCAGTGGAAATCTCCTCCTTCCTGAACTTTCAGCACTGGAGAAACTGCAGTTTACCATGTAACATGGTATACAGATCATCCAAAAGGGTATAAAGTGACAATTTTTTTATGTTAAAAAACTGATTTATAAACTGTGGGGGGGCGCTGAACTATTTTCATATTGCTGGGTTTAGTAACGCTTTAGCTATACATTTGTTAGCTTGTTGTCAATAAGCCTTTTTACTCATGTGCACATATTATTTTTGAAAGGTAAGACTGCACATTATCAGATTATTGTTTTTTAATTCTATGCTCTAATTTGGGTAAATGTATACTTCCAATAATCGTCATTTTTTTATTACCTCACTTATTACTGTTTCCCAAAGGTGATGATTATTGTTTGGGCTCACGTATGATTTGACACAGCCATGTACAGCCTAATTCCACTCAAATTGCTGATTGATAGTGCTGTATGCTTCTTCACTAAGACCCCTTTCACACTGGGGCGTATTTCAGGCGCTTTGGCGTTAAAAAAAACCTGTAAAGCACCTGAAAGAAGCCTCACCTGCAATCCCAATGTGAAAGACAGGGTGCTTTCAGAGCCCTTTCACACTTGCAGCACCGGAAAAACGCTGGTAAAGCACCGATAAGACCCTGACATTTTAGGGCGTTTTTGCAGTGCCTCAGTGTGAAAGGGCAAGGCATTTTTACAGCGCTTTCAATTCATTTCAATGGAGAGGGGCGTTTTTGAAGCGTTTTTTTTTTTCAGTGCCCAAAAGCTGCTCCAAAGATGCTGCTTGCAGGACTCAGTGTGAAAGGGTCCATTGAGATGCATGGAGAGCGTTTTATGAGCGTTTTAATAGCGCTATTTTTAACGCTAAAACGCTGTAAAAACGCTTCTGTGTGAAAGGGGGTCTAAGGGGCGTTAAAGCATATTTAAACCTGAAAACAGCTGGTAAGCTGTAATCTATTACATTTTGGGGTTCATATACGCTTTAACAAGTGCCTCTGACTACTGTTATCTAAACACCAAGATTCTTTCAAAACATCTGTACAATAAGACAGATTTTTTAAACGTACAAAAGACAAATGGAAGTACTTTTAGGCCAGGTTGACACCTATGCGAATTGGTTGCGGCTTAAACCGCATCCAATTCACATAACATTATAAAATACATTGATTTTAATGAGGCTGGTTCTCATATGTGCGATGCATTCGCACTGCGCATTGCCAAAAAATCGTGTGCATTTTCTAGGCATTGCGGTGCGGTTCAGGTGCGAATTCGGCCCATTATCTTCTATGGGCACGCATCTGATTCGAACATGTGTTGTGTTCTGAACAGGGATCACGAGGGGAAACTCCACTCCAAATAAAATAAAAAAAAACGGCATGGGTTCCCCTCCATGAGCATACCAGGCCCTTAGGTCCATGAGTCCATGAGCATACCAGACCCTTATCCGAGCACGCAGCTTGGCCGATCAGAAAAGGGGGTGGGGACGAGCGAGCGCCCCCCTCCTGAACCGTACCAGCCCGCATGCCCTCAACATGGGGGGGTGGGTGCTTTGGGGCAGGGGGAGCGCCCTGCGGCCCTCCCACCCCAAAGCACCCTGTCCCCATGTTGATGAGGACAGGGCCTCTTCCCGACAACCCTGACTGTTGGTTGTTGGGGTCTGCGGGCAGGGGGCTTATCAGAATCCAGGAGCCCCCTTTAATAAGGGGGCCCCCAGGTCCCAGCCCCCCACCCTATGTGAATGAGTATGGGGTCTTCTTGCGACTTCGGGGGTCTCTTCCGACTCTCCAGTGCCTTCTCCCGATCTCCGGTGCTTTCTTCCTTCTGCCGGGCACCACCACTTTCTTCTTGCAGCTCTTTTACTATCGGGGGCCCGGTCTTCCTCGTCGCCTTCTTCCCTCTTCTCTTCTTGAGATGTTGACTCGACGCTCTGTCATGCTGTAATGCCCGTTTATATAGGCATGGGGCGTGGTCACCGGGTGATGCCACCCGGTGACTACGCCCCTGTATGACCTCAGAGCGGGACTGTAGAGGGGAGAAGGCGACGAGGAAGACCGGGCCCCCGCTAGTAAAAGAGCTGCAAGAAGAAAGCGGTGGTGCCCGACAGAAGGAAGAACGCATCGGAGAGCAGGAGAAGGCACCCCATACTCATTCACATAGGGTGGGGAGCCGGGATCTGGGGGCCCCCTTATTAAAGGGGGCTCCCAGATTCTGATAAGCCCCCCGCCCGCAGACCCCGACATCCAACGGCCAGGGTTGTCGGGAAAAGGCCCTGTCCTCATAAACATGGGGACAGGGTGATTTGGGGTGGGGGGCCGCAGGGCGGAGTGCATGTGGCCAGGTACGGTTCAGGAGGGGGGGCGCGCTCGCTCGTCCCCACCCCCTTTCCTGATCGGCCAGACTGCATGCTCGGATAAGGGTCTGGTAGGGATTTGGGGGGGACCCCACGCCGTTTTTTCGGCGTAGGGGGTTCCCGTTAAAATCCATACAAGACCTAAGGACCTGGTATGATCATGGAGGGGAACCCATGCCGTTTTTTTATTTGGCGTGGAGTTCCCCCCTCATAATAACAGCGGCGAGACTTCCCTCCCCTCTCCAAGGTCAGCCAATCCGCAGCTAAAACGCAGTGGATCCGCTGAACAGCTGATTGAGAACTTGGCAGAGAGAACAGAACTCAAAAACGCAACGTACAAGGTGTGAATCCAGCCTTAGTGTATTTAGCCAGCTCACCTTTCATTCTCCAAGTTATGAGTTACACAGGTTTGAGGACAGATAGATGTCTTATGTATCTTAGTGAGGCTTCTGCCCATCCAGGTCTAATTTTAAAGCTGCCCAAGTTCTTCTGTTATTCAATCTGTGGATATGTATAGAAGAAATATATGAATATGTAGGTCTGTAGAAGGTTTCATCACAAACACCTCTACTGGATGGAGTTGTTACACATTGTCTTGCATGTTCATTGCCTTGTACTGTATTTCAGCCGGTACCCCCTCTGAAGAGACATCCCCAGCTGATCCTATGGGCCTGTCTAAATTAGCTGGACCTGTGGACAAAGACCGCAGGAACAAGAAAAAGTAAGTTCCATAATTTTTCCGCACTACCCGGAGCTTGCATGTTCTCCCTGTGCGGGTTTCCTATAAACACCTCAAAGACATGCTGGTAGGTTAATTGGCTCCCGTCTAAATTGTCCCTAGTATGTATGTGCGTATATGAATACAAAATTAGGGACTTTAGATTGTAAGCTCCTTTAGGACAGTGAATGTACAATAAATACATATGTAAAGCACTGCATAGTTGTTGGCACTATATAAATACCTGTAATAAATAAAAAAAAATCTCTTTTGTCTGCAAATGTTTACTTTAACCACTTTCCTACCCACCCATTGTCATATGACGTCTGCAGATGGGATATCATATCCTGTGCGTGCGTTATATGACGTCCTCATTTTCCCGGCGGTATAGGGGACGCATATGCCACGTCACCGAGGAGCCGATGCACGTGCCTGTCGGTCGCGATGTCCGCCGTGTAATCGCTCGTTACAGAGCAGGACCGTGGATCTGTGTGTGTTTGTAAGCACACAGATCCACGTCCTGTCAGGGGAGAGGAGACAGATTGTGTGTTCCTAGTATATAGGAACACTGATTGGTCTCCTCCCCTAGTCAGTCCCCTCCCCCTACAGTTAGAATCACTCCCTAGATAACACATTTAACACCTTGATCGCCCCCTAGTGTTAACTCCTTCCCTGCCAGTGACATTTATACAGTAATCGGTGCATTTTTATAGTACTGATCGCTGTATAAATGTGAATGGTCCCAAAATAGTGTCAAACGTGTCCGATATGTCTGTCACAGTCTTGATAAGAATCGCAGATCTCCGCCTTTACTAGTAAAAAAAATAATAATAATAAAAATGCCATAAATCTATCCCCTAATTTGTAGGCACTATGGGCCAGATTCACGTAGAATCGCGGCGGCGTAACGTATCGTAGATACGTTACACCGCCGCAAGTTTTCATCGCAAGTGCCTGATTCACAAAGCACTTGCGATGAAAACTACGCCGGCGGCCTCCGGCGCAAGTTTCGCAATTCCCGTCGTGCTTTGCGCGCCGTGACGTAATTTTTTCGAACGGCGCGTAGCGTACTTCCGTATTCCCGGACGTGTTACGCAAACGACGTTAAATTTTAAATTTCGACGCAGGAACGACGGCCATACTTTAGACAGCAATACGATTGCTGACTAAAGTTAGGGCAGCCAAAACGACGACTAAATTTGCGACGGGAAACTAGACTAGCAGCGACGTAGCGAACGCGAAAATCCATCGTGGATTGCCGTTACTCCTAATTTGCATACCCGACGCTGGTTTACGACGCGAACTCCCCCCAGCGGCGGCCGCGGTACTGCATCCTAAGATCCGACAGTGTAAAACAATTACACCTGTCGGATATTATGGATATCTATGCGTAACTTATTCTATGAATCAGTCGCATAGATAGAAACAGAGATACGACGTTGTATCCCCTTTGTGAATCTGGCCCTATAACTTTTGCGCAAACCAATCAATATACACTTATTGCGATTTTTTTGTTACCAAAAGTATGTAGAAGAATACATAATCGACCTAAAAACTGAGAAAAACATTTGTTTTTGTTTTTTTAAATTTGGGATATTTATTATAGCAAAAAGTAAAAAATATATTGTGTTTTTTTTAAACTTGTCGTTTTTCTTTTGTTTATATCGCAAAAAATTAAAACTGCATAGGTGATCAAATACCACCAAAAGAAAGCTCTATTTGTGGGGGATTCAAAATGTTACAGCGCTAAAAACTGAAAATTGGCCTGGGCAGGAAGGGGGTGTAAATGCCCTGTATTAAAGTGGTTAAAGAAGTGGAAAAAAAAAGTTACCATACAAAATTGTTACACCCAGGGTGGTTTCAGCAGAATCTGGGACCTAAAGCAAAATAACTGACCTTTGAGGCCAGTAAATTTGAAATACCTCTTAAGAAGAGGAAAAAAGTCTGTTAGGCCCCATACACACGAGAGGATTTATCCGCGGATACGGTCCAGCGGGGACCGTATCTGCGGATAAATCCTCTCGAGGATTTCAGCAGATTTCTATGCGATGGCGTGTACACACCATCGCATTGAAATCCGCGCGGAAATCCTCTGGCGATGACGCGTCGCGCCGTCGCCGCGATTATGACGCGGCGACGGGCGCGACGCTGTCATATAAGGAATTCCACGCATGCGTCAAATCATTACGACGCGTGCGGGGAATCCCTTTGGACGGATGGATCCGGTGAGTCTGTACAGACGAGCGGATCCATCCGTTGGGATGGATTCCAGCAGATGGATTTGTTGAGCATGTCAGCAAATATCCATCTGCTGGAAATCCATCCCAGGGGAGATTTATCCACGGATAAATATCCGACGGAGTGTACACACCACAGAATCTATCCGCAGAAACCCATTTGATGGGATTTATCTGCGGATAGATTCTATGGTGTGTATGGGGCCTCAGTTGTTTCACACATGAAACACAGAAGAGGGGCAGATGTCTTCACCAGCCATGATTATGGAGTGGACTCTCATCTTTGACTAACTTATGTGTCCTTGCCCATAACCAGTTTTGCGCTCGCAACTGTATAACCCCTAGGGACGAGAGCAATTTAGTCTTTTCAGCTTTGGGGCTGTTAATACACATTATTGCTTTATTTACTTAAAAACGAACTGCAGTCTGCTCTCATAATCTGTAATAAAAGCATATTTACCATTCTGAAGCTTCCCTCCAACCACTTTACATATTTTATATATACTGCCATTCTGTACTTGCCAAATATGCTGCAGAAATCTCCCTCCGCTGAGTCTGGCTGTAACCATTTTAAAGTGATTATTTAAAAAACAAAAGGGAACCTTTACAAACATGTCACACTTACCTCCACTTTGCAGTTAGTTTTTCACAGAGTGGTCCCGATCCTCTTGTTCTGGGGTCCCCACGGCAGCTCTCGTGGCTCCTCCATGCATTAGATAACCCCCTCTGGGAAGCTCTCTTCCAAGGGGGATACCTTGTGGGCGCGCACCTGTGTCATCCATAGACGCTGAGTGTATGACTCGGCCCCACCGCCCGCGTCATTGGATTTGCTTGACAGCAGCGGGAGCCAATGGCTGCGCTGCTATCAATCTATCCAATGAAGAGCCGAGAACCCCTGGAGAGAGCGATGCGGGATCATGCCCACGGACATTCGGGGCTCAGGTAAGTAAAACGTGGTGGCTGGGGGGCCGGACATTGCAAGGTGTTTTTTCACCTTAATGCATAGGATGCATTAAGGTGAAAAAACACATATGTTTACAACCCCTTTAACTGTGGACAGCTTAAAGCGACGTTCCAACCAAAAAATTGAACTTCCTCTTAAAGTGCTGGTGACCACCTGACATGCTAGATTTGGCATTTTTTTGGGGGAGGTAGTCAGTACCCAGCTCCCACTTCCTCCCCTGGTGCTGCGGCGCTGGGAGGAATATCACCTCTCCCTGCAATCTTCTGGGACACATCATGCCGCACACCGCGGTTCGTGCATGTGCAGTGCGTGCTTGGCTGTGAAGCCACAGCCGAGCGCCCACAGTTAGAACACTGGCGCCACAGAAATGAGGAGGAGCGAGGCTTTATTCGCCCGCATCGCTGGACCATGGGACAGGTGAATGTCTGATTATTAAAAGTCAGCAGTTACACTTTTTGTAGCTGCTGACTTTTAAATGGGTTGAACTCTGTTTTTCGCCCATTTGTTCACTTCCTGGATTTACACAGGCACACCTCCAGCTCTGCAGCTCTCATTGACCCTCTCATGACTGACCCCCCCCCCCCCCCCCCCGGAAAACTATCACGAGAGTGTGAGAGAGAGCTGTGCATGATGTCATAAGCCTAGGCTTTTTATCACACAAGAAACAGGAAGGGGCTATATAAAGGTATTTACTGGCAAAAAAAATATGTTTTACTATCCAATTACTTAAGAAAATAAAGTAGTACACAGAATATTTTATTTTATTTTTTCAGTAGAAGAAACACTTTTCCTTGGCAATATTATCTTGAAAAAGTATTTTTTTTATGCAATCTATAAACCATGTAACAAAATAAGAAGCTTTTTTTTTTCGTTTGACCAGTGTTATTTTATTTTAAAAAAAATGTGACAAAAAACTTCAAAAAACTAACCATTACTCTTACTAATTGCCTAGTTTCCAAAAAGCGGTCATTTGGGGGAAATTTTTACTGTCCTAGCATTTTAGGGCCTCAAGATAGACTGTCAGTACATCAGAACTAATCAATTTTCAAATGTACAGTGGGTAAAATAAGTATTGAACACATCACCATTTTCTAGATTAATATATTTCTAAAGGTGCTATTGACATCAAATTTTCACCACATGTCGGTAACAACCCATGCAATCCATACATACAAAACCAAAACAAGTAAGTCCAGAAATTAAGTTACAGTGCCTTGCGAAAGTATTCGGCCCCCTTGAACTTTGCGACCTTTTGCCACATTTCAGGCTTCAAACATAAAGATATAAAACTGTAATTTTTTTTGAAGAATCAACAAGTGGGACACAATCATGAAGTGGAACGAAATTTATTGGATATTTCAAACTTTTTTAACAAATAAAAAACTGAAAAATTGGGCGTGCAAAATTATTCAGCCCCTTTACTTTTAGTGCAGCAAACTCTCTCCAGAAGTTCAGTGAGGATCTCTGAATGATCCAATGTTGACCTAAATGACTAATGATGATAAATAGAATCCACCTGTGTGTAATCAAGTCTCCGTATAAATGCACCTGCACTGTAATAGTCATAGAGGTCCGTTTAAAGCGCAGAGAGCATCATGAAGAACAAGGAACACACCAGGCAGGTCCAAGATACTGATGTGGAGAAGTTTAAAGCCGGATTTGGATACAAAAAGATTTCCCAAGGAGCACTGTGCAAGCGATAATATTGAAATGGAAGGAGTATCAGATCACTGCAAATTTACGAAGACCTGGTCGTCCCTCTATACTTTCAGCTCATACAAGGAGAAGACTGATCAGAGATGCAGCCAAGAGGCCCATGATCACTCTGAATGAACTGCAGAGATCTAGAGCTGAGGTAGGAGACTCTGTCCATAGGACAGCAATCAGTCGTATACTGCACAAATCTGGCCTTTATGGAAGAGTGGCAAGAAGAAAGCCATTTCTTAAAGATATCCATAAAAAGTGTCGTTTAAAGTTTGCCACAAGCCACCTGGGAGACACACCAAACATGTGGAAGAAGGTGCTCTGGTCAGATGAAACCAAAATCAAACTTTTTGTCAACCATGCAAAACGTTATGTTTGGCGTAAAAGCAACACAGCTCATCACCCTGAACACACCATCCCCACTGTCAAACATGGTGGTGGCAGCATTATGGTTTGGGTCTGCTTTTCTTCAGTAGGGACAGGGAAGATGGTTAAAATTGATGGGAAGATGGATGGAGCCAAATACAGGACCATTCTGGAAGAAAACCTGATGGAGTTTGCAAAAGACCTGAGACTGGGATGGAGATTTGTCTTCCAACAAGACAATGATCCAAAACATAAAGTAAAATCTACAATGGAATGGTTCACAAATAAACATATCCAGGTGTTAGAATGGCCAATTCAAAGTCCAGACCTGAATCCAATCGAGAATCTGTGGAAAGAACTGAAAACTACTGTTCACAAACGCTCTCCATCCAACCTCACTGAGCTCGAGCGGTTTTGCAAGGAGGAATGGGCAAAAATGTCAGTCTCTCGATGTGCAAAACTGATAGAGACATATCCCAAGGAACTTACAGCTGTAATCACAGCAAAAGGTGGCGCTACAAAGTATTAACTTAAGGCCCCGTACACACGATAGAATCCATCCGCTGAAAAATCTCAGCGGATCGGTTTCAACGGATAGATTCTATGGTGTGTACATTCCTGCGGATATTTATCCGCGGAAATTTCCCAATTCCAGCAGATAAAAATTTGTAGACATCTCTACAAATCTATCCGCTTGAATTGGCTCCCGCGGATCGATCCGGTGGTCTGTACAGACTCACCGGATCGATCCGTCCGAAGGGATCCCCCGCATGCATCGTAATGATTCGACGCATGCGTGGAATTCCTTTTATGACAGCATCGCGCACGTCGCCACGTCATCATCGCGGCGACGGCGCGACACGTCATCGCGAGGGGATTTTGGCGCGGATTTCGATCCGATGGTGAGTACACTCCATCGGATCCAAATCCGTGGAAATCCTCGAGAGGATTTATCCGCGGATATGGTCCGGTGGACTGTATCCACGGATAAATCCTCTCGTGTGTACTAGGCCTTAAGGGGGATGAATAATTTTGCACGCCCAATTTTTCAGTTTTTTATTTGTTAAAAAAGTTTGAAATATCCAATACATTTCGTTCCACTTCATAATTTTGTCCCACTTGTTGCTGATTCTTCAAAAAAAAATTACAGTTTTATATCTTTATGTTTGAAGCCTGAAATGTGGCAAAAGATCGCAAAGTTCAAGAGGGCCGAATACTTTCGCAAGGCACTGTATATATATATTAGGGCTGTTACTGACTAAAACTTTTGTGTTCGATTAATAGATTTTTTTTTATCGATTAATCTACTAATTTTGATTAATTATAACGCACATATGGATCGAACTGCTTTTAGCTGATCTCCTTGCAGGCTGATTCCCAGTGCAGCTACCAACCACTGGAAAAATGGATAGCAGTATACCAAAAACACAAAGGCAGCGCTCGATGGAAATAGCATTAAAACTTTTATAGTCTTCAAGTAGGTAGCAAAATAAATATTGCACTGGAGATAAAATCGATGTAGCTACATAAACGGTAAAAATGGTGCGAGTAATACCAAACGGTAGCAAAAGCAGTCATAAAAACATGTAGCTAAGTATGATACTGGTATAAAAATGTGTACAACGATACCAGTGCAGAATCCAGATGAGGAGGGGTTAACATCAGTCCATCGGCATGTAGATGTCCTGTGAAGGGAACTATCAGAACTCCCAGTGGATGGCTGTAGAATCCCAGGTTGATAGAGGGAAGTGATAGAGGGAGGTGTAACAGCCCTTGCATGTGGCAGATAGTAAGGTCCCTCCGGCATGCAGATATGAAAGCACAGCAAAAGAGCCCTTCAGATGGACACGGCAAGCCCCGCCGGTGTCCGTGATGTCACCGGATCTCTGACGGAACTCCCTGAAGGCCTGGAAGCCGGCGGAGAGGTGAGTGCCATTCAACAGAATTTTGATCGATCAAAAAAATGTAAGATTAATCGAGGAATTAATAGTTAATTTCCACAGCCCTAATATATATATATATATATAGAGAGAGAGATAGATAGATAGATAGTGACAGCAGGCAGGTAAAAATCACCTGGTTGCATCCAAGATGGAAAATATATATATCCCAGATTCAGGCTTTATAACCGATTTATGGTTGAATATGTTTTTATTTATCAGATAAAACAGTTGGGGTACAAAATAAAGAAAAATAAGGGAGTGGGGGGGAAATGCTGGCTATACAGCAACATGGTAATGTTACATATAGGTAGGTCAGATAAATGCTACCATCTGTTATGTATGGGAACGTACCTTGTAGTCAGAGCCTAGTTTGCAGGAGGAGGCCTCTCTTACAGCCCTGGCTCAGGAGCTGCTCGAGTGGAGACAGCAAGCTCGGGAGCACAGCGAGGTAGGAGTGCCTGGTGATGGCAGCAGTCCGGCACGGTCGGTGGTCTTTCAGGAAGGGCTGATGCAGGAGACAGCATCTGCAGACGTGGAGGATCAGCGACTCTGGAGCAGGCACAGGTACTAGAATAGTGGCAGCAGGAGCTGGTAAGGCAAGCCAGGTTAGGTGCAGAACAACAGCTGGTATCAGGGTCAGACAAGCCGGGTTATGCAGGTAATCAGATGGTTACTCTTTTAAGCTATAAGCTTGGTCAGATTCAGGCACAGGGTCTGGTAACGGTGGGCAGGAGAGCAGAGCAGAGTCAGAGTAAGCCAAGGGTCGGATTGGAGAGGTTCGGGCGGTCAGACAGAGCCGGGTCGGTTTAGGTAACAGGTCTCAACAGGTCACAGGTTTACAGGTACAAAGCTGCAGATCAGACAGCAAAGTGTCACTGCAGCTGCTGGCTTTTAAAGGCAGAAATGGCGCCAATCGCGCGCTAACGAGCATGCACATGCTCCCACCGCGCACGCACGCTCCCGCCACGCACGTGCATTTAGCGCATGCGCGTGTGCATTTGGCGCGCGCCAGCGCATAGGAACAGACAGCTGCTGATGCTGGTTCTGGGCATTGGTATGCGTGCGCATGCGTGCGTGCCGGAGCCTATTGGCAGGTCCCTGACATTGCCCCCCCCCCCAAGGGGCAGCCTCCGGATGCCAAGTCAGGCTCTTTTCTCAGGGTGAGCAGAAAAAAAGGCACGGATCAGTCTTTGTGCATGAATGTTGCTTTCAGGTTCCCAAGAATTGTCCTCTGGACCGTACCCCTTCCATTTGACTAGAAATTGAGTTTGCCCTTGCCGTTTCCTACAGTCAAGGATGGCCTCCACCACGTATTCCTCGTAACCGTCAACCAAAATAGGTTCAGGAGGACTGGCCCCTCTGTCAGGAAAGGGAATCGGGAACTGCAGGCTTCAACAACGAAACATGAAATACCGGATGAACTTTAAGGGAATCGGGTAAAGACAGTTCATAAGATACCTCATTGATCCTTCTCCTTATTGTAAAGGGCCCCATGAACTTCGGTGCCAACTTTCTGGAAGGACAGGCCAACCTGAGGTTAGTTGAAGATAGCCATACCTGGTCACCTGGTTGAAGATCCAGCTCTCCTCTCTTCTCCTGTCGAAGAATTTCTTGCTGTCGGCTTGGGCTTTGGTCACTGCTTCCTGAAACACCTGATTGTTGTGGCTGAGAAAATCCACTGTACTCTGCACTGCCGGGACTGGAGATTCTGGAAGAAAGTCAGGTAGAAATGTTAGGTTAAAGCCGTAGTTGGCAAAGAAAGGGGACTGCCCAGTGGCTGAATGGTTGGCATTATTATAGGCAAACTCTGCTAAAGGCAGCAAGGAAACCCAATCTTGAGAGAAGGACATGAAGCACCTAATGTACTGCTCAAGAGTTTGGTTAGTTCTCTCAGTTTGCCCGTTGGTTTGGGGGTGGTAGGCTGAGGAAAAGGCAAGTTCAATCTTCAAAGTCTCACATAGGGCTCTCCAAAAACGTGACGTGAACTGAACCCCCCTATCAGACACGATGTTAGAAGGAACTCTATGTAGTCTGTTAATCTCCTTGATGAAGATACGAGCAGGCCTAGCAGCCGACGGGGTGCTCTTTAATGGAAGGAAATGGGCCATCTTAGATAGACGGTCTACGACCACAAAGATTGCTGTATACCCTTCAGAACATGGAAGCTCTACAATAAAGTCCATGGCAATCATCTTCCAGGGTCTATCAGGTACGGGTAGGGGTTTTAGTAGTCCCTAGGCTAGGTTCCTTGTAGTCTTGTTCTGATTGCAGATGGGACACGTATTGACATACAATTTGCAGAATTCCTCCAAGCCTGGCCACCAGAAGGTACGACGTACCAGTTCGAGGGTCAGAGATACTGTTGTGGAGAAGTTTAAAGCCGGATTTGGATACAAAAAGATTTCCCAAGCTTTAACCTCTTCCATACCGGGCAGTTATACACACTTCCATACCAGGCCTATTCTGGCACTTCTTTCCTACATGTACAAATCATAATTTTTTTGCTAAAAAATTACGCAGAACCCCCAAACATTATATATGTTTTTTTAGCAGACACCCTAGGGAATAAAACGACGGTCATTGAAACCTTTTATCTTGCACGGTATTTGCGCAATAATTTTTCAAACGCCTTTTTTTGGGAAAAAAATTGTTTCATGAATTAAAAAAATTTAAAAACAGTAAAGTTAGCCCAATTTTTTTGTAAAATATGAAATATGATGTTACACCGAGTAAATAGATACCTAACATGTCACGCTTTAAAATTGCGCACACTCATGGAATGGCGCCAAACTTCGGTACTTAAAAATCTCCATAGGCAACGATTTGAAATTTTTTACAGGTTACCAGTTTAGATTTACAGAGGAGATCTAGTGCTAGAATTGTTGCTGGCACTCTAACGCACGCGGCGATACCTCACATATGTGGTTTAAACGGCGTTTACATATGTCGGCGGGACTTGCGTGTGCGTTCGCTTCTGCGCGCAAGCTACCGGGGACAGGGGCGTTAAATAAATTAATTTTTATTTCTTTTTTTTTTTATATATATTTATTTCTTTTTTTACACTTTTTTTTTTAATTTTTTTTTTTTTTTTATCACTTTTATTCCTATTACAAGGAATGTAAACATCCCTTGTAATAGGAATGTGTGTGACAGGTACTCTTTATGGAGAGATGCGGGGTCAATAAGACCCCACATCTCTCCTCCAGGCTGGAAAGCATGAAATCGGTGAAAAAAAATTCACCGAACTCATGCTTGTGGTTGCTTAGCAGCCGCAATCGCGGCTTTGTTTACTTACGGGGACCCGGGCGTGACGTCATCACATCGCGCCCGGGTCCTCCGACGGTCATAGAGATGACTGGTGACCATCTGGTCACCAGTCATCTCTATGCTTCCTGCGAGCGCCGGACGATTCGTTCTCCGGGCCCCCGATGGCACGGGAGAGCCCGGAGAAGCACCGGATGGTGGCGGGAGGGGGGGGATGTCCCCTCCCGCCGCCTGTAAGAACGATCTAGCGGCGGAACCGCCGCTATGATCGTTCTTACGTTGTGCAGAATCGCCGGCAGTTTAGAAGGATATCTGAATGATGCCTCTAGCTGCAGGCATCATTCAGATAACCACCCGGAAAGCCCAGGACGTCACATGACGTCCACTCTGAACGGCAGAAGTTCTTTGTGGACGTCATTTTACTATGGGCCGGTAGGGAAGTGGTTAAACATCCCAAGGAGCACTGTGCAAGCGATAATATTGAAATGGAAGGAGTATCAGACCACTGAAAATCTACGAAGACCTGGCCGTCCCTCTAAACGTTCAGCTCATACAAGGAGAAGACTGATCAGAGATGCAGCCAAGAGGCCCATGATCACTCTGGATGAACTGCAGAGATCTACAGCTGAGGTGGGAGACTCTGTCCGCAGGACAACAATCAGTTGTATACTGTACAAATCTGGCCTTTATGGAAGAGTGGCAAGAAGAAAGCCATTTCTTAAAGATATCCATAAAAAGTGTTGTTTAAAGTTTGCCACAAGCCACCTGGGAGACACACCAAACATGTGAAAGAAGGTGCTCTGGTGGGATGAAACCAAAATCGAACTTTTTGGCAACAATGCAAAACTTTATGTTTGGCGTAAAAGCAACACAGCTCATCACCCTGAACACACCATCCCCACTGTCAAACATGGTGGTGGCAGCATCATGGTTTGGGCCTGCTTTTCTTCAGCAGGGACAGGGAAGATGGTTAAAATTGATGGGAAGATGGATGGAGCCTGCCGAGATTTCAATCTTTTAGCGGATCTCAGGTATTCCAGGTTTTTGTGATCGGTATAGATTAATACTGGATGTGCTGCGCCTTCTAACAGATACCTCCATTCTTCCAAGGCGGTCTTTATGGCAAGTAATTCACGGTCACCCACATCATAATTTCTCTCCGCAGGGGAGAGCTTCCGGGAAAAGAACCCGACAGGATGCATTAGCTCTTTATTCCCTTGCAACTTCAGATGCATCTACTTCGAGGAGATAAGGCAGTGCTGGGTCAGGATGGCTGAGGATAGGGGCTGGAGTAAAAAGTCCTTTAAGTTTGTCAAAGGCTTTTTGGGCTTCTGGGTTCCAGCGGAAACGTAGATTCTGTTTGGTCAGTTGTGTGATGGGTGAGATTATTGCAGAAAATCCCCTGATGAGCCTTCTATAGAAGTTTGCAAATCCCACAAAGCGTTGCACTCCTTTCTTATCCAGGGGTAACGGCCAGTCTAGTATAGCGGACACCTTTTGGGGATTTATTTTAATTCCTGTAGGGGAGATTACCAGGCCCAGGAACTGGATGGTTTGCTGCTCGAACTCGCATTTCTCCGCCTTGGCATACAGTCCGTGTAAACGGAGACGGCTTAGGACTTTATGGACGTGTTCCCGATGTCTATCGAGTGACCCGGAAAAGACTAGGATGTCATCTAGATAGACAATCGCAAAGATGTCAAGGAAGTCTCTGAACACATCGTTGATGAAATGCTGGAAGGTGGCGGGTGCGTTGCACAGACCGAAGGGCATGACCAGATATTCATAGTGACCGAATCGGGTGCAAAAAGCTGTTTTCCACTCATCCCCATCCCGGATACAGACCAGGTTGTAGGCTCCTCTCAGGTCCAATTTGGTGAAGATGATGGCAGATCTTAGTTTTTGGAAGAGCTCGGGTATCAGGGGTAGCGGATAACGGTTCTTGACCGTGATGTTATTTAGTTCGCGATAGTCCACACACGGACGAAGAGACTGGTCCTTCTTGGTAACAAAGAATATTCCAGCGCCTGCTGGAGAGGTAGAGGGATGAATAAACCCCATTGTTCAAATTTTCGTCTATGTATATTTTTAGGGACTCTTGCTCCTTTTCCGGTAATGGGAAGATGCGCCCAAAAGGAATCTCGGCCCCCGGAATGAGCTTGATCGGACAGTCATAGGGGCGATGAGGCGGAAGGGAGTCGGCTCCCCGTTTACTGAAAATGTCAATGAACTTGTGATAGGGCTCTGGAACAGACTGAAGCAGGTTTGGGTCAGAGTCCATACATAGCAGGGTAGTAGATGAGCAAGAGGGCCCAGGAATACAGTGTTTCTGACAGTAGGGAGACGGAAACAACACTTCTCCGGATACCCAGTTAATCAGAGGGTTATGGGCTTGGAGCCAGGGTAGGCCTAGGATCACAGGAAACAGGGGAGAGGAGATGACGTCCAGGATCAGCAGTTCCTTGTGTTGGGGGGCGATTATAGCAGGTAGAGGAAGGGTCTCCTGAGTCACCTGCCCTGAACTTATGCCGGATCCATCGGACAGAAAAACAGAGAGTCCATGAGTCTTTCTTTGTAGGGGGATATTGTGCAAGTTGACAAAGGCAGAGTCGATGAAGCAGCTACATGCGCCAGAGTCAATGATGACGTTGACTAGAACTGTCCTTTCCTGGAACTGCAAAGAGAGAGGGAGAGCGAGGTGAGTTGCGTTGGCATACAGGGCAGAAAGGTCAACAGGAACAGAAGAAAGGCACTTACGCATATTGGCAGGACAGTTGCGTACATAGTGACCAGCATCCCCACAGTAGAGGCACCGGTTCAGTTGGCGGCTTGTCCGTTCTTCGGGTGGTAGTGTTGGTCGCATGAGACCGAGTTGCATGGGTTCGGCGGTGTCTAGAGTGGCGCTGGGAGGATTTAAGCAGGTGGGAGGCAGGCAGCGGGAAGTAGGCATTGGTGCCCTTGCGGTCATCCAAGCTGGGCGACTTGGCTGGGAAGAACGCTCGGCCCCAGCATTCGCGGAGCCTGCGATCAATTTGAATGGCTTTGGTGATCAAATCTTCGAGGGTCTCGGGTACCTCAACTCGGGCAAGCTCGTCTTTTAGGCTCTGAGAGGCCCAGGCGAAACTGATGCCGCAGAGCTGCGTTGTTCCAATGGGTGTCTGTGCTCCAGCGTCTAAAGTCCGTGACATAGTCCTCGGCCGCTCTGCGACCTTGCTGGAGCGCGAGCAGGGCAGACTCAGCGGTAGCAGCTCGTTGGAGATCATCATAAAGCTGGGCCATGGCCTCAAAGAAGGCTAACAGGGTCTGCGTTTGGTCACCGTTCTCTTCTTATAGCCGATGGGCCCAGGTCTGAGGTTCACCTTGAAGTAGGGAGATCACAAATCCCACCTTTGTGGCCTCTAAAGAAAAAGTCCATGGTTGCAAGGCAAAGTAGAGCTGGCAGGCATTACGGAAGGCCCGGAATTTAAGGTGGAAGCATTACTACGGAGGAAGCAGAGGCAGCAGATGCGGTCCTGGCAGTAGATGTAGGAGCTGTATCGCCGGAAGCAGACAGATTTTGCACTTGTCCCTCTAGTCTCATGTAACCTTCCTGTAGGTTCTTTACTGCTTGTGTGAAGGCTGCCAGGTGTTTGCAGATCTCCTCTACGGCGGGGGCTACTCCTGCAGGCTCTGTCATGGCTGTCTGATACTGTTATGTACGGGAACGTAACTTGTAGTCGGAGCCTAGTTTGCAGGAGGAAGCCTCTCTTACAGCCCTGGCTCAGGAGCTGCTGGAGTGGAGACAGCAAGCTCGGGAGCACAGCGAGGTAGGAGTGCCTGGTGATGGCAGCAGTCCGGCATGGTCGGTGGTCTTTCAGGAAGGGCTGATGCAGGAGACAGCATCTGCAGACGTGGAGGATCAGCGACTCTGGAACAGGCACAGGTACTAGAATAGCGGCAGCAGGAGCTGGTAAAGCAAGCCAGGTTAGGTGCAGAACAACAGCTGGTATCAGGGTCAGACAAGCCAGGTTATGCAGGTAATTAGATGGTTACTCTTGTAAGCTGTAAGCGTGGTCAGATTCAGGCACAGGGTCTGGTAAAGGTGGGCAGGAGAGCAGAGCGGAGTCAGAGTAAGCCAAGGGTCCGATTGGAGAGGTTCGGGTGGTCAGACAGAGCCAGGTCGGTTTAGGTAACAGGTCTCAACAGGTCACAGGTTTACAGGTACAAAGCTGCAGATCAGACAGCAAAGTGTCACTGCAGCTACTGGCTTTTAAAGGCAGAAATGGCGGCAATCGCGCGCTCCCGCATTTGGCGCGCGCCGGCTCATAGGAACAGACAGCTGCTGGTTCTGGGCATTGGTATGCGTGCGCATGCATGCGCGCCGGAGCCTATTGGCAGGTCCCTGACACCATCATAACACGAGGGCTGTATTTATTTATTTTTTCCTCCTTTTCCCTTATGCTGGGTTATACACTATTTAGAGGTTTTTCTTTTCTGTATCTAATTGACTGAGCATGCTGTTTGTTTGAGTAAACAAACAGCATGCTCAGTCAATTAGATACAGAAAAGTAAAACCTCTAAATAGTGTATAACCCAGCATAAGGGGAAAGGAGGAAAAAATAAATAAAATAAAACGAAAAGATTGAAATAAAGAGAGAGGGACAGGTATGGGGGGGGGGAGGGGGGTATAGATATACATATAATATGAAGGTTATCTCTCGTACTCAGTATGGCTGAGGGTGAATGTTTAGAGGGCTGGTCACCAGGGTGTGATCATCTATTTTCCTGGACCATGTGCCTCCAGTGATGTTCCAGCTGTTAGCCCCAAGGCCATCCCTTCACTCACCTGTGAAGGGTGGTAGCTTCAGATTTCCAGTATTGTGCAATCATCTGCCGGGCCGTCAACAGAAAAAACCTAAGGTGATTGGATTTCTGGGATTTAAATTATCCCGGGAGGTCAGATAACAGAGCCACTTTTGGGTAGAGGGCAAGGGAGTCATCATACATTTAACCACTTGCCGACCGCCTCACGTATTTTAACGGCGGCACTTTAAAGATGGATATCTCGGTAACGGCAGCAGCTGCTGCCACAACCGAGGTATCCATCTTTAGTGCCAACGGTCCTGTAAACGATAACGGCGGACTCCGCGGTGGATTCGACGCAAGATCGCCGTTATCGGTGGTGGGAGAGGGCCCCCCCCCCTCCCGCCGCTCTCCTGCGCCCTCCGCCGCTTACCGGAGCCGTCGGTAGCGGCGGAGGCGATCGGGTCCGTTTGGCACCTGTGTGGGGATGTGACTGAGGGAAAAATTGCCCCCACCCGTCCCCATATCTCTGCTGGGCGGAAGTGACGTCAAAACGTCAGTCCCGCCCAGCGTCTTAAAGCAACATTTTTTTTTTCTGGCATTTGAAAATATGACAGTTTAATTTTTTTTTTTCTTTTTTTGCATTTAAGCCTAAATATGAGATCTGAGGTCTTTTTGACCCCAGATCTCATATTTAAGAGGACCTGTCATGCTTTTTTCTATTACAAGGGATGTTTACATTCCTTGTAATAGGATTAAAAGTGATATTTTTTTTATTTTTTTATTTCAGTGTAAAAAATTATACAAATAAATAAAAATAAATAAGAAAACAAAAAAAAAATTTTAAAAACGCCCCGTCCCGACGAGCTCGCGCACAGAAGTGAACGCATACGCGAGTAGCGCCCGCATATGAAACCGGTGTTTAAACCACACAAGTGAGGTATCGCCGCGATCGTTAGAGCGAGAGCAATAATTCTAGCCCTAGACCTACTCTGTAGCTCAAAAAATGCAACCTGTAGAATTTTTTAAACGTCGCCTATCGAGATTTTTAAGGGTAAAAGTTTGACGCCATGCCACGAGTGGGCGCAATTTTTAAGCGTATCATGTTGGGTATCATTTTACTCGGCGTAACATTATCTTTCACAATATATAAAAAAATTGGGCAAAAATTATTGTTGTCTTATTTTTTAATTAAAAAAAATGAATTTTTCACAAAAAAAGTGCGCTTGTAAGACCGCTGCGCAAATACGGTGTGACAAAAAGTATTGCAATGACTGCCATTTTATTCCCTAGGATGTCTGCTAAAAAAAATATATAATGTTTGGGGGTTCTGATTAATTTTCTAGCAAAAAAAATTGGATTTTTACATGAAGGAGAGAAGTGCCAAAATAGGCCTGGTGATTAAGTGGTTAATCATAGATCTCAAATATACATTTCCAGAAAGGGCGAATTTTGCCGCATTCCCGCCAAATATGGGAGGTACGTACCTTTTTCTCTGTGACAGCGCCAGCATGCATCCGAAGCTTTGGGAAACATACCATGGACCGAGACTGGATCCCTGTACCAGTTTGTAGTTTTTCTCCTGCGTGTAGCTGGAGATTGAAGATTTGTGGGTAAATGTGAAAGAAGTCTGCCAATCGTCCAGGGTAATTTCTTCACCCAGGTCTCTGGACCATTTGTGTGTAAATGCAGGGGGGGGGGGTTATGCGTGTGAGAAGGCCTTGTATATACCATTGTATATTAGGGATAGTGTGTGTCTGGGTACCTGGGAGAGACTACACATCTCCTCGAATGACATTAGGGTCCCGTTTATACGACCTGAGAAATGTAAGGATGAGCAGAAGTTCCTCAAGGAGAGCATGGATAACCAGTTAGGAGTGGAGGATACAGTGTTCTCGCCTGGCATGAATTTGCCAGTTATCGCTTGAATAAAAGAGTGTACTGTCGGCCAAGTAGCCCTCTCATAGCCAGCTATTCGTCCTGAGGCTTCATAGTCAGGAAGTGTTGGGTTGTCAAATAAGGAAGTCAGGGGACTTGGGTCTGTGGATAGTGCATAAGTCACCTTTCTGCGGTAACACAGAGCTTGGGCCGACTCTGTCAGGGGGGAAAGCGCAGTCATGGAGCGGTATTTGTGTTGGTATCCCCAGAGCAAAGCTCAGAGATCCACCTGCGCCATATCCTGTTCTATCAGTGTTGCAAGTTTGGTCAATGGGCATGGGAACCATTCCAGTAATCTGGAGAATAGTATAGTTCAAAATCAGGGAGGCCTATGCCACCATTTTGTTTGTGGAAGCATAATAGTTTATGTTTCAGTCAGGAGGGGTGTTGGCATATGAATTTAATTGCTAACGAAGGGCATTGGGAGGGTTATTGGAAGAGCCTGGAAGAGGTAGAGTAGTTTGGGGAGGATATCCATTTTAGGTACATTGACGCGTCCGAGCCATGGTAGTTTGAGGTGGTGCCAGGAGCCATAGAGGGCTGTAGTTCAAGGGGTAGATGTCGCGAAGATCCCGTGGAATCTTCGCATCAAGGTATTTGATCGATTTAGCTTGCCAGTGAAAGGGAAAATATTGTTGGACCAATGCGACAGTATGGGGCGGCAACCATATGTTCAGGGCCTCTGTTTTGTTTATGTTCAGTTTAAAGTTACTGTGAGCACCGAATCGATCTAGCTCATGAAGAAAGGAGGGAATGCTATTATTCCCGTCCCTATAAGTGGACAGACCTAACAGTGGAGGAGTTACATTTTTTGGGACTCACCAAAAAAAATTAATTGGGTTCCTATTGGTCAACCCACCCCATCCACCACATGCCGATCTTCTCTGCGGTAATGCCCAGAACCAGCTATCTCATGATTATGAGGTTCCTACATTTCAACGACAATACCCAGTGCCCTCCTCGAAATGACCCAAATTATGATAAGCTTTACAATTTTTCTAAAAAGTTCCTCCAGTTGTTTACCCCGGACCAACACAAATGTGTCACTTGTAAAATTTAGTGGCAGGCTCAGGCTTGGAATCAAGCAATTTTTACCCAGAAAAAGGGCCCGCTATGGGGGGAAAGTGTACAAATTATGTAACCGAGCCAGAGGGTACACATGTGCTTTCAGAGAGTACGAAGGGAAGGACACCAAGCTGCATCCCCCTAATTGTGCAGACTACGTAGGATCAAGCGGGAAAGTTGTTTGGGACCTTGTATACCCACTACTGGAGAAAGGCTACCACCTGTATGTAGACAACTACACAAGTCTGCCCCTGTTCCACAACCTTCATCGGATGAAGACGCCAGCATGTGGCACCGTGAGAAAGAACAGGAAGGGCTTTCCTCAAAAGGAAATTCTTGCAGTGAAGTGGAGGGACAGAAGGGACATTCTGTCTTCGATTCACAATAACACCTACGTGGAAATCCCCAGAAGGAATGGCTCCATCCAAAAGCCAACACGTGTTCACGAATACAACCAAATGTTCAAACCCTAACTTGCCACAAGGCGAACATACCATTGGTATAAAAAAGTATCAATTTATTATTTTCATTTGGCCATATACAACTCCTAAATAATTTACCACAACTCCATCAAAACCCCAAACCCTTCCTTGGCTACCAGGAGGAAATTATCACTGCCCTTATATTCTCGAACAGCCCACCAGAAAACATTTGATCCCATGTTCTTAGTAGACTCTGTACATACCTCTGCCTGATCTGGAACTTACCCTGGACTATTTGACCATGTTTGTTGCCTGCCTCTTGGACTGATCTTGTACCCTACCACTGGATTAGTGGGATTCATAACACAGGGATCTCAAATATGTGAGGGGTTCCAGAATTATTTGCTGGATGAAGATTTTTTTTGGGGGGGTTTTGTCATTCCCAGATTAGGGTCTAGAGACCAGAGGCTTCAAATAGATTTTGGGTGGAGAAGCCTCTACCCTGTCCTTTTTCTGTCCTGAACATGGCCCTACTTCTGCCTGTCGCATTAACTGACCACACCACATGGACCATGGACCTGTCTACTACCAGGACCAATATTTTGGCACTGCTGACAATATCTCTGCCTGCACTGACCCTGACTCTGGACTGTATATGGACAGTATCCCAGCCTGCTGCCTGTACTGACTATGGACAGTATTCCTGCCTGCTGCCTGGACAATTGTGTTCACTGTTGCTGACCAAGTCCCTGCCTGCTGCCTGGACCAGTGCTATCCTCCTATGGACACGTGAGCTACTAGAACCACATGTAATCTTTTGTTTACCCTTTGCTCAGCAGAATGTAATGAGGTGTAATTCTTGGTATGTGCATGCTATGTGTCCCTAAAACACTTGAAGGGGTTCCTTGCATATCGGGTCTCTGTATGTGGCCAGGCTGTGTAAAAGTCTCACACATGTGGTATAGCCATACTCAGGAGGAGTAGCATTTTGGCATGTCATTTTTGCTATGTACATGATATGTGTATGAAATATCTTATAAATTGACAATTTTGTGTAAAAAAAAATGCGTTTACATTTTTTTCCACATTTTCCAAGAACTTGTGGAAAAAAATAAACGATTCAAAAGACTCATTATGCCTCATAGAATATACGTTGTGGTGTTAGATTTCCAAAATAGGGTAATTTTGTGGGTGTTTTCATTGTCCTGGTGCTCCAGAGTCTTCAAAAGTGTAATAGGTGGTTGAGAAATTAGATGTGTAATTTATGCTACTAGAATTCCTGAAGGTGCTACTTCAATGTTGGGCCTCTGTATGTCGCCAGGCTGTATAAAAGTCTCACACATGTGATATTTCCATACACAGGAGGAGTAGCAGAATGTATTTTGGGGTGTCATTTTTGCTATGTACATTCTATGTGCTGGAAAAATCGTATAAATGGACAACTTTGTGTAAAATAAAGAGCGTTTTTATTTTTTTTTCCAAAAACTTCTGAAAAAAAATTAACCATTCAAAAGACTCATAATGCCTCATAGAATATATTTTGGGGTGTTGGCTTTCCAAAATGGGGTAAATTTGTGGGCATTTCCATTGTCCTGGTGCTCCAGGGTCTTCAAAGTGTAATAGGTGGTTGAGAAATGAGATATGTCATTTATACTCCTAGAATGCCTGAAGGTGCTGCTTCAATGTTGGGCCTCTGTATGTGGCCAGGCTGTGAAAAATTCCTACACGTGTGGTATCGCCATACTCAGGAGGAGTAGCAGAATGTATTTTGGGGTGACATTTGTGGTATGCACATGCCATTTGAGAGAAATAACCTATTACTGTACAATGACAATTTTGTGAAAAAAAATGTAATCTTAATTTTGCAAAGAATTGTGGGAAAAAATGTAAACTTTAAAAAACTCACCATGCCTCTTACTTAATACATTGGCATGTCTACTCTCTAAAAAGGGGTCATTTGGGGGTCATTTGTACTTTCCTGGCTTGTTAGGGTCTCAAGAAATGACATGGCCGCCAGTACATCAGGTTTGATAATTTTTTTGTGATTTGCACCATAGCTTTTAGACTCTCTAACCTTTACACAGACAATAATATCCACTAATTTGGGTTATTTTTACCAAAGATATGTAGCAGTATAAATTGTGGCCAAAATTTATGAAGAAAAATTAATAATTTGTAAAATGTTATCACAGAAATTAAGAATTTTTATTTATTTTTTCATAATTTTAGAATTTGTTCATTTATAAAAAAAATCAAAAGAAAGCTCTTTTTATATATAAAAAAAAGTAATTTTGGTACAGTGTTGCATGACTGAGTAATTGTCATTCAAAGTGTGAGAGGTATGAAAGCTGAAAATTAGTCTGGGCAGGAGGGGGGTTTAATTGCCCAACAGGCAAGTGGTTAAAATTAAGGAAGGAACAAAAACAATCAATGTCTGATGCAGGGTGTGTGCTAATGAGGTCAGCTGGTCAACTCCTTCCTGTGTCATGACCTGTAGTCTGCCCAGGATGTACGGCAGAAGTAAAGTAATAGACACGTTTGGGAAACATCCATGAATACAGTGTAAGTGCAAAAGAAGTACACTAATGCTATATTGGTACATAGGGGAGCCGGAATTTACAAATTGTCCTGAAGCTGGAATGTAGAAATTGTCCTGAAGCTGGCCAATTTCTACTAAACACATACCTGAAATCTACTGTATATTTAAATATTTTGGGAGTAGTTGGTAATACTGAGATAGGAAGGGGTTCAGGGAATATTCGTAAGGTTGTGGTTTTGGAGTTTTTTTGCGCTTGTTTTTATTTTTTAAGAGGAAACACTCCTAAAGCTCCTAGGCCTCTTGTGGCTATTACTTACAGATCAGATTGGCCTAACCTGGGTAGGTTCACTAATATCTAGTCAGGAGCAAATGACACACAGCCAGATTCACAGAGACTTACGCCGACGTATCTACTGATACGCCGTCGTAAGTCTGAATGTGCGCCGTCGTATCTATACGCTGATTCTTAAAATCAGATACGCCTGAATTTTGCCAAGATATGACCGACGGAAGTCTCCTACGCCGTCGTATCTTGAGTGCATATTTACGCTGGCCGCTAGGGGCGCTTACGTTGATTTACACGTTGAATGTGTAAATTAGCAAGATACGCCGATTCACGAACGTATGTGCGCCCGTCGCAGTAAGCTACGCCGTTTACATAAGGTGTACGTCCGGCGTATAGTTATTCCACCAAAAAGGAGGCGCAGCCCATGCAAAGGTATGGACGTCGGAACAGCCGTCGTTTTTTACGTTGTTTGCGTAAGTCGTACGTGAATGGGGCTGTGCGTAGGTTACGTTCACGTCGAAAGCATTGAGCCAACGTATCTTAGGGCGTAAATTCAACGTGATTCTGAGCATGCGCGCATTTACATGGGGTCACGGCTAATTTAAATACAACACGCCCACTACCTTCATAATTTGAATTAGGCGGGCTAGGGAGCAAGTGCTTTGTGAATACTGTACTTGCCTCTCTATGTTACGTTGGCATAGCGCATATGAGATGCGCTACGCCCGCACAGAGATACGCCGCTCTCTGTGAATCTGGCTAACAGAGTTTAAGAGTCAGGAGTAAATAACACTGATTTTCAGAAACGTGAAGGACACCCTCTTTTGCACAAACTGCCTGCCGTCATATCCTTCACACTCCTTCCATACTACATGCTGTCATACCCTCCATATTCTGTAGCAAATATTGCCTATTGTCATACCCTTCACACACTCCTCCTGAATGTACTGCCAGCTAAGACAGTCCTTTAGCATTGATTGTCATTCAAAGGTTTTCATTGAAAGATCATATGATAACAAGTATAATGTATCAAAGGTATTTTAGTAGTTACGTGTAAAATACAAAAACAGGTTATGGCATTGTATTACTATAGCATACAGATGGTAAAATTAATGTTAGATAAGTTCCCTATTTATCAAAATTATACAGTTTTCGATATTGGCTTACATCAATATTTAGAGGATCATTATCAGTCAATAAAAGAAAATTAGGTCTATTTGAGTTCTCATGTGTGTTGAACATTTGAATAAAGTAAGCATTGATTGTAATATTTCTAACCATCCAGAACAGCCATACTTAATAGTACACTAGAGGACCACCACAGGACATTTCATGATCCAATAGTAAGAAAACTAGCCATTTACTTTCAGGGTTAAATTTCATAGGATGCCTTAACTTCTTTAAATTAGCTTTAGGATGAAGAAATGCAGAGCTAAAAGAAAATACTGCAATGTGTTCATGAACAAAAGCCCTGTCTATCCAAAACAGGAGATTGTAATGATTTGAATGAAACAAATGTATCTGAAAATGCAAAAAATGCTCTGTTCTGGCTGTGTTGGCATTGCGTCCAGTCTTTTTTATGTCACAATGTAGAGTATAAGATTTCCTATCATCTATGCCCAGTCTTGCCACACAGACTTCATACAGCTCTGAGCAATCCTCTTTTATTGTTCAGTAAAAATGAACAGACTTCCAGATAAAAACCTGTCTAAATAAAAAGTCCTTTCCGTCCCCTTGCTTCGAGTGACAGATTATTTACATATCTCATGCACTAGCTTGGACACATGTACATTCCTGGATGTTTATCATAATATGAGGTGATCCACAGTTCATTGTGAGAAATGTATGGTGCAGTGAACAGCCAGCAGAATATACATAGACAAGTGATTAGGGGAGATGTATTTAGTCAGAGCTTGAGTGGTGCGGTGTGTCTGAGGTCACCTGATCACATATGCAACATTTCTTTATATCACCAGGATGTGTTATTTGGGGGAGGGGTGGATTTTCCCCAAATAACTATTTGGGGGAGGCTGAATGAACTTAGGGCTGGTTCACATTAGTGCGCTGTGCGAGATCGCAAGTGATTTGCACCGCACTGCTGTTCAGATCACATGCGATGTCTGTGCGATGCGATTTCATCCATACAAACTGTATGGCTGAAATCGCATCTCATTCGGACCAAACACACACAGGACCCTTTTTTTGGTCCACACCAGAATCGCAGGGGTATTCACACCTATACGATCCGATTCATGTCCAAACTGTCAGTTCGCAGTGCAATATGCGAGCTGAAATGGGGGTGACATTACCATTGTATGACACTCCCCAGCAGTTCACATATGGCAGTGTGAACTGCCGTGCAAGTCAGGTGCGATGTGGGAACCTGCAGTGGATTCGCAGGTTTCTCGAATCGCACCAGTGTGAACCAAGCCTCCAAGCATACAGCCTACAAATGTCACCTGACTGCTCCCACCAAGGCTCGCTTCACACTGCTGCGATTAGGGAACCCTGCAAATCCACTGCAGGTTCCCACATCGCACCCGACTCGCATGGCAGTTCACACTGCCATATGCAAACTGCTGGGGACTGTCATACAATGGTAATGTCACCCCCATTTCAGCTCGTATGACAGCATGTAGTATGGAAGGAGTGTGAAGGATATGACGGCAGGCAGTGTGTGCAAAAGAGGGTGTCCTTCACGTTTCTGAAAATCAGTGTTATTTACTCCTGACTCTTAAACTATGTGTGTTATTTGCTCCTAAATAGTCATTGGTGAACCTACCCAGGTTAGACAAATCTGATCTGAAGTAATAGCCACAAGAGGCCTAGGAGCTTTAGGAGTGTTTCCTCTTAAAGAATAAAAACAAGCGCAAAAAAAACTCCAAAACCACAACCTTACAATCCCTGAACCCCTTCCTATCTCAGTATTACCAACTACTCCCAAAATTTTGGGGTTTACATCCACTTTAAGGCTCACAGCCCCTTCTGTCATAAATAGTTTGGGAAGCGTGTAGTGAAAAACTGATGTTTAAAGATGAAAACCTAGCTCTTGCTGTTTCTGTTGTAGACATGAACTCTTGGAAGAAGCCTGTCGACAAGGCCTTCCGTTTGCTGCTTGGGATGGACCTACTGTTGTTTCTTGGCTGGAGGTAATGTTTAAATTGCATTTCATTTTATTTTCTTGGCTCCTTGCCTTCAAAGACCACAATATGAGCACTGCTATCAGCACTTAACTATCAGTTAATACAGAGGAAGAGAACTGACACAGACAGTATTATACTCAGTGTTTCTGTATTTTTTCTCTATTTCATCTGTCATAATACCTAAAAAAGGAGTTTTAGAGCCCTGTGCTTTTTAATGTTTTTACATAGCCAATAAAAGGTATCGTTTTGACAACTTTTTTGATTTATAGACTTTAGTAACTGTGTGCTTTACTTGTCTTTGCTATGTTTTATATGGAGCCATACAAAACTACTTCAGTATATACTCAGACTTGTTTATTTTAATAAAATCACTGATCTGATGCTTTCTCTCAGCTCTGGGTAGGTATGCCAGCCTGGTATGTTGCTGCTTGTCGTGCTAATGTGAAAAGTGGCGCTATCATGGCCAACTTGTCTGATACAGAAATTCAGCGTGAGATTGGTATAAGCAACCCTCTCCACCGACTGAAACTGCGCCTTGCCATCCAGGAAATGGTTTCTCTTACAAGTCCATCTGCTCCAGCCACGTCACGCACGGTAAGACCTCATGATATGGTTAGTATATGCAGTTACCTTGGAATAAAGAGTACTGGAAGTACAACTCCAGCTAAAAAAAAAATCGTTTTAGTTTTAGATAGCATGAAAGTGTCTGTCTGGATGGATTCATGTTGATGTTTGTTTTCTAGTTAGAGATTTTGCCCTCATCCCCTGTTCCAGTTCTCCTATCACACAGGGTGGCACTGGGACAGAATATGAACAGAAATGTCATCAATGGGGACTTAAAGTGTTACTAAACCCAGGAATCTGCATTCATTATATCTGGTCTGCAATTTTAGTAAATATAAACTGCCAAATACTTTTTCTTATCAGCAGTATATAGCAATCTTGTGACTTCAGTCACTTGTGACTATCAGTGTCCGACCGAGCACTGGTTAAAGCTTCTAGGAGTAATTTTTATTCTGATCTGACTGTCCTATGAGGCTTAACCCCTGACTTCCTCTCTGGACAGTGCTGATTGGCCTTGTGCTGATTAAATGAACCCCCCCCCCCCCCAAAAAAAAAACTCTCTAGCAATACACACCAGACTGAGCATATGCCTCCAGTCCTCCAAGGCTCTGTACAAACAGCTGATGGATTTGAGAGTGATGATGCCCCCTACAAAATAAAATTTGAAAAGAAAACAAAATAGAGACAGTAAAAGAAGGATCAGAGAAGACAGGATCAAACAGCCTTTTTTACACAATGTGGAGGAACCCTTAAATTCCACAGTGAGTATAACAAGCATGCTTTACTGCATATACAGACTGATTTTACCGTTGTGCGTTTATTAACACTTTAAGCAGCAATAATATCTGACAAAAGTTTTAACTTTTCCCTGCCCAAATGCTAAACACACATTCCTGTCTGAAAAGTGGCTTATCAGTGTTAGTCTCTTCTGTAATAGCAAAAAATCATTTTAGCTTGAACTATATTTTTCTGTCCTTCAGATCCTGTATAGACCATTGAGTGTTTTTAGATGCATGTATGTATAAATGTAAGACCGGCTTTTTAAATAAATATTATTGATACTATCTATTTAAATAATTATATAATTTTATCAATATGAGTTAGGCTGTATTCATACCTGAGCGTTTTGTTTTTCAGGCAGAAAGTCGCGCGTTTTTACCGCGCTTTTGCCGCAATTCTGTACAGGTCAGAAGGTCACCAATGTGAAAAGCAGAAAAACGCCTGTAATCTGCCCAAAAAGAAGCTCATGTACTTTTCTTGAGCTTCAGGCGTTTTGCTTCTGGTGACAAAACGCTCAGATGTGAACAGGTGCCATTGAAATGTTTGCTTGTTGGGCTTTTTTTTGGGGCATTTTTTGAGCGTTTTACAGGCTGAAAACGCTCAGGTGTGAATGCAGCCTTAGGCCTCGTACACGCGAACGGACTGTCCGATGAAAACGGTCTGCCGGACCGTTTTCATCGGACATGTCCGCTCAGAGATTTCTGTCTGATGGTTGTACACACTATCAAACAGAAATCCGCGCAAACACGATACGCGGTGACGTGGCCGCGCCATCGCCGCGATGATGACGCGGCGACGTGCGCGGCCCTGGAAGATCAATGCTTCCACGCATGCGTCGAATCACTTTGACGAATGCAAGGGCTTTCGGCCGAGCGGACATGTCCGGTGAGTCTGTACAGACGACCGAACATGTCCGACGGACAGGCTTCCAGCGGACATGTTTCTTAGCATGCTAAGAAACATTTGTCTGCTGGAAACCTGTCCGATCCGCCGGAAAATTGTCCGGTCGGACGTACAGACGACCGAACATGTCCGCTGAAACTGGTCTGCGGACCAGTTTCAGCAGACATGTTCGGTCGTGTGTACGGGGCCTTAGAGAGGATGTAAAGTCACAGCACACTTTTTCATTTTATAACATCAGCATTGTAATGTCAATACAAACAATAGTTATTTTCGACAATCCAATGTAAGCTTTTTTTACAAAATCTCTTTTTATGTTGTGAGTGCCCATCTGGTCTGCAACTTCTTTTAAAATTCAATGTGGAAATGAATATATGATTTTAACCTTTAACCATATATACAATTTAAAGTGGATGTCCAGTTAAAAAAAAATATATATATATTTTTGGATAGAGTGGGGAGTGACTAAAACACCTGTTGGTCTTTTTTTGATATCCAGGGCTTGGTTAGAAAGATTTCCTATTACTGACTGTCCTAGCAACAACACTTTTACCAGGAAGTGAGGAAAAATCTCGAGACAGTAGTAAAAGGGATTGTTGTTCTTACTGTAAAAATCTCTTTCTTGAAGTTGAGGAATACAGAATTATTTTCAGACCATAGATTTTACTGCCACCTACTGGATGAGTGGACAGTAGACACAAAACCACATAGACCAGCCCCTACAAAATATTTATCCCCTACAAAATAAAATTAGAACAGAAAACAAAATAGAGACTGTCCCTGGCCATTTGCTGGTGACCATACACCACATTATGCATAATCAGCAGCACAAATTGTAATTAATAAGGTTCAGAGGAAAAGTGGGGTTGTCATAGTGTTAAGAACAATCTAAGAAAATTACTTAAATATTGTATAAAAAATTCAGAATTTTTATTGAGATAACATATATATACACATTATACAAAGAGGGAAAGGTTCAATAAAACCAATATTGTGGCAGACATTGAAGTACATGGGTCGCTGGAGTTCCCAAATTGTAAGAGGTGGTGGTCACTTGAGATGTCGAATCCCTATATATTTCGCCAGTTAGGCTTCCTCAGGGGAATAGCTTGGGACCACCAATTCACAAGCCAGCTCTAACATAAAAATGCAAAAGAACAAAATATAAATACGATACAATGAAAGAGCACATACATTGCAAAGATACATAGGTGAGTACTGCCTTGCCAGCGATCACAATGGGGAACCAACCTTATCCCAGTCAGGACAAAGGACATTCACATGTGGAGCCCCACATGGAGCGTGTAAAACCCTCCAGAAGAGGGGTCAAGTGACAAGAGAGCCATGTTCAGTCACAGGGGATACAAAAAGACCCAGCTTTAGGGAACGAAAGACATAATAATTGCTAAGTTCCAAAAATGTAGTTACATTGAAATTAAAAAATTGCAGGCCAAAAAGCTCAAAAATAATGACTTACTCTGCTTAGTGTACAAGAGGTAGATTATATGGGGCGGCCAGGGAAGTGTCCTCAAAAAGGGCAGGGCCAAAATTGATCAAAGAAATGATCTATCGGGGGAGAAAAGGTCACTGAAAAAAATGCAAGGACAAATAATGAAAAAAGGGGAATATGGTTACCGATATATCCAGACTAAATAAGAAATATAGAGAAACAAGCTAACAAAAGATAGGGATCCTACAAGGAATGGAAGTTGGCATTGTACAAATTTAGCTCCAAAAATTGAAATAAACCTCTAGAGAGAGTGGAGTTAATCAAGGATAGAGAAAAAAAATGGATAGAAATTACTTATAACCGAGGAGAAAATGTAGGTGAGCATACCAGCGTCAAAGAAAGATAAAAGAGGCGGTGTCAGTAGAGTCCACACCTCATCAGTGTCCATCAGTAAAATTGTAAAAATAATAAAAGATAAAATGACACTGTCATTGCAAAAATAACAACAACAAAATATATAAATTGTGAGTATACAATTCAATTTTTTTGTAATGTCATGTGACAGTAGCACCAATGGCAACTGATGAGGTGTGGACTGTGTCAGTATTTTTTTAGAAAAAAAGAATAATATATATATATATATATATATATATATATATATATATATATATATATATATATATATATATATATATATATATATATATATATATATATATATATATATATATATATATATATAAAATTATTTTTTTCTTTTTTTATGAAAAATAAAAAATTTAATAAAAAAAAAAAAAATACTGACACAGTCCACACCTCATCAGTGGCCATTGGTGCTACTGTAACATGACATTACAAAAAAACTGAATTGTATACTCACCTTTCCGTAATTTTCCTTTCCTGTTGCATCTTCATGGAAGCATACACCTTTGGGTTGTGGCTCCGCCTCCGATGGGACCGCATTGCTATTAAACCCAGAGAGGGCCCCCGCCCAGGTATTCTCAGTATATATATTCCTCACCTCAGATGGGTGGGCATCTCTATGCTGCCATGAAGATGCAACAGGAAAGGAAAATTACGGAAAGGTGAAGTATACAATTTTCCGTTTTCCTGTCGCATCATGGCAGCATACACCTTTGGGGAATAACTCGCAAACTGGGTGGGTCTGAGCATAAAGTCAATTTTTTTTTTTTTTTTTACATGGAATAGAGGCGTTGGACTGAATAATTGCTTGTCCAAACTCTAGAGTGAACAGTCGGGCAGAGTCCACCTTGTAATGAGATATAAAGGTGTTTCTAGATGACCAAGTCGCAGGTATTTGTGTTTGACTCCGTGAGTAAGCCTTTTAATGGTCTTCACCAACCATGCTGCGATGGTGCGAGAGGTTGCCGATTGCCCTCTCCTAAAGCCGTGTGGGATAACCAGGAGGTTTTCAGACTTCCTAAGGTCATTGGTTGCCGAGAGGTATGCCAGGATGTTGGTTCTCACATCCAGTGGATGTGGTTTCTCTTGTTCTGTGGAGAGAGCAGGAACGTTAATCTCCTGATTAAAGTAGAAGGAGAATGAAACCTTCGGAATGAAGCGATCAGATGGTCTTAAGACTACTTTGTCTGGGTAGAAGATTAGGTTTGGCTCCTTCACCAATAGAGCTTGCATCTCTGGTACTCCCTTGGCCGATGTTATCGCTATTAGGAAGGTGACCTTGAGCATTAGGTCCCACAATGAGATGTTTTCCAATGGATGGTTCATGGTATAGAACTTTTAGTACAACTGAAAGATCCCAGGTCGGGAAGGAAGGCTTTCTGGGGGCCTTATCTTTAGACAGGCCCTCTGGAACTGAATGACGAGAGGCTCTTGCGCCCATTTGACTCCTATCATGGCAGATAAGGCCGATACGTGGACTTTCAGGGTACTTGACCCAAGGCCTTTATCTAAGCCTAACTGGAGAAACTCAAGGATTTGAGCAACTGTTGGAGATGACGGGTTCCAGGCTTGTTGCTGTGCGACTGAAAGAAACTTCTCCCAGATTCTGGCTTGAAGAAGAGTCTCTACCACTTTTTGAGAGCAACCTTGGTCTAGGAACCTAGCCCTTTCAATCTCCAGGCTGTCAGGTGCATTCTTTTCGGGGATGGATGAAGAAGTTGCCCCTGAGAGAGTAGATCCGCGGCTGGTGGAAGTGGTAATGGCATTGCTGTATTCAGCTGAAGAAGAGTTGTGAATCATGGCCGCCTCGCCCAAAAAGGAAGGACTGCTATAATTGTAGATGCTGACCTCTTGAACCTGAGAAGAAATCTTGGTATGAGAGGTGTCTGGGGAAAAATGTAACCCAGACGAAGGTTCCAGTCATGCTGTAGGCAGTCCGTCCCCTCCGCTAATGGGCAAGGGGTTCTTGTCAGATACCTCTGGCACTTTGCTTTGTCTGGTGTTGCTGCTAAATCTATATCCGGCATGCCCCAAGTTTGGTTATGAGGGAGAATGCTTGGTGGCTCAGAGTCCATTCGTTGTTGGAAAACAAAGCTTCTGCTTAGCATTTCGGGTAGCTGGTTCTGGGCTCCTGGGACATACATTGCCCTTAGCCACGAGAGGTTCAACTGCGCCTACTCGAAGACTGGGCGAACTTCCTGCATCATGGAGCAACTTCTGGTGCCACCTTGCCTGTTGATATAGGCAACTGCTACCCTGTTGTCCATCTTCAACAGGACTTCTTTCCCCTTCAGAAGAAGACTGAAGGCCAGGAGGACTTGGAATGCTGCTTTCATTTCTAGGATGTTCGATACCACCACCACCTCCTGTGTCTCGGATGGCCAACGGCTTTGGACTGCAAAGTGCTGGTAGTGTGCTCCCCAGCCCTCCCTGCTGGCGTCCGAAGGGATCACCTCCCGGGGAGGGGAGGGGATAGGGAGGGACTCAAACTGGTAGAGGAATTGAGGATGAATTGGGACAAGTAGGTGTCTGATAAACCTACAGAGCATCCAGTCTCCCAGGTTTATGAATAATGTAATTGATTGAAGGTCTTTCATCTTGCACAACTCCAACTTCCTTTGCTTGTCAAGTTTTTTTTTTTAAAACTGGGCACACAGATTACCTTTTTTATTTATTAATAATTTATTAAATGTTTTTGCTAGGAACAGAGGGGAACCGAATCCTCTCCTCTGGGTAACTAGAACCTTCGTGATTGCTCGTTTTTTTTTTTTTTTTTTTTTTTTAAACAGCTAAAACTGGACCAGAATGTTTTACTTTTCCATCAAAGCTGGTAGCCTGGCTGACTGGAAGAGATTGAAAGGTGAACTTTTTATCTCTCAAAGTTATATGTTTGTTATGCTCATTGAATTATGCCCCTGCATGGGTGAGTTTGTCATGATATTATACTTTTCCAATAAAAATTATTGTACTAGAAAGGCTAACCTCCCTTAAACTTCCACCAGTGTTACACCAATATAGCTGATATGGCCCACTGATCCTGAAGGTTTTCCATCTGGGTATGTGTGTGAAGCTTCACACGCACTAATCCCTCTGGATTAGTGCGCCTCTAAAGGGACTTCCGCCATTCTTTAAAGACAGGAGCCTTATGCCGCGTACAGACGGTCGTTTTTTGTGATGAAAAAAAAACGACGTTTAAAATCATGAAATAAAACAACGTTTTTGAAACTTCATTTTCAAAAACGACGTTGCCTACACACCATCGTTTTTCCAAAATGCTCTAGCAAAGCGAGGTTACGTTCACCACTCTTTTCTATTGAAGGTCGCTTCATAACTAGCTTCTGAGCATGCGCGGGTTTAAAAACTTTGTTTTAAACGTCGTTTTGCCCACACACGGTCATTTTTTGTGAAACAAAAAACGACACAAAAAATTCAAGCATGTTTGAATTTTTTTTTTTCGTTTTTCAGAAGACATAAAACGACGTTTTCCCCACACACGGTCATTTTAAAAGACGTTTTTAAAAATAACGTTTTTTTTCATCACAAAAAACGACCGTCTGTACGCGGCATTAGACCTTTAAGGCTTCAATAATGAAGATTTGATACTTCTCCAGTTCATTACTAATCTTTTCCCCAGTCTGTAGGATTTTTCATCCGTGTATCCACTTGGAGGTCGCCACCTGTATGCTGGAATTTTCAGTATTTTTTTTTTTTTTTCAGATGATATTCACCCTGACCTGCTAATAGTCACCCCTGAGATGGCTGTATCCTGTCTACTCCCAAATAGATTGAATCGGTGTTCTGGTGTCTTGCACCATTTTTTTTTTTTTAAACAGGATTCACCAACCATGGCTTCAGCCATAATGCACTCCTTGCCATGACCTCGGGGAACACCGCTTTTGAAAAAAACATTGATTGATGTCTGACACGTCCACCACAAAGTATGCCGCCAATTTCAGCTCTTACAAAGCTGTTACCACCTTGTCTCTTCACTTCTTCCAGACAGGCTTATTAAAAGGATTACTCCACTTTTGCAGAGCTGCAATTTCCTGTAAAAAGCAATGAATCATCATTTCCTGCTTGTATGACTGGCTCACTGATTTTCCCAGAAGTCTGCACCAAGATAAAAGACAGATTTTGTCATATACTGCGATAATTTTTATTTTTAATAAGATACTCCCAAAAGGGAATCATGCAGGGATGCAGACCCTGCCACTTTCCAGAGTACTGCAGGTGCAGCAGCTGGTTGATAATTATGAACCATTCCCACTAGACTCACTCAGCACATGGGCTGGTTACTGCTGGTGTGCTGGCACCTGCAGATGCTACAGTATGTAGAAGCACTTCAGATCCAGATCAAATCTTTGGACTAGAGCCTCCTTGAATGTGACAGTAAAGTAGCATGTCTTGCGAGCTACATTAATAATGCATCCACCATTGGAGGAGACTGCAGCAGGTTGACCTTTAGCCTTTTCAGGGTATACAGTTTTGACAGCCTGTTTATAAGGGCATTTTACTTTGACCCCTTAAGTCTTCCTGGATTAACTCCTCCAGTTGTTCAGTGAAGGAAATTAGTGTTCTAACCTTGTGGAGAGTTTACTCCACTTCACCCCAGGTAATTGCGTCCTTAACTTCCCTTGCAGAAAAAGGGTCTCTATTGAGCAAGCTTTAAAGCTTGTGGCCCCTATAATGCTTTCTTCCCATGGCAAACTTTCCAATTTGAACACCATCTACTGGCTCTGGTTGGAAGTGCTAGGCAATTCATGCACTGTAGCTTGTCAAGCAATAACTTTCCACCACAAATGCAGCAACTATTATGGCTGGTAACCTGTGGTGTTTGTAAGTGGGGAGCAAACATAATCAGAGGTGAGATAATGACATTGATCAATTGCCTGTATGACTGCTCTTGAACGGTGACTGTTCTGGATTTTAGCAGACTCTCTTCATCTTGAGATCCTTGCAGGACTGTATAGTGCTAGCTTGGCAGGCAATGACTTTCCACCACAAATGCAGCAACTATTAAGGCTGGTAATTTGTGATGTTTGTAAACGGAGAGCAGTGACAATGAGGGGCGAGTTGATGAGCTTAATCAACATTGCCTGGATGTCTTTTTTTAGATGGTAACTTGTCTTGACCTTCAGAAGGCTCCCTTTATCTTGTGGTCCTTACAGGACTATAGATATTGGCTCTCTTTTTCTAAATCTTCACTACTTACCTAATTCCTATACCTTAAAGCAATGGGTGGTCTGACTGGACAGTGTTTCCCTAGAAACAGTGCAAAGCAGCAGACCGAAATGAAAAACAGCATAACGCTAAGTCTCCACTATTGCGACCAGAAAGTTGCATGATTTGCTGCAAATTTAATGCAACTTGGAGCAATGCATGTGTATTCTTGGGGTCTATGGACACAGATATGAACGTTACTCATTGGAAATCATGGGGTATGGCTTGTAATGCGATTTTGCAGTGACAAGTAGCACTAGTGGAAACTGAGCCCAACACAGTGATCCCAGAGCAAGCATTGAGAAGGAGATAGGAAGAGTTCAGGTGAATGCCATAAAGAGCACAATGATCATAGAGCAACACTGAGAAAGACATAAGAAAAACCCAGGTAAATGCCATAAAAGGTAAAACATACCTGTAACAATGACCACATAAGCATCCAGCATGCATGAGTAGAGATCTCCACCATTTGTTGCCAAAAATGCAGTGAAACCATTTAGAACTCACATTTTCCATTCGTGATGATATCAGCCTGAGCATGATCAGATCACCATGCTGAAAAGCTCTAGCCAGGAAACACAGAGGCCGCATCACTTTCTGCCTCTCAAGCTCAGTGTACTTGCACTGCTGCAGCCATCTTGGTAATGGCAAACGCCCATAACACAGAGAAAGGAAGTAAAAGCATATGGAAAGCAAAAGAAAACGCTGTCACTTACATCAAAGCTTGTTTAACCACTCCCATACAGGGCACTTACGCACCTTCCCGCCCAAGCCAATTTTCAGCTTTCAGCACTGTCGCAATTTGAATGGCAATTGCGCGGTCATGCTACACTGTACCCAAACAAAATAGTCCTCCTTTTTTCCCCACAAATAGAGCTTTCTTTTGGTGGTATTTGATCACCTCTGCGATTTTTTTTTTTTGCGCAACAACTAAAAAAAGACTGAAAATTTTGAAAAAAATTACGTTTTTATTTTTTTCTGTAATTTTTTTTGTAAATAAGTAAGTTTTCTCTTTCAATTACGGGCACTTATATGGCGGCACAGATGAGATGGCACTGATGGACATCGATGAGGTAGTACTGACGGGCACAGATGAGGTGGCACTGATTGGCGGCGCTGGTATGCGGCACTGATGGGCACTCATAGGCGGCACTAATGGGCACACATAGGTGGCACTGATGGGCACACATGGGCGGCACTGATGGGCACTCATGGGCGGCACTGATGGGCACTCATGGGCGGCACAGGGCACTCATAGGCGGCACAGATGGGCACTCATGGGCGGCACTTATGGGTGGCACAGATGGGCACTGTGGGGTGGCACTGATGGACACTGGGGTGGCACTGATGGACACTGTGGGGCGGCACTGATGGACACTGTGGGGCGGCACTGATTTACTTATGTTGCCAGTCAGTGCCCATTTGTGGGCACTGATTGGCATCTTTTTTTTCCAGACTTTTTTTTGCCCCCCTTTTTTTTTGCCCTTCCCTGGTGGTCCAGGGTGGGCTTCCCTGGTGGTCCATGTGGCGATCCGAGGGGGGGCTGCGCTGATAAACAATCAGCCCGAACCCCCCCTGTCAGGAGAGCCGCCGATCGGCTCTCCTCTACTCGCGTCTGTCAGACGCGAGTGAGGAAGAGCCATCAACGGCTCTTCCTGTTTACATCGTGATCAGCCGTGGTTGGACACGGCTGATCACGTGGTAAAGAGTCTCCGTGAGAGACTCTTTACCGAGATCGGTGTTGCGGGGTGTCAGACTGACACCCTGCAACAACGATCACCGCGATGCGCGCCCCCGGGGGCGCGCAGCGATTTAGAATCCTGAGGACGTCATATGACGTCCAGTCAGGATTCTACAACCACTTTGCCGACGTCAATATGTCATTGGCGGGCGGCAAGTGGTTAAAGCTTTCTTTGAGAAGCACCTGCACCACCAGAATGGGGCTCCAACCATGTAGCTCATTTAGAGGCTGTACAGGAAGGACTTCCACCCAGGAGAGGCTAAAATATGCCCCCCAGACCACCAGAATGGGGCTCCAACCATATAGCTCATTTAGAGGCTGTACAGGAAAGACTTCCATCCAGGAGAGGCTGAACCTGGCTGGGGCGACAAACGATAAGGGATACCTCGCGATTCCAGTCCTGATTAGGTGAGGGAAAAAAGGAGAATACCTGGGCAGGGGCCCTCTCTGGGTTTAATAGCTATGCGGTCCTATCAGGTTGTGGAGGCGGAGCCACAACCCAAAGGTGTATGCTGCCATGATGCGACAGGAAATTTGTATCGGCGAGTACTTGAAAAAAGTATCGGTACTTGTAAAAGTGGTATCGGTGCAACTCTATTAATTATATTGAGTAATTTTCACCAATCAAATTTCTTTAACCTGTTCCCTTTCACCTTATCCCTGTTCTGTCTTGCTCCTTGCCCCCATCTGCTGGATGCCCCGTGTATGACCCTGGCTCGGCTACGATTAAGATTTTGGTATTCCCTTCCTGCTGTATATATTTAGTTTAGACACTTGTTCTTTGTTGGTCACTATTTGGTTGTTTGATTTGTTTTACATGATACATAAAAGCAATAACTACTGTAAAAAAAATATTTCTCCTAGGTATAAATTAATAATATTTAAGTGCTGCTACTGTATTAAAACCAAGCAATAAAGTAACAGTAAAATAATCTATTATACATGCAAACTATTTAATGTCAGATATTGTTGTCACTGATTTTGTCCATGAGAATCTTACTGTTCCCTAAGGCCCCGTACACACGATAGAATCCATCCGCAGATAAATCCCAGCAAATGGGTTTCTGCGGATAGATCCTATGGTGTGTACACGCCAGCGGATCTGTTTCCGCGGAGAAATCTCCTCTGGGATGGATTCCAGCAGATCGGATATTTGCTGTGCTGCACAACAAATCCATCTGCTGGAAAACCATTCCAACGGATGGATCCGCTCGTCTGTACAGACTTACCGGATCCATTCGTCCAAAGGGATTCCCCGCACGCGTCGTAATGATTTGACGCATGCGTGGAATTCCTTATATGACAGCGTCGCGCCCGTCGCCGCGTCATAATCGCGGCGACGGCGCGACACGTCATCGGCAGAGGATTTCCACGCGGATTTCAATGCGATGGTGTGTACACTCCATCCCATCGAAATCAGCGGAAATCTTTGAGAGGATTTATCCGTGGAAACGGTCCGCTGGACCGTATCTGCGGATAAATCCTCTCGTGTGTACGGGGCCTAACACTGCATACAACTTAAAGGCATTTCCTAAAAATTCGATTTGAATGTTTTTTTTTTTTTTCATGTTGCTGTTAAAGACACAATAAAGTAGAAGGCCTTCTATCTGTTGAATGGTATTTTGTAAAATTGTATGCGTTGATGCAACTCGTTTTATAAACATTGGATAGATGTTATGTATAAATATGGTGTAGTTATATGTAACCCATTCTTTTTACTGTGTATTGTATTTTTTGATAATTAATGTTTTTCTACTTTTTGTAAACTAATCGAATTAAACTTTGAATCTTAATGCAAACAATTGTTACTCTCTTATGCCTTTAAAGTCCCATTACAAAGGGGGAAACTGTGTTTTTTCGGAATTTTGTAAAATTACTTTTTGGCTTGCTGCTTGTTCCCTATGGCAGTGGCAAGCTCCGCTTCCTTCCTCCTTCACTTACCTCATCCTTCGATTTTGCTTTTAAATGTCTTTATTTCTTCTGAGAAATCCTCACTTCCTGTTCTTCTGTCTGTAACTCCACACAGTAATGCAAGGCTTTCTCCCTGGTGTGGAGTGTCATGCTCGCCCCCTCCCTTGGACTACAGGAGAGTCAGGACACCCACTAACACACAGCTACTTTCTCTATCTGCAACATAGAGAGCGTCCTGACTCTATAGTAGTCCAAGGGAGGGGGCGAGCACGACACTCCACGCCAGGGCCGCTATCAGGGGGGTACAGGCAGTACACCTGTAAGGGGCCCGGATGACAACCCCCCTTTTTTTTTATTAAAAAAAAACTTTTTATATTTTTTTTTATTTCTTTTATTTTATATTTATATATATATATTTATTATTATTATTATTATTATTAAAGGGCCCAGAGGGCCCCGGATGGCAACCCCCCCCCCTTTTTTTATATTATTTTATTACTTTTTATTTTATTTTTTTATTTATATATATATATATTTTATTAAAGGGCTCAGAGGTCCCCAGGGCCCCATGTTGCAAACCCCTCTTTTTTTTATTTTCTTTTTTTATAAATGTTTATTTTTTTTATTTTTGTTTATATATATATTTTTATTAAAGGGCCCAGAGGTCCCCAGATGGCAACCCCTCTTTTTAAAAATAAATAAATATATATTTCTTATATATATTTTTCTTTCTTTTTAAAGGGCCCAGAGGTCCCCAGGGCCCCGGATGGCTACCCCCCTTTTTTTATATATATATTTTTCTTTATTTCTTCTTTTTTTTGTAAAGGGCCCCCCGCTTCTCAATTCGCGGCATCACCCCCCCCCCCCCCCCCGCTTCTCTGCTCCAGGGGGCCCATGCCTGAAGCTGTGTAAGGGGCCCCATAATTCCTGATGGCGGCCCTGCTCCTCGCCAGGGAGAAAGCCTTGCATTACTGTGTGGAGTTACAGAACAGGAAGTGAGGATTTCTCAGAAGAAATAAGGACATTTAAAAGCAAAATGGAAGAATAGCTGCCTCAAATATGTAGCTGTATTATATTATAAGGGTATTGTAACGACTTGTCCACCACAGATATGTCACCTAAGGACTAGAAAACCAGTTAGGCATGTGTTTTTATTTGATCTGTGCACTAACCTCCTCATTCCTATTTTCCATCTAGTCAACAGGCAATGTCTGGATGACTCATGAAGAGATGGAAACATTAACGGCAACAACCAAACCTGTAAGCTGTCAACCTTTTTTTACTCTGTTCATCATCATTATTTAATTTTCAGTATCCATTTTTGTTTGTTAATGATGGTTGTTGGATAAAGCAAACCATACCTCTCTTGTGTGACTTTTGCATTTTTGGGGTATTCCAAGGCATTTTAAGGCAAACAGGGAGATATACAGGCAGTCCCCTAGTTACAAACATCCGACTTACAAACGACTCTTACTTACAAGTGGAGGGAGACAACAGGAAGTGAGAGGAAATCTCCCCCTAGGAAGGTTTTTATGGGAACAAGGTGTCTCCACTGATGCTTTATCACAAAGGCTTGTTTCCACAACAACCTAAAATTTTGAAAATCCAATTGTCATTGGGACAGGAGGTGAAATCTTCAGAACAGGGGCACAGACAGCAAAGCAAATGTTACAGGGGTGAAAACCCTTCCCTATGCTATCCAAAATGCTTAAAAATAGTTATTTTGGCTGGAGCTACACTTAAAAGATGTGTCTGTTCCGACTTACAAACAGATTCAACTTAAGAACAAACCTACAGTCCCTATCTTGTTTGTAACCCGGGGACCACCTGTAATACAATGCTCTGGGTCTGCCTTTGCAATCAATTTGTTATATGGAGACAGGTATCAGTGACCCTACATAGGAAGTCTCATTTGTGCCATTTATACCTCTGAACCTACATGAAAATGAAACATAGTTAAAACTCTCTTGAAGGTGCATACTCTGCTCCCCTCTGCATCTATTCTTTCTTCTCACTCACTGCATGTGCTTTAAATGCTTCTAATATATGTGTATGTTAATGTTGGCCTATATGTCTGCTGAACTAGTTCTTTTATTGCTGCTTGCTCACCACTTGACTTTCTGATTTGTTCTTTTTAACAACCTAACCACTGTCAGGAGACTAAGGAAATCAGCTGGGAACAGGTAGGTAGGTTTGTTATAAGGTTATCTCAAAAAGAAAATGAATTATTCTCGTCTAAATTGTTATTATAACTGCTCCTGATTGAGCGGATGGTAGGTGAAAGTATTTAGCAGTGTCACAGAACACCACCTACTGTTGTATGTGCATACTTTTACATGTAGTTGTGTTAAAAAACATGCTATATTTTGTGGGTTTACTTGTGGCCTTCAGTGTATCCAAAGGATTACAGACATACACAATAAATAAAATATAATGACTAAGAAAGGCGGAAGATACACACAATATGCCAGCCACATTGCTCACTAATATGCGTTGCAGTCATAGCAGTAGCACTGTACAAACATGTTGATCATATTGAGCTATAAATAATCATAGGAATGGCAATACATGTGAAATAATTTTCCATATACCCTTGTTGAATAAGGAAAGTGAAAATATCTATTAGAAAATAATTTTGAACCCACCATGTGGCTTTCTAACCAGAGATAATTGCGCCTTAGGAAGAAAATGTATATTACCTGTGCCAAGTTTCATTATGGTTTGCCATGTCTTGCATATAAAAACACTCAAAATAATGGTGACTGGGGTATAAATATACAGACCTCACAGAAATGTTTACAGTTTAACGCTTGGCAAGTATAAGCAAAGTACTTTAATCCAGTTATGTACATATTAAAACCATATACACAAATATTTTTTCATAATGGCATTTAGTGCACAGCAGCAGAGAGAGGTAGACCACAGTGAGCTAATCAGGCGCTGTTAATTTGTGGAGTGCAGTTGGTCGCAAATATAGCACTGAGATGACAGCATTAGACCCCTTTCAGACTGAGGCGTCTTTTTGTTGTTTTGTTTTTTGCGCTTTAGCGCTAGAAATAGCTGATAAAAAGCGCCTCCCATTCATTGCAGTGTGCCTTTTCACACATGGGTGATGCACTTGCGGGATGTTTTGCAAGCAGCATCTTTGGGGCGTGTTGGGAGCGCTGTTTCCCTGTGGTGTCAGAGGGGGCGGGGTCACCGATGTACGTCACCTGGTGGCCCTGCCCTCAGCTATATAAGAGCTGTCCTGGTGGGAGGCGCATCAGTAGCGCCTTTTTTTTTCTCTGTATCATGGATCTACAGATGGATGGATCGAGATGGATCTACATCGCTGGACTTGTCCCAAGCTGGCTCTTGGTTTATTTTTTTATTTTTGACACTTATTTGGGTGAAATGGTAGGGGTACAATGTGACCCATTACCAATTCACATAAGGGGGGGGGGGATCTGGGGGTCCCCTTGTTGAACTTACGTTCGACTCGAACATCGGGCTCATCCCTACTAACCACCTTATATACCAAACATAACTATGAACACCTAACCAATATAGTGCCAACATATAAAGCTAATATACTGTAAGTGTAATAACTGCTGGCATAAGAAAAGAGAAAACGATTGGAAAACTAGTTAGATCCTGGGAAGCCCATACCCATATATTGCTGCAAAAGGGTATTTAGGGTATTTACCGATCAGCTATTGTGGTATGTAATCACTCCAGATAATTTGCTAATTGTATGAAATGCTTTGTAAAGGTAGTGTGCAATCATGCACATGGCAAACAGGTTCACGAAAAATGATCAGGAAGTGTGCTTGGAATATTTTGGTGTGGGATCATTTTAATCGTTTTTAGGGGTTGGGATGCCATGTCTCTTTAATATTGCTGTAATATATAAATAAATAAATAAATAAATAAATGTTACATGTTTTACACAAGCAATCAAACTGATTGCCTTTTTTGAAGAGCTTGCGGTAGTTTCATATCTACGTTTATCTACGGTATCTATGTTTACCAGAACACAAGGTGGTGTGGTTCTAGATTTGTTTAATTCTGGAGCTTAACTGGGTAATAATTTGAGGAATATTTTCTCTTTTTGTTGATGAGGCTTACCTATCTTACTTTTTTTGATGAACAGATCCTGGCATACGGTGACATGAATCATGAATGGGTGGGTAATGACTGGCTACCTAGTCTCGGATTACCCCAGTATCGCAGCTACTTTATGGAGTCCTTAGTGGATGCCAGAATGTTAGACCACTTGAACAAAAAAGAGCTTCGAGGACAACTTAAAATGGTAGATAGCTTTCACAGGTCAGTACTATAACAGCCTGCTTTTGTTAAAGTGGAACTTTACTGAGAAAAGTAAGTCCTGATAGATCACATGCTGGCTCCTTTTGCAGGTATAGCTAAGTAAAACATTAAAAATAAGTACCTGTACTATTTAAAATTCAGTAATACACTGTCTCACCCTGCTCAGAACATGCTCAGTTGCTCTCTATTTTTTGGCACTGTGCTTAAAATGTATAAGCCTTTATGCTGAAAGCCTAAAGATTTTATTGGCAGCCTCCGGCAAGTAGAAACGGCAACAATGCTGGAGGCAATTTTATAGCACACACTCATTTTGGTAGCATAATTATTCATGTAGAATATATGTTCCTTGCTATAGAACAATATTTTCTATCAAGTTGTGGGTACAGTTTTGCTTTAACTTTATGTGTCTTTCCTATACTGAACTGAGAAAATACCATGCTTTGGGCAACACATAGTTTTTATTCATGCAGCCTTATAAATAAGGCCTAGATCTATTGCATACTAATGTATCCATATATAACACTATATAAAAAAAAAAATTTCAGGGGCATTTCTGTATTATTTTGGTATCATACTTTTAGGACAACAGCGACCATAATTTAAGAAGGGCACAGAAGGTGAGGTGGGGAGGTGAAGGTGGGGAGGTGAAAAAAACTCCTGCAAGCAGCATCTTTTGAGCATGTTTGAAGCACTAAGGCTACTTTCACACTGGGGCATTGGGGGGCGTCGGCTGTACATTTTTAGCAGCGATTTACCGTTCTTTTTGCATTGCTTTTCAACCGCTAGCGGGGCGCTTTTAACCCCCGCAAATGCCCAAAAAGGGTTAAAAGCACCTGCAAAGTGCCGCTGCAGCGACGCTTTGCTGGCACTTCAGCGGCACTGCCCATTGATTTCAATGAGCAGGGGTGCTGTAGGAGCGGTGTATACATCGCTCCTACAGTGCTTTAAAGATGCAGCTTGCAGGACTTTTTTTGGTGTCCTGCCAGCGCACTGCTCCAGTGTGAAAGTCTGATCGCTTTCACACTGGAGCAGTGCACTGGCAGGAGAGGAGAGGCTCTTTAAAGACGCTATGCAGGCGCTGTTTTAAGCGCTGTAGCACCTGTAAAGCACCTCAGTGTGAAAGGGTACTTTCACACTGGGGCGAGGGGGGGGGGCGTCGGCGGCAAAGCGCTGCTATTTCTAGCGGCGCTTTATCGTCATTTTTAGTGTCGCTTTTTGGGCCGCTAGTGGGGTGCTTTTAACCCCGCTAGTGGCCGATGAAGGGGTTAATAGCACCTGCAAAGCGCCGCTACTGAATCGCTTTGCAATCGATTCGGCTGCGCTGCCCATTGATTTTAATGGGCAGGGGCGCTTTAGGAGCAGCGTATACACCACTCCTAAAGTGCCTAACGTCCTGCAAGTGCACCGCTCCAGTGTGAAAGCATTCGGGCTTTCACACTTGAGTGACAGGAGAGGCACTTTACAGATGGTATTGTATGTAAAGCGCCTCATTGTGAAAGTGGCCTAAAAAAAGCGCCCCTTCCCTAAAAAGCGCTTCAAAAGTGCCTCAAAATGCCTCTTGCAGCAGTTTTTTGAGTCACCTGACCTTTGAACTCCTCAAAAGCGCTTGAAAACCACTGCAAAAGTGCTCAGCATTTTATAGGCAGTTTTTAAGCGCTTCAGTGTGAAAGGGGTCTTAAAGATGCCAATATTTTTTCCTGGACAGCCCTAATATATTTATACCATTAGAATATTATTCAATAAATACAGTTTTACTAAATTGGTAAAATTCTTTGATGTACACTTTACACTTTTAACTTTGCTGTTGGTGTTTAGGGTTAGCCTTCATTATGGTATAATGTGCCTGAAAAGACTGAACTATGACAGGAAGGATCTGGAGAGTAGGAGAGAGGAAAGCCAAAATCAAATTAAAGGTAAGAGAAACACAAAAAGTTCTTATCAAAGGCTTTTGCAGTATTTTATTAGATTTTTTTGATCTTTTAAACTTTATACCCAAAAACCCTTCTTCAAATAGAGGTCTTCCAGGTCTTGTAGAGTATTGTAGAGCATTAACTATTTGACCCCCAGGCTAATTCTGACATTTCTCTCATACATATAAAAATCTGAATTTTTTTTGCAGGAGAATTACTTAGAACCCCCAAACATTATATATTTTTAAGCAGGGACCCTAGAGAATAAAATGGTGGGCGTTGCAATTTTTTATGTCACATGATATTTGTACATTTTGGAAAAAATACACTTTAACCACTTCCTGTCCGGCCTATAGCAGAATGACCGCAGGGCTGTGGTCCTGTTATCCTTACTGGACGTCATATGACGTCTTTCAGGATAACATGCCTGCGTGCCCACAGGGCACGCAGCGTGGCAGTCGATGGTGCTGTGTGTCACTCTGACACACCTCATCAAAGTGCCAATCAGTGCCCATAAATGTGCCAATCAGTGCCCATAAATATGCCTATCAGTGCCCCATCAGTAATGCCTGTCAGTGCCCTTCAGATGGCAATCAGTAATGCCTGTCAGTAGTTCCTCGTCAGTGCTGCCTATCCAGTGTCATCAATCAGTGCCTCCTATCGGTGCCCATCAGTGCCACCAATCAGTGCCCATCAGTACCACCCATCAGTCTCCATCAGTGCCTCCTCATTAGTGCCCATCATTGCAGCCTATCAGTGCCCATTAGTGCTGCCTATCAGTGCACATCAGTGAAAGAAAAAAAATTACCTGTTTCAAAAATTTATAACAAAAAATTAAAAACCTAGTGGTGATTAAATGCCGCTGTCCCTCCCTCATCTCAATTGGCGGAAGGGGAGAGCCCGGGAAAGCGAGGGAAGGGGGAGAGAACCACTTTAAATCACAGATAAAACCGATACAGCGGCTATTTAGCTGCTCGGATTGCTTTTACATAATTCAGTTTTGCTGGCTGAAGTATTTCATTTTTGCAGCTCTTATTATTGGGTAAGTTTAAATGAAATGTATTACAAAGAACTACAAAAAATAACTACATAAAAAGTCTGTCTAATGGGAGTGGTGGTGTTTTAAATGTGACCAGGGATTTTTTTCAGGGGGAACTTGGGGGAACTCAGTTCCACCACCTCTGGCTCAGACCCTTTGGTGCCTGCTCACCACAATCACTTGTAAACACCGAAGTCTGCTTTCTATGTTTACAAGTGACAGCTCTGCACTTTGTGTGTAACCCCCTGAACTCTACACTCTATATGTAATGCAATCCTGGTATTTTATGCCCCTTTAAGACCCTTCTACTGTTTGTGAAATTTGAATGGGGTTGTGGTTGGGTTCCTGGACCTATTTTTTGAGGAAAAAAAGCTCTGAATGTGACACATACTAGTTCTGGGACAGTAAAGCTATTCGCAAGTCACTGTCCTGGAAATATGTAGTAGTATGAATTCCTTGAATTAGGAAAAGCCATTTGCAATAATATCTTCTGTATTCTCCTGCAGATGTCATGGTCTGGTCCAATGAACGGGTAATGTGCTGGGTTCAGTCTATAGGACTGAAGGAATATGCTAATAACTTGCATGAGAGTGGAGTACATGGAGCCCTTATTGCGTTAGATGACACATTTGACTTTAATGATCTAGGGTTGCTGCTACAGATCCCAACGCAGAACACACAGGTTAGTGTATTGGACTTGCCGCTTTTGATTGGTGTGTGTAAAGCAGAGCATTCATTAAAAAATGTATGGAGGCTTTATAGCATCACTGGAAAGATCATACCAGATTTAAATTTAAATGGTTGGTAATGGGTAGTAAATACAATACATAGTATTAGGCACCCGTTATGTTCTTGACAGTATAAATGCTGATGATACACGTTACAGGGGGCCTGCATAAAGTATATGTAAATCCAATCGCTTCAATCTCAAATAAGCATGGTAATGTGATTTCAAAAGTAATTTTTTAATCATTTTAAAATATGCAGCATTCTTTAAAATAATGCTGGTGACCCAGCTTTAAAGGTTATTTTTCGAACACATTCTGAGCTTAAGAAAGGACCCAGCCTCCATGTTGTGCTTTTTCGATGACAATTTGTCACATGGGCTTCCAGTGGAGATTACAAGTAGTCACTTCAACACACATTATTCAGGCAGGGGTTTCTGATAAAATTGATCATGAATGCTTGGAGCCTATGTACACCTGGTATAAATACCTTGAACCAGCTTTTCCGATTGGAGCTACGTCACTCCCACTGTCTGCCTACAGTGCAATATATGTGCCTCTCTACAGATTGCTATGTTACACGCAGTGCCCTGTGAGATGCCAGAGTGGCAGAGAATAGCAATAGCATCCTCAATCATTTTTATCAAGGACAAAATGTGTGGGCAGGTTCCTTGTGGCATCTGCTATTTGTAAGCTTGAGTCATTTTGAATTTGAAACATTGACAGGCTACCTTTAAAGACACAAATAGGTTAGCATATGAATTCCAATTCATTATTTATGACATACAGTATATACATTGGAGTATATCAAAGGTTGGTTGAGTTCAGGATGTACAGTGTTGTCTGCATGAATCTCCAATCTGTAACAGGTTGAATCTTTAACTTCCTCTGGATTGTTTGATAATGATGTTTCTTTTGATCTTTTGTTGACAGGCTCGACAAGTGTTGGAAAAGGAGTTCAGTAGTATCATTTCGATGGGGACAGAGCGACGACTGGATGAGGTCAGCAATGCACACAATCTCTACATATGTAAATGAGTATGGTTATTAAATGAGTATGGTTGTCAAATGAACAAACAGTGAGGGTTATTTACTAAGGCTAGAGAGTGCACAATCAGGCTCACTTCTGCATAGAAACCAATCAGCTTCCAGGTTTTATTGCCAAAGCTTAACTGAACAACCTGAGGTTAGAAGCTAATTTTTTTTTTTTTTGCAGAAGTGAGCCTGATTTTGCACTCTTTGCAAACCCTATTGCCTTACCCTTTCTAGAACTACAAGTTGTAGTCAAAATTGTCATTTTATTTATTTATTTGTAATTCCCTTGAAGACTCCATCTTGAAGTCCATCCTTTTCTTACTTCGTGCACCCTCAACCCCACCACAAAGTAAGTTTTACAAATTACAATATTGCATTGCATTGCAACTATAAAAAAAAATCATTTGCAGGTACGTTTGATGTTTAAGCCATGCTAGTGAAAATAGTTGGGACTTAGGTCTTCCTACTTATGTTGAGGTTGTTCCCTCTACTCCTGTTTTCCTAATCATAAATTAAGGGACACATGATTAAGTATATAAGTACATTGTGTTATGCTGCTGCATTCAGGAAACTGGAAAAACAAAGCTGTAAGGACAGCCCAGTATAACTCCTACTCCCAGCCTGTCTGTTTTTTGCTAGTGGTTCAGTCCTTTGAGACTCCTTCCTTGCTTACTCCCCAAGACTAATCCAAAAATAGTCATATAAATGGGACTTTATAGGTGCCAAACAGCAACAACAAATTAAAATCTCCCTCTTTAGTTTCTACCAGAGAAGGGAGATTGTAGCTTGCAATATTTACTGCACATCCAGTTGTAAGGTAGCAAATATTTCCTCTGTTCTGACAAAGCTGACAGCGAAACACGTTGAATTGCAATACACTTACTCTGTTTTGGCAAAGCCTTATGTAGTAAATGCAATATTAAAGTTGTGTTTGTATGAGGACTACTATCTCCAGCAGGGACGGATCCAGAGTCTAGTCTTGGAAGGGGCACTGCCAGAAAATATGTTTTTTGGGAGGCAATTTATCAGGAAAATGTCTGGTGTTGGCGCTTCATCCCGGCACCATGGTTGATATGGTGTCAGGATGATTGAAGCGCATTTTCTTTATTGTACACTACAGGACACAGAGCCATATTCATTACATAATGGGTTGTATGGTCACCAGAGGTGATTGGACACTGGCACAATCAATCAGAGACTGTTCCCCTCCATATAGCCCCTCCCATCAGGGGAGTACCTCAGTTTTTTCGCCAGTGTCTAAGGATTGGACGCGTGGAGATGTGCTAAGGGAAGCTCGACTAAGGAGCCCTCTGGGGGCTAAAGGAGCTAGACCATCGGGTCCATCCAGGATGCTAGAGTTTTACCCCTGAAAATGGATGAGATCCGGGCCTCACGCATGAGGCATCACCTGTAATGTCTCTCTCTGGAGGACTGGGCTCTGAGGTTCCAGCACTTTCGCTATTGCAGCTAAAAGTGTATGGGAAAAAGGTGGAAATAAGGGCCGTCTAATTGAGCCACCCCCACTGCGCGTAACTGGAGAATATAAGTGAAAATATAGTGATATTGATAATATAAATAAATAAATTAATAAATAAATATATGTGAGCTGCTGCTCTAAAAGTTAAACAATCAAAATGTAATATGCAAATACAGTGCTACCTGATGTGAAAAAAGGTATCAAATGTGATATTAAGCAGCGCTCAAGAGAATAAAAAAAAAAAAAAAAACACACATATAATATTGCTAGACTATTAAGTGAAAAATAATGAGTGGTCCACCCTCTATGTGAAACAATATATCAGTGTCAAAAAATAGGTGTCAATAATACACCCAAAATAACAGGTTGGCAAAAAAAATCCATAAACTGATTGTGTGAACGTAAATGAAGTTCATAGATGGAGAACAGAAGAAGTCCCTTCACGATCTTCAGACAGTGCTTTCACCACACCACAGTGACTGCGTGATTTCACCACCCATCAGAATGCAAACTCACCACAATAAATAGCCTGACACTCTCGTGTTAAGGCACACAGGCTTTTTAACTGAACCACTCAGTTTAATTGATGGAACTCCCTCTTTGGAAACTGGAGCACTCAGTTAAATAAATGGAGATCCGTTGGAAAAAGGAAAAACTCCAAGATGACAGCCACATGTATAATGAAGAGAGAGAGCACAATAGTGTGATATTGCAACACAACTTTTAATAAAAACACTAAAAATCTCCCAATAGATGCACTCACAAAAATGACTCTTGTCATAAGCAGTGATTAAATCCAAACATCACACGGTGTAAACACAAACGAAAATTTTCCTCCAGGTGAACCAGTGGTCACGGCGGACCAACAAATAGCCCAGGTTTACTCACAGCCCTATGAAGGTGTACTGGAGTCGCTCTTCAGATGACTATATTGGTGACAGATGGACCGTTCCACGCCCGACCAGTTCAGTTTAAGGTATGCGGTTGTAACTTAGTACCCACGCCCCGACATGTTTCATCATACTGATTTAATCATGGGGATGCTTACCAGATGTCACATGCCGCTATATGTAGCTGCCAAGTTCCCCCCCTCACTTGCACATTGGTGCACGGCTTCCGTTCATTACAAGCATCAGCTGTGTGGACAAACGTCCCACTCAGCTGTGCTGGCATGCAAGTGTGCAGCTCTGACCAAACAGAGCAGCATAATCATGTGTGCGAGGTGGAGGCCCCCAGTGGTGACGTCGGTGTACTACACCTAATCACACTGCCTGTATTCAATGAGGTGTCCATCACCAGTGGTCAAACTGGTGTATGACACCCATTCCCACTGCCTATATTCGATACAGTGTCTAACCCCAGTGGTGAAACTGGTGTATGACACCCATTCCCACTGCCTATATTCGATACAGTGTCTAACCCCAGTGGTGAAACTGGTGTATGACACCCATCAAGCATAGAGTGTACTGCAAACTGAAAGAAGGGGGATATCCCTCTAAGAAATAACTAACAGCCATTCGGGTGTCCCCATGACCACGAGTCACCTCCAGGTCTATACAAACACGATCTAACAGTGTAAAGTCAGAAACACAAAGTACAATTTCTCTCATTAATCTAAAGTGAGAGCATACTACATGGTTATATGAATCTAAAAAAGAATATATATTATTCCATAATCTAAAAACACATAATCAACCATAAATATATATAAAACTGAATTAAATACATATAGTATAGGCGGTATTCCTAAAATTATATTGAAGAGTTGCATATATTATTATCCATCATAAAATTTCAATAAAATGGTGGTAATCAAAATGAATTTTATTTTTATTTTATCTTTTTTATTTTTTATATATATATATATATATATATATATATATATATATATATATATATATATATATATATATATATATATATATATATATATATATATATATATATATAAAAATTATTATTTTTAAAAAAGATTTTATAAACTGGAAAACGATTTTACACTGGGGCATGTACTTTGAACGAGATATACATAAATATGGGCAAATTTAGACATGCAATGGTTCAAATTAAAGTGGGTGAACTTCATCATCTCCATATGCATGGCATAACAAAAATTTAATTATATAGTCATACAGAGCCCATGATCATAGTGGGTGGCCCAGTTGTCTGGCCCCCTTGTAACAACATAATTCATGACCATACTATATATATGTACACCTTAAAACCTGCTCCTAGTCTAAACATTACTGATGAAGCAGTTCACGTCCAACTCTATGTTAAGGCCCCTCGGAAATTGACTTTTTAAAAGAAAGATCCATTGAGTTTCTCGCTGCGATAAATCTCTCACCCTGTTTGAACCTCTCCATGAAGGGTGTACGCAGTCAATGCCACAGAACTGAGCTAACGAAGGATCTTGGTTATGTTTTTCCTTAAAGTGGACTGACACACTGTGGTAATCAAAGCCCTTCTTTATGTTTGCCAGGTGTTCAGCCACTCGTATCCGCAATAACCTCTTAGTTCTTCCTACATAAAGTAGTCCACATGGGCACCAAATCAAATATACTACATGAGAAGAGTTGCAGGTGATAAATTCTTTAATAGAGAAAATCTTCCCATCACTGCTCGTGACCTGTTGTTTTCCTCTATTGCTTATCTGCACAGTTCTGCAACAAATGCATTTCCTGCACGAGTAGAACCCCTTGAAATCTATTCTGAGGGCCTGCTGATCTGGGGGATCTAGAATCTTGCGGACCACCTTGTCGCCGAAATTAGGAGCCCTCCTATAGATGAATCGTGGTTGACTCGGAAGTATTTCGGCAAAGTGTCTGTCCTTCCCCAGGATGTGCCAGTGATTCTTGATGATAGCCTCTACCTCCCTGTATTGGGCATGAAACCCAGACAGGAAGCCCCATTGGTGTTGGTTATTATTTGGCTGTTCTACCTTCTTCTCTAAGCATTTTTCTCTAGGGATAGCAGCAATTTCTTCAATCATTGTGTTCAGAGCTGGCTCATCATATCCCTTCTGAACAAATTTATTCTTCAGTGTTTGTGCTTGTGAGAGATAATCGTTGGCATCTGAGCAATTGCGACGAACTCTTAAAAATTGCCCCTTAGGGATATTTTTAATCCATGCTGGGTGGTGTCCACTATTAATGGACAAATAACTGTTACGATCAGTTGGCTTGAAAAAGACTTTAGTCTTTAGTTTATTTGCTTCTCTTTGAATAGTGACATCCAAAAAGTTGACCATATTTCCGCTAATTGTATATTCCAATTTAATGTTGTTGGGATTACTATTGAGGAGGAGGAACTCACAGACCAGGAACAACAAAGGAGGAGACAAGCATGTCGTTCCGAAATTTCCGCAAAGAGGACCAGAAACATATCAAAGAGAAGACGTGGATGCAGGGCAGGCCGAAGGAAACAATCCCAAAAAAAGAATGAGGGAGGTGGAACCACAGGAATATACAACCTGAGTAAGGTGACGTTGAGCCCGAAAGAGCTCAATATCCTCAACACGGGTTTAAAGTGTGCTCCTAGAAGAACAATGAATAAATTTGACGTCTATATAGACACACACAAATTTGTCAGGACTCTGAATTTGAAAAAATACTTCTTGAGCCACCCTGTCACGTCTTCTATGAAAAGTACCATTGTGGCAACGAAAGTTGACAGTGGACTCAAGAATAAATCCTTATTTAATCCTCAGATTTCCAATAATCATTTTATAGAGGTTTTTAAACAGTTGGTACTCAAAGACATTGAGGAATTACCTGTGAAGAAGGGTGTGAATCCCCGCTATATTAAAGAAGGTATTGAATCTTTGGAGGATAAGAAGAATGTTGTGATCCGACCAGCGGACAAAGGGGGAGGGGTGGTGGTCCTGGATAAGGAGTTCTACTGCACCCAGTTGTCCAATATGCTGAGCGATACTTCTACATATAGAAAACTAGCATCAGACCCTACCGAACCATACAAGGTACAACTTGATGCGTTGGTAGATTGGGGCTATCATACTGGGGCTTTGAATCTGAAAGAGAAAAAGTACTTAGCTCCCTCAGCGTGTAGGATACCGGTGATCTACACTTTGCCTAAGATCCACAAAAATGAAATTATCCCACCTGCCCGACCAATAGTTAACGGGATTGGATCAGTCACAGCCAGATTGGGAGAATACCTTGACAGATTTCTCCAACTGAGTGTTTGCACAACCAAGGCGTATCTGAAAGACACCACCGACCTGCTACAGTCCCTAGACAAAGTGAGCATCAGACCTGAAACAGACATCTTTTTGGTAACAGCTGACGTGGCATCACTGTATACCATTATTCAGCATGATGATGCGGCACTGGCGTTGAACTGGGCACTTAGCAGGAGGGATGATATACCGCATACTCAGAAGAAATTTATGGGACATGTATTAGAGTTCTGCATGTCCCATAATTATTTCTGGTTCGATGGCTCCTTCTTCTCCCAGCAGGTTGGCGTGGCTATGGGGGCAAAGTTTGCCCCCAGCCTCGCCAACCTGTTCATGGCTGAGTGGGAGGACAGGCATGTTTTTCATAACCGGAGACCCCAATTATTATTTTATCGGAGATTTATAGATGATATTTTATTTATATGGGAAGGATCGCAGCAAGATGCACTAAAGTTTCTGGAAGACCTCAATAGTAATCCCAACAACATTAAATTGGAATATACAATTAGCGGAAATATGGTCAACTTTTTGGATGTCACTATTCAAAGAGAAGCAAATAAACTAAAGACTAAAGTCTTTTTCAAGCCAACTGATCGTAACAGTTATTTGTCCATTAATAGTGGACACCACCCAGCATGGATTAAAAATATCCCTAAGGGGCAATTTTTAAGAGTTCGTCGCAATTGCTCAGATGCCAACGATTATCTCTCACAAGCACAAACACTGAAGAATAAATTTGTTCAGAAGGGATATGATGAGCCAGCTCTGAACACAATGATTGAAGAAATTGCTGCTATCCCTAGAGAAAAATGCTTAGAGAAGAAGGTAGAACAGCCAAATAATAACCAACACCAATGGGGCTTCCTGTCTGGGTTTCATGCCCAATACAGGGAGGTAGAGGCTATCATCAAGAATCACTGGCACATCCTGGGGAAGGACAGACACTTTGCCGAAATACTTCAGAGTCAACCACGATTCATCTATAGGAGGGCTCCTAATTTCGGCGACAAGGTGGTCCGCAAGATTCTAGATCCCCCAGATCAGCAGGCCCTCAGAATAGATTTCAAGGGGTTCTACTCGTGCAGGAAATGCATTTGTTGCAGAACTGTGCAGATAAGCAATAGAGGAAAACAACAGGTCACGAGCAGTGATGGGGAGATTTTCTCTATTAAAGAATTTATCACCTGCAACTCTTCTCATGTAGTATATTTGATTTGGTGCCCATGTGGACTACTTTATGTAGGAAGAACTAAGAGGTTATTGCGGATACGAGTGGCTGAACACCTGGCAAACATAAAGAAGGGCTTTGATTACCACAGTGTGTCAGTCCACTTTAAGGAAAAACATAACCAAGATCCTTCGTTAGCTCAGTTCTGTGGCATTGACTGCGTACACCCTTCATGGAGAGGTTCAAACAGGGTGAGAGATTTATCGCAGCGAGAAACTCAATGGATCTTTCTTTTAAAAAGTCAATTTCCGAGGGGCCTTAACATAGAGTTGGACGTGAACTGCTTCATCAGTAATGTTTAGACTAGGAGCAGGTTTTAAGGTGTACATATATATAGTATGGTCATGAATTATGTTGTTACAAGGGGGCCAGACAACTGGGCCACCCACTATGATCATGGGCTCTGTATGACTATATAATTAAATTTTTGTTATGCCATGCATATGGAGATGATGAAGTTCACCCACTTTAATTTGAACCATTGCATGTCTAAATTTGCCCATATTTATGTATATCTCGTTCAAAGTACATGCCCCAGTGTAAAATCGTTTTCCAGTTTATAAAATCTTTTTTAAAAATAATAATTTTTATATATATATATATATATATATATATATATATATATATATATATATATATATATATATATATAAAAAAGATAAAATAAAAATAAAATTCATTTTGATTACCACCATTTTATTGAAATTTTATGATGGATAATAATATATGCAACTCTTCAATATAATTTTAGGAATACCGCCTATACTATATGTATTTAATTCAGTTTTATATATATTTATGGTTGATTATGTGTTTTTAGATTATGGAATAATATATATTCTTTTTTAGATTCATATAACCATGTAGTATGCTCTCACTTTAGATTAATGAGAGAAATTGTACTTTGTGTTTCTGACTTTACACTGTTAGATCGTGTTTGTATAGACCTGGAGGTGACTCGTGGTCATGGGGACACCCGAATGGCTGTTAGTTATTTCTTAGAGGGATATCCCCCTTCTTTCAGTTTGCAGTACACTCTATGCTTGATGGGTGTCATACACCAGTTTCACCACTGGAGTTAGACACTATCGAATATAGGCAGTGGGAATGGGTGTCATACACCAGTTTCACCACTGGTGATGGACACCTCATTGAATACAGGCAGTGTGATTAGGTGTAGTACACCGACGTCACCACTGGGGGCCTCCACCTCGCACACATGATTATGCTGCTCTGTTTGGTCAGAGCTGCACACTTGCATGCCAGCACAGCTGAGTGGGACGTTTGTCCACACAGCTGATGCTTGTAATGAACGGAAGGCGTGCACCAATGTGCAAGTGAGGGGGGGAACTTGGCAGCTACATATAGCGGCATGTGACATCTGGTAAGCATCCCCATGATTAAATCAGTATGATGAAACATGTCGGGGCGTGGGTACTAAGTTACAACCGCATACCTTAAACTGAACTGGTCGGGCGTGGAACGGTCCATCTGTCACCAATATAGTCATCTGAAGAGCGACTCCAGTACACCTTCATAGGGCTGTGAGTAAACCTGGGCTATTTGTTGGTCCGCCGTGACCACTGGTTCACCTGGAGGAAAATTTTCGTTTGTGTTTACACCGTGTGATGTTTGGATTTAATCACTGCTTATGACAAGAGTCATTTTTGTGAGTGCATCTATTGGGAGATTTTTAGTGTTTTTATTAAAAGTTGTGTTGCAATATCACACTATTGTGCTCTCTCTCTTCATTATACATGTGGCTGTCATCTTGGAGTTTTTCCTTTTTCCAACGGATCTCCATTTATTTAACTGAGTGCTCCAGTTTCCAAAGAGGGAGTTCCATCAATTAAACTGAGTGGTTCAGTTAAAAAGCCTGTGTGCCTTAACACGAGAGTGTCAGGCTATTTATTGTGGTGAGTTTGCATTCTGATGGGTGGTGGAATCACGCAGTCACTGTGGTGTGGTGAAAGCACTGTCTGAAGATCGTGAAGGGACTTCTTCTGTTCTCCATCTATGAACTTCATTTACGTTCACACAATCAGTTTATGGATTTTTTTTGCCAACCTGTTATTTTGGGTGTATTATTGACACCTATTTTTTGACACTGATATATTGTTTCACATAGAGGGTGGACCACTCATTATTTTTCACTTAATAGTCTAGCAATATTATATGTGTGTTTTTTTTTTTTTTTTTATTCTCTTGAGCGCTGCTTAATATCACATTTGATACCTTTTTTCACATCAGGTAGCACTGTATTTGCATATTACATTTTGATTGCAGCTAAAAGGCCTGGTCTTTTACAAGGCCCAAGGAAGAGGTCTCCTTTAAATAGGAACCCATACCCCTGAAAGTTGGCACACAAAACCCACCGAGATGGGGGAAGATTGGTACTGTCTGTAAAATCAGCAGGAACTTTTTCAAGAATTTTAGAGGGGTGCCTTCTCAAATTTGGCCACTAGAGGGAGTAAAGAGCTGAGTTTACTCACCTCACTCCATAGACGTGTCAGACCCACAGGCACGCTTTCTGTTACAGAGCTCTGCTGACATGGCGCCGTTCCTCTCTTTCCAGCGACCTGATAAGAGGTCTGTAAAGCATGGAGAAGCTCTCCATGCTTCCAGGCATGCCGCCTCAACAAAATTAGGTCACGCGCGCACGGAGGCACGCTTTATCTGGAGAGGGCGGAAGTAGCCGGGAGCGCGCATGGGCGCGCGCGCCGAGATTTAAAAGATGGAGCCCAGATAGGGGCCATAAAGCAGCCAGAAAGCCAGCAGCCCTCCCTTGGGACACAGCAGCAGTTTTTCGTGGGACACGTAAGCTCTATGTGGTTGGTGGGCATTACCAAAGAGAGACACCTACTCTTTGCATGAAACTGTGTGTTTAAGTTGCATACTTGATGTAAATTGCTAAACTGAGCACAGTAATATATGCATCTTGGTACCTTGGCTTGTTGCTTTGGAAATTTGCCTATACAGGAGGAACCATTACCACTATCAGGAGTTTCTCCAGTGGCACCTGGGCCTGTATATGTCACTTTTGCGCCAGCCATGGAGAGATTAGAGGAAAAGATTGCGACTTTAATCGCTAAGTCCTCACAAAAGGACAAGAAGCGAAGCAGATCTCCTTCCTCGGCTTTAGATCCTCTGTCAGAAAGATCTGAGGAGGAGAAGGAGGAGGATGAAGCAATATCTGCAGAGGACAGGGATGAGGAGTCGCATGGCTCAGGGGTATCGGAAGAACCCTTTTCTGTTTCCCAGATGCTATGATCGCAGGTGCAATGTTATGCTAAGGCGGTGCAAACTACATTCAGGCTGCCCTCCTCTGAATTATCTGAATCACCTGTCTCCTCCCTGGGCTCATTAAAATCTCTGCAGAGTTCTTGCTCTTTTCCAGTTCATCCGTTGTTAAAGAAGCTAATTTACGCAGACTGGTTACATCCAGACAAGCGTTTCTCTCCTCCAAAGAAATTTGAAATTCTTTATCCCATGGAGGAGGAATTCACCAAGAAGTGGAGTTTACCTGCGTTAGATGCAGCTATATCTTGCGTGAACAAAAACCAGACTTGTCCAGTGGATGACGTACAAGTGTTTAAGGACCTCTCAGAAAAGAGATTGGAATCCTTATTAAAATCTTCCTTCCTTCTGGCAGGCGCAGTTACACAACCCACTGTAGCTGCAGTGGGTATGTGTCAGGTCCTCAAGGACCAGCTAAAAGATGGGCTAAAGGAATTATCTCCAGAGCAGTCCAAGTTGTTGGAAAATTTGCCTTATGTTTTACAATAGATGCTATGAGAGATTCGATCCAGCAAGCGTCTCGCCTTACACTCCAGTTGGTTCATATGCGCAGAGTCCTTCGGGTAAAACATTGGTCTGCAGAAGTGCCATGCAAAAAGCTTCTAGCGAGTTTTCCTTTTCATGGTGAACGCCTCTTCGGGGAAGACTTGGAGAAATATATCCAAAAGATTTCCAGCGGAAAGTCTACGCTGTTACCAGAGAAGAGAAAAAACAAGCGACCTTGTTTTAAACGTTCTCTGTCCCCGGCTCCTGGTAAATCTACCTCCAGCCAGTGGCAACGGCATTTTCAGCCAGCCACAAAAGCCAAGGAAGACCAGCCCTGGAGAAGTAAGAAACAGTGGGGTTCTAAGGCCAATAAACAAAACCCCAAAACCTCTGCATGAAGAGTCGCCCCCGCTCGGCCAAGTGGGGGGACAGCTTTGCCAGTTTTCAGCGGTATGGCAGACAGAGATCCAGGACAGATGGGTGGTATCTAGGGTACAATCTGGAATTTTGAGAAATCCCATCTTCTCAGTTCCGAAGCTCAAGGCTCTCCAAAGATCCTCTAAAAAGAGCACCCTTCTTCAAGGGATTGGATCACTTGCTGTGCCAAGGGGTGATCACAGAAGTACCCTTAAGGGAGCAAGGTTCAGGTTTTCATTCGAACCTCTTTGTGATCCCAAAACCAAACGGAGACGTCAGACGCATTCTGGATCTGAGATCACTAAATCAGTTTTTAAACATTCGCCATTTCCAAATGGAAACTATTCGTTCAGTAGTCGCCACTCTACTAGGCGGAGAATTCATGTCATCGATAGACATCAGGGACGCCTATTTACATGTGCCTATCCATCCCGCTCACCAAAGGTTCTTAAGGTTTGCGGTGGAGCATCGCCAGTTCCAATTTGTGGCTCTGCCCTTCGATGTGGCCACTGCACCCCGGGTATTTACAAAAGTACTAGCCCCTTTGCTTGCAAATCTCAGAGCACAGGGCATAGTGATAACAGCCTATCTGGACGATCTACTTGTGATAGATCAATCAGTAGCAGGATTAGATCACGATGTATCCACTACGATAAGATACCTGGAGAAGTTAGGATGGATGGTAAACCTACAAAAATCCTCACTACAAGCCCAAAGAAGGGTAGAGTATCTGGGCATGATCATAGATACAGCTCAAAGCTGAGTATTTCTACCAGAGTCAAAGATCAAATCACTAAGGGATCTGATCCACAAGGTCAAAGCAAAGAAGAGACCATCCATTCGCCTTTGCATGAGGCTTATTAGGGAAGATGGTAGCCTCCTTCGAGGCTCCCTTACGCCCAGTTTCATTCGAGACTACTTCAAGGCGCGATTTTGGCTACCTGGAACAGGAAGATCCAAGCTCTGGATTTACCCATGCGCCTGTCTGCCTGTCTTCACAGGTGCGCCAAGACTTCAGTTGGTGGTTAAGGACCAAAAACTTACAAAAGGGAAGATCCTTTCTCCCAATCACCTGGAAGGTGGTGTCTACAGATGCCAGCCTAACGGGCGAGGGAGCAGTATTGGAAAAAGCTTCAGCCCAGGGAACCTGGACCAAAGCCAAGAGAGACCTACCCATCAACTTAATGGAGTTACAGGCAGTATACTTGGCCCTCAGAACCTGGACAAGCAGGTTACAGGGCCACCCGGTTCGGATTCAGTCCGACAATGCTACAGCAGTGGCTTACATCAATCACCAAGGAGGCACCCGCAGCCAGGGCGCCCAGAAGTAGGTGAATTGCATTTTGAGATGGGCAGAAGAACATATCCCTTGCCTTTTTGCAATTTTCATTCCAGGTGTAGAGAATTGGCAAGCAGACTATTAGAGTCGTCAGCAGCTATCACCAGGAGAGTGGTCGCTTTCCCCCCGAAATCTTTCAGGCCATTTGCCAGAGATGGGTGGACCCCGGATGTTGATCTACTAGCTTCCAGGTTTAACAGGAAGTTGGACAACTTTGTGTCCAGGACAAGAGATCTTCTGGCCTACGGATCAGATAGACTGATTTGAAGGATCAAGAGGGAAGGAATTCCGGTAATCTTAGTGGCCCCAGATTGGCCCAGAAGACCTTTGGTACGCCAAGATCATAATAATGGCAGTGGGAACACCGTGGAAGCTTCCGCTTCGTCACAATCTGTTGTCACAAGGTCCAGTGTTCCATCCTTCCTTACAAGGGCTAAATTTGACGGTTTGGCTGCTGAGGCCCACATTCTGAAGAAGAGTGGGCTCTCAGGTCCGGTACTTTTTACGCTTATTAATACCAGAAAGCCAGCTTCTAGACAAATTTACTATAGAGTATGGAAAACATACGTTTCATGGTGTGAAACTAACAAATGGAATCCTCAGAGATATGACATAAGTAGGATTCTTGCTTGTTGCCAGCTAGGAGTGGATATGAAATTAGCCCTTAGTACCATTAAGGGTCAAATATCAGCTCTATCGGTCTTCTTTCAAAGACCACTGGCATCTCATTCCCTAGTGCAGGCTTTCATTCAGGGGGTACTGCGGATCAATCCGCCAGTCAAGCCTCCCTTGTGCCTAATGGCATCTGAATTTAGTTTTGTCAGTGTTGCAGAAGCAACCATTTGAACAGATTCGCCAGATTCCGCTGATTCTTTTAAGCAGGAAATCGCCATTTTTGATTGCTATCTCTTTGGCTAGAAGAGTATCTGAATTAGCAGCTCTTTCCTGTAAAGAGCCTTATTTAGTTTGTCATAAAGACAAAATTGTACTACGACCGCATCCTGCCTTTTTACCTAAGGTGGTGTAGGCTTTTCATTTAAATCAGGACATTGTCCTGACTTCTTTTTTTCCAAATCCGCAGACAGCGGAGGAAAAATTATTACACTCTCTAGATCCAGTGAGAGCTGTAAAGGGGTATCTGCAGGCAACCGCTCAGATACGCAAAACAGATGTTTTGTTTATTTTGCCAGATGGTCCTAAGAAGGGACAAGCGGCATCAAAATCCACTATCTCCAGGTGGATTCGACAAACCATTATTCTAGCCTATGGTTTAAGGAACAGAACCCCTCTTTTTTTTGTTAGGGCGCACTCTACCAGGGCGATAAGTGCTTCATGGGCAGTGCACCACCAGGCTTCGGTGACTCAGATCTGTAAGGCTGCAACTTGGTCTTCAGTCCACACATTTTCCAAATTTTATCAGATCGATGTGAGGGGATATGAGGATGCCGCCTTTGGGCGAAGTGTGCTGCAGGCGGCAGTATAGAGCTTCTTGTCCATGGCGGTCTGCTTGATCTGTATCTCCCCCCCCCTCCCTTCATATAGGGCATTGCTTTGGGACATCCCATTATGTAATGAATATGGCTCTGTGTCCCGTGGTGTACGATAAAGAAAACAGGATTTTTATAACAGCTTACCTGTAAAATACTTTTCTTGGAGTACACCACAGGACACAGGTCCCCCCCCTTCTTAAGGGAACCTTATTGCTTTGCTACAAATATGAGATACTCCCCTGATGGCAGGGGCTATATGGAGGGGAACTGTCTCTGATTGGTTGTGCCAGTGTCCAATCACCTCTGGTGACCATACAACCCATTATGTAATGAATATGGCTCTGTGTCCCATGATGTACTCCAAGAAAAGGATTTTAGAGGTAAGCTGTTATAAAAAATCCTGTTATTTCTATTATTACATTGTTATGAAAAATGAAAGTTCAACTCACTGTAATACAGAATCAGTGGGAGCCTTGAGTGTGTCACTTGCCACTGTCGCCTGCCACCAGATGCAGCTTGTCACTTTCCACATCACCTGCCACACGTTGTGGATTGTCACTTGCCACGTCGCCTGCCACCACATGCGGATTGTCACTTGCCATGTCACCAGATGCAGATTGTCACTTGCCATGTCACCTGCCACACGTTGCGGATTGTCACTTGCCACGTCGCCTGTCACCAGATGCAGATTGTCACTTGCCATGTCAACTGCCACACGTTGCAGATTGTCACTTGCCACGTCACCTGCCACCAGATGCGGATTGTCACTTGCCACATCTCCTGTCACCAGATACAGATTGCCACTTGCCATGTCACTTGCCACACGTTGTGGATTGTCACTTGAAATGTAACCTGCCACACATTACAGATTGTCACTTGCCACGTCACCTGCCACACATTGCGTATTGTCACTTGCCATGTCACGCACCCGCCATGTTACCTGCCACACATTGCAAATTTTTACTTGCCACGTCATCCTACCACACATTGCGGATTTTTACTTGCCACGTCACCTGCCACACTTTGCAGATTGTCACATGCCATGTCACTTGCAACACATTGCGGATTGTCACTTGCCACACGTTGCGGATTGTCAATTGTCACGTCACTTTCCTGCTAAGGTGGTCTCTTACTGTGTCCGAGAGTCAGGCAGCAGAATATCAGTTAGGCAGCAGAGAGATGATGTCATCTCTCTGCTTTCCATGGCTGCCTGCACAGAGAGGACAGGTCTACACTGCAGGGATGCAGGACGTGCGCCGGGTGGTAGGAGATGATGTCATCTCTCTGCTCCCCAGCCCGCCGGCTCCCTGATTGGCCAGTTGTCCACTCACCCATGAGCCACCCAGCTGCTCGTCTGCTCTCTCACCCGCCCGTTCACTAACCGAGCTGCCCGACAGCCTGGCCCACCCGCGGAGCTGCCCGCTCTCTCACCTGCGGAGCCGCCCGCTCTCTCACCCACGGAGCAGCTGCCCGCCCACTCTCTCATCTGCATTCTCAGAAGGGGCAATTGCCACATTGCCCCCACCCCCCCCCCTTGATCCGCCCCTGATCTCCAGTGGCATGTAAACATAAAGGGTAAAAGATGTCTATACGTATAATCAGGGGGTGGATTCAGAGGTGTTTTCATACTGTGTAATATAATGTATTTACTACAAGCAATTATATGTACTGTATGTAAAATAAATTACTTTTATTGAGTTAACTATTTTTAGGCAGAGTATTGGTACACCATGGATTAAAGGTGTGTACTTTTAGGTTATTGGACACTTGCCAAGGTTTAGAGAACACACCTCCCTTGTAACTTTACCCCACTCCATGAGTCTTCAGTTTTGTGCTAGTGTCTGAATGTGATGAACCGAATTCACAAAGAAAGGCACCCTTAGCATAACTATTTTTTGTATTATTCTTTATTGTTTTACCTTCTGATTCATTAGTCAAACCCACTGTCTTCTAATGAAAACATAGATGCAGTGTATCCAGATCAGCGCAACCTCAGTAAAACCTTGTGAGCTGCACCTGTATCCCACGCTGTAGGGGTGGTCTGTAATGTTTCTTCGGGAATTGGATCCTGTATGGGGGTGCACCTTGGCACTTGGTGCAACACATTGAGTTAGCTACAGTGTGCTATACAGGTCCAGGCCATGGCCCATCTCTATGGATAGCAGTCCCTGAAGACCACTTTGGGAGTATTCCCAATGTGCAAAACCTAGATTTTATTTTCAGCCCAGCATCATGGACAGGTAGGGCAGAGTCACCCTGGATCTCTGATTGTTAATGTAAATACAGGGCTGGATGTTTGGATTGTGGAAAGGTGCATCTCTCATGGGACTTTTTTGCAGCCAAGAAATGTTAATCCAAACAATCTTTAAAAGAAGCAATGTTTATTAAACAAAACAGATTACAATTCTTCTATACATAAAATGCTATATACATATAATGGTATACAATGCCATCTGCTTTTCTCCCAACAGGGAATAATAATAACATACGCCATGCATCAACAGATAGTTGGCTTGCCACCAAGTTTTCCCAATGCATGTCAATCTTCCTCAGGGATTGTCATATGGAGCATGCTTAAATGGGTTGTAAACCTTTGTGTTTTTTTCACCTCAATGCATCCTATGGATTAAGGTGAAAAAACACCTTGCAGTTACCCCCCCCCCCTCCGAGCCCCCATTTTACTTACCTGACCCCCGAATCTCCATGGGCGCGATCCCGCGTTGCTTTCCCCCAGCTCTTGTTGGCTCTTCTTTGGATGATTGATAGCAGCGCAGCCATTGGCTCCCACTGCTATCAATCAAATTAATGACGCAGTGAGCCAGGGGGCGGGGCCGAGTCATACACTTGGCGGCTATGGCCGCCGAGTGTATCACACGGGAGCGCGCCCGCAAGGTAACCCCCTCAGGAGAGAGCTTCCCAGAGGGGGTTAGAGAAGAGGACAGTCGGGGCCACGCTGTGCAAAACGAACTGCACAGTGGAGGTTAGTATGACATGTTTGTTTTTTATGTTTTTTTTAAACCGAGCCTTTAGTATCCCTTTAAATGTACAAAATAATGAAGGGGTGTTTCACGGGAATGACGTGCTGCAGCTGAACTCTGCTCTTTACTAATCCTTTTGGCTATCCTGGCATTGTGGACTGGACTTATACCTGCATATACTTAAAGGCTAACTGGTTCCTCCATCGGCTGGTACAGCTCTTGATCCTTTGGATGGCCCCTGGCAAAATAAAATTGAGTAAGAAAGAGCTGCCACAGGCCCGCACTTCTTGACCACGTGGTCAGCCACCTCATACTTCTCCAGTGTTATGGCGGGCACTTAGACGGCACTTGCAAACATGGGAGGCACAGAGCCCTCCTCTGCCAACCTGATGGCTGCCCTTACATTGCTTAAGGGGACTCTGACTTCCAAAATAGACACTGTCACCACGGAGGTGTCAGGGCTGGGCTCAGCCCTTCCATCTCTGTGCTGGCAGCTCAGCTATCAGATCATTTCCAGCTCCCATCTCTCAACAGTGATCCACCTGTTGATGATCCTGTTCATCAGCTCTGCTAACTTAAAGCCTTCCAGTTCATTTTCTCTTCGCCTTCGCCTGTGTTAACATCACAAGAGACTTTCTCCTGCGTTCCTGTTGAAGACCTGCTTGACTATGTTCCCTCTGGCTACAGATCCTGCTTACTGAACTATGGCTACGTTTTGACTATGCTTGCTCTGTTTACCTTTTTATTTTTATTATTAAACAAGTGTGATTTAACTGTACTTCTGTCTCAGTCTGATTCATGGTTCCTGACAGGAGGTCAGCCTCATAAGACATGACATGGGCAAATTTTGTTCCTTGCTGTCTGAGGCTCCGTTCTGCATCTCTCAGGTGGAAGACACTGTCCACACTGACTCCAGGGAGCTGCGGATCCTGCAGAAACAGGTACAGTCCCTGCACAAAAAGACCGTGGACATGGAGAACAGGCTCCGTGGCAATAATCTGCGGGTGGTGGGGCTCCCTGAACGGGCTGAGGGCGCCAAACCTGTGGAATTCGCTGAGACATTCACTACTTGGCTAGGCCTCACCAACCTCCCTCCTACCTTTGCAGTGTAAGGGCTCAAACAGAAAATTATTTCTCTTATTGTTATAAATGCAGTGTATGGGCTTGTCAAGGTTCTGCTGGCCACAGGTGTTTGGCTACTAGCTGGTGCAGTGACTCTATCCTGACTGGCATTCCACCATGACTGCTAACATTAAAGATGCTTTGACCTAAAGGGTGTCTCTAATCTTGCCGGCCCAGCACTGCAACCAGGTCTTTCTACAATTTCTGTATGTCAAACTGCAGCTAATACGACTCGGATAATGAACAAACATTATCCTAAATTTCAGGATTGTGCTGTTACACAGCAATTACAGCAATTGCCCTCTGCTCTGCTTATGTCTGTAGATCCCTAGAACATGTCATGAGCAGGGGTCAAGTCCTGGGGAAAAAGTGTGGGAACTCCCACCCAAGATCCACTCCCCCACCCAAAAAAATAAATGATACGCTCATATGCATAATTACTAAACCGCATGTTTTTTTTTTTTTCGATCCACTGTACCTTAGTAATCCTTTGTTACTGGCCGCGTCCTGTACATGGATTCATCGGGTAGTGTGCGGGTATTCCATCACTTCCTCGATGCCGCAATGTCTCCTGGGAGCTTTTGTCATTGTTCCCAGGAGACATTGCGGAGGTCTGCCGCAAATTAACGCGGGATTTAGAAAGAACTTTAAGCAAGTGACTCGAGCTGGTCATCGCCGCTTAGTGAAGAATTGGCTCAGGCGGCTCGGCTGCTCTAGTCCTGCAAAGGGAACTGCGTTCCTGCTGTGAAAAAAGTGCAGGAACTCCGTTCCCACGCGTTCCCGCACGACTTGAGCCCTGGTCATGAGACAAATTTCCAGAATGCCTCCAATCTCCACTCGCATGTGCAGAATTGTATGGCTAAAAGCTTTGATAGCTGAAGCTGCCTGCAAAAGGCGTCTCACATGTATCTCCTTCCAAAGAAGACATCTGTTCAGTGAGGCACTTGCTCAATTCATCAAAAGTGTCACAGGTCTGAAGGCTTTATTTCCACAGCAGAAGGTCCCAAAACCTCCCTTCCTAGGGAGCCCCTAGCTCCTCTAAATGCAGGGCACCTGGTGTCTCTAACCAGGCTTCACCTTCCAAACCTACTTTCAGCCCATTCTTTTGGCGCAAAGCTTGGCCCACCAAGGCCACCAAGCCTTCCCCAAAGCCTGTTTCACAATGAAGGGGCACACTCATTTCTTAGAGTGGAGGCCATCTGTTACTATTTGCTTCTCTCTGGCTCACAGATGTCCCAGACCTGTTGGTTCAATTGGTGATTTCAAAGGGGTACAAAATAGAGTTCAAAACTCTCTTCTTCCTTCAAATCAACCAACAACTGCCCAGGGATAGTTTGTTTTGCAGAATGGTCAATATGGAAAAAAAACATCTCCTGCGCATAAGTGTGATGGCCTGATATAGAAGATAACATCACGTCTTAAGCCTTGCTGCCTTCTAGGACTGGTGATATCCTGAATCCACTAGAAAAAACAAACAAAAGAGGGTGCACCAGCCTAGTGCATTTTCCCACAGCAGTTTATTAAATTTGAAATCTGCATTTTACTCATCAAGCTATCAGTAGCACTGTGGTCCTTGACTCGGTACACTCCAGAGACCTGGGTGACTTCACTAGGATCTTAAACGGCTGATGCGTTTCAAAGGCAACCCCTTCCTTATCAACTCTTTTGTTTGTTTTTTGTAGTACAAGACTGGTTCAAATAATTCTTCTTGGTACCAAAACCAAAACGGAGGTTTTTGTCCTATACTAAATTTAGTTCCAAACTTTTGCATGGGATTTTAAAGGTCGGTGCTTGGCTCTCTGAGGTGAATACATGGCATCTGTGGACTTCTAAGATTCTTGTTTCCATGCTCCCATTTAGCCAATTCATAAGCACTTTCTGCATTTCATATCGGCAAACAATCACTTCCAGTTTTTCACACTGTCCTTGGCCTATCCTCTGCTCCCATGTTTTTGAACAAGAATTAAAAAAAAAGTTGCCTGCCTCATTGCCAAGTGAGGAGATGCCTCAAGACATTTCTAATACTAGGTCACAAAGATTAATAGAATATTTTTTACCATGAGGGTCTTGTCCAACTTTTGAAAGATTACAAGATTATTATTTACTGTATTTGCTGGCGTATAAGACTACCTTTTACACTTCTTTTTTCTTATTCCTTCTGGATCCATATTCTTCTTCATTCTTGCTGAAGCTGGAGCCATATTCTTCTTCCTTCTTGCTGGAGCTGGAGCCAATCACAGCGAGCAATGTATTTTAATGAATACAGAGCCTGCTTGGATTGGCAGAGGCTGTAACATCATCAGCCCATGCCTCTCTGACTCTCAAAGCCAATCTGAGCAGGCTACTGTACGTAGCCTGCTCAGATTTGCAGAGGTTGTTACTCCAATCTGAGCAGGCTCTGTATTCATTTGAATATGTCGCTCAACGGGATTGGCTAAGCGGTATATACTATATGTAGCCAAAGCTACATACAGTATTACCGCACATCCAGCAGGCATCCAAGCAGCTGACCCGGCGTATAAGACGACCCCTGCTTTTTGGCTATTTTTTTTAAGTGTAAAAGGTAGTCTTATACGCCAGCAAATACAGTGGGTTCCTTTAAGCTAGTCTATTGTTGGTTCACTTACCTTTTCCTTCGTTTTTTTTTTTCTTTGTCTGAATTTCTCAAGCTTACTGAGGAGAAACAGGAAGGGAGAAATTCAGACAAAAAAAAAACATTTAGAAGGGAAATCGAAGGAAAAGGTAAGTGAACCAACAATGCACTAGCTTAAAGGAACCTATTTAGAAAATAAAAAATGAATCTTTACAACCCCTTTAACCTGCATACTTATTCTACAGTATGTATGCAGTAATGCCTTGTACACACAACCAATTTTTCGCGACGAGAAAACTGCCATTTTTTATATTGGTCGTGAAAACCGATCGTGTGTATGCTCCCTAGCAGTTTTCTCAACGAAAAAAAATGGAAAAAAATTTGAAACCAGCTCTCTTTTTTCTTGTCGTGTTTCCCGTCAGTCTTTTTCTTGTCGCAAAAAAACGGTTGTGTGTATGCTTTTCCGAGGGGGAAAAAAACGTGCATGCTCAGAATCAAGTATGAGACGGGAGCGCTAGTTCTGGTAAAACTAGCGTTTGGAATGGAGAAATCACATTCGTCACGCTGTAACGGATTGAAAAGCACGAAAACTGAAAAGCGCAAATCGTCTCTCACCAAACTTTTACTAACACAGCCCAAAGGGTGGCAGCATTTGAAAAGAACCCCCCTTTATAGTCCCGTCGTAGGTGTTGTACGTCACTGCGCTTTGGTCGGACGTTTTTTTTCATGAACGTGTGTATGCATGTCAGTCTGGAGAGGAATCACGTCAGGAAAAACAGTGTTTTTTTTCCTGCCGAGAAAAATGGTCGTGTGTACGAGGCATAAGGCTCAGTTCACACTGCTGCACTGTGAATTTGTTCAGTTTTTTTGTCCTGTGTGAGGTGCGAATTTACTGTGAATTTACAGCGATTTTACCACAAATTTCAGGAGTTGGACATAGCTGCAATTGATGTTCTAGCCAAAGGAATCATAATGTAAAAAAAAAAAAAGTGTTAACTTCCTGTGTACTTCCTGGTTTTTGTGGCGAGTAATGTGGTGGAATTTGCATATATGTGAACCATCAATGCGATTCCAGAACGATTTACATTAATGTCTATGGAGACTAAATTCGCAACGCAACGCTGTAAACTCGCACAAGAGACTTTTTTTGATCGCATTGCATTCGTAGAGGAATCACAGCATATGTATGTGAACGACCTTCATTGAAAACAATGGGCCGGATTCAGATAGAAATGACTATCTTTAGGCGGGCGTAGCGTATCCCAGATACATTACACAGCCGTAACTTAGAGCGGCAGGTCCCGTATTCAGAAACAACTTGCTCTTCAAGTTACGGCGGCGTAGTGTAAATGGGCCAGCGTAAGCCTGCCTAATTCAAACTAGGCTGGTAGGGGGCGTGTTGTATGTAAATGATTCGTGACCCCACGTAAATGACGCGCTTAACGAACGGCGTAAATTACGCCCGCTCAATGCTTAGTCGACGTGAACGTAACCTACGCCCAGCCCTATTTACGGACGACTTACGCAAACGACGCAAAATTCTACGCTGTCCTAACGTCCATACTTAACATTGGCTACGCCTCATATAGCAGGGGTAACTTTACTCCGAAAAAAGCCTTACGTAAACGACTTAAATCAATGCGCCGGGCGCACGTACATTTCTGAATCGGCGTATCTAGCTCATTTGCATATTCTACGCGTAAATCTACGGAGACGCCCCCTAGCGGCCAGCATAAATATGCACCCCAATATACGACGGCATAGGAGAATTACGCCGCTCGTATCTAGGCAACAGTGAGACGTATCTGATTCTATGAATCAGGCGCAGAGATGCGACGCCTCACACTCAGAGTTACGACGGCATATCTGGAGATACGCCGTCGTAACTCCTTTCTGAATCTGGCCCGATGACTTTAGGGGTGACAAGCGAATTTGGAATGTTTTTGACGCATCACATTCGTTATGAACTTGCATCAGTGTGAACCGGGCCTAATGCCGCGTACAGACGGTCATTTTTTGTGATGAAATAAAATGACATTTTTAAAAATGTCAATTAAAATGATCGTGTGTGGGCAAAATGTCATTTTATGTCTTCTGAAAAATGACAAAAAAAAAAATTCGAACATGCTCGAATTTTTTGTGTCGTTTTTCAAAATGTCATTTTTTGTGTCAATGAAAATGATAGTGTGTGGGCAAAACAACGTTTTTAAACCCGCACATGCCCAGAAGCAAGTTTTGAGACGGGAGGTAAAACTACCATTCATAATGGAGTAAGCACATTCATCACGCTGTAACAGACAAAAAAGCATGAATCATCTTTTACTAACAAGTAACCAGCTAAAAGCAGCCTCAAGGCGAATAGAACTTCCCCTTTAGAGTGCCGTCACTTTGTTCATCATTTTTCAAAATGATGGTGTGTATGCTACATCGTTTTTGAAAATGAAGTTTCAAAAATGTTGTTTTTTTTCATCACTTCAAACGTCATTTTTTTTTCATCACAAAAAATGACCGTCTGTATGGGGCATTAAGCTAAGAAAGGGATACTACCCTTCTTAGAAGCAAGCTCCTGTATTTCAGTCATGACGGTTCACCTGTGCCTAGATGAAGGACTGTAAAGTAAAGACCATAAACTCAGACTGAAATCTGTTTCTAATAGGTTAAAAACATTGGGTGTTTGTTTACATTAAAGGGCTTTCAGGCTGCCAATATAGTGTTTCTCATAGAAAAATTCAGTACTTTCTGTGAAGTGAATTCTGTTGTGAACTCTGAAGATGATTCTTTCCACAGTGCTGTATCTAGAGAGATTAGTCAGCACTTGTTTTAAAGTGCTTTTTACTACTTGCAATTGATTCTTGCTAGTTATTGTGCATGGTTTGGGCGCAGGTTCACTCAAAATTTTGGAGGCTATATTCTGATGTTGCCTGTCTGTGTTTCTGTACAATAGGATAGTGCCAAGACATTCAGTCGCTCTCCTTCTTGGAGGAAGATGTTCCGTGAGAAGGACCTTAGAGGAGTGAGTCCAGACTCTGCTGAAATGTTACCAGCAAACTTCCGGACTGCCGCTGTCTCCTCTATTACCTCACCTGCTGTGCAACTACGCAAGATGCAGTCTGAAGGTACTGAAAATTCCCTTTAAATGGGGATTATAGAGTTTTTCATGTTTTTTTTTAGGTGTGTATGTGAGAGAGATGAGCAAAATGTGAATAACCTTACAGTTTGGTAATATTTAATATATATTCACTGACTACCTTTTTATGAACACCTGTCTAATACCCCTAAAGTGACGCAAAAGATCAGCATAATACTAAGGTATGCTGTAGAATTTAAACGATGCTCTCAACTTCCAAAAAAAAAACAAATAAAAATGTAACCTCTTGACCATGTCTGCATAAGTTTTTTAAGGGAAATTTTATGTCTGCATAATTTAAATGTTTACTGGAAGCTATTCGATCTGATGTTTGGCTTAATAAGAAGGTGTTCCTTATAAAGCAGTCACAGAGTATATATGGAGCACGAATATATCACGTATATGTATGTATGTGTGTGTGTGTGTGTGTATATATATAATATGAGGGAAGCCATATCTGATCACTACTTACTGTACACGCTTTATTTAGTACAGTAGCCTTGTTAATCCTTTTACCTCACTACAAGACTACCAGAGATTTTTATTTAAAACAGTTAATTTTCTCAAGCCACCAATGGCATAAAGTGCATCTGATCCTGAAAAAAATAAAATTAAATATACTGCAGTTTTACAGTTCTTAAAGTGGAGGTTCACCCGAAAAGTAAATTTTTAACCTTAGATTGATGCTCATTTTGTCAAGGGGAATCGGGTAGTTTTTTTAAAATCAAAGCCGTACTTACCGTTTTAGAGAGCGATCTTCTCCGCCGCTTCCGGGTATGGGCTGCGGGACTGGGCGTTCCTATTTGATTGACAGGCTTCCGACAGGCTTCCGACGGTCGCATCTATCGCGTCACGATTTTCCGAAAGTAGCCGAACGTCGGTGCGCAGGCGCCGTATAGAGCCGCACCGACGTTCGGCTTCTTTCGGCTACTCGTGACGCGATGTATGCGACCGTCGGAAGCCTGTCAATCAAATAGGAACGCCCAGTCCCGAAGACTATACCCGGAAGCGGCAGAGAAGATCGCTCTCTAAAACGGTAAGTACGGCTTCGATTTAAAAAAAACTACCCGATTCCCCTTGACAAAATGAGCATCAATCTAAGGTTAAAAAAAATTTTTCGGGTGAACTCCCGCTTTAAGAGAGGTGGCTGCAGTAGTGTATTTTTTCAGGCTTTTTCCTCCTTGTCTCTAATAATCCTGCTAATAACACACTTCCTGTCCCTAGGTAGCTAATCACAATAATCCACTGTATCTATGGAGGGAGCCATGATTGCTACCCAGGCTGGACTACAGAAATCTCTGCCATTCATTTTATCTTCATTTTATGGGAGGGGGAGGATAAATCTATTGTTTACAGAACAAAGAACATTTTTTAGTTTAGATCAACAGTTACAAGGACACTGCCTTTTCTAACAAGATCAACAGATGTTTTCTGTACTTGCTGAAAATGTGTTTAGCTTAGAAGTTTAGTTTTGTTACCCCCCTTCTCTGTTGGTCACTGCAGCTTTTATAAAATTAGGGAAACCTATGCTGTGCCCATGAAGTGTGAAGCAAAAGGTTTGTTTTTGTTGCCCCCTTTTCCACCGTACTTTCATTGTCTTCCTCACTGATCCATTCAGCTAGCGATGGTAAAGAAAATACATTTTACTACCCTTCATATAGTATAACAGTGCTGGAGATTGGGGATTGGCCCAGTGCTCCCACATGGGGTTGGGGAAGGAATCCTCAGCCCTGTTTAGGCTTCTACGAGAGTGACTCAAATCTCACACACATTTTTTTCTCACTCTCTGCAACTGAATGGATCAGCAGGTTAGCAAAGAAAAGGTCAGTGAGTATGTGCTGCAGGAGAGCAGGTCATTGAAGTATAACTAATGGCAAAACTCTTTTTTTTTTCCTTTTTGATAGAGTGGAGAGGGCCTAGAATGCTTGTCCATTTTAATTGCAGTCTGTGCCACCATTTAGGAGATACACCCTCTCTGTTTGTCCTGTTTACCATTATCATTGAAAGAAAAAGTATAAGAAAATCACAAATTTTGGGTTGTCCCCAGAAAAGTAATAGTGAGAAAATCTTCCAATTGGGACGCTAGATCTGGTGACATGGGGGTCCCCAAGGCATTCCCCTAATTTAACGGAATTTCATATCACTTCCTGTTTAGCTATGGGATAGGAAGTAAAGGGAAATCTCCACAAAGGGACACTGATGGTGGAAAAAATCTGACAGGGGTTATAACACTCCCTTGCTCTATCCAAAAAAAAAGTTTTGCCTATAGTTCTACTGTAAAACAAACATTTTGCTTGCCCTATTTTGCAAAGTACATGTTTGCTTTAAGGAAGCAAAAATTATGGGTGGCAAGAGCTGTACTGACTTGCAAGTTGAACTTTCCATGTTTTGTGCCTACTGGGGCACTCTAGAAGATAAATAAAGTAATTGCTGGCACCTCTAGATAAGTGACGTACCATTTATAATGTGGTGTATTAAAATAACTTAAATTTGCATTTTCAGGAAGTCCCTCCAGCAGCCAGCGAGCAGACAATGTCTCAGTGAGAACCTATTCCTGTTAATACCGTAATAATGCGGTGAGTGGATGGTGTTTCCAGAGATGTAAAGAAAGAATCTTAACTTATAACTGTGATGGAGAGTTCATTACCCATGAATTATAATTTCCCAGTCTGGGTTTCAATTTTTTCCAATATGATTTTCCTGAATTTGTTGTACCTGTAGGACAGAGCTATTCGGAGAGAATTTTTACTCTTTAGCGTTTTGTAGACGTATAAACAGTTTTTTTATTCAGGGGGAACTTGGGGGAACTCAGTTCCACGACCTCTGGCTCAGACCCTTTGATGCCTGCTCACCACAATCACTTGTAAACACAGAAGTCTGTTTCTGTGTTTACAAGTGACAGCTCTGCTCTCTGTGTGTAACCCCCTGAACTCTGCACTCTGTATGTAATGCAATCCTGGTATTTAATGCCCCTTTAAGACCCTTCTACTGTTTTTGAAATCTGAACGGGTTCGTGGTTGAGTTCCTGCACCTATTTTCTGAGAAGAAAAGCTCTGCGTATAAATGAATGTCATCAGCTTATTATGTACAGCTAAAGTTGGCTTGGTAAATACAAAAAAGAGCCTAGAGCTGCATCTGATGGCTGTATATATAAAATAATCATACGCAGTCAGTATTTTATGTTTAAAGAACTAAAAAAATATTAAAGGATTACTGTATATACTCGAGTATAAGCCAAGTTTTTCAGCCCTTTATATTTGGGCTGAAAATGACCCCCTCGGCTTATACTCAAGTCAGCGTGTCAGAGTCCATTACCTATCACGGAACAGCACAAGCAGGAGCGCACGTTTTTAACACTGCACGGACTCGGGTACACAGATCGGATTCTGCAATGGGCACGGTGAGGTCAGATGGCACTCTTTTGAGGAATTGTTTGCTGTGTTTTGATGAGTATGTTTTATTTTTCCAAGCACATTTCAGTGTCAGTGCATATGTGTGCTTGTACATTATACAGGCAAGTAGGAAAACTCAATGAACTACCACAGTAGTTTATTGAAAACTACAAGCCTCTTGCCGCAAAGGCTGTCAGGACTTGCAGTTTTACATTCACACGCAGCCAGGCATTTTTTTTTTAATTGTGACAAGTAGCAGGGGGGAAAATATCCCCCGATAACTGTCACAATGCAGGATCTGGGGGTGCGGAGGCCGGTCCGTTCATAACATGTTACACCCTGAATATGGATGTAAAGTATTATGTTATGAACTTAACCTTTAAAACACTTTTTTTTTGTTTTAGTTTTTAATTTCAATACTTTTTTTATTGTTGTTTGCATACAAAAAGATACAAGAAATGTTACATCATCGTGCATAGTATAAAAAAAACACAACCATACATTTGTTTTAGTTTTGAATGTACAGTGAGGGAAAAAAGTATTTAATACCCTGCTGATTTTGTACGTTTGCCCACTGACAAAGAAATTATCAGTCTATAATGTTAATGGTAGGATTATTTTAACAGTAAGAGATAGAATAATAACATAAATATCCAGAAAAAAAAGTGAAATAAGTATTTGATGCCCTATCAATCAGCAAGATTTCTGGCTCCCAGGTGTCTTCTATACAGGTAATGAACTGAGATTAGGAGTGTTCCTAATCTCAACTTGTTACCTGTATAAAAGACACCTGTCCACAGAAGCAATCAATCAATCAAATTCCAATCTCTCCACCATGGCCAAGACCAAAGAGCTGTCCAAAGATGCAGGGACAAGATTGTAGACCTACACAAGGCTGGAATGGGCTACAATACCATAGCCAAGCAGCTTGGTGAGAGGGTGACAAAATAACTGTCACTCTCCCTCGGTCTGGGGCTCCATGCAAGTTCGCATCCCGTGGAGTTTCAATGATCATGAGAATGGTGAGGAATCAGCCCAGAACTACACAGGAGACTCTTGTCAATGATCTCAAGGCAGCTGGGACCATAGTCACCAAGAAAACAATTGGTAACACACTACGCCATGAAAGACTGAAATCCTGCAGTGCCCAGCAAGGTCCCCCTGCTCAAGAAAGCACATGTACAGGCCTATCTGTAGTTTGCTAATGAAATTTTGAATGATTCAGAGGAGAACTGTGTGAAAGTGTTGTGGTCAGATGAGACCAAAATCAAGCTCTTTGGCATCAACTCAACTCGCCGTGTTTGGAGGAGGAGGAATGCTGCCTATGACCCCAAGAACACCATCCCCACCATCAAACATGGAAGTGGAAACATTATGCTTTGGGGGTATTTTTCTGCTAAGGGGACAGGACAACTTCAATGCATCAAAGGGACGATGGATGGGGCCAATCTTGGGTGAGAACCTCCTTCCCCCAGGCAGGGCATTGAAAATGGGTCGTGGATGTGTATTCCAACATGACAATGACCCAAAACACACGGTCAAAGCAACAAAAGAGTGGCTCAAGATGAAGCAAATTAAGGTCCTGGAGTGGCCTAGCCATAGAAATTATGTGGCTGAAGGTTCAAATTACCAAACATCAGCCCTGAAACTTTAATGACTTGGAGAGGATCTGCAAAGATGAGTGGGACAAAATCCCTCCTGAGATGTCTGCAAACCTGCTGGCCAACTACAAGAAAGGTCTGACCTTTGTGATTGCCAAAAAGGGTTTAGCCACTAAGTACTAAGTCATGTTTTGCGAAGGGGTCAAATACTTATTTCACACATTAAAATGCAAATCAATTTATAATTTTTTTGAAATGTGTTTTTCTGGATATTTTTGTTTTTGTTCTGTCTCTCATTGTTAAAGGGGAGGTTCACCCTAAAAAACACTTTCTCTAATTACACTGGCCCCCCACATTACAATACGATTATGCCTGTTATGTTTTTTTTTATGCTGTACATACCTTGGTACAGCTATTCACCCGTGGCTTCAGGGTTGCGAGTCCTTGCGGGAGTGGGCATTCCTCACATGCTGGTGATTGACGTTTTGACAAAAAAACAGCTCCCCCCGTCGCGTAAGCTGCGTCATGACTGGCGAAAGGAGCCGAACGGCGAGTCGGCGCTATACTGCGCCTGCGCATCGCCGTTCAGCTCCTTTCGCCAATCGTGACGCGGCTTACGCGACGGGGGGAGCTGTTTTTTTGTCAAAATGTCAATCACCAGCATGAGAGGAACGCCCACTCCCGCGGGACTCGCAACCCCGAAGCCACGGGTGAATAGCTGTACGAAGGTATGTACCGCAACAAAAAAAACATAACAGGCATAATCGTATTGTAATGTGGGGGGCCAATGTAATAAGAGAAAGTGGTTTTTAGGGTGAACCTCCCCTTTAACATAAAACATTAAAATTATAGACTGATAATTTCTTTGTCAGTGGGCAAATGTACAAAATCAGCAGGGAATCAAATACTTTTTTACCTCACTGTACATATACTAAAACACTATATATTCCCTTTTAAAGGACTTTTTCCATATTTACACTATATTACCAATAGTATTGTGATGCCTGCCTTTACACGGACATGGATAGAAGACAATCCGCAAACCCATACATGCTCTTCAATAAGTCCAAATTTATTGTAGCTCCATAAACAATAAATATGTACAGCAGATGTTAATGGCCTTGTTCACAATAGTTATGTACAAAAACATCACATAAACAGAACATATATAGTGTAAAAACACCCCCCTCCTGTGTGTGTGTGTGTATATATATATATATATATATATATATATATATATATATATATATATATATATATATATATATATATATATATATATATATTCCAAAATAATTATAATTGATTAGTATAACAAAATAGAAAAAAAACTGAATGATCATGGGGAAAGGGGAAATCAAAAATAGAGACAACAGAATATGAGAATTGGTGGAAAAGGGAAAAAAGAAAAATTATATAAATACAGTAAATGTAGGTTCAGGTCCCTTCTGAGGTTTAACCCCTGGGTTAAGCCTAAATCCACCCAGCTTCCCTATCCAAAATTTGCCTAAATTTGTCCCCACCCCTGGGCATTGCAACGGCGGATCCAGGGAGGGGCAACAGGGAAATTGCCCCCCCCCCCCCTCTCATTCACCAGGCAATGCCTGATGCTATTGGCTACATTTAGAGCCAATGGCTGGTAAAACACAACCAAGAGGATTATGGGACATGTAGTACCAGCAGGCCCTAGGATGATACCCTGAGAGGACTGCAGCCCCCAACATGCCGAGCAGGAGGGGGGGAAGAGAGAAGAAGAGAGACCATGAGGCTGTAGGGTGGAGGAAGCCAGTGATTCCATTATTATCATCCAAGGTAAGAACTTATCTCCCTTCCACCTGGCTGCAACCCCCCTGTCCTCCCCACCACCTGGCTGCAAACCCCCTGTCCTCCCCTTCACCTGGCTGCAACCCCCCTGTCCTCCCCTTCACCTGGCTGCAACCCCCCTGTCCTCCCCTTCACCTGGCTGCAACCCCCCTGTCCTCCCCTTCACCTGGCTGCAACACCCCTGTCCTCCCTTCCACCTGGCTGCAACCCCTCTGTCCCCCCTTCACCTGGCTGCAACCCCCCTGTCCTCCCTTCCACCTGGCTTCAACCCCTCTGTCCTCCCCTTCACCTGGCTGCAACCCCCCGTCCTCCCCTTCACCTGGCTGCAAGCCCCTGTCCTCCCCACCACCTGGCTGCAACCCCCTGTCCTCCCCACCACCTGGCTGCAACCCCCCTGTCCTCCCCTTCACCTGGCTGCAACCCCCCTGTCCTCCCCTTCACCTGGCTGCAACCCCCCTGTCCTCCCCTTCACCTGGCTGCAACCCCCCCGTCCTCCCCTTCACCTGGCTGCAACCCCCCTGTCCTCCCTTCCACCTGGCTGCAACCCCTCTGTCCTCCCTTCCACCTGGCTGCAACCCCCCCGTCCTCCCTTCCACCTGGCTGCAACCCCCCCCCGTCCTCCCTTCCACCTGGCTGCAACCCCCCCGTCCTCCCTTCCACCTGGCTGCAACCCCCGTCCTCCCCTTCACCTGGCTGCAACCCCCCCGTCCTCCCCTTCACCTGGCTGCAACCCCCCCGTCCCCCCCTTCACCTGGCTTCAACCCCCCCCCCGTCCTCCCCTTCACCCGGCTCCAACCCCCCTGTCCTCCCTGCCACCTGGCTGCAACCCCTCTGTCCTCCCTTCCACCTGGCTGCAACCCCTCTGTCCTCCCTTCCTCCTGGCTGCAACCCCCCTGTCCTCCCTTCCACCTGGCTGCAACCACCCTGTCCTCACCTCCACCTGGCTGCAACCACCCTGTCCTCACCTCCACCTGGCTGCAACCATCTTTTCCTTCCCTCCACCTGACTGCAACCACCTTTTCCTTCCCTCCACCTGGCTCCAACCCCCCCTGCCCCCCCTTCACCTGGCTGCTCCCACACAGTAATAATTGAAATTATGTGCTTCAATCATCCTGACACCATATTAACCACGGTGCCGTGATGATTGAAGCGCCAACACCAGCCATTGCCCCTACAAATTGCCTGCAGAAATTTTGGCAGTGCCCCTCCCGAGATTAGACTCTGGATCCGCCCCTGGGGCATTGGGGTTATTCTTTCTATGCCAGTAAGCCTAAAAAGGAACATATCCCCAGAATGACATTCTCTGAAATTACGTGAAACATTAGAAATGTGTTTGACATTGGGATCAACAGTGTCGCAATAATATTTACCTATTTTATAGTGATAGGTGCGTGTAGTGCATCCCACGTATTGAAAGTTTCAAGCAACACAGTAAATCGGGTACACTACATACCGAGTCACACAATTTATATATAATTTAATTTCAATACTTTCACCTGAATTATATGAACTAAATGACTTAGTAGGAGAATTCAAGTACATGGAAAACTTCCAGGGTAAAACAGCCAGTTAGGTTGGCATTTATGTGGTGTAAATAAACTGGGGGACAGAAGGGAACTCAAAGCTCTCAATACCTTATGGAGACTTTTATCTGAATAAAGGATGGGTAAATTATTTTCTTTATCGTACACCACGGGACACAGAGCCATATTCATTACATAATGGGTTGTATGGTCACCAGAGGTGATTGGACACTGGCACAACCTATCAGAGACAGTTCCCCTCCATATAGCCCCTCCCATCAGGGGAGTACCTCAGTTTTTTCGCCAGTGTCTAAGAATTGGACGCGTGGAGATGTGCTAAGGGAAGCTCGACTAAAGAGTCCTCTGGGGGCTAAAGGAGCTAGACCGTCGGGTCCATCCAGGATGCTAGAGTATTATGCCGAAAATGTATGAGATCGCCTATAATGTCTCTCTTGAGAGGACTGGGCTCTGAGGTTCCAGCACTTTCGCTATTGCAGCTAAAAGGCCTGGTCAGAGTCTTTTACAAGGCCCAGGGAAGAGGTCTCCTTTAAATAGGAACTCATACCCCTGAAGGTTGGCACACAAACCCAGCCGAGATGGGGGAAGATTGGCACTGTCTGTAAAATCAGCAGTTAAACCTGCGGCAGGGATAAAGGTAAGGTAAAAAGGAGCCTGAGATTTTTCTTAAGGACCTTTTTCAAGAAATTTAGAGGGGTGCCTTCTTAAATTTGGCCACTAGAGGGAGTAAAGAGCTGAGTTTACTCACCTCACTCCAGAGAAGTGTCAGATCCACAGGCACGCTTTCTGCTGCAGAGCTCTGCTCACCTGGCACTGTTTCTTTCCCTTCAGAGACCTGATAAGAGGTCTGTTAAAGCAGGAAGAATCCCTCCATGCTTCCAGGCATGCTGCCCCAATAAAATTAGGCACGCGCATGGGGGTGCGCTTTATCGATAAGGGACAGGAAGTAGCTGGGCGCGTGCACGTCGAAATTCGAAAGGTGGCGCTCAGACAGAAGCCATAAAGCAGCCAGAAAGCCAGCAGCTCTCCCTTGGGACACAGCAGCAGTTTTCGTGGGACACGTAAGCTCTATGTGGTTGGTGGGCATTTCCAAAGAGAGACACCTACTCTTTGCATGAAACTGTGTGTTTAAGTTGCTTACTTTATGTAAATTGCTAAACTGAGCATAGTAGTATATGCATCTTGGTACCTCAGCTGGTTGCTTTGGATCATGTCTTCCCTTAGAAAGGGTTCAGGGGCCAAGAGCAAAAAGGCAACACCGCCGGAGACAGGGGGTTCTACCTGTGCCTGCTCGGTACCTTCCTCCCAGTAAGCCTTGATTTACCTATACAGGAGGAACCATTGCCACTATCAGTAGTTTCTCCAGTGGCACCTGGGCCTGTATATGTCACTGAGGACACTTTTGCAGCAGCCATGGGGAAATTAGAAGAAAAGATTGCGACTTTAATCGCTAAGTCCTCACAAAAGGACAAAAAGTGAAGCAGATCTCCTTCGTCAGCTTTAGATCCTCTATCAGAAAGATCTGAGGAGGAGAAGGAGGAGGATGAATCAATATCTGTAGAGGACAGGGATGAGGAGTCGGATGGCTCAGGGGTATCACAGAAGAACCCTTTTCTGCTTCTCAGATGCTAAGATCGCAGGTGCAATGTTATGCTGAGGCAGTGCGAACTGCATTCAGGCTGTCCTCCTCTGAGTTATCTGAATCACCTGTCTCCTCCCTGTTCTCATTAAAATCTCTGAAAAACATATTCTAAAACCCAAAAATTTGTGTAATAAAATATAAGCAGCGCTGTAAACAATGTAAGATGAAATATCCATTTTCACAGGTATTCAAAAATAATGCTAATGTCCATAAACATCACCATGTGACAAAAGTAAATATGTGCACAAATTTAAAAAAATATATAAATGTCTTAAAATATTAATTAAATATAAGTCCATATAACACATCAAGTAGGTTTGTGAAAAAATAATGATAATAGCTTCCAATCTTCCACCACACCCGGTGTCAGTGTATCCTCTCCCTTCAGATGCAAAACTCACCAACTCAAATTGCCTTACACTCTCGTGTTTGGCGTGTAAACGTGTACAAAAAGACCTCACTGGTAGGTATAGCAGATAATCCCAGTTCCAACCAATTCACTGCCAGAAAGCTCTGCATGTAAATAAAAGAAGTGCTCAAAATAACGTGATACCGTAAAATCAGTTTAATACCACACTTAAATCTTCAAATATAGCACTCACCTGAATCTCAAAAAATAGAGCAATACACTGCACAGCAAACACTCGTTCAGAAATGAACTGAAAACCGAGAATATTGGTCACAGCAGACCCAAGGTGTCAACTGATCGCTCACCACCTCCCCTCTGTTCCTTCCTGGATCTCTGCTTCCTTGATCGGCCTTGATACGTCACACGTTCACTTCAGATGGTTGCCGCACAGCCACGTCCTGACATGGGATTGCCTCTGTGTTTTGAGAAGCTGTTGTGAAAATGGTAATAGCTGCAGAGGGAGATGGAGTAAAAGACGAATGGTAGGATGTGGGTAGTGAACTCATATGCTCTCTTCCAGAAACTTTTAAGGACACTAGTGTCACTCAGGGCTGGACTGGGACAGAAATTTGGCCCTGGACTTCATCCAGACTGGCCCACTTTGACAGGTCTCTCCCATGGCGGCCGGACAACTCCCCCCCGCCACCCAAGCCCCCTCTCCCCCTTCACTAGCCGTTCTACTTTATTAGAGTAGAACGGCTGGTACTGGTACTCTTATAGGCAGTACCAGTGGGGAAGCTAGACATTATTTCACCCGGGGCAAAGAATCACTTTGGTGCCCCCCCTTATGGGACAAGATTAGGCAGAAATGAGAAACTCCCAGGCCATAGCTGTTGAGTCAGCTGTCTGTCCCCTCCCCCATGCTCCTCTGTCATCCCCCCCTGGTCCTCCCCCTGCTTCTTTGTTCCCCCCAGGTGAGTGCTGCGGGGAGGGAGAGGAGGTGAGCGCTGCGGGAAGGGAGAGACAGAGGAGCAGAGGGGGGCGGCGTTCCGCTGTTACTGAAGCCGGCCCACTGAGCCATCGGCCCACCGGGAAACTCCCTGTAGTCCCAATGGCCAGTCCATGCCTGGTGTCACTCCTACAACGGAACCTGCAAGCATCACAGTAGTAACCTACATATCAGACAGCAATGAAATCCTGACAAATGTTCTAAGTTTCCTCTATTCTATACAAAGCTAAAGAAAAAGTGTTACTGGAGTTTTACTTAAATAACCTGTGCAGGGCTAAGGCTATCGTATTCTGTTTCAGTATTCTGAAACCATGATCAGTTTGAAACACTATGCTGTTGGAATGTGTCCTTTATATAAAATAGGGGAAGCCACTTTGTGTTCATGTAAACCACATGTATTATTTAACAAAGCAAATAACAAGTTGCAGTTATAAACAGCAACCAGTCAAAATGTATCTTATCAGAATCTGCTGTTAAATTGTTTGCTATGGGCTACTTCAATTCACAGATCATACTAATTTCTCTCTTTGTCTTTCTCTCTCATATACATATTTTTGTGGTTGGAATGACTATTGTTTTTCTCTATAATTTTTTTTGCAGGCAACATTATTGGGGCAATAAGTTTACTGAGGGCACTTTTTGACATTTTGACGCCAAATGGGCTTGATGAATATGATTTTAGTCAAGGGCACTTCTTGCTCACCATGATGCTGCTGCCTGTGCCATGTTGTGGAATAGTGAAAAGACACATGGAGACTTTATAAAGAGCGGAAAAAAAAATCATAAGGCCAATAACAACCTCAACTTCCACATATTGGATCAAAACAAGTGGAACCAAGACATGCGCAGAAGAGCCACCTTCATCTTTTCTCCATTTCAGTTAACGATTTAAGGGCCTTGTAGACCCTTTCAGAGACTAGAATCGAGAAGGAGCTTTGAAAATATTGTTTAGGTCAAAAAAGGAGAAGAGTAGATTGTTACTAGACTTGGGCAATGTGTGTTGTCTGTTCAGTTCATTTTGAGCTATGCAGAGGCACCCATCATTCCACTCGAAGGTCCTCGAAGAGCGTTGACCCTTGAATTCAGTACAAAAGCCATGTTTTAGCTGGTATATTGAATATGAAAGTGAACTTTATGATTAGTCTGTTAAAGCATCTAATTGGTCAGTGCCCCTTTTGCTGTGGATGGTACCTGGTGCCAAAGGACTTTGTGCTTCAAAAACCACCAGGCTGCTTAGTGCTTTTATTGATTAGCAAACTCAAAAATGCCAGAAAGCATGGCAGGGAAATTACCTTACCATCAAATGTTTTATTTATTATTATTATTATTATTATTTATTATTCTACTTTAACTGCTGGTCAACACTGCACTGCACAAATCCAAACAATTCACGCACAATGATTACCCATTCTCAAGAGCTTTTCCTTTTATTAATTAATTTGGTACTCACCATGCAAGTTGTAAAACACTTTCTGCAGATCAAGCCACAAATTCCAGTCCCACAAATTGGCTGGAAGTTTGTATCCTAACCAGTTTTACAACATTTTTTGTAGGGTTTACAGTACCTTGTTTACAAGTGAAGAAAGGAGTCAGTTACATTAAGTGTTTTTTGTCTTGTATGCTGTTACGTGCGTTTGTGGGTGCTTGATATACAGTGAGGTTGTATTTCTCATGCAGTTTTTTGTGAAATCGTTGTACTCATTGTGCTCTGTGCCATTCCATTAGGAGGGTCAACACAAAGGCATTGGCTGATTCAGAGTTATGGTTTTCTAATCTTTGCCCTTAGTTTTCTTTTTATGTAATATCAACAAATCAACATTTCTCCAGGTTTCTCACTCTCAAAATAGATAAATGCCTAATGCCGCGTACACACGATCATTTTTCGGGTTGTAAACAATTACTTTTTTTTTTATGTCGTTAAAAACGATTGTGTGTGGGCTTCAGAGCATTTTTCGGGTTCTGAAAAACGGGCAAAAAAAAAATTCGAACATGCTCTATTTTTTAACGACGTTTTTAATGTTGTCGTTTTTCCGGTTGTAAAAAATGGTCGTGTGTGGACTTTAACGACATGAAAAATCCATGCATGCTCAGAAGCAAGTTATGAGACGGGAGCGCTCGTTCTGGTAAAACTACCGTTCGTAATGGAGTAAGCACATTCATCACGCTGTAACAGACAGAAAAGCGCAAATCGTCTTTTACTAACACAATCAGCTAAAGGGTGACGTCATCCGAATGGAACTTCCCCTTTATAGTGCCGTCGTACATGTTGTATGTCACCGCGCTTTTCTAGAGCATTTTTTTTTCACGATCGTGTGTAGGAAAGGCCATTATAATGATCAAGTTGAAAAAAAAACATTTTTTCTAGAGCCTGAAAAACGTTGTTTTTTACAACCCGAAAAATGATCGTGTGTATGCGGCATAAGACCGGGTTCACATATGTGTGGTTCGAATTTGACAGCGAATTTCTGCCCCCTTTGGTTCAGGTGTGATTCAGGTGCGAATTGTCAAAGTGTACGACAATGGAAAATATACCTAAACCATGCTCAAAATTGTACCAGGCTTTTTTTTTAAAAGCGTTGCGGTCGGCCCGCACATATGAGAACCGGCTCCATTGAAAAGGCTGCAGGTTCACATGGCAGTTTGAAACACATCCAATTTGTAGCCACTGACTTTTAAAAAACAGGCACTGTCCTGTCCCATGATCCAATGGTGTGCTCACCCCAGTCTGTCCCCGGTGCTGGCATCTTCACTATGGGCACCCGACTTTGACAGCTTGTGGCTTCACAGCCGGGTGCCCTCTGCGTATGCCCGAGTCGCTCTGTGCATTGTTAATGTTGGATGCAGTCTTCTGAGACCTGTCAGCATCCCAGAAGACTGCAGGGGAGAGGGAGGGAGCAGGACTTCTGTTTCAGAGTGCCACAGCGCTCAGAACGGAAGTGGGTACCTGTCAAAATCAGGTACCTGCTTCCTCCCTGCTCCTCAAAAGTGCCAATTGATAAGCAGTGAACTTACCCTTTTGGGTGGAGCTCTGCTTTAAGTAATTAAACACATCTTTGCTATAAGAGTCTAAAGCCTCGTACACACGATCGGACTTCCATCAGACAAATCTGTGGATTTTTGTCCAAAGGGCGTTGGCCGTGAACTTGTTCTGCATACAGACGGCAGAACTTTTTCATCCAACATTCACAAAACTACGTGGTTTTCCTGCTCTTTAGCGCCCCCCTTTGGGCAACTTCTGCTAATGTTGTCTGATGGTTAACATTGGTTCAGAGCATGCGTGTTTGTACTTTGGATTTTATCCCGACGGACATTTGTTGTCTTTAGTTCCACCAACAATTATCTGATGGAGCATACATACAGTCGGATTATCCAGCACAATACGTCCATCAGACATTTATTGTCATAAAATCCAATCGTGAGTAGGGGCCTCAATAGAAAAGTGTACCGCGCATTGTTTTTTTTTTTGTTTTGTTTTTTTATTGTTAAGAACGCATGCTCTCTGACAAATTCTGTTTCGTAATTAGTGTTTCTCAACTGCAGTCCACAAATCCCACAAAAGGCCATGTTTTTGTATCTCTTTGACATTGCACAAGTGTTTGAATCTGTGTCATTGCATCTGAGCTGCCACCGATGGATATTAAACATGACCTGTTGGCAGTACCTGTTTGCCAAAACCCATTTTAATTGAAAATTGTTACAACCTGATCTGTAAGGAGTTTTACAAGAAAGCTGTCTGTCATCTTTTAATTTTAATTTATGCCTATGATTTTATAGTGTGTTTTTGTTATAGCTGTGCCAAATTGTTCTGAGATTATGGTGATGGATTTAACATTGTTGTTCAAACACACATACTCTACACAACTTAATTGTTCATTGTTGATGTGTAATCTGGGAATCTCTATGTACCATGCAGCCCTGTTAGATTATACATAGTCCACCAAACATTTTTATTATATTAGTTTGGTTTATAAGTGCCCTGGTGGAGGACCCTATTGAAGACTTCTGTAAAAGTTACTAACTTTACACATATTCCACAACCATTATGAAGGTCTTATTCCCATTACCAATCTAGTTTTTTTTACATTATGGATAATCGATCAGTTGGCTAGAGTTCAAGCTGAAAATAGGAAGATTAATGGTAACAATGTAATTCTGTGAAATATAAGAAGCCAGTGAGTGATAAACCCCAGCAGGTTTGTCCATAATTAAACTCTCATTTTTGGGTGGTCACATTTTTGTTTTTTGTTTTGTTTTTTCTTCTTTCCTTTGCCTTGAGATAGAGACTGTGTCTTATGTGCTAATAAATGTGAAATCCTTCATCTTCTAATCTTCTAGAAGAAAATACCGTCTGGAATATGATTGGTTGCTGATAGCTACACACAAACGTGTCTTCTTTTTTTTTTTTTTTTTACTATTGTATATAACCTTACACAGCGCAGCTCTCAAAACTGCTTAAACACATATCTTATAAAGTGTGCAGTACAAATCCATTTGATGGAAGATCAGTGCATAAGATAAAATTAAATCAACCAATCAGTGCAAAGGGTACATATCTCAATATGTGCATCAAAAATCATTCACAGATATCTTCAATAAAAATGACTATGAGATATTTGATTTTAAAAATGTTCATGCATAAAGTTGTGTTGGATTATTTAAATGTAGACTAGTGACAAAATCAGTTCTGCCAGCTCCATAAGGTGCTCCACCCATCAGTTAATCTTTTCTTTTGGAATCACACTTACGCTTTTGTAACAACACATCGAGTATGAAAGGGGTTAAAGTCGTTTAGGACATTCCATTCCCGAACACAAAGGCAGCTACCGAACCCTCCAACCAGCCGAACAAGAAACCCATACGAATAATTATCCCCCAAATACGAGGCAAAGCTCTGTCTTGAGGGTCAAGCAGGAATGAATCTTTATTGAAAGTAATACAAGTCTTATACAGTAAAAAAGAGTAGGCTAATACCTGCTCATATTACTATGGTAAACACCTGTGACCAGAAACCTAATTAACATGAGCTAAGTAACTAATCCTTTTAGACAGCCTAGGCATGACCTTTGAGTTCCTAGCCTGGCTGTCTCTTAAACTACAATACACATTATCATACATATCAACACAGAACTCCTTCATACAATTGCACGGTTAATTAGCCCAGACAACAATGGCTGAAAGAGAATATACTAGACTCATTTACATTATAACAGACAGACATGTGCCTGGAGTTAATATCAGCACCTCCTAACAGTATGAATCTGTCAGTCTTTCTAATATGGCATATACAGGGTTCCATTTTAAGTAACCTAAGCCACATTCTTAATGTCCATTATTTTCTTGCTCACCCTGTGTCCCTAATAGACACAGGGTAATTTAGACATAAGAGGTGCATTGGGGGGGGGGGGGGGTTAAACAAGTGTATCCCTTACTTTCCCAGGGATTCTGGGTTCCACGGGCCCTCCCGTCACACCTTTATGTAGTAACTTAACAACATGAAAGGTCTTACGTGTGTTTATCATTTTGTCCAAATAAGCCATTTCATACAAAGAGTCTGTTCAAAACATGTCATAACTACATAAATACAATCTTCCTTTCCTAACTCATTTTCTAACTCATAACATTTATATACAAATCACTACTTCTTAGTTCAACCTAATTTCATTCTTATAAGTTTGCTGCTCAGTATGTTGTACAACCATATGGAATGATGACAGCTCAATATTGGCACACAGCTATACCTGTCTTTAGGTTCCAAAAATGTTTTAGTATTTATCATGTTGTTGTGTACATAAATCCCTAAATCAAGAAAATGATTGCTGTTTTACTAGTTTGGTTGGACAAAGCAATATTTTTTTTGTTAATCCCTTTTCAGAAATTCCCCAAATCCTCTCAAAGAACTTCACCTGTCAAACTATTAAAAGGGTCATCTTTAAACCTCCTGTATACACCTTCTTATGTAGGTCTATTGGGAATAGCGATCTCTTCTTCCCAAAAGGTCATGAAAACATTCTACATTTGAATAAGCCATCAGTTTTATGCACAAATATTTTTGGAAACAAATATGTAATAGTAATCTTTATTTAGTGAATGCTTTTTGATGCACATACAAATATGATTGACTACTGTGTGTGATACTTTTTTTAGTTTGCATTAACATCCCAAATTTCAGGACAAACTTTCGGGGTGTACTCCCTTCTTCAAGGTTCAAGCAGCACTAATCCAGAGTAGAGTCCTGAAAATGTGGATGTTAATGCAAATAAAATAGTATCACAAACAGTACTCAATTGTTTTTGTAATAACTGCACCAATACACTCACCTACAACTACAATCACCTCAAGCATGATGCACATACAGTACCGGGTTATGTAATATTTGCACTCTTTGCTGAATGAATGGTTATTTTATTTTATTCTGACGCATTATTTTTATATCAAATAGATTTTCTTTTTTCACTTTATAACATATGTACTTGAACATGTTTGAACGCTTGAGTGTTTAAGTGTTTATTATTTGTTAATGAGTATACTTAATGCTGGCAGCTAGACGTTCAAACATTTATGCCGCGTACACACGATCGGTTCAACCGATGAGAATGGTCTGATGGACCGTTTTCATCGGTCAAAACCGATCGTGTGTGGGTGCCATCGGTTATTTAACCATCGATTAAAAAAAAGGCAACTTGTTTTAAATTTTACCGATGGATTCCTAACTGATAGGACAAAACCGATCGTTAGTAGGCACAACCATCAGTTAAAAATCCACGCATGCTCAGAATCAAGTCGACGCATGCTTGGAAGCATTGAACTTCGTTTTTTTCAGCACATCGTGTGTTTTACGTCACTGCGTTCTGACACGATCGTTTTTTTAACTGATGGTGTGTAGGCACGACGGACCATCAGTCAGCATCACCGGTTAACCAATGAAAACGGTCCATCGGTCCGTTCTCATCGGATTGACTGATCGTGTGTACGCAGCATTAGTCACCTATAAAGAAGCGTTGAACGCGGATTGCACATACTCTATTTTTTATGCTTAGAATACAAAATGTTCATATTTATATATACTTTTTGAAGTAGACCGGAAAATCTAAAACTTCGTAGAAGCCACCCAACAGCCACCGTGCATAACTAATCTGCAGTTTAGCTGTTTTTTCAAGGCCAGAGAAAGGAGTTTTGTATTAATCTACTGCTGTAATGCCAGAGATGTTTTCCAAGTCTTCTAGATTGTCTAGCTAGAAATAAAAAATATATATATATATATATATTGTTGGAAGTGCCTTGTTGACCTAAATAATGTATGTAAAGGTAACTGCTTGTGGGTTTTATTTGGGGACTTTCCTTTTTTTTCTCTGAAACTAGAAACTAGAACTATTATGACTTTGCACAGTTTATGAAACAGAAAACAAGTGCATTACATTCTTCAATAACTGTCATTGCTCCATCTCTCCAAGAAATACTTTAAGGGCTAGGTTACACTTGCTTCAAAACAAGGCTTCAGACAGGCTTTATTAAAGCTCTCTGAATGCCAGTCAAAACCCCTATCACTAAATAAAATGTCCAGTTTATATTCCTTTGCTTTGCTGTGGCTTCATTTCAAAAATGATTCCTTATGTTGCTTTAGTGGTGCTTCAAAGCGTCTTCAAAGCCTCCATAGAAGTCTAGGGCAAAGTTCACTTGAAGCACCTGCAACTTTTAAGATGCTTTAATTCATCTTTAGATTTGTTTCGTTTTGGAGAAATTGTAGGTATGAGATATCCACACAAACACAGGGCCAAACTTTAACATAGCTTCAAAAGAGCATCGCTGAAGTATCACTAAAGCTTCACCGAAGCATCACCAAAGCTTAATCAAAGCACCACCAAAGCTTCATCAAAGTACCACCAAAGCATGAAAAACACATCATGAAAGCATATTGCAGCGGTAGGTTCTTTAATGTGTGTTGAAGCCAAAGCAAGTGTAAATGAGCCCTTAGGTGAAGCATCGGTGATGCTTCCTTGAAGCTTTGTTGAAGCTTGACAGATGCCATGTGTGTGTGTGTGTGTGTGTGTGTGTGGCATCTCATACCTGCAATCTCTCCCAAACAAAGCGAAGCTAAAGCTGAATTAAAGCCTCTCAAAAGCCGCAGGTTCTTCAAGCACGCTTCAAGCAAGCTTTGTCATAGAGTTCTATGGAGGCTTTGAAGACACTTTGAAGCACCACTAAAGTGACATGGGGAATAATTTTTGAAGTGAAGCCAAAGCAAACGCAAGGTGTAAGCTAACTATTTTATTTAGTGTCAGGAGCTTTGACTGGCATTCAGAGAGCTTTAGCAAAGCATGTCCGAAGCCTTGTTTTGAAGCAAGTGTAAACTAGGCCTAAGGCAGGAGAGTGAAACAATAAACTTATTGGTTTAAAATTACCAACATTATTCTAGCATTCTTATGCAGGTTTCAGAAGTAATCATTTTGCCCCTCAAACAATGTTAAAATATTGCTTGTTGCCACAGGGTTTGTCAGCCGTTATATGAAGCTTAGTATGAAATATAGCCATATCCACATTATTTCATTAGATTCATTTTGTCACAATCTTAACATTTCATGCTGGTGACAATGTATACTTTGGGAGATTGTGCAAACTATAATGGCTTTGAGACCATTTTATGTGTTAAGTTTGTTTTTGAACAAAAAAGTTTTTTTTACAGTTTATATACACTATTTGTTTTGCAAATACACATTTACAAATTACATTTACTAAGAGTACTTTGAAGTTTCTAAAGGGGAAAGCACAGCAAGAGTTGTTTGCCTTAGATTTCTTATTGAAACTTTGTAGGAAGCAGCCTGTACATAGCATCCAGTCAGGAAAAGCATGGGGGACTTGACACTGCTCTGACCCATTCACTTGTGTATACAAATTCCAGCTTCTGTTATTGAACTATATAAATATATATATAGAAATAATAGATTGTCAGCATAGCAGATAAGAAAACATTTGAAAATGCGTTACATTTTTCTTTCTTTTGTTTTTATATTCAACCAGCTTCAGCAACTGGTTAAATATAAAATGACTAAGTATTCATATGCAATATTTCATTTTTTCCGGACCACACTTAATAAAATATTTGCAAAAACGCTATACTTTACCCTTAGGTAAACATTTATTGTCTTGTAGTATCAGATGGACAAAACTTAAAAATATTTCAAAATGAATATATTGGTGAGGCAATGATGCACTTTTCTGAATCTAATAGAGTATGTGGTTCATTTGGATAATTTGAAATACTAAAAAAAAAAAAAATTCTAGAAAGCCATATATATATTTTTCTTGAATGTGGATATACTGTTCAAGATACTAGCAATGTAGGTTTATTTTATATTATTGTATTTCATGTGTGTTATATTGAAGACTGGAATAAGAGTTAGTGGGTGACGTCAGAAAAGAGTTAAGCAATTTCCACCTACCGAGGGTGTTACAAAAAACAATTATGATAAATTTTGTCCATATTGCTTTGTGAACAACCATCTCAGGGTTTTTCCATTTCTGTGGATTGCGACATGAGGGAAAAAAATGACATGAGGGAAAAAAAAGGCCCGGATTCAGAAACTAGTTACGACGGCGTATCTCCAGATACATCGTCGTAACTCTGAGTGTGCGGGGTCGTATCTATGCGCCTGATTCTTAGAATCAGTTACGCATAGATTTCCCTAAGATCCGACCGGCGTAAGTCTCTTACGCCGTCGTATCTTAGTTGCATATTTACGCTGGACGCTAGGTGGCGCTTCCGTATATTTACACGTAGAATATGTAAATTAGATAGATACGCCGATTCAGAAACGTACGTGCGCCCGGCGCATTTTTTTATGTCGTTTACGTAAGGCTTTTTCCGGGGTATAGTTACCCCTGCTATATGAGGCGTATGCAATGTTAAGTATGGCCGTCGGGCCAGCGTTAAATTTTTTACGTTTTACGTCGTTTGCGTAAGTCGTTCGTGAATAGGGTTTTGCGTAAGTTACGTTCACGACGAAAGCATTGACTATTTGCGGCGTAATTTGGAGCATGCTCACTGGGATACGTTCACAGACGGCGCATGCGCCGTTCGTTAAAAACGTAATTTACGTGGGGTCACACTGAATTTACCTAAAACACGCCCACATCTTCCAATTTTTAATTAAGCGGGCTTACGCCGGCCCTTATACGCTACGCCGCCGTAACTTCGGGCGCATAATCTTTCTGAATACCATACTCGCCTCACAAAGTTACGGCGGTGTAGCGTATAGGAGATACGCTACGCCCGCCTAAAGATACACATTTGTATCTGAATCTGGCCCTCAGTGTCCATTTTGCTATACCACCACATTCTACTAAGTGGGTAGCCAAATTTACAACCATAAACTTTATCCCTGATATGTGTTTGATGTGAGAAGAGGTATGAGAAGAGGTATTGCCATAACTATTAAAATAATTGAATAGATATCTTTCCCATCATCTAAGCTTTGGGGATTTTTAATATCAAACTTCAAACTGCCCCCTTAGCACTCCTAAAAAAGTTAATAAGCAGAGAGTTGAGAATCACTAAACAGTGATTTTTACATTGCAGAAACCATTTTAGATAGCATATTTAGGTATTAGACATGTTTATTATGCACTATTTGCCTTGAAATATACTTCCCATATTTGTGCAATTATGGTCTTCTGAAGAATATAGTAAGCATTTCTCAGCCCAACTACAACAGCTCTTACTTTCTGCCTGAACTCCAATCAGTTTATACAGTTTATAAAAATCACATTTCATTTCACATGCTCAATTAGTCTACAAGCCTTTTTTCAACCAGTTTTCCATAGGGTCTGCATTTAAAAATATTCTTTAGTCCTGTATCTAAAACTTTCCACAACTTGCTGACCACACTAGTATACAATAAGTTGTGGCATAGTAATTTTTTGCAGGGGTTCCCCAAGACCTGAAAATTATTTTATGGGTTCCTCCAGAGTAAAAAAAAAGGTTAAAGCCCTGTACACTTGGGTCGAATGTTGGGTGGCATCAGCCGGTTCAATGAAAACTTGCCGCTATTACAGTAAAGAACCCTCTATGCAGTTTAAGGTTAAACCTCTTTTCTTCTAATTTAAATAAATGGCCACGTGTCTTATTAAACTCCCTTCTGCAAAAAAGTAAAATTAAAATCATATCCCCTCTCAAGCGTCTCTTCTCCAGAGAGAATAAGTTCAGTGCTCGCAACTTTTCTTTATAACTAATATCCTCCAGACCCTTTATTAGCTTTGTTGCCCTTCTTTGTACTCCATTTCCAGTACATCCTTCCTGAGGACTGGTACCCAGAACTAGACAGCACACTCCATGTGCGGCCGGACCAAAGTCTTGTAGAGTGGGAGAATTATCAATCTCTGGAGTTGATCCCCCTTTTAATATTCTGTTTGCTTTGTGAGTAGCAGCTTGGCATTGCATGCCATTGCTGAACCTATTATCTACTAGGACCCCCAGGTCCTTTTCCATCCTAGATTCCCCCAGAGGTTCACCCCCTAGTGAGTAGATTGCATTCAAATGTTTGCCACCTAAATGCATTATTTTAAAATTTTCTACATTAAACCTCATTTGCCGTGTTGTTGCCCACCCCACTAATTTATTAGTTCAGATCTTCTTGCAAGGTTTACACATCTTGCAGGGAAGTTATTTCCCTGCTTAGCTTAGTATGATCTGCAAATATAGAGATTGAGCTGTTTATCCCATCCTCCAGGTCGTTTATGAACAAATTAAATAGTATTGGTCCAAGGACAGAACCCTGGGGGACCCCACTTCCCACCCCTGACCATTCAGATGTATTACCCATTTAACACCACCCTCTAAACTTGCCCTTGTAGCCAGTTTAAAATATACCTTACAAAGTTTGTTTAGGAGATTAAGATGCAGGGATTTCAAATCTCTGGACCAGTGAATCAGTGACCGAATGTGTCACAGCGGTTGATTGCCAGACTTCTGTATAGCAGGACTGGGGGGATGGGAAGGGGGCACAGTATAAGTTCACCTTACAGATTTTCTGTAAGGGTTAACTTACTTTTTAAGTTACACAAGTAGTATGCAGGAGCAGTTAACATACTATTGTAGCATTGTGTGGTGATAAACGTTACGACTACTTGTTTACCTTATACCATTTGTTTCATCAACCAATTGCTATGCCTAATGAATAATCACTAGCAATTTAATAGTGTAACCGAGCTACCTAAAATATCCCATGTAGCTCTACCCTAGGGAGGCCACTTCCAGCAAACTGTTGAATTTCTCAGTGGCAAAAGATTAAAATCATCTGAGTATCTTGGAAATTGGGTTACTAAATGATGCTAAAATTGGTAACATGACAAGTTATATATATATATATTAACTTTGTTTACTCATTAATAGAGCAACAGCATATTCCACATTGTTGTATAAACAATGTTGAACCATTCACTACACACAAAGCAGATAATAGTCATACATGTATAATGTAGGAGTAATTTTGGGTGGAAGCCTTTTTTTAACTGAACTTTAAGGTAGCATATCCACACTTGCCAGTAGATTTTGCCATCTCTGTGACAGAGGCATTATGTGATGTTCATAAGCATAAAATAGCTATCTCAGCTAGGTAGAAATTACAGAGGTACTGTGTGTTACCACAATGCACATTAATGCATGGGTGCTTCTATTTATTTTGAATGGCACTGCAACATGCATACTGTATAGAGTAACATGTTTACAATTGTGCAGTAGCACACCAAACAAATACAAGTTTGTATCAACAATTATCATTCCTGTATGATTTGTTTACTCATCTGAGAATAGCTGTAGGGTTGGAGCAATTTGAAGGGGTGGGTGCATGGTGTTTCCCCTAGCAGCCCCTTCTCTTTACGTTTTGAATGAGATGAATCCCTGGGACTTTTTTGTGCAAATGCTGAGCAGTGCCAAGCAAAGTATCGTAATCCAGAGTAGGTTAAAGGTAGGGATTGGGGTACGGTATGTTATTTGCAATAAGAGGGTGAGGGCAACCTTTAAAATTGTACTTTAAACTCTATTTGGCAATGCAACCTTCATTGACTTGTATGGTAACAAAGTGATGGCAGAAATAATTTCCTTTAAATCTGACTGTATCCCCACAATTACCGGTAAGTATTGAAATGCCTTACATTGGTTAGATGTGTATACGTGTGCATTATTATCTTGTGCAATATGTGTTTTATATAAATATGGCAGTGCTAAATAGACAATGACCTGAATATGTTTAAAGGGCAGTCTGCTCAAAACTGATATTTCAACTTTGGCAATGTGGCTTACTCTTCACACATATTTTAAAATTCTGGCCAAAAGATCACCATGTGTAAGTTTTGGCAGCACTTCCTTACAGCTGCAGCTTTTACATGGGAAGTCCCACTAACCTAGTAAGGATTTTCTCCACTGGAATCTTTAGGAGAAGTAGTGCTGTTAGTCTGACTCTGTATAATTTTAGCACAAACACTGTGAGGATTCAAACTGAGGCTCTTTTTGTAGGAACAACATTGTTGGCATGATTAAATATAGTTAGTGTTAAAGACTAGTTATTAGCTGAGGTTAGTGATTTGTTCATGAATTAGGGAGTTTCCTTTTTAGTGCTGCTTATCACAGTGGTCCTAAAAAAACAAGAAACTGTAGCTGCATCTGTTGATGCACCATTTGTAACTTTTTTAGTTTATTCCAACTCCTGTCAAGGTCTCTTTTTGTTGAACTGCTTGGTCTGCATGTAAATGCAGAGAAAATATAAATATGTGCAAAATATAAAAGGAATAAATGTACTTAGTGTTTGTAACCCTAAAAAATCATGGCTGCTGAGCCCTGACACTGTGGTCAGCTTGCATGCCTCCGTCATCCGCAGCTCCCCCCCCCCCCCCCACCTGTCAGCTAGTGTAAGTGCCACTCTGCTCCCTGCCCCTTCCCTTCCTGCTGCTATAATAACTTTTTTATATTCATACCATCCCATTAGTTAAATTACATTATCCCAGTGTTTGTGCTGTATAAAAAAGATGCAAATCTACTGCTCGTCTCTCCTCCCCTCCTTTTGGCTGACTTCAGCACGGGAGACGCTCTGATATAACGTTCTGCATCTTTTTTATACAGCACAGACACTGGGACACATATCGTTTATTTTACAACCACTTTAATGCTATCAGTACATGCATTAGCATCATACAGTTTGTAACAGTACAGTATTTTTCACAATGGTGTTAAATTTAAGGGGTGTGATTAATAGCTCATTTAAAAGTTGGCTCAAAGATAAAAAATAAAATTAATAAATACCCCGGCAATAGTAAACATAATAAAAACAAAAACCCTGCTTTTGCTGCAATACACATCTTCATTCCAGAGCTACCCCCTGCAGTATTTGTTGATGTCCTCAGTCTTTCAGATTAAATAAAAGCCAGCTTAATTTAGCCCACTTCCCCAAGAGCCCTTGTGATGGCATCTGCAGCCTGGGCTCAGTGATGAACAGTGGTCAGTGCAGCAGTAAAAACAGCCCACCACTGTCACAGGGGATTAGAAAAGCACCCATTATGTCATTAGACCACACAAAAGACCCTTGGGAGAAAAGGCATATACTATTAAAGTGTAAGGGAAGGAGGGCAACTTCCACTTCAAGTGTTTAGATAAGAGGAATTTTAGAGGGTAATTTAGTTTGTGCAACACTGAAGTTTAGTGGAATGTATGGATTTTTACTTGTTTTCAGTGCCAAAAACATTAAGATTAACAGTGCCAACCACCCGATGCTTTTAATAATGCACTGTTTAAGATATTAGCTAGCAAGTAATTTGTTCCACCAGCACATGTAAAATATCAGTTTTGAGTAGACTCATCCTGTAAGTTATAATTGTGCTCCTTTTATGAATGTTACACGAAGTAAAGCTTTCACCCTACCAGCCCTAAGCAAAACAATGAGGAAGGCCCTTCTGTCCCTCAGTTAAAGCAGTAGTTACCTCCACTATATCATTTTTTTTTTCGGGCTCCAGGTGGGTTATGCCACAATGTGCTAGTATGCACAGCATATTAGTACATTATGGTAGTCTAGCCTGTCAAATGATGCCCTCCAGCGCTGCGGTGGGATAGATCCAACGGGTCCCTGTCGCTTCCATCTTGGCCTGGTCTTCCTTCTGGGTTCTGTGCCTTTGTCCAATTGACAGGCCGGGCTGCAATGACGTCACTCCCAGGCAGTCGCATCGCTGTGGCACAGATCGGGCCGTAAATGTTCACTCAGCTGCGCATGCTTGGCTCAGTGTACAAGACGACTGGCAGGCAGGCAGGAGGAAGCATTTATGGCAGAAGAGACCAATAGGGTCTCTCAGTCATAAATACCCTGATTGTTAGCAAATTGTTTAAAACTTATGTTTACCTCCTCTTTAATAGCAGATCTACTGTTTAGTCATGTGCTTCAACATATTCACTGATCTTGAAAATGAGTGTAGAAGATATTTCCTAATATTTCTTAATTGAATATTACAGAACATAGGATAAGTATGCAGGTACATAGGGTTTTTTGATAGTGTCCTCTGAGAGAGACATTTCTTTTTTTCTCTCTTTCTTTTATTTTATCAAGATATTTTTGTACTACCAAGACTCTTCAGCACCTGCATAGCCATTGCTCATAGTTGCAGGGTAATCCTACAAGTGCAGGGCCATGGTCCACCCATCTGGGGGGTGCTCCCTTTAACTGAAGACATCCTAGGGGTTATACCCATCGAGGGAGTGAAGACTGTATAGAGGGAGCATGTTCTTCAGATCCTGCCTGGCACTCATCAGCCTGTGTGTATTTGGGGGCTACAGGGCATGCTCCAGAACACTGCTGCAGTAAGGCCCCTGCCCTTTAAAGGAGCCTGGTATGTGCTACTACTAGTTGCTCAGGTCATAGCCCCACATGGTTTAATACCAGAGCTTTTATGGTCACGGTCCAGTGGCAGTAACAATTCTATATAGAATTTGTCCAGTTAGTGATTGCTTCCCGCCATCCAGGACACTTTCTGGCCTCTGTGGACACCTAGGATACTTACTTGCATGTCCCTATCTTCATGGTGCATCAACGCTATCTGTGTTTTCTATGGGCACACGACTTTACTAATTGTTTCCCTTCTTCTTGTTCTGTCCACTACACCTCAGGTCTGACTATGGCGATAGCCCCTGTTCTTTTCTCTCGGAGTATCCTTATAGTAGGATATCTGGATTACCTTCTTCTTAAGAGACAGTTGACTCAAAGTCTATCAGTCGATGTCCAATGGACTGTGCAGACCCTACAGACATTTAGGTGTATCCTAACTCCCCTGAAATTAGCCTCAAGGCTTGGATTATCTGAGCCTGATCCTAGATATTGCCCTGTCCTAGGTTTTCTTTACCCTAGACAAACTCTGATCTCTTCTACCATGGTTAGATGTTACAGTCTAGGAGCTAACTCGCCTTGCATTTTTGCATAAGGGTCTTGGGCCTAATGGTGTCCACCTTTTGAAGTTTTCACTCTAGACCACTGCAATTGTTCTGGCATGATGAGTCGAGAGTTTAGCTCTAACATCTGGAAATTCTCCCAGTGGTTTGAAAGGTTGTCACAATGAATGCCGGCCTTGGGCTGGGGAGAAGTCCAGGATACTCTTTCAGTTTAAAGGGACTTGGTTGGTGGTGAAAGCTAGTCTCCTAATCAATATTCCGGAATTTAGGGATTATCCCTTCAACACTGGACCTCTCTACTTCAAAGTCATCTCTCTGGGATTGAGTCAGACAGTGCTGCTGCAGTGGCTTACATTATCCATCAGAGAAGAATCAGAAGTTATGAGGTTCAAGGGATCTATTAGATTCAGTCATCCCTACACTCCTGAAAGCTTAAAAATCGACTTCTTACAAAGTCTATCTATCACCTTCTGTCACACTTGAAAGTGTATTTCTGTTGGTGCTAGACAAGAATATTCCATCTAAGTTCTCTGTTGACAAATTTCATCTTTTATCCAGTCTGTCCTGGATCTGCGTTTGGCCTTGAGTACCATCAAGGGTCAAATCTTGGACATGGTGGTTCTTTTCAGAGATTGCTATCCTCTCACTTGTTCCTCCTGTATGTTCCCCTGTGGCTCTGTAAGATCTCAACCTGGTTTTGTCATCTCTTCAAAGACTGCCCTTTGAACGTTTTGGGGTTATTCTTCTATACACCCTTAAATGCAAGGCTGTCTTTCTCATCACCATCACTTCTGCAAGGTTGGCTTCTAAGCTGGCAATTTTATTCTTTAAAGAGCCCTTATTGTGATACACAAAGACAAGGGTGTTTTGAGGCCCAGGACCTTTTTCAAGACATTGTTCTACCATCTTCATGTCCTGCTCCTAAACACCCTAAGGGAATTCCCTACATTGTGGATAGTTGTGGTACACACTGTTCAAGTTTATTAGCAACAGCCTCCCTGAGTCAGGCCGACTCTCAATTTTTTGTTCCTGAAGGCTCCCATAGAGTACAACCTGCTTCCCATACCACTATCACTAGGTAGGTTTAACAGCTCATCTTTCAAGCTTATGATCAAGAGCAAGGTTCTCCTTTACAAGGTCGAAGCATAATCTACTAGTTCAGTTAGTGCTTCCTGAGCCTTTCAACTTCAGGCATCTGTTTCTCAGATTTGCATAGCTGCCATCTGGTCTAGACTTTGTTGGGCCACCTCTGTTAACCTTTTTTAAAGAGAGAATAGTCTAGTTCTCTCACAACAGCATACCTCCCAACTTTGGGAACTTAGGAAAGAAGGAAATGGTGGAGAAGATGACACCTGATGAACCGTGTACATGTCCTGTATTAGTTTAATGAAAAATGTTTGTAACCGCCCCCCCCCCCCCCAAACCACCAGGCACCATTCTGGCTTTACATTCTGATAATCCGGTCTTCAAACCATGTATTCATGCTGCTCTGCTGTGAACTTGATGCTTCCCTGAAAACAGCAGTCTTTTAGTGCAATGGAGAACAGGTCTATTGTTACTAGTAGCCTGTAAAGGTGTTTGGGAGCTGTTCATAGCTAAGCAAGAAGTAAATATAGCTTTGGAAACAGCAGACTATGCTATTGAAAACAGGGTTTCTTAGGGTAAATCCTCATAACCTCATACATTTTTTTGGCAGCTGTAGGGACACTATGCAAAATGTAGTGAAATTGTGAAAGTGCACTTATTTAAATATTGCATAGTTCAACAGTGATTGTGATAGTAGTATTTATAAATTTTTTGCTCAAGATCAATGAAGCAATCTCTCTGTCTAAGGCCTCATGCACACTGAGCATTTAACGCTGGTGTATGAGGCTCTGGTAAACACATGCCGCAGCACGGGGCTGGCCTGTGCACTCAGCAGTACTTACATTTAGGGCAGTATGTGTCCAAGGATGAATGTCTGGAACACATACTGTTTGTGTTCCATGCATTTATGCCTGGATGCACACTTCCCTAAACGTACATACCGCTAGGTGCCCCCTCTGGCTGTAGCAGCTGTCAGTACAGCTAAACACTAGAGCCTTATGCATTGGGGCTAAATCTCCAGTGTGCATGAGGTCTAACAAGGCTTTGCAAACCTTCTGGTTCTACTGATATTGCTGTGGTGTGAGGCACATAGTGAATGCAGGCACGTTAAAAATATTAGTTCAGCCTAGGTATTACACTCCTGAGAATAAATAACATTCACATTGTTCTGTTTTATAACAGTTTAACAAATTACATTGTCTTCCAGGGAAAAGTCACTGAGGTGCACACACACCATGCATCAACAATAACCTAGCTAACACTAAATATGAAATAAATCCCACAATCTATCTTTCACTTTGTAGTATTCTGCCTTTTTTCTTAAAAGCATTGACATCCAGTAACAAAAACAAGTGCATAACAAGAACATGCATGCTTCCAACCAATCACAGAAGTAGCTGGCATTGTGCAATTTCCTGCAATGACTTTATTTTGGAGAGTAAAGTGTATATAAACCCTAACAATGAGCTTCTCTTATCTGCTCCCTTTTGGTCTGTTAAGTATATCTTTGAAAGTGTTGTGTTATAAATGCTCGATAAGTGCAAATAAATACCTGTTGATCCTCTTGCTTGTAAGTTCCTGTGCACTCTGCAATGTTCCTGTGCACTCTGCTATGTTATCTCCTGCTGTGTTATCAAGCCTTACCAGTTAGCCTCTCTGAACTACAGAACATGTCCATCTGGTATAGAAATAATGAGAAGGGGAGTTTCTCTTTACTGGAGTAACCATGCTGATCCTCCATAAATAAAGTGTTAAAGTGTGTTGTCAACCTACGACAGGAATTTTGTTGCTGGCAGGATCACTAGGTATAAATGGGGGGTTGGGGGCCTAAAAAGAAGAAAGCTAATGCAGCCACTACATGGTTAACTGCAACACAAACATTTTGTTAAAGGATTTAGATACATTTTATATCTTTTATAAATATTCAAATCATGACATAGCTTATTTGAATACCATTGCTTTGCTGACATCTGCATGTAGGAGTTATATTTGTTGAGATTTATATGAATATCTGTCTAATCTGCTGATGTTCCTATGATGTTCCAACCCCTTCATTTCTTGACTCCCCATGGGCAGGGAAAGCTAATAATGGTTGGAACTGGGTGGGGAGAGGGCCGAAGAGGTAATCGTAATTGCTATTATCTCTAAGCAGCTTACCCTTTCTCCTAAACCTAGTCATGTCACTTTGCATTTATTGAACGAAAAGGCATTCTGTTTGATTTGTCTGAAGATGTTTACCAAGGAAAATAATAAGTATTATGCCTGGCATCCTTGCAAATACAAATGACATTGGATTGGTATTGGAATACATAGCCTTTATTATTGCTTTGCCTTCTGTTTACTGCCACCAGAGTTCACTCAGTGAAATTGTAAGTACCACGATGCTCTGAAATGCTGTTGTATAGGTGCTGACTTTTAACGTCTCCTTTAGATCTTAACATCAATTCTGAAATCTTATATTGTAAAAATATTTAGAATGAATTGTGTCTCCTGATTTGAAAGATTTGTTTGTTTTACTGACCTGGACAATATTAGCAGGGTGGTGGTGCTTTGGGGGATTCTGTATATTTGCAGTCAAAATAGTCTTGTAGAATGTTGTCCCTTATCGCAGGACCTGGGGGTGCCACCAAATGTAAAATAAATGATGTATTTATTTGTATATTTATGTTGTGTTGATATGTGTAAATGATCTTGGAATGTTTTTTTTTTTTTTTTTGTGCATGAATAAAATATTTCTAAAAAATATAAAAAAATGTTGCAAGGCAAAATTGTGACAGAAATGTAATTATTTTATTTTGTGGGGATGATGAGGGTTTTTATTTTTTTATTTTTATTTGTAATTTTCATTTTAATAATGTATTGCAGCAACAAAATATCAAACTGTATGAATGATGTGCTGAAAAAAATGTTTTAAAAAATTGTGACAAATTTATTATGGTCTTGACTATTTTTTTGGTTTATAATTATAATTTGAGTTGCAATAAAACATTCACAGTGGAATCAGCTTTATTAAACTTTAATATCTATCAAACGTCCCTCGGAGGTTTGGCCCCCTCCGCCTTCCTCCGTCATTAGGCGAGTTAGAAAGCACTGTGCGCTTCGTGCATACACAGTTTCCTTAGTGGAGATGGCGGTGGCAGCACCTGACAGCTGATCCAAAAATAGGCTGGGGTGCCAACTTTACAGGCTCTGTGTACAGGTACATGTCCCTATATTCAAAGTCAGCAGCTACAGTATTAGTTGCTGACTTTAAAAAAAATCCCCAGGCGGAACACCTCTTGAAGAATGAAAATGTTATATATTGCAGCTTACCAGGGCCTTAGATGTGGGGACTGCATTAGTTATATTTAACAGATCAAAAAAGAGGAAACTGGAGAAGTTTATTGTTAGAAATTACATACATTTTAACTACTTCAGCTCTCATGCCTGTACATCCATCAATTTTTAAATTTCTGTTATTGGCTTGCTATTTCTGCAATAACTTTGTTTAGAACAAACAAAGCTTTAGTGATATTGGGGGGGAAATAGGAAATACATCAGTTTTGTGGTGCAAATGTTGGCAGATATTCCATGCACCAAATTAACAATATTTATGAGTTGAGTTCTAACAGCATGCCAAATCACATGCCATGTGACAGTCTTTATAAATGCCTAATCATGTAATCACGTGTGCCAAAATAATGACCAGAGATAAAATACTGTAGTGTGGAGGGGCGCACAACAATGATCAGCACTACAGCAAGGAGATGAGAGGGGATGTGTATCGATGGACAGCAGGGTGCATAAATGATGGGAGAAAATTTAGGATGATCTCAATGGATGATTACCTCAGCTAAAGTTTTGGCATGTAACAGAAAAAGTGCGCTCAGATCTCAAGCACCACCATGTGACAAGTTAACAAATTGTCCACTTTTATTAATTTGATGCAGGAAGAGCTAATTAACCAAGCATATAGAAATTGGTGCACCAGCGTTTGTTAATTCCCCCACCCCCATTGTCTTGCAACAAAAAAATGATATATATGCAATATAATTTGTCTAGTTTAAAATTACACTAAAATTATGATTCTGGTTCAAAATCTTGAAAGGTTATTTACAAATGAAATAAAGCCTTTTTTTTAATGTTTTGCTTATTTACTGCAACAAACAAAAAAAAAGCAACAAAAAAATAATAAGGGCTGTAGATACAGGTGCCACATCTTTTCCTGGTGCTTTTGGTGCCCAGGCTGCTTCCACCTGCCATGTTCACTTCCTTGTAGGTTAGACAAACCTTGTGGCAGATCTGCTGAGCAGCTCTCACTGTGCAGACAGGAAGCAGTGACATGTACACACATGGAGAAGCCTGTTGCCACTCTCTGGAAGTTAAAGGAGTTGTAAAGGAAACATTTTGTTTTGCTCAAATGACTGTTTACAGGGTATAGAGACATAATAGTTAACTGATTCCTTTTAAAAACGATTAAAAATAGATCAAAATCAATCATAATGTACCTGTAGTTTATAGTTTTGTTTTTGCATCTAGTTTCGTTTTTGCATGTTATTTCCTGCCTCTGTGCTATACAGAGCCATGGAGCAGTGATGGTTTGGAAAACGAAACTAGACACACAGTAATCACACCTCATTGAAGTTAGTGACCACAGAGAGAAAGCTCCCAGTACTGTGCTCATCAGGACGGTCATCAGGAAACAGACAACCAGGAAGTTTGGAGATCAGAGAAGAATTACAGCAACTTGAGAACAAAAATTAACAATGAGGACATGAAAATAGCACTGCATTAAGGTAAAGGAAGCTATTAAGATAAAAAAAAATCCTTTACAAACCCTTTAAGAGCCAGTCCAGCTGCTGCAAAGGAGGAAGCTGGGGAGAGCAAAGAGTACAGGGCTGCAGAGGTAAGCTGAGGCAGAGCGGTGAGCATTGGACAGAGTGGGGAAAATGCAGAGATGAGCTTTGAAAGTTGAGCTGTTGATATAGGTGCATAGGTGAACGAGGGAGAGGGGTCGGAAGCATCCAGCATTGGAAGAGGGGTGCAGAGGCAGAGGAGTGTAGAAGTGAGCTGTGATTAGATGGCAGTGAAGGGGATTGCAGAGGTGGACTGTGAAATTGGGGGGTGCAGACATAAGGTGTGAACAGGGTGTACAGAAATGAGCAATGGATGGAGGTGTAGAGGTGAGCTGTAGAGAAGGGGTTCAGAGGTAAACTGTGTACTGGAGTGCAAAGGTGAGATGTAGATGGAGGGTGCAGATCTGAGTTGTGAATAGGGTGCAGAAGTGAGTTGTTAATTGAGAGTTAAAAATTGAGCAAGGTGTTGCAGAAGTAAGCTGTGAACAGGGGTGTGTATATGAACTGCAGACAGGGAGGGTGCAGAAGTGAGCTGTGGATAGGGGTTCAGAAATAAGCTGTGGACAGAGGAGTGAAGAAGTGAGCTGTGGATGGGGGATGCAGAGGCGAGTTTAAAGGTGGGGGGGAGAAGTAAACTGTGAACGGGGGATGAAGAGGTGAGCTTTGGACAGGGGTGAACAACTGATTTATATATAGGGGCTGCAGAGGTGAACTATTAAAACAATTCTATGGACATAGCATACACTTTTTTTTATATATATACAACATCAGCATTTTAACCACTTCAGCCCCTGAAGGATTTTCCAACTACATAACCAGGCCATTTTTTGTGATACTGCACTGTCACTTTAACTGACAATTGCGTGGTCATGCGACATTGTACACAAGCAAATTTATGTCCTTTTTTCCCAACAGATAGAGCTTTCTTTTCTTGGTAGGTAAGTGAAATATAGGTAAAGTGAACTCCTGCGCTGTCTAGAATGAGGGGAGCAAGGAAAGGGGACAAAAAACGGGGGTACTGCTGCAAATATAAAGAAGGTCTACCTCAATAGACAAGAAGTGATATATATAAAACAAGTAAAAATATTGCGCTGTACAGTGATATACAAAATGGATATAGATATATATAAATATACATACATACACACAAATATGTATGGGTGAATGAAAGAAACAACGTGAAAGTGACACTTAAATGACAGTGAGTAACAATGTTGAACAGTCCCTGTTCAGGGACACAACGCAAAAGGTCCAGAAAAACAAAGATCCAGCCATATAAAGATACAGTTCATCAACACTTGATCCGATCAATGCAGTGATGTAAACTTAAAAAATATTAAAAATAAAAATAGTTCAGAGAAGAGAGGCCTCGTATCCGGAAATGGGTGAGAGACAGAAGGTAAGCCGTAACCAAGATCTCATATATACACCTCTAGTGGTCCCAACAGCTCACCTCGGATCTGGCAAGTCGGACTGAGTCGGCCTAGTCCTAGTGAATGTAGTCCGGAACTAAGTATCAGATGCGAGTCTCCGTATAGTTCGATGCATGAAAAACATAGAAGGCAAATACCGAATGGTGTAATAACGTCACAGAGGGGGGGGGGAAACCTTGATCCTAACCAGTGGAGATGCACTCACATATAGGAAAAAGCTAAGGGCTTATCTCCACGAGCGCCGAGCTCGTCAGTCCCTCCTTCCTCTCCTTATCCAGTTCTCCAATATGTCAAGCTAGGAGTCCTGTGTCTCAATTGGCTCACAGCATCTACAAAATACAAAATTGGTTAAAGCATCTACAAAATAGGGGATATATTTATGGCATTTTTATTATACATTTTTTTTCTTACTAGTAATGGCGGTGATCAGCGATTTTTAGCGGGATTGAGGCAGACATATCTAACACTTTTGAAACTTTTTTGATACCATTGACATTTATACAGCGATCGGTGCTATAAAAATTCACTGGCGGGGAAGGGATTAACACTAGGGGGCGATCAAGAGGTTAAATGTGTTCCCTGGGAGCAGTGCCGGGACAAGGTCATCCGGTGCCCAAGGCGAAGATGAACATATTACCAATACCATTGCTAATTAAAGGGGTTGTAAAGACAAAAATATTTTCCTCCTTAAATTAAAGTCTGATAGTAGCTGATAAAGTAAAAAGTAATGTTTTGCATTATAACTAGCTTGATACCTGTTGAAATCGAGCTGTTTTATTCACCTCCAGCGCTCCTGAATCGTTATTCTCACTGACTTCCTGGTTTGCGGTGCGCATTTATTCTTGCTACATCACGGCCTAATGGTAACTACAGTTGCCATTAGGCTTAGCCTCCATGCCTGTGAGGGATAAGAGAGCATCTTCACGCAGGGCTGTAGTCATAGGGAGGGGGTGAGCACCTTCTGCTTTCCACCATGCAAAACAGCTCAGATGCTGGTGGAAAGCAAGAAGAGGAGTGACAGGAAATGGCATTTTCAAACCTGGATTACTGAATTTTGGAGGTCAAAAGGAAAAATGAGGTAAGTGATATTTAAATGCTCTAGCTTACAGCAATCAATTGATCTAATAAAAAACTAACCTTTAGTGTTCCTTTAAGCAAACAGCTCACCTCTGTATCCCCTGTCCACCTCTGTAACCCCAATCCACAGCTCACCGCTGTATCCCCCATCCACCTCTGTACCCCCCAATCCACAGCTCACCTCTGTATCCTCTGTCCACCTCTGTACCCCCCATCCACATTCACCTTTGTACCCCCCTCCTGTCCACCTCTGTACCCCATCCACATTTACCTCTGTAGCCCCTGTCCACTTTGGTAAAGCCTGCAGCTGTCCCGCTCTAATATGGCCACTGCTTGGGAGCGCGCGCAGGGGGGGGGATCAGCTGCTCTCGCTACCCCGGGAAAACTGCAGGCAAAGCAGGGTTTAGGTAGCATCTGCTTTGGGCCCCACAGTGATGACAGAGCCCAGGGCAGCTGCTCTTTTTGCCCTGCATTAAAGACGGCCCTGACTGCACCCCCCTTCCTACAGTAAATGGTCCAGCCCAGGGCATCTGTCCCTTCTGCCAACCCCTTGTACTGTCCCTGCCTGGGAGGCGTTTCTAACTGTGGGGGGATGGACTGCCTGGATGAGGAGAGAGATCGCTGCTCCTAATCACTAGGAACAGCAGACCTCCCTCTCCTTCCCGGTCAGAACGGGGATCTCTGTTTACATTGACAGTTCCCTGTTCTGGCTCTCTGTGAAGCGATGGCAGGTAGTCGGCCGAAATAGCGTGCGATGGCCACGCGGATTGGCTTCTGCATCGCGCCGTGGGTGCGCTTCCCACAGCTCTTAAAGCAGCCGACGTATACCTACGGCGGTTTGCACAGCTGTGCCAACCTGTCGCTGTATAATAACGGCGGCTGGTCAAGCAACAGATTAATGGCAATATTTATATTTGACAATCCAATATAAGCTTACTTGACAAATCTACTTTTTATGTAGTGATTGCTGCCTTCAATTTCTATGGGCTACAAATCCTATGGTACCTTGCTACCTGCTATCAGTTTCTGTCAGATTTCTGTACTGACTGTGCCTCCTTAAACTCCTCCTATCAGTTGCTCTGCAATTCAGAAGACGTGCTGAAAGAATTATATGACATGACAGTGCCTATTTACAGGGCATAGTGAATATGTGTCACAGAATTCAAGGATGAAAATGTGTGGGGACCTCCACAATGTTTACAAACATCAAGATCATTCAGGATAGGGGGGCGTGGCCGGCCGGAGACAGTGATGGACGCCTGAGCTCACAGCGCTGCAGACAGGGGACATAATCTAGCGATTGGGGCCGCCATCGTATCGGAGAACAAGATGAGCTCATCCCGGAAGCGATTGACGGACCACAAGCCCCAGAAACTCACTGAGTTTGCTTACAAGCCGGCGGGGACTTGCGACGAGATCCAAGATGGAGCCGACCCGCCCGCGCCGCGGGACTCTTACACGGATCTCCCGGACGAATTCCCGGAGTCATCGCCTGACACAGGTACCCCAGAGCACTCTGCCTATCCCCCAGGCACTGACACCCTCCCTAGCAGCCCAGCTAAGGCTAAAATGCGGCTGGATACGCCGCTGCAGCGGCCGCTGTACCCACAAATTGAGGCCCCGGCTTTCAATCCCCTCATGGCTAACCAGGCCCCAAACTCATCCGTGGCGTCCTTCCCCACATCAGGCCAACCTGTTATGGACACAACATTAAAGGACATGTTACTCTCTCTACAAGCATCCCTCATGTCAGATCTGTCCTCCCTATTTGCTAAGGTCACCTCAGACATACAATCTCTTGATGGCAGAGTATCTAATGTGGAAACAGGCCTGAATGAGTGTACCTCCACTGTTAATGATATTATTGACTGCTTTGAGGATATTAAGGAGGACCACGCATGGATGCGCGCTAATCTGGCCGATTTAGAGGACAGGTCTCGCAGAAATAACATTAAACTGCGTGGAGTCCCTGAGACTGTTCTGCCTGCGGACCTGGCCAGCTATGCCAAAGAGCTGATGCACGTTGTCATCCCTGACGCATCACCACGAGATCTCATAATTGACAGGATCCATAGGATCGCAAAACCGTCTCACCTGGCCGCGTCAATCCCTAGAGACGTGCTGCTGAGAATCCATTTCTTCCACACTAAGGAAAATCTTTTAAGGGGGGCCAGAGTGAAAGCACCCCTCCCAGCACCGTTCACGGGAGTCCAATTTTTTCTTGATCTCTCTAAGTACACCCTCCAGCAACGTCTCCAATTGAGCCCTGTTACCAAGGGGTTACAAAACCACAAAATACCTTACAAGTGGCGCTACCCAGTCACCCTCCTCATCACGAGGAATGGCCAATCTCATGTTATAAACGACCTGGAGAAAGGCCTGCGCCTCCTTCATGCCTGGGGTATCATCCTGGAACCGCCCAAGCCTGCACCTCTTGACAGACGACCTACTCCGCCCCGCAGGTCTACAGACCGCAACCGCACCTGAAGGATGCCCACACCTACACTTCATAAGGCCATTCACCACGTTGCCTTCTAAGTTCCCGTGAGCTCTGCATTGTATGTTCTTCTTACTCGACATCTCCCTGTGCCGATTAACTTTTTTTCCCCACTTAGAGTATTACACGGTGCTTGTCACCCCCTCTCCTTCCTATCCGCCCTGTTGGAAACACAGCACTACTACACTATCCCGCTAACGAATACCTCACGGATCTCTCTTACACTTATTGTTATTCCGTTTTCTTGTTTTTTTTTCTCTCTTTTTTTTTTATACCTGACGTATTGCTCTATTCGCAGCCTAACAACCCAACTAGCCACCAAGACCCTGGCTTGCCGCCAACCTAACGCACAGCCTCGCTATCGGATCCTGTCAACTGCGATCTACAACGCCTAACTGTAAGTTCTTCTCCACCCTCACCTTGCCTCTACTCCCTCAAGATGCCATTCACTATTTTATCCCTAAATACCAATGGTTTGAACCACCCTGCCAAACGGCACTCACTGTAGAAAACCGCCACAGCTCTCCACAGTGACATCCTCTGCGTGCAGGAAACTCATTTGCTGACTACAGCCACTTCCCTTTGTAAGAACACTAAGTTCCCTCACATCTTCCATGCTTCCCATTCTACTAAGACAAGGGGAGTTATGATCGCCATTCGAGACACAGTAGACTTTCAGCTCCTTGATCTCATTGCAGACCCGGATGGTCGCTTTCTAATTCTTGTCTCCACCATCAACCAGACTCCCTACACCATCATCAATTTATAAGCTCCGAATTCCCACCAGATGCAATTTCTACGCATGGTTCTGCGCAAAGTAAGTTCGATCCGGAAAGGTCATCTAGTGCTATGTGGGGACTTTAACTTGGTCCCCGATATCTCTATGGACTCCACATCTGTTGCGAAAAGGCGTGAATCGCCCTTGAAACAATTCCTCCCCACTCACGATCTATATGATGTGTGGAGATGCCACCATTGATCCGAAAGGGACTTCACGTTTTTCTCAGCCAGACATGCTGCGTATTCCAGAATAGACTTATTCTTAACAGACAAATGGACTTTGCAAAAAATTTGTAACTCTGAAATCCACACCACGACATGGTCGGATCACACCCCAATATCCATCACTTTCGAAGACTCCTGTCCACAGCGCACCACGTTTCTGTGGCGGGCGAACAACTACATTATTCAGCATGCCACCTACTCCTCAGAAATTTCTGACCATATCACTGATTATTTTACTGTGAACAAGGGCTCTGTACCTGACCCTGCCGTGGTGTGGAGCGCTCACAAAGCGTTTGTGAGAGGTGTACTGATCAAGCTAAGTTCCTACCACAAGAAAAAGAGGACGCAACATCTAGACGACCTAACGGCCCGTATAGCTGACCTAGAATCTAGACATAAGACCAACCCTAGACACCCCCAGACGATACTATTGTTGTCCCTCAGACAAGAACTCAGGACTCTGTTGCTACACTCCTATGAATTCCTGCATAGGAAACTGAAAGCCTCTACTTATTCCACATCCAACAAAGCCGGGAAACACTTGGCCCACCACCTTAAAGGCAGACGGGTAAAATCTAAAATCTCAAGACTATTTCACCCCCACACGCAACGACCCCTGACCAACCCCCAAGACATCGCTGACGCCTTCAGCGCCTACTATGGGGACCTGTACAATCTGAAACAGGATCCCCATACCCCACAGCCCACACAGGAAGATATTGATCGATTCCTCTGCGACCTTAATATGCCTAAGCTGACAACTTCCTAACTTGACAAACTCAATATCCCATTCACGGACCTAGAAATTAAGAATGCCATTAATTCTCTCCCAACTGGTAAAGCACCCGGCCCCGACGGTCTGACTGGAGAATATTATAAGCAATTCTCTGACATATTAGCTCCATCCCTAACTGAGGTTTTTAACCACGCTGCCTCCTCTTCTTCCTTTCCTGATGAATATTTGAAAGCGTTGGTTATAACAATACCGAAACCAGGCAAGAAGTCGGATCTCCCCCAAAACTTTTGCCCGATATCCCTTCTAAACCTTGATCTGAAAATATACGCAAAAACGATTGCAACACGCCTGATAGATATCATGCCCACCCTAATCCATAGTGACCAAACTGGCTTCACGAAGGGCAGGCAAACTTCTGATGCCACCAGACGGATGATTGACCTCATTCATCATGCCGAGACCAGCGGAACGCTTTCTCTGCTCCTGTCTTTGGATGCAGAGAAGGCGTTCGACAGAGTCCACTGGGCATACCTCGAAGCAGTACTCAGGAAATTTGGATTCCAAGGACACATATTGACTGCCATTATGGCACTATACTCCAACCCCCTTGCCCAGGTGTTCTCTGAAGGTATGCTTTCGCGCCCCTTCGTCATCACCAACGACACACGCCAGGGCTGTCCGCTGTCCCCTCTAATCTTCAACATGGTTATGGAACCCCTAGCGGAGCATGTCCGCTCCCATCCAAACATCTCGGGCATGCAAGTAGGCTCGACTACTCATAAAATCAGCTTATTCGCTGACGATGTCATTTTAATTCTTACCCACCCCGACTTCTTCCCTGGCGAAAGTGCAAAAACTGCTTACCTGGTTCAGCACAGTCTCGTACTATAGGGTGAATGCGACTAAATCCTTCATACTGGACATTAATATAGACGCTACCACGAGAAATCTACTCCAATTACAATACCCATTTACATGGGCAGACACAGACATATCCTACCTAGGCATTCAACTACCTAAATCACTTAAAAACCTTTATTCCCATAATTTCCTCCCTCTCCTCAGCGACATCCAGAAGATCACCTCCCAATTAACAATACATGAACTATCTTGGTCAGGCAGACTGGCAGCCTTTAAAATGATTTGCCTCCCACAAATATTATATGTTTTCAGGACCCTTCCAATTCCCCTACCGGCGTCCTTTTTCAGAGCCCTGCAAACGATGTTAAATAGATATCTATGGAGAGGTAAGCGTCCTAGATGTGCCCATCTACTACTGATCAAACACAAATTGGCGGGAGGCTCGGTATCCATAGATTTTGAGGACTACCATCTAGCAGCAATACTTGCACAACTCCCTGCTTGGTTTCAGAGTCAACCAAACACGTCCTGGGGCCACATAGAAAAGCATACACTGTCGTTCTCGAGTCCCAACTTAAAAAACTGGCTATTAAGTGCTCCTCTCGAAGCCGCCATCCCATCGACCATAACCCCAACTATGAGGGCTTCAGCCCTCGCCTGGAAGAAGATGACCAAACTCCTGGACTACATTCCAGATACTCCACAGTATAATATACCTCGAAGTCCTCCACTACTCAACTTACCACTAGCTAACTGGAAACTTAAAGGGATTCATTCGCTCCAACATATACTTCAGGACACCCGCATTAAGCCCTTCTCGGTCTTGCAATCCGAGTTTAACCTATCCACTGCTGACTACTTTACATTCCTTCGCATACAACATTGTCTGGACAATATGCCGATCCCCCCGTATAGTATCCATCCAAAAACGTGGAAATACCTCACTGATCCCGCATCAGGGATCAAGGGTATATCCCACTTCTATACCACCTTGCGCCAAAAACGCGTTTTTACTAAAACACACCCACATCAACGTTGGGAAGCCGATCTGGCGCTTACCTTTGATGACACCCAATGGCAGCACGCACTCCAGGCCATCTACAAATCCACCAAGTGCTCGAGCCTCTGGGAACTCACACAGAAGATTTCATTACGATGGTACATGACCCTGTCCAGAATAGCCTCCTTTGGCCCCGGTGTCTCCAGCTCTTGCTGGAGATGCGGAACCGACCTAGGAGATATGAAACATATCTTCTGGACCTGCCCTGCCATTCAAATGTATTGAAATGAAGTCTTTAGATTCATATCACAAGTTATACAAATTCCTACCCCTCCATCACCTGCACTTGCAATTCTAAACCTAACCATTGAAGATCTACCCTACCCGGTTAGGCATGTTACTACCCATATACTACTTGCAGCCAGGCTCAGTATAACGAGACTCTGGAGATCTAATGTCGCTCCGACTCTAGCCCAGACTAGGGAACTAGTAGCCCTGCACTACAGCTACGAGACGATAACTGCTTCCAATGGGAGACAGGCTGAGAAAAACAGGACTGACTGGCGACCGTGGACCGACTGGATTGCTGCTGCGACTGGTACCTGACTGAGTGATTCATACTCAGAGTAGACTACCTTATTCTTGACCGAGCAATACTTTAGACCCGTGCATTGTTAATTGCTTTGTACCTTGTTACATTAGTTTCCATACGGAATGTTATTGAAGGTTGGACACCAGAAGCAGGCCCCCTCCGCTTAAGTGGCACTAAAGTTCCCATTCGGGGTGCCGCTCTAGTGGAAGGGACCGAGTCAGCCCCAAAACTACTGTGGTTATTATCCAACCTACCTGTTGTTGTGTTACTATTATTGTATTACATATGATATGTCGTTAGTGCCCCTGCCTACTTGTTCCATGTCATTGCGAACAACGTCGTTGCACGACGTACAATGTTTAATTGTACACTGTATTCCATTTATAAACCAATAAAATATTTGAAGGAAAAAAGATCATTCAGGATAATAGAAGTAGGCTAGAAATAATTGACATAGAATACACAAGTAAATACTGCTCCACAATACGGATCGAGGACCGCACACTCTGAAGGGGCCCCTAAAAAAGTTGACCCCAGAATTTTAGGGGTGTTAAAGAAAGACCTCCCCTACCTCTGTGCTAAATTAAGGTCCCTGGACTTTTTTGGGGAACAATCTGTCGTAGATAACAAGGGCCAACCTACCATAAATTTAGGGCCCTGCGGTACCTGAACCAAGGGAGTTAGGGGCACCAAACTTGGCACAGGAACAGTACACCCAGGGGCCACAGGCCTCAGGGGGCTGATGCTTAATTTTTACGAAGACTGGCATGGGGGTACATTTTGGATGAATACTGTAGAACATAGGTAAAAGTGAGCCCCACACTGCAGGTACCATTGACTAGCTAAGACTATGGAGAAATAATATGGCACCCAGCACTCCCTGCTTCGCGATACCGCTCAAGAGCCACACAATCCCCTGAACAAGTTGACCAGAAAATGTCAGGCTTGCAAGCCCAACATTTTAGGGGGGGTTTAATAAAGACCTAAAGACCATAGATTAACATAGCGGGCCAACATACCATACATTTAGGGCCCTTTGGTACCTGAACCACAGGGGTTAGGGGCACTAAACTTGGCACAGGAATAGTAGAGGACACCCAGGAGCCACACAATTTTTTGGGGGCTGATGCTTAATTTTCACAAGAACTGGCATAGGGGTTCAATTTGCTCAAATACTGTGGAATATAGGTACCAGGGAGCTCTATCCTGCTGGTACCATTGGATAGCTAAGATTATGGAGATTAATATAGCACCCAGCACTCCTTCCTCCGCAATACAACTCGAAGGCCACACACTTCAGAGCGGCCCCTGAAAAAGTTGACCAGAAAATTTTAGACTTGCAAGCCCAACATTTTAGGGGTGTTAAAAGAAAGACCTCCCCTACCTCTGTGCTAAATTTGGTTTCCTGGAATCATTCGAGGCCCAATCTGTGGCCCCTCAAATTCCTGACCGTGGCCGAGCCATAGAATAACATAGGAGGCTAACCTACCATAAATGTAGGGTCCTGCAGTACACAAACCACAGGGATTAGGTGCACCAACCTTGTCACAGGAATAGTAGAGGACATTCTTGGATAACACAATTTTTTTGGGGCTGATGCTTATTTTTCTACGAGGACTGGACTGGGGGTCAATTTTGCCTGAATACTACGGAACAAAGGGACCAGTGAGCCCCACTCTGCTGGTACCATTGGATAGTTAAAACTATGAAGATTAATATGGCTCCCTGCTCCACGATACCGCTTGAAGGCCACACACTCCCAAGGGCCTCTGATAAAGCTGACCAGAAAATTTCAGGCTAGCATCTCCAAAATGTTAGGGGTGTTAGAGGAAGAAGTCCCCTATCTCTGCTAATTTTTTGGGGGGCTGGTGCTTAATTTTCACAAGGACTTGCATGGTGATCAATTTTGGATGAATACTGCGGAACATAGGTACCAGTGAGCTCCACTCTGCTGGTACCATTGGATAGCTGAGACTATGGAGATTAATATGGCACCCAGCACTCCCTCCACTGCAATACCACTCAAGGCCACATGCTCCAGAGGTGCCCCTGAAATGTTGACCAGAACATTTCGGGCTAACGGCTCCAAAATTTTAGGGGTGTTAAAGGAAGACCTTGCCTGCCTCTGTGCCAAATTTGGGTCCCTAGACTAATTTGGGGCTCTGTCTGTGGCCCCTCAGACTACTGACTGCGACCAAGGCATAGATTGATATAGCAGTCCAACCTACCATAAATTTAGGGCCCTTTTTTTAGGCTGATGCTTAATTTTTACGAAGACTGGCATGGCGTCATTTTTGGATGAATACTGTGGAACATAGGTACCAGTGAGCCCCACTCTGTAGGTACCAATGGATAGCTAAGACTATGGAGATTAATATGGCACCCTGCACTCCCTGCTCCATGATACCATTCAAGGACTATCCATGAACGAAAGAGAAATTTAGATTCCTGCGGTAAGTGAACCACAGGGGTTAGGTGCCAACCTTGTCACAGGAATAGTAGAGGATGCCCAGGGGTAACACAATTTTTTGGGGGCTGATGCTTAATTTTCATGAGGACTGGCATGGGGTCAATTTTGCCTGAATACTGTGGAACCCCACTCGCTACTTCATGATACAAATCGAGGGCCACACACTCCCAAGGGGCCCCTGAAAAAGTTTAACATAACATTTTGGGTTAGTGACCCCAAAATGTTAGGAGTGTTAAAGACTACCCTACCTCTGACACAAATTTGGGTCCCTGGACTCATTCAGGACCCGATCTGTGGCCCCTCAAATTCCTGACTGCGACCAAGCCATAGATTAACATAGCGGGCCAACCTACCATAAAATAGGATTTTATACTCACCGTAAAATCCTTTTCTCTGAGTTCATGGATGGACACAGCCTTAATCTTGACAAAGTGGGTATTAGCCTTCCTTTAGGAGTGACTAGGCAGAAAGTGTTAACAACTCCAAATCTGAACAGCCCCGCCCAGGGGGCGGTCCTACTGGCTATATCCCCTCAGCCTGCACCAAGCAGCTATGTTCGTAGCAAGCAGTACAAACTTAAAAAAAGAGGGGTGGGTGCTGTGTCCGTCCATGAACTCAGAGAAAAGGATTTTACGGTGAGTATAAAATCCTATTTTCTCTTTCGTTCATTGACAGACACAGCCTTAATCTTGACAAAGTGGGACGTCCCAAAGCAGTGTCAAAATGAGGGGTGGGAACAGCATAAAATTACACGTCACCCCAAAACAAAACAGAGCTCCTCAACTGAGGAGTTGTAACTCTAAACAGCCGCATGCAAAACATTGCGGCCGAAGAAGCATCCGAAGATGCACTCACATAAACTTGTAAAGTTTCGCCGCCTTACACACCTGGGAAACAGACGCTTGTAAGGTCGCCGCCTTACACACCTGGGAAACAGACGCTTGATGTCAGAAAGCCCAAGAGGCACCATTGCCCTAGTCGAATGCATCGTGACGGGGAGGCGCCCGACCCTTTATGGCATAAGCCTGATCACTATCTGTCGGATCCACCTCGAAATGGTGGCCTATGAGACTGCTGGGCCCTTCTTGTGAGTCTGAACTCCGGAACGGAGCAGTAACAGACAAGTATACTCTCGGAGCTCGAACAACGTCCAAGGAATGCCACGTCGTCTCCTTAGGATTCGACAGATGAGGACACAAGGATTGCAGTACAATGTCTTCCTTGAGATGGAAGGTCGAAATGACCTTAGGAAGAAAAGAAGGCTGCGGATGCAGCACCACCTTATCCTTGTGGAAGATCAGATAGGGAGTCTTTCATGACAAGGCTGCCAGCTCAGAACCCATCTTAACTGACCTAACAGCCACCAAAAGGACCACTTTCTGAGAAAGTGTCAACAAGGGAACTTCCCTAATGTTCTCAAACGGTGGTTTCTGAGGTACCTAGAGGTCATGCCGTTGAGGCCCTGTACACACGATCAGTCCAACTGATGAAAACGGACTGAAGGTCCGTTTCATCGGTCCAAACTGACCGTGTGTGGGCGCCATCGGTCAGATATCCTTCGGTCAAAAAAAATAGAACGTGCTTTAAAATTTGACCGATGGACGCCTAACCGATCGGTCAAAAGCGATGGTTAGTACGCAAAAGCATCGGTTCCAAACCCGCGCATGCTCAGAATCAAGTCGACGCATGCTTGGAAGCATTGAACTTCATTTTTCTCTGCACGTTGTTGTGTTTTACGTCACCGCGTTGCACACGGTTTTTGAACTGATGGTGTGTAGGCACATCAGACCATCAGTCAGCTTCATCGGTTAACCGATGAAACGGACCTTCAGTCCGTTTTCATCAGTTTGGACTGATCGTGTGTACAGGGCTTAAGGCTATTGACTGTAAAGCAGGATGACGTATGGGACCTTGCAACAGCAGGTACTCTCGTAGCGGTAGACTCCAAGGGAGGTCTGCTATTCAAATCCCCACGGAGGTAGTGGAGGACGGACCAGAGGGGCTGCATGCCGAACCCCCTGTACAAACATTCTTACTAGAGAGTGAGCCACCAGGGATCGTTGAAAAAAGACAGCCAGGGCAGATATTTGGCCCTAATTGTACTTAAAGAAAATTTTTGGTCCGCCCCACGCTGTAAGAACAGCAGGACTCTGGGAACCAAATAGGCACATGATGTCACCTCATTTCCTCACAAATGGATATGTAGGTCTTCCAAGTGCGATGGTAAATCTTCCTGGAGGATGATTTTCTAGCGCTCCTCATGGTAGAGATCACTGAGTCTGACAGGCCCCGGTCTCTTAGCACCTGGCTCTCAATAGCCCTGCCGTTAAAGCCAGCGACTGTAAAACAGGATGGCGTATGGGACCTTGAGACAGCAGGTCCTTTCCTAGTGGGAGACGCCAAGTGACGTCTGCTACTAGATGCACTAGGTCGGCGTACCAAGGATGAGGAGGCCAATCCAGAGCAATTAGGATCATTGGAATCCCCTCTGTCTCCACTCTGCAAAACAGATGAGGAAGGAGCTTTAGAGGAGGGGGGCATAGGTTAGCCGGTACTGACTCCACAGTGCCACTAATGCATCTGTCTGCCCATGGGTCTCTTGACCTGGCCACAAACCTCAATACCTTCCAATTGAGTCGAGACGCCAGATGATCTACGTCTGGCCTGCCACATCTTGGGCAAAGGAGCTGAAACACATCCGGGTGCAGAGACCATTCTCCTTGGTCCAGCATCTGGCGACCTGCCAGTTTTCCACGCCCGGAATGTATATAGCCAACAGGGCCGGTACGCTCCTTTCCTCCCACCTTAGGATGTGAGCGACCTGTGACGCTGCAGCTTCTTGTTCCTCCTTGATGGTTGACATATGCCACTGCCATGGCGTTGTCTGACTGGATCCTGACTAGACGCCCCTGTAGCCTCTTAGACCATGTGGAGAGGCACAGCCTGATCGCCCGAAGTTCCAGGACATTGATCGGCAAGTGGGAATCCTCCGGAGACCAGCGACCCTGGGTCGACTGAACCTCCCAGACTCCCCCCAACCGGTAAGGCTGGCGTCCGTCGTGATGGCTATCCAGTGAAGGGGAAGGAACGTCTTCTCGGACAGATGTGCCGGTGAGGTCAGCCACCAAACAAGGGAGGTCCTGACCAGGTGACTCACCCGGATTTGATAATCCAGGGATAATGGGCACTTGTCCCATCTGGACAGAATTTCCTTCTGTAGCACTCGCGTGTGAGATTGCGCATATGGTACCACCTCAAAGGAGGCCACCATGAGTCCCATGACTCATGCCTGCAAAAGCGGAGTGACGACCATTTCTGGGATGTCAACTGCCGCACCGCAGCCCGAAGGGTCTGCAACTTTTCCACAGGGAAAAAACCCTTGCCTCTGAGGAGTCCAGAATCAACCAGATATACTAGGCGTTGAGTCGGTACCATTACTGACTTCTGAATGTTCAGTACCCAACCAAAGTGTTGTAGGGTTTGACAGGTTATAGACACGCTCACCTCTAATTCTGAGGCTGAAGCGGCCCTCAGAAGCAGGTCGTCCAAGTAGCCCACGATAGCGATGCCACATTGACTTAGTAGGGCGAGAATTGGTGCAAGCACCTTGGTGAACACCCTTGGTGCCGATGCCAGGCCAAAGGGGAGAGCCACAAATTGATAGTGGTCTTCCCCGACCGCAAAGCGCAGATATCTCTGATGCTGCGTGCATATGGGGACATGTAAATAGGCATCCCTGATGTCCAAGGATGCCAGAAAGTGTCCCGGCTGGAGGGCAGTGACGACAGAGTGAACCGATTCCATACGGAATCTTTGTACCTTCACAAAGCAATTGAGGGCCCTGAGGTCCAGAATTGGGCAAACGCCCTCCTTCTTTGGTACTATGAACAGATTGGAGTAAAACCCCTGAAACCGTTCCTGTACTGGGACAGGAATAACCACCCCGCGTTTCAGCAGGTCTAAAAACGGCCCCAAATAAGGTTGTCGGTTGTAGCTGGAGGTTGGAGGGAAAAAATCTGTTTGGTAGGAAAGATAGAAATTCTATCTTGTACCCTGAAGACACTACTTCGCAAACCCACCGGTCGGGGACCTGAGATGTTCACCGGGTCGCGGATTGACGAAGACGTCCCCCCACCAGAGAGAGCTTTGTCTACAGGTTTGTTGGGTTTGCGAAACCAGGGACGTCTCTGTCCTTGAGCAGGCGATTTATCGGCCTGCGGTCTTTTACCTGCCGCACTGGGCGTACGAAAAAAAATGCTTGCCTACGGCGTGGCTCCTTCCCCTTTTTGGACTGTGGTAGCAGTGTGCTCTTACCTCCTGTGGCATCTTTAATTATGTCATCCAGGGAGGCTCCAAAAAGTCTGTCGCCCTTAAAGGGCAAGTCCATCAGGGCCTTCTTGGAAGATTGGTCGGCGGACCAAATCTTTAACCAAAGTAGACGGCGTAACACCAACACCTGACTTGAAGCCCTGGCCAGCAGAGGAATAGTGTCCAAGGCTGATTCGCAAACAAATTTTAGGCCTTGTACTAGTTGGTCAGCTAGGGCTACCTCGTTCGCGGAAGCCTGACGTGCTTGTAACCCATTGAGCAGCATCTTTGCCCATTCCGTGAGTGTCTGAGAAACCAGGGCCCCAACTATGTTTGGGCGTACCGCCGAACCCACTACCGTGTACAGGTGATCGCCTCAGCCTTCTTGTCCGCAGGGTCTTTAAAGGCGGGACCCCCCTCCACCAGTATGGTGGTTAGCTTGTTTAATCTGAACACAGGAGGGCCCACTATCGGGGGCGAGGTCCATTTTTTCAAGAAACTCTCTTCAAGAGGGTAGCGCACCTGCCAGATTTTTAGGGACTGAAAAAACCTTCTGTATAAATAAGACACACAAGGAAATACTTTAGCAGTGCGGGTTGCCTTATGGAACCCAAAGGGGACCGACGCGTATGCAGTGGCGTCACTAGGGTTGGTGTCACCTGGTGCGGTAAAATATGGTGTCACCCCCCCCCCCCCCCCCCCCATAAAAATTTTCAAATATTTTTTACCCTACTGTTTGCTCTCTGTTCTCCTTTCTTCCCCTTTTCTCTCTCTCCCTATCCATCTTTCTTGTGCGTTCTATCCCTTCTTCTTTCTCTCCATTTTTCTTTGTCCCCTCCCCCCACCTCTCTTTCTCCAGAACCGGAATTCACATCTCAGGAGCCTATAGGCCAGGGGCGTACCTAGAGCATTTGGCACCCGGGGCGGATCCAATATCTGGCACCACCCCCCACACGTTAAAATGTAAAAACACCCCACTGTGCCCCCTGCATACCTCTGCATCCTTCAATATCTTTTTGTTACTACTGTGTACCCCTCTCCACAACTGCACCTCTGGACCACTTTACATTGCACAGTACCCTGCACCCCTTTACATTACACAGCCCCCTGCATCACTGGACCCCTTTACATTACACAGCCCCCTGCATCACTGGATCCCTTTAAAATTACACAGTACTCTGCATCACTGGACCCCTTTAAAATTACACAGCACCCTGTATCACTGGACCCCTTTACATCTCACAGCCCCCTTCACCTCTGGACCCTTTTACATAACACAGCCCCCTGCACCACTGGACCCCTTTACATTACACAGCCGCCTGCACCCCTTTACATCACATAGCCCCCTGCACCTCTGGACCCTTTTACACTACACAGCCCTCTGCACCCCTTTACATTACACAGCACCCTGCACCTCTGGACCATTTTACATTACACAGCACCCTGCATCACTGCACCCCTTTTACATTACACAGCCGCCTGCACCTCTGCACCCCTTTACATCACATAGCCCCCTGCACCTCTGGACCCTTTTACACTACACAGCCCTCTGCACCCCTTTACATTACACAGCACCCTGTACCTCTAGACCCTTTTACATTACACAGCCACCTGCACCTCTGGACCCCTTTACATTACACAGCACCCTGCATCACTGCACCCCTTTTACATTACACAGCACCCTGCATCACTGGACCCCTTTACATTACACAGCACCCTGCATCACTGCACCCCTTTTACATTACACAGCCGCCTGCACCTCTGCACCCCTTTACATCACACAGCACCCTGCACCTCTGGACCCCTTTACATTACACAGCACCCTGCATCACTGGCCCCCTTTACATCTCATAGCCCCCTGCACCTCTGGACCCTTTTACATTACACAACACCCTGCATCACTGCACCCTTTTACATTACACAGCACCCTGCATCACTGGACCCCTTTACATTACACAGCACCCTGCATCACTGCACCCCTTTTACATTACACAGCCGCCTGCACCTCTGCACCCCTTTACATCACATAGCCCCCTGCACCTCTGGACCCTTTTACACTACACAGCCCTCTGCACCCCTTTACATTACACAGCACCCTGCACCTCTGGACCCTTTTACATTACACAGCCACCTGCACCTCTGGACCCCTTTACATTACACAGCACCCTGCATCACTGCACCCCTTTTACATTACACAGCACCCTGCATCACTGGACCCCTTTTACATTACACAGCACCCTGCATCACTGGACCCCTTTACATTACACAGCACCCTGCATCACTGCACCCCTTTTACATTACACAGCCTCCTGCACCTCTGCACCCCTTTACATCATATAGCCCCCTGCACCTCTGGACCCTTTTACACTACACAGCCCTCTGCACCCCTTTACATTACACAGCACCCTGCACCTCTGGACCCCTTTACATTACACAGCACCCTGCATCACTGGCCCCCTTTACTTCTCATAGCCCCCTGCACCTCTGGACCCTTTTACGTTACACAACACCCTGCATCACTGCACCCCTTTTACATTACACAGCCACCGGGATGGTGTCACCCCTCTAGTGGGTGTCACCCGGTGCGGCCCGCACCCCCCTAGCAACGCCACTGCGCGTATGCTGCTTCTGCAGACCCCTCTATCTTTTGAGTATCTCGCACTGCAGTGATAAGGTCACTTACTAGAGCCCTATCGCAGGCTGACCTGGGTCCGAAGTCATCCTCACTGTCTGGGCGATCTTGGTCCGCATCCTCAGATAACTCAGAGCCAGGGTTATGAGCGCTGCTTCCATCTTGGCAACAAAGGCATCTAGGAATGCTGACATAGCGTCCACCGATACATCGGGTGCAGGGGCATCAATTGCTAGCTCAGGTGTCTCGGGGGAAAAAACTTCTGCTTCTGACACCATGCTGTCCACACACCTGACACAGGGGACTCCCAAGTAAGTAACCCACCCTTCTAGCTGCAGCAGAGACGAGGGGTTCTCCCCCCCCAGGGGACTCACCACCCAGGAACAGTAGTAAGATGGTTTGCTAGCAGAGCTGCTTCCTCTAGCAGAGTGTGTCTGTCGATTTGTGCTGATTCAAATCTACGATCGAAGGCTGCTTGTGGGGCTGCTACTTTTGTCAGTTTTTTCAGACTGATCAGTCAGCAGCGTGTATCTGTTCGTCTGGCCGTTTTTAAATGGTCTGATCGATGGTAAAATGGCCACCTGATCTGAAGCTAGAGGCCAACAGCGCCTGGGCCACAAAAGCATGGCCGCCATCATAGATGAGTGAGGGATCTACAGGAAAATGGCTGCCGAGGGGCGGCTAGAGGCCTACCCAGTGCGGCCACAGGAAACAATGATCATTCAAAGCGCTGCCGTATCTGGGAGCCTAGAGCAAACATGCGGAGGCCGCTTAGCAGAAAAACCACAGTGCAGCAGAGTAATACAGCAGTCAGTACACCAAGAACTTGGCTGCCGAGCGTCACTAGAGGCCAATACAATGCGGCCACCAGAACATGGCTGCCAGTGCAAGTAAAGCAATACAGCATGCAACACAGAAAAAATGGCCTCCGACAGCATGGAGCAGGACACGCAGGTAAGCAGAATCTCTTATGCAGCTTTATACACTGATTTAGTGACTTATGGTTCCCCAGGTGAAGGTCCCCAGAGGAACCCCTGCCCAGCAGCTAGCTCAGAGAGCACGGGATTACTACTTACCCTTCCTGAGGGTTGTGCTAGAAGCATCCTAGACAGATCATCTCCCGCATGGTAACAGAGGTGACTGTCTCACCGCCCACCCGTAGAGCGACAGTCATGTCGTGGACGACCCAGTGCATAACTATGGTCGGCACACGCTTAACTGCTTGCTGACCGCGCACCGCCGTTCTACGTCGGCAAGCTGGCTCTCCTGGGCGAGAGCACGTCATTCTACGTCGGCTCTTTCAGCCGCCACTAGGGGCGCGCGCGCCGCCCGCTCGCCCCCGACTCCCGTGTGTGTGCCCGGCGGGTGCGCGCGATCGCTCGTTACAGAGCGGGGACCGGGAGCTGTGTGTGTAAACACACAGCTCCCGGTCCTGTCAGCGGGGGGGAAACGCTGATCTTCTGTTCATACAATGTATGAACAGAGGATCAGTGTTTCCCCTAGTGAGGCCACCCCCCCCCCCCACAGTAAGAAGTAAGAACACACCCAGGCATACTTATCCCCTTCCCCGCCCCCTAGTGTTAACCACTTCACTGCCAGTGGCATTTTTATAGTAATCCAATGCATTTTTATAGCACTGATCGCTATAAAAATGCCAATGGTCCCAAAAATGTGTCAAAAGTGTCCGAAGTGTCCGCCATAATGTCGCAATACCGAAAAAAATCGCCGCCATTACTAGTAAAAAAAAAATATTAATAAAAATGACATAAAAATACCCCCTATTTTGTAAACGCTATAACTTTTGCGCAAACCAATCATAAACGCTTATTGCGATTTTTTTTTTACGAAAAATAGGTAGAAGAATACGTATCGGCCTAAACTGAGAAAAAAAAATGTTTTTTTATATATTTTTGGGGGATATTTATTATGGCAAAAAGTTAAAAATATTAATTTTTTTCAAAATTGTCGCTCTATTTTTGTTTATAGCGCAAAAAAGGTGATCAAATACCACCAAAATAAATCTTTATTTGTGGGAAAAAAAGGACGCCAATTTTGTTTGGGAGCCACGTCGCACGACCGCGCAATTGTCTGTTAAAGCAACGCAGTCCCGAATCGCAAAAAGTACTCTGGTCTTTGGGCAGCAATATGGTCCGGGGGTGAAGTGGTTAATGGTCGAAACTGGGGGGACTACAAGGATCTGGGATCCAGCCTGTCGCCCAGTCCGTCAGTTGATCGAAGATCACAGGAAGAAAATTTAAACCAAAAAAAAATCCAAAACTGAATTTGAAATAAAGCCTCAGGCCTATGGGCCCGAAGGGAGCCTTGTCTTCTCCTAGGCAGAAAAAAACTGAGCTGCTTGGTGCAGGCTGAGGGGATATAGCTACTAGGACCGCCCCCTGGGCGGGGCTGTTCAGCTTTGACAAAAAACAAAAAGTACAGCGCACAGTGGTCAAGTAAATGTCACTTTATAGTCTGTGAATGTAAAAGCACGAAAAAACTGAACATGAACAAGAAAATAGCAGCAGTATAGCAGCGGAGTTAAAAATGATTAAAAACTGATGGCAGTCCTCAATGCATACACAGCAATGGTATAGAGATGGTAAGGTTGAAACCAAAGATAACTGTGGGGAGATGGCAGATATTTCTACCAAACAGTGGGCACACTATAGTGTGAGGAGATGGTACAGTACCTCAGTGATGACTCTCATATCTCCATGCAGGGAGATGGTACAGGCAGTGGAAGGACGTTGTCCACGCCAGGGGCAGTCGATGAGATGGTTCTGGTGCAGGGGGAAGTTCATCCAAGTCGCCCGGATGTAAGAGCGAGGCCCGCGGAAGCAGGGTCCTCCTCACAGCTGTGGTGTAAGACAGCGGGGGGAGCCTGGAACAAACGTAGCTACACTGAGCCCATAACGCCGCCGCGTTGATCAGAGCATGGAAGGGGCGGGATCTTCGCTGTATCGTAGAGGACGAGGAAGGAAGTGGTGTCCGGACGCCGTCCCTCAGCGGTCATGTGATACCTGCAGCCAATCAGGAGAGCAGAGCCCAGGCAATGGAAAGGCTATGGGGAGGCAAGTACTAACGTCATTGCAGGGATCCCCAAGTGTCAGTGTGCATGAAGACAGCACCTAAGAGCTTCTTAGAGCGTCAGAGGACTTCAGAAAACATGGGGGTGAGCCGTGACTGACATGTTTCGCGTCACTGACGCTTTGTCAAAGTCACGGAACGGCATCAACACCAAGCTTATAAAGGCATGATAGCCTTATGATTGGACTATGGAAGGCAAAGGGAGGGATTTTTGTTTTTTGTTTTTAACCCTACCTTCACTAGTGCCTTAACAATAAAACCATGCAATAAGGGATGTATCTGAAAAACACCAACAGAACATATAGCAAAAAAACATATAGCAGAAAAATATAACAAGAAACATATATAGCGAAAAATAAAAATAAAAATAAATATAAAAATAAAAATATATAATAATACAAACAGAGGGACACAAATGGTTACTGGCACAAATAAATAGACTCGTAGCAAAAAACTTTAGTGTGCAGACCCTAACGCACCATGTGCGTGTGCTGACATATAAATACAGCCATATGGAATAGACTCCTAGAAGCATAGTAAATAAAGCTATGGTAACGGAAGACCTCTCCCATCTCTGTGGTAAATTTGATTTCCTGGAATCATTCAGGGCCTGATTTATGGCCCTTTAAATTCCTGACCGTGGCCAAGCCATAGATTTACATAGCAGACCAACCTACCATATATTTACGCCCCTGCAATAACACAATTTTTTTGGGGCTGATGCTTCATTTTCACGAAGACTGGCATGGGGGTTAATTTTGCTTGAATAGTGCGACACGTACCAGTGATCGCTCTGTAGGCACCATTGGATAGCTAAGACTATGGAGATTATTATAGCACCCAGCACTCCTTGCTCCGAGATAATGCTCGAGGGCCACACACTCCCAAGGGGCCCCTGAAAAAGTTGACCATAAAAACCCGGGCTAGCAACCTCAACATTTTAGGGGTGGTACAGGAAGACCTTCCCTACCTCTGTAAAAAAAATATGGGTCACTAGACTCGATCAGGGGCCCGATCTGTGGGCCCTCAAATTACTGACTGCGACTGAGCCATAGATTAACATAGCGGGCCAACCTACCGTAAATTTAGGGCCCTCCTGTACCTGAACCACAGGGCACCAAAAAAATTTGGGTGCTGATGCTTAATTTTCCCGAGGACTGGCAGGGGGGGGGGGGGGGGTTATTTTGTTTCAATACTGCAGAACATAGGTACCAGTGAGCTCTGCTCTACAGGCACCTGCAGGTCACAGGTCACAGAAGCTTGCCCAGCCATTCGCATCGCAGCTCGCCCACAGTAAAAATGTCGGTGCTGTGGAGAGGGAGAGGAGCTGGGCTTTGTACGCCCTCATTGCTGAACCGTTAGACAGGTGAGTGTCTGATTATTAAAAGTCAGCATCTACACTTTTTGTAGCTGCTGACTTTTAATTAAAAAAAATTGGTGGAACTCCGCTTTAACATAGCGGCCCAACCTACCATAAATGTAGGGCCCTGTGGTACCTGAACCACAGGGGTTAGGGGCACCAAACCTGGCACAGGAATAGTAGAGGACACCTAGAGGACTGTAATGGGGTACATTTTGGCTGAATACTGCTGAACATAGGTAGCAGTGAGCCCGTACTGAAGATACTTTTGGATAGCTAAAACTCCACGATACCACTCGACGACCACACACTCCCAAATGGCCCCTGAAAAGTTGACCATAAAAATTCAGACTAGCAATCCCAACATTTTATGGATTTTAAAGGAAGGCCTCCCCTACCTGTGTGCTAAATTTGGTTCTCTGGACTCATTCGGGTCCTAATCTGTGGTCCCTCAAATTCCTGCCCCCAACCAAGCCATAGATTAACAGCTGGCCAACCTACCACAAATTTACAGCCCTGTGGTATCTGAACCACAGGGGTTAGGGGCACCAGACTTGGCACAGGAATAGTAGAGGACACCAGGAGCCACTCTCATTTTTTGGGGGGATAATGCTTAATTTTTGCGAGGACTCGCATTGGGATAAATAGTAGAAGACACAGAGGGGCCACAATTCTTTTTATTAGAAGTTTTTCACTTAAAAGTTACAAACATAAAAAAACGTATTAAACATTCAGCACTACCATTCAACAGCACCAGTGTACAATGTATCTACCAGATAAATGAAAGCAGCAATCTTCCCAGAGAAAATAATGAAGAAAGAAGAATAAATAAATATATATATAAAAGGTACATACAGCATACAAGTACAGTAACCAACACTATATCACCTTGCGATAACAAGAGATATCAAAGCGCCCATCAAGAGGGATAAAATACCTTGCATTGGTTGCCCGTCCGTGAGTGGGTTCTGTTTAAGATTGGCTATTTTATGCATAGGATAGTCTATGGAGGTGGACCAGGGTACATCCGGAAAAGATTCACACGATATGCTCCTAGTAGAGTACTACGTTCAGCGGGACAAACGAATGTCGTTGTCCCTAGGGTGAAGAAACAGAGACGAGGAGGACGTGCTTTCTCGGTGCAGGGGGGGTAAGGTATGGAACGATTTACCGTTGGTCCTAAAAAACACCACCAATTTGCTAAGCTTCAGGAAGAGTTTGAAGACCTTGCTCTTCCAGAAGTGTTATGGGGGCTTATAAGGTCACTGCATCCTGGCCAGTAAGAGAGCTAGATTAATAAGATCAGAATCTCCCTGCTTATTATAGTCATACGCATCGAGGCCCATGGGTAAGACTGCGTTTATAAGCATTTTTTAATAACAATAATAATAATCAAGACCCACAAAGACCCAGCATCTCGCCACAAAAAAAGGACCCCTAACCAGGGGGCAATTAATCAGACGCTGTGGAGTTTTTTTCTATCCAACCACCCCATACCTTTTTAAACTTATCAGGTACCCTTCTGTTTAGATATGTGGCTTCAAACAATCACAAAGCCTTATTTATCAATGTATTTCAGGCCAATATAGTGGGGATCGTCTGCTTCTTCCAGGACAAAATAATCATTTTGCATGCATAATACAGGAGCAAGGTGAGCAAAGTACAAATTACCTGCTTGTGTACCAACGTATCTACCAGGCCTAACAGACAGACCTCTATAGACGGTCTTATAATGATCGTCGTGACCGACCCAACACAGTCCACCACCTCCACCCAGAACTGCCGGATGTGCGAGCAATGCCAAATGCCAAAAAATTTGCAGAAACACCTCCAACAGTTCGAAGGATGAGCAGGGAAAAGCCTCGCTAGTTTAGCAGGAGTGTAGTATATCCTATGAAGAAACAAACTATATAAAGTGATCACGTGCCAACATCAATCCAGCAAACAAGGTGCTCCATACATCATCACAATCATCATTGTCCAGCTGCTGGAAATCCGACAAACAAGCAGCGCGACAGAAGGCCAAAACCATTGTAGTATCTGTAAATAATTCCTTATATATAATAGACAGGGCTTTAGGTAGATCTTTAGCTCTGAGCAGCGACTCCAGGTCCCCAACCCGCACCTCCAGATTGGAAGACCCAAATTGGGAAAAAACTGGAGAAAAAAGAAACAAGTGTGAGTTGGGGAGCCCGTATTTACTTTTAAGCTCATTGAATGTCAACAACATCCCATTTCCGACCACTTTGCCTACTGTTTTATTTCCCATATCTGGTCCAAGTGACAGGATCCGAATAAGAGAAAAAATGAGACAGCTGAGGATTACGCCAGAGGTGAGTATGTGGAGACACCACACCGCTCTGGAGTTCAGCTCCTCCAGCCAAATCCCATGCTCGGATGACTGACCGTAAGGGGATAGGGAGCCCCCTCCCTCAGTATAGCAAAGAATACAATGTTTCGTAAGATCCTACCACTGCAGCTTCTAGAGTTACTATGGCATCATCATCTGGTTGAGACAACCTCCTTTGTGCCACTAGGAAATACCGCCAATCCCCCTTATTTCCAGGGCTGTTTCAACACTTGTAATCTAACACGCAATGTGCCCCCACCCCAGAGGAAATACAAAATTATTCTATCAATGGTCTGGAAAATATGCTTGGGTATCCAAACTGCAGAATCGCTGCAAATATACAGAAATAAAGGGAGAAATTTCATTTTCAACAGATTAATTCTACAGATCGGGGATAACGGTAAGTTGTGGCAGGCTTGAGTAACATTAAGAGGGATAAAATCTGAAACTGACTGTGAGATAATTAAGCCCAAATATTTTACCTTATCAACCCACTGCAGTGGGCAGCCTGTGGCAGGCGCAACACTATAAAGTGCCTCATGCGCTGTGGCATTAGAAGAATTGTGATATCTCTGACTTTTCAGTCCAACAAGACTGTCTATTACTCTGAAAATTCCTCTATTGCCGTTCTATGGAAGCAGTAAGGTTTAAAGAGCACACCAAATGCTTAAAATAACTTCTTTATTAACTTCACTTTTCTTCATAGATAACACTGCTTTGCAGCAGACAGTCCATGTACAAACATGTGTTGAATAAGTATAACAGAAAATGGCAGTTCAAATATTCAATCTTGTCATTCAACATAAATTGGTGGATATATTTATTCTTCAGTATTTATACTCTCTCTCTCTCTGTGAGTTATCAAAGCATTTCTCGGATTTCTCTGAAAGTTATAACTGTGGTTTGCAACTTGGTTTGCAGGGTTGCTTTAGTTCGGTTAGCTTGTTAAAGTGGATGAATGGATGTGACTTAGTTCGGTGGAACTACAGTTAGGGCGGTTAGATGACTTTGTTTGGTGGAACTTCAAGTGAACACACAACTAGATCAGTATTCAGTTCTGATCACACTATGTACAATAAGAATATATATATATATATATATATATATATATATATATATATATATATAAACACTTGTGTAACGTACCTATTTAGGCCCTTGATTCCATAAAACTGAACTCTGTATGTCTGCTCTGCTCTCTGTCTTCATGTGGAATGAATTTGCAGCACATGTACAGTATTAGGAACCTCCCAGACAGAATGGATGCAGAGGTAGCTGTGATAGGTCAAGACTCTGCTCCATGTGAGATTAGCTGTGATTGGCCAAGGCTACTGATGATTCACAAAAGCTTAACTCTATGCTTTCTGGTATGAATTCTACTGTGTAATTTGAGCTTACCTTCACTCTCATATAAATAAACGACTCTTAGGCCCCGTACACACGACCAAACATGTATGCTGAAACTGGTCCGCGGGCCAGTTTCAGCATACATGTTCGGTCGTGTGTAGGCGCGAGCGGGCCGAATTCCAGCAAACATTTGCCCGCCGGGCCTTTTCCCAGCAGACAAATATTCCTGGACGTGTTTTAAAACCGTCCGCTGGAATCCTGCCCGCTCGGACATGTACGGTCGTCAGTACAGACCTACCGTACATGTCCGAGCGCCCGCCGTCCCTCGCATGCGTCGAATGACTTCGACGCATGCGTGGAAGCCTTTAAATGGCAGGCCCGCCCGCGTCGCCGCGTCATCGCCGCGTCATCGCCGCGGCGACGACGCGGACACGCCCCGCATAGTGTTTACGCGCAAACTTCTGTACGATGGTTAGTACAACCATCGTACAGAAGCCCTCTGGCAGGCATGTACGGTGAAAACGGTCCGACGGACCGGTTTCATCGTACATGTTTGCTCGTGTGTACCGGGCCTAAAAGGCATATTTTTTCTTTTGCCTCTGTGAACACAACATACAACTGTTATATGACATTCAAGCATAAAATCACAGTGAATAACTTTGCTTTTGTCTCTCACATATAAACAGGGCCGGACTGGCCTACCGGGATAGCGGGAAAATTCCTGGTAGGCCGCCTGCTGTCTGTAAAAAATCAACCAGTGTAGCTGCCTGTGTGGCCGGGCAACGGGCGGCGGCGGCCGCCATCGCGGCCGCACTTTTCAATTTAGCCCTCTCCAGTGGCTGTCCTCTCACCTCACTCACATGTGACATAATCATTTTATGTTTAAAAGCAGCGGCGGCCGGCCGCCGGCGATTTGCGGCCGCCATGCTCGCCGAGTCGCCGCTGCACTTTCGCGGCTGTGTCTGTCATGACTCTGGAGCGATCGTGTGTGTCACGTGTCTGAGGGAGGGGAGGAGCCGAGCAGGAGAAGAAACAAACGTCAGACGTTCTCCCTTCTTCCCGTGCGGCGCCAGCACCGCCCACTCGCCCAGTGCAGAGTCACGTGTCGCAGAGGAGAAGAAGGTAACGCGCGGCCCAGCCACCCTTGGAGCAGGTGAGGAAAAAAAGGCTAGAAATCCTGCTGTATCTCTCTCGACTCTCTCACCATATAACGGTGCACCCCCCCCCCCTCCTCTCTCTGCCACCTACCTACCTTTGCTGCCCCTGGAAAATCTAAATTTTCTGTCTAATAATCTCAGAGAGGGGAGGGGGGTGGGGGTGGTGAGAGAGATTATACAGTCCACATTACAATTTGCAGGGGCAGAAAAGGTAGGTGCAGAGAGGGGGGGGGGGGGGTTTGACCATGCAATGGTGAGAGAGATTATACAGTCCAGATTACAATTTGCAGGGACAGAAAAGGTGACAGAGAAAGGGGGGGGGGTTGCATGGTGCACCCCCCCTTTCTCTGTCACCTTTTCTGTCCCTGCAAATTGTAATCTGGACTGTATAATCTCTCTCTCTCTCACCATTCCATGGTCAACCCCCCCCCCCCTCTACCTTTTAACCACTTGAGATCCATCGACGTCCTCAGCTTTGTGCGGTGATATCTGAATGATGCCTGCAGCTAGAGGCATAATTCAGATATCACCATCTTCAGCCGCCGATTCTGTGCAACATAAGAATGATCATAGCGGCGGTTCCGCCGCTTGATCGTTCTTATAGGCGGCGGGAGGGGACGTCCCCCCCTCCCGCCGCCATCCGGTGCTTCTCCGGGCTCTCCCGTGCCATCCAGGGCCCGGAGAGCGAATCGGCCGGCGTTCATTGGGAAAGCACAGAGATGACTGGTGACCAGATGATCACCAGTCATCTCTATGACAGTCAGAGGTCCGGGCGTGACATCATACACTGTCGGCATTAGATCGGTGAATTTTTTTCACCGATATCATGCTTGTAAGCCTGGAGGAGAGATGTGGGGGGAGGGAGAGGTCTTATTGACCCCACATCTCTCCATAAAGAGGACCTGTCACAGTGATTCCTATTACAAGGGATGTTTACATTCCTTGTAATAGGAAATAAAAGTGATCAAAAAAAAAATATGTATGTAAAATAAAGTGTTAAAGTTAAAAAATGAAGTAAAATAAAAACACCCCTGTCCCCGGTAGCTCGCTCTTAGGCCCCATACTCACGAGCAAACATGTCTGCTGAAACTGGCCCGCAGGCCAGTTTCAGCAGACATGTTTGGTCGTGTGTGGGCGCGAGCGGGCCGAATTCCAGCAAACATTTGCCCGCCGGGCCTTTTCCCAGCAGACAAATATTCCTGGACTTGTTTTAAAACAGTCCGCTGGAATTCAGCCCGCTCGGACATGTACGGTCGTCAGTACAGACCTACCGTACATGTCCAGGCGCCCGCCGTCCCTCGCATGCGTCGAATGACTTCGACGCATGCGTGGAAGCATTTTAAAGGCGGGCCGCCCACGTCGCCGCGTCATTGTCGCGGCGACACCGCGTCATCGACGCGGCGACACCGCGTCATCGACGCGGCGACACCGCGGACACGCCCCGCGTATTGTTTACGCGCGGACTTCTGTACGATGGTGTGTACAACCATCGTACAGAAGCCCTCTGGCAGACATGTATGGTGGAAACGGTCCGACGGACCGCTTTCACCATACATGTTTGTCCGTGTGTACCCGGCCTTAGAAGTGAACTTGCATGCAAGTCCCACCCACATATGTAAACGCCCTTCAAACCCCACATGTGAGGTATCGTCGCGTGCATTAGAGCGTGTGCAACAATACTAGCACTAGACCTCCTCTGTAACTCGAAAATAGTAACCTGTAAAAAAAATTAAAGCGTCGCCTATAGAGATTTTTAAGTACTGAAGTTTGGCGCCATTCCATGAGTGCGTGCAATATTAAAGTGTGACATGTTAGGTATCTATTTACTCGGCGTAACATCTTTCACATTATACAAAAAAATTGGGCTAACTGTATTGTTTTGTTATTTTTTAATCCATGAAACCGTTTTTTTTCCCAAAAAAAGGCATTTGAACAATTATTGCGCAAATACCTTGCGAGAAAAAAAGTTGCAATGTCCGCCATTTTATTCCCTAGGGTGTCTGCTAAAATATATATAATGTTTGGGGGTTCTGATAAATTTTCTAGGGAAAAATTTAGATTTTTACATGAAGGAGAAAAGTGCCAAAATAGGCCCGGATGTCAAGTGGTTAAATGCAAAAAAATAAAAAACAATAATCTGCCTGCGCTTAGGACCGTGAATTGGGCTGCTGCCCCCCCCCCTGGAAACCAATCCCCTAAAAGGGGTAGGTGAACGTGATAGAAAGTATATAGTCCAATTGCAGCCTCAGGTCTAAGGCTATCTGGCGCCTGCAGAGGACTCCTTGATCGCGTGACCATGTAAACCTTGAGGGGAGGAGCCGAGCAGGAGAACGTCAGAACGCCGTGGTTCTTCTGCTCTATTTCGCCCTTCCAAGTTTCATCTGCCTGTGCGGCGCCAGCTCCGCCCACAATGTCTGTCTGCAGGGAGGTAACAAGTGAGAGCACAGGAGGAGTGAATGACATCGGCCGTCCTCGGAGTCGGAGCTCAAGAATTCAGGTCAGGTCACAGTATAATGAACCATTGCACGGTGCAGCCCGCCCCCCCCCCCCTCCTCCTCTCTCTGTCAGTGTCACCTACCTTTGCTTGCCCTGCATATTGTGATTTTATAACAATCTTTCTCTCACCAGGCATTGCATGGTGCCCCCCTCCCCCTCTCTGCATGGTGCCCCCCCCTCTCTGTCGTTTTTGCTACCCCTGCAAATTGTAATCTGTACACTAATCTCGGGGGGGGGGGGGTGTGCACCATGCTATGGTGAGAGAGAGATTATTATACAGATTACAATTTGCAGGGGCAGAAAAGGTGACAGGGGGGGGGGTGCACCATGCAATGGTGAGAGTCTCTCAGACTTTCACCATTGCATGGTGCACCCCCCCCCCTCTCTCTCTCTGTCACCTTTGCTGCCCCTGCAAATTGTAATCTGTATAATAATCTCGCTCTCACCATAGCATGGTTCACCCCCCCCCTCTCTCTGTCACCTTTGATACCCCCTCTCTCGCCGTTGCACACTCTCTCTCTCACCGTTGCACTCTCTCTCTCGCCGTTGCACACTCTCTCTCTCACCGTTGCACTCTCTCTCTCTCTCACCGTTGCACTCTCTCTCTCTCACCGTTGCACTCTCTCTCTCTCACCGTTGCACTCTCTCTCTCTCTCTCTCACCGGTGCACTCTCTCACCGGTGCACTCTCTCACCGGTGCACTCTCTCTCTCTCTCACCGGTGCACTCTCTCTCACCGGTGCACTCTCTCTCTCTCTCTCACCGTTGCACTCTCACCGTTGCACTCTCTCTCTCTTTCTCACCGTTGCACTCTCTCTCTCTCTCACCGTTGCACTCTCTCTCTCTCTCTCACCGTTGCACTCTCTCTCTCTCACCGTTGCACTATCTCTCTCTCACACCGGTGCACTCTCTCTCTCTCTCTCTCACCGTTGCACTCTCTCTCTCTCACCGTTGCACTCTCACCGTTGCACTCTCTCTCTCTCTCTCACCGTTGCACTCTCTCTCTCTCTCTCACCGTTGCACTCTCTCACCATTGCACCCTCTCTCTCTCACTGTTGCACCCTCTCTCGCCGTTGCACACTCTCTCTCAGTTGCACACCCTCTCTCACCGTTGCACACCCTCTCTCACCGTTGCACTCTCTCTCTCTCACCGTTGCACTCTCTCTCACTGTTGCACTCTCTCTCTCTCACCGTTGCACCCTCTCTCTCTCACCATTGCACCCTCCCCCTCACTGTTGCACCCTCTCTCGCCGTTGCACACTCTCTCACCGTTGCACACTCTCTCTCAGTTGCACACCCTCTCTCACCGTTGCACTCTCCCTCTCTCACCGTTGCACTCTCTCTCACCGTTGCACTCTCTCTCACCGTTGCACTCTCTCTCTCTCTCACCGTTGCACTCTCTCTCTCACCGTTGCACTCTCTCTCTCACTGTTGCACTCTCTCTCTCTCTCACCGTTGTACTCTCTCTCTCCCCCTCTCACTGTTGCACTCTCTCTCTCTCTCACCGTTGCACTCTCTCTCTCTCTCTCACACTGTTGCACTCTCTCTCTCTCACCGTTGCACTCTCACTCACCGTTGCACCCTCCCACTTACCGTTGCACCCTCCCACTTACCATTGCACCCTCCCACTCACCGCTGCACCCTCTCTCTCTCACCGTTGCACCCTCTCTCTCACCGTTGCACCCTCTCTCTCACCGTTGCACCCCTCTCTCTCAATGTTGCACCCCCCCTCTCTCTCTCACCATGGCACCCCTCTCTCTCACCATTGCACCCCGGCCCCTCTCTTGCTCTCTCATGAATTTATTTTAATTTTTTTAAAGCAGGTAAAAATAAATGTGCATTTATAGTTGTTTTGGCCTGCAGAGCATTGCATCTCTCTCTCATATTGTTGCACCCCCCCCCCCCTCTCTCTCTGACGTTATGCTGTGGGGCTGGTATAATACTGTTATGGGGCTGGTATGAAATTATTTCCAGGGCTGGTTTTCAGTCCCAGTCCGGCCCTGCATATAAACATGTGCATTACATTTAGGTTCTTAGCAGGTTTAGCTGTATATACATGTAGGTTATATTAGCTACCTAGGACAGGTTTTAGCTGGCCAGCTACACTCCCACCAAAATTACTTATAATTCTTGTACTCTGTAGTAGGATGTGAACATGAATTTGGGGAATTTTCCACCAGGTTCTCAACTTCCAAGTGTCTTTTATCACTCTCAACTAACTTCTGTATAGAACGTTCCAACTTGAGTGGAGTAGTGAGACGTTTTCCCTTTTTGTCAAGTTTTGAGTCTCCTATTTGTAACAACGCTCTTCTTACTAGTTTGTCTTCATCCTTTTGAACTTCTAGAACTTTGGCCAATTTCCATTGACTTCTAGGTAAATCTTCTTCTTTCACTAATACTATGTCACCAACTTGGACATTTCTCCTGGGTGTTTGCCATTTACTTCTCAGCGTAAGATTGGCTAAGTACTCTTTCCTCCATCTATTCCAAAACTGTTCTGATAGATATTGAACTCTTCGCCATCTCTTTTTGGCATATAAATCCTCTTTGGTGAATTTGCCAGGCGGTAGTTGTGTGCAATCAGACTTAAGGTGAAGTAGATGGTAAGGAGTTAAAGGTTCCAAACTTGTTGGATCATTGATGTTGTCAACTGTAAGCGGACGACTGTTTTCAACCTTGAACTTAACACATTTCTTACAGTTCTGATTTGTCTTTCCCAAACTCCTCCTGTGTGGCTTGCATGTGGAGCAGTCATATGAAAGTCACATTGATTCTGTAACAAGTACTCAGTTACCTTTTCTTTATTGATCTCTTTAGAGCTTTCTTCAATTCATTTTTTGCTCCGACAAAATTAGATCCTTGGTCAGATCTAAGCTCTCTGAGGCCCCATACACACGACCGACATGTCCGCTGAAACTGGTCCGCGGACCAGTTTCAGAGGACAGATCCGATCGTGTGTACAGGCTAGCGGACAGATTTCCAGCGGACAAAAGTTTCTTAGCATGCTAAGAAACTTGTCCGATGGAGAGCTGTCCGTCGGACATTTCTGCTGGTTAGTACGTCTAACCAGCGGACAGAAATCCTGCGCATGCGTCGAATTGATTTGACGCATGCGTGGAAGCATTGAACTTTCGCGATAGAGAACGTCGGTGTCGTCTACGTCACCGCGTTCTCTGTCCGCGGGGATTTCGGTTTGATGGTGTGTACAGCCATCAGACCGAAATCTCCGAGCAGATATGTCCGATGAAAACGGTCCGCGGACCGTTTTCATCGGACATGTCCTGTGGTGTGTACGAGGCCTGACAGTACCTCTAATGGCTATGAAACATTTTAAGGCGTTGATGAATGCGCCAGTTGACATATCTTCTAACATTTCAAGGTGAATTGCTCTGGAGCTCAGACATGTGAATATTAGTCCATATCTCTTGTATTCCTTGTGGTTTTGCTTGGTGATGAATGGGCCGAAGCAATCCATTTCACTATAAAGAAATGGTGCTGATGGATTCACACGATCTACTGGTAAATCTGCCATTCTTTGTTCTTCGGTAGGTCTACGTGCCTTTCTACAGGTTACGCATTTATTTATATACTTTGCTATAACTTTGCTTCCTTTCACTATCCAGTAACCACCTTCTCTCAAACAGTTCTGGGTAAAGCTTCTTCCTTGATGCAAATATTTGTTTTGGTAATGATCAATAATCAATCTTGTGAAAGTGGAATTTTTGGGTAGTATTGCTGGATGCTTCACTCTGCTGGGTAACGATGCATTTTCCAGTCTCCCTCCCACCTTCAGTATACCATCCTGTAGAACAAGATTGAGCTTGTAGGTTGTTGGGAATCCTTTTAGGTTCTCGACTGAGTCTCTTGTACTCTTCACTATAGAATCTCTGTTGAATGAGTCTTACGACTGTTTCTTCAGCTTTCATTCTTTCCTCTACATTCAATGATTCCTTCTTTTTGATTCCCCTTGCCAAACGTTGAATTTGAGCTGCTACGTTTATGACTATTCCATTTTCTGACTAGTCTTTCAAGTATGTCATCTTGACACTTGGCAGCAGTGCTCAATGTTTGTACAACCTTTACTTCTGGATCACCCATAGACAATTCTGTGTAACCTTCACTGGGTATGATCTCCTTTTCCCAAATGAACTCGGTAAACCAATTTGATTTTTTCAATTCTGTTACATTCAGACCTCTTAAAGCATGATCTGCCGGGTTATGCTTTGTATCAACATGATGCCAATGTTCCGGATTTGTAATTTCCCAAATTTTCTGAACTCTGTTGGCGACAAAGATATGGAATCTTCGAGCTTTGTTGTTTATGTATCCTAGGACAACTTGTGAGTCAGTCCAGAAATATTCTTCATCTATTTTTAACTCTAATTCTTATCTTAGAAACTTGCTTACTGATGCTGAAACAACAGCTGCTGTCAGTTCAAGTCTTGGTATTGTCTGAATACTGGTAGGTGCAACTCTGGTTTTTCCCATAACCAGGGCACAATGTATTTTTCCTTCTCCTATCACTCTGATATAGGAGCACTGACCATAGCCATAACTACTGGCGTCTGAGAAGTGATGAAGTTCTATTCTCTTGTACTCTCCGAAGTCATGAGGTACAAAACATCTGGGTATCCGAACTTCTTTCAAATTTTGCAAGTCTCTTATCCAAGTCTCCCACCTTGGCCTCAAATCTTCAGGTATGGGTTCATCCCATCCCAACATCCGTCTGCATAATTCTTGCAGTAATTCTTTTGCTTTGAGGATTACTGGGGCCAAGAATCCCAGTTGATCAAAGAAGAACTTGTCGTTCTCTACATTCCATCCCAAGCCAAGTACATTCTAAACTGGAAGATGATCATAATTGAGATCTACATTCTTCATTGTTGATGCATGTTCAGAGTCACTGATAGATTCGAGTACTTCTCTGTTGTTTGAGATGAATTTGTGAAGGCACAGGTTTGCTCTTGCGCATAATTCTTGGCTTTCCTTTACTAATTTTGTTTTTTCTCAAAAAAGGATGTTTATTGAATAATATGGCAAAAATACATGATTACACACATTTTGTCCGTTTTGTTTTTGTCCATCCTTATATAACAACACAAAAAGAAAAAAACACAAAAAACTTTTAGCATGCTACAATCTCACCATACTAAACCACCACATTCCGCACTAGTACAAGTAAAGAATAAAAACAATCTCTCACCCCCCTCAACCCGCTCCAGTGTAAACAATGATCCAATCCCCTGGCCCACCCTTCCTCCCCCCAACATGGGACGCCATTGATCCGGTTGTTTTACTCTACGTCCAACTTTTTATATGAGCAGTCTGTCCAGTACCAGCTCAAGTGGGGCCAGCCCCGGGGTATTTAACCATGGGGCCCATAACAACTCAAACCTTCCCCGCCGTTTCCTGTGTTGGTAGATATATTTCTCTGCCCGAAGAGTGAATCCCATCTGAGCTATCCATTCTCCTAACCTAAGGGGTTCCGCATCCTTCCAGTGACTAAGTATAAGTTTGCGGGCCTGGAAGAGGGCCCTACCAACGGCTTTTTTCGGATTGTCCTCAAGTGGCAGATCATCTATAATACCCAAAATACACACTTTAGGGATCTGTGGTACCTGAGTCATAAACACCTCATTCAGAGTTTTGAGAACCCCCGCCCAGTATATGTGCAGCTTGGGGCACCGCCACATCAGATGGATGAGGTCTCCATGGTCTCTGGCACATCTAGGGCCGTTATCATCATCCACCAGACCCATCCTGTGCAGTCTGGCTGGCGTAAAATGTACCCGCAGAACAATGTATAGTTGTGACAGGCGTTGTGCTACATTGAGCGAGGATCCCTGTATAGCAAGTAATGCCTCTTCCCACTGTTCCTCCTCAAAAACGCCCACATCTCTTTCCCAGGAGGTCACCACCCTAGAGGGGATGCCCGGCAGAAATGCCGACAGCAGCATGGCGTAGGAGCTTGAGATAAAGCCCCTGAAACTAGTTATCCCAGTCATAAAGTGGAAAATCGGGGCAGGGGACAATACCCAAGGGTTGCTCCCAGCCTGGGCCTTAATGGCGTGACTCAACTGTAAATAGTAGAAGTGCATCGAATGAGGCAGCTCAAACTTCTCCCGGAGTTCCGCAAAAGAAAGCAGACGGCCCCCGGAGCAGACATGCACCAAGTGAGTGACCCCATATCTCCTCCAGTGCTCGCCACATGTCAAAGACATCAGCTCCTCATAGTAGCGATTGTTCCAAATTGGGCTGTGTCCTGTAAAACCCTCTATGTTCTGCAATTGACGGGTTTTATTCCAAATTTTCTGCATTAATGCATATGTGGGGAAGAGTTTATTCGACTTGGCGCATTATAAAGATTCGAGACCAGTCACCATATTGTCCATGCCCGTCATGTGATGCCCACGACCGGATCACCCAGTCCCTTACTCATAGCTCGAGCAATATGTTGTAATTGAGCTGCCAGGTAGTACAACCAGGGATTTGGGAGAGCAAGCCCTCCCACCTCCTTCGGTTTTTGTAGCTGTTCCAGTTTAATCCTGGGAGGCTTATTAAGCCAGAGAAATGCACGGAATAGGGAATTCATAATTCTAAAGACCCTGAGGGGGACAACCATGGGAGTGTTATGCAAAATATACAATAACTGAGGCATAAACACCATTTTTGTGAGGTTTACTCTACCAACTAGGGACATTTTCAATTTTGACCATATTTTAATTTTGTCTCTAATTCTGCCTACTAAGGGAGTGAGATTAATAGTGACATAATCGAGTGGTTGAGGGGTAACCCAGACACCCAAATATTTGAATTTAGTTCTGGAGCGTGAGATCCTGCGGGGTCGCCGAATCCAGAAGCATAATTGCGGACTTAGTCCAATTAATCAGTAGAAATACAAAAGATGGGGGTAGTGGCGCTGTCTGTGTGTTCCCTGTGTGACCAGGGTGTGAGCTGGCTAATAAGCCTGTGAGCAGTCCTAACGCTAAATAGCGAGGATCATCAAATAAATAAATAAATAAAATAAAATAAAGGTGGATAACCAAAACGATATATTATAGATGGTGTAGTAATATTACTAGGTATCCACTAGATGGCGGTATTAGAAATACCTGTATTTAACTGTGATACCAGAAAGTTAGTGCAAGTGCACTGAAAGGTGTGGCCAGCTAACTAGTAGCAAGACATAAACAATAATAAATTAGATATATTCATATACCATTAAGTGGGGTGAGAAAATATTATAAACAATGTGAAAATACATCTGCCATCCACAACTGGCAGCAAAAATGTGATATACTTAGTATATGTGAACAATCAAATGTGAAAATCATCTATGACAGTTAAATCAAAAATAGTCCTTCCAACTTGTGGCAGTAAAATAAATGACAACAGATAATCAGTTAATTCGATGGGTGTCATCTTAGTGACTTGCTAGGTGAACAAACAAAATACTTCAGGTGCAGTCGCTGTGGCTCCGGTGCTCCCCCTTATGCGTCCCCACTCACCAGAGTTGAACACCCCTACAGGGGTAACAAGCGTGGGTAAGGATCTCCACCAGGCGTTCCACAGCTCGGATCTCCAGGCACTCGATTTTCCCAACGTTCCCTTTAAATTCCACAGCGGGGCAAAAATAGACTGCTGTCTTTATATACCTCCGGAAATAAAAAGGACAGGGACTCCCATAGCGTAGTATGTTTGAAAATAGCACTTAAGCTAGGATTTATTGGCTGTGCCAGCAAAAAAGATTTAAAAGTACAGATAACAAAAATAACAGAGACTCGAATATAATGATAGGGAAAATAAAATAAAATAAAATATTTAAAAAGGGGTCCAGGCTGGTGAGATATACCAGCCGTTAGGGGTAAAAACAAAAAGACTGCTGATCCAGCAGTGTTCCCACTAAGCACTTGGTGTCCGGTGCTCGTGACAGAGCTGTCGAGCGGCGTGCGCTCCAGGTGCGTTCCAGCTCGTCTCCCGGAAGTGCGTGGGGGTATGCGTGTATCCGCTTGACGATCGTTTCGTCCAATCACGTCTTCTGAAGCGGGTACACGCCTACCTCTACTTCTGATTTATATAGGAGACGTCAGCGTGTAACCACCCTCCCATTTAAAGGCATTGACCAATCGGGATTTTGTGCAGGGCTCCCTCCGAATTGATGGATTGGCTAGCAAAGACTTAGAATGAATAAATTCCCTTGGGATATTTAAGGTTACCGCGGACTAGACAGTATAATACAGTGGGATCATGCAAACCCTTCATTAATATGGCTTTGTCACCTCATGCAGTCGTTCAAAACAGTGCATAAATGGGAAAAGACATATATATGTAAAAAACACATATAAATAAGAGTTTATAGTGCAAGTGTGCATAAAGTAATATGACTACAATTAAATGGATATTTATCTCTCATATATAGATGAACGCCACTATATACTTCAAAAGCCCCCACATACAAATGTACAAGAGTTCCACTGTCCCAGTGTAGAAAGAGGCACTGTAGGGAATGGGATAGCTCGGAAATACCACACTATGGGTGATATAGCTAACATAGCATGTAAATATGGGAAAGTAATAAATAACCACTCCGAGGAATGTAAAAAGCTCAGGGGGTGTTAGAGAAAGTACTAATCACTAAGAAGTGGTAACTATAGAATAGATGGATCCAGAGCCTAGGCTCATGAATGGTGAAAGGCATATCCGGTAGTGTTACCCAATGGGTATAGTAGTGAGAAAATATAAGTATAGTAATGAGAAAATATAGAAAGTATGGTAGGCTAATAAGGCTGGTGTATGATACTCCCATACCGGATGTAAACATATGTCCTAAAGGGGAGGGCATAGCACAGGTGACACCGTGTGAAAAGTACCCCGTGTCACATATATTTCAAGGGCTTTAGTACTCCAAGCAATGAGTGTTACACATCCTACCACTCCCTAATTGAGAGAAAGATACCGTGGAGGCTGGGGCCCTTGGTAAGAACTATATATAGTGATATACCCTCATACATGGAAAACTGAAAAATGTGAAGCATAGCCTGACTAAGGCCCCGTACACACGATAGAATCCATCCGCAGATAAATCCCAGCAAATGGGTTTCTGCGGATAGATCCTATGGTGTGTACACGCCAGCGGATCTGTTTCCGCGGAGAAATCTCCTCTGGGATGGATTCCAGCAGATCGAATATTTGTTGTGCTGCACAACATATCCATCTGCTGGAATCCATTCCAACGGATGGATCCGCTCGTCTGTACAGACTTACCGGATCCATTCGTCCAAAGGGATTCCCCGCACGCGTCGTAATGATTTGACGCATGCGTGGAATTCCTTATATGACAGCGTCGCGCCCGTCGCCGCGTCATAATCGCGGCGACGGCGCGACACGTCATCGGCAGAGGATTTCCGCGCGGATTTCAATGGGATGGTGTGTACACTCCATCCCATCGAAATCAGCGGATATCTTTGAGAGGATTTATCCGTGGAAACGGTCCGCTGGACCGTATCTGCGGATAAATCCTCTCGTGTGTATGGGGCCTTAGAGATGTAAACTAATATGTATAGATGACATATAGCCCATATTTCACTGTAGGCTAAATAAGAAATAAGAAACCATAATAGCAGTAGAGAGCGTATCATTCAGTATTGAGTAGGCCCCCAGTATCATGGATTGGCCAGGAAACAGTTCAGATCTATATCTTTGTTAAGGCCATGGGGCACTAAAGTACCTAATCGATAGATCCAGCTTGTCTCGTTCTGCGAGATCGCAACTGTCTTATTGCCCCCCTCCAGTTGTCCTTGACAAGATCGATGCCATAGAAGATGAGCCCAGATGGGTCCTTCTGATGGTACTCTTCGAAGTGCCGTGACAGGTTATGTTTAGGGTAGGCACTTTTTATTCTGCTGATATGTTCCTGAATCCTGACCTTCAGGGGTCGGGTAGTTCTACCGACGTATTGCAAATGACACGGACACTCAATGACGTGTGTGTAGTATTGCAAGTTATTAACTCTTTAATTTTGTATTCTTTGAAGTCGAAACGTGATTTAAAACTGGTTTTTCTTCTTGGCTGCTTCTTACTAACCCGGCATGCCAGACATTTTTGGCATTTGTAAAAGCCTTTCAGCTCTGGGCATAATCTGACAGGTTGCGGTGGGTCAATAACATTGTGTACCAGATGTTGTCGTAAAGATGGAGCTCGTCTATAAATGAATGTTTGTTTCTTTCCTAATATGCTGGTCAAGATTTGATCTTCTTGTAAGATGGGCCAGTATTTTTTGATGATATGTTCAAAATCTCTGTACTGAGAATTGAACCCTGTGATGAAAGCCACATCTGTCATCTTCTGCCTCTTCTTTACCTTGGGTTCCAGCATTAGGTTCCTATTCGTATTCCGAACTTCTTCCTTTTGTCTGGTCAGCTGTTCTGTGTTGTATCCTTTTTCTTCAAACCTTTTTATTATCACGTCCGCTTGAGTTTCAAAGTCTGAGATTAAGTTGCAATTTCTACGGAGTCGCATCATCTGTCCTTTTGGAATATTGGCTTTCCATCTTGGGTGGTGACAGCTGGTAGATGGTATATAACCATTGCGGTCGGTAGATTTGAAGAACGTTTTTGTGTGTAATTTGGAGCCATACTTGAAGATTTGTATATCTAGATATTCAATGCAATCTTGGTCACATTTACCAGTGAATGTGAGTCCATATCTATTGTTGTTGAGGTCTGATAGGAATTTATTAAAAGTGTCTGTTGTTCCGTCCCATAAGATGATGAGATCATCAATGTATCTTTTATACATTTTGATTTGGGGAATGTTTTGTCCATACACATATTCCTCTTCCCAGCAGTCCATTAGTAGGTTGGCGACACTGGGGGCATAACGAGCCCCCATTGCAACCCCTTTTGTTTGCACATAGTAGTTCTTCTGATACCAAAAATAATTGCACTCCATTGCCATTTGGAGGCATTCAATGATAAAATTGATTTGTTCTTGCTTGAGTGCAGTTTTTTCGTGTAGGGCTTTTTCTACCCCCATCACTCCATCTGCTTGTGAGATGCTGGTGTAGAGTGAATTTACATCAATGGTGGCCAGTAGCAAACTTTCTGCCCCATCGATATGCTGTAGTTCGTTAATTAATTGACAGCTATCACGGAGGTATGATTTACCCTTCTTAACAATGGGATTAAGAAAGGTGTCCAAGTACTCCCCTAGTCTAGAAAAAATGGAGTTGATTCCACTAATTATGGGTCTCCCAGGTGGTTTCTCTAGCCTTTTGTGTATTTTTGGGGTGTAGTACAGTACCGGTGTTTTTGTCGATTTGGACACTAGGTATTCAGCCTCACTCTTATTTAATATCCCTATAGTGGTTCCTTTGTTAACAAACTTCTCAAGTCTCTTAGTGAACTGTGCTTTGGGGTTGCTTTTGAGTTTTTTGTATGTACCCTCAACATTGAGTAGGTTTTTCATCTCTTCTTCGTAATCGGCTTTGTTGAGGATGACCAACCCCCCCCCCTTTGTCCGCTGGTCTAATAATCACCTCATTTCTCTCTCCAATGGCTTTGATGTTCTCCCACACTTTTTTGTTTTTGGTTTTAGATTTCTTCTGAAGTTTCCTAAGGTCGCTTTCTACCATTTTCTTAAACGCCCCTATGCACTGATTGCCTGGTATAATAGGGTTGAATATTGAATCGTTCCTTAGATTGGTTTGGACATATTCTGATTGTATGGCTCTCTCTTCTTCAGTACTATTATGGAAATGTTTTCGTAGATTAAGTTTTCTCAGAAATTTTTGCAGGTCAATATAAGCTTCAAATTGGTCAATAGTTTTCTCTGGCGCGTACTTCAAGCCCAAGTCTAATATTTGCATTTCTTCTCTAGATAGCTGGACATCGCTAAGGTTGAATATGCCTTTACCTATTGGTGTCTTGGGCGTTTTCTTCTGCCCCCCTCGGCAGCCTCTCCTAGTCCTTCTCTTTGATTTGGTTCTACTTCCCTGTCCTGATAGTGGGATCTGTTCCATGGATTGGGGTATGTTCCATGATCTTGGTAGCCTTGATTTGCTTGATGTTCTCCTCTTCCTGATGGTCTTCCATGGGTATCCCCTCGGTTGCCATTCCTCCCCCTCCAGTTGGGATTCCCGTATCCTGTTCGTGGTCTCCAGCGTCCCGGTGGTCTGGTGTTTGGGCCACCCCTGTGAAAACCCCTATTTTCCCTTGTTCCTCTCCCTTGGGGAAAGTGGTCATCACAGGGGTAATAGTCTCCTGAATGGTTTCTGTTTCGACTATGTGACCTCCACCTAGGTGGATTGGGGCTTCTATAATTCTCAGTTTCCTGATAACGTACCCTTCGATTATCCGATCTTCCCTGCTGTCTTCTTGGAGTATGTGTCCTTGCCTGTATCGGTTCCCTTAAATTGGAGGGTGGTTCTTGGCTATTGTGGTAACTAGATATGGCACCATCATTGCCAGTTAGCAATGTTAGTTCACCTTCATCCATAAGGGTATCATCTAATCCTTCTATTGGTTCTTCCATTGAGGCCTGCCATTTATACACTTGCATGTTTTTATAGTGAAATACGTCTCTTTTGTATTTCTTTTGTTTCTTAATTTGAATATCACTATCATATTTCTTAATTAAGTCCTGCAATTCTCTTGTTTTATCAATGTAGTCCTGCTGACTGGAGAATGGTGTTAGCAAGGATTGTATTTCTGTAATACATTTCTCAATTCCTTTGAGTTTGAATTTGCGTCTTTTCACTATCCTATGCAAGAGTTCATTCTCACTTGTATTAAAGAAGCTATACCACTCATTCATGAGTGCTGCATCTTCTATATTATCATTTGGGTGTACATCCCAACGTAGCCTCCTAGGTGTCATTTTTTCTTTTATATAGGTCTCTAACGTTGCAATATCCCACCACACTCGTAATTGTTTTTCCATCGTGTGCCTTAATTGCTTCATCAATCCTTGCATGTCCTGCCTATTAATAACTTCTTCCTGACTAAAAATACCACCAACATCTATATTTCTGCTACTCATGTAGTCAAATAGTGCCATAGCAGCAGGTAAAAAATCCCACACCGGGGTGTGGACAATAAAGAAAAAGAAGAGTGAAACCTGCACATATGTAAAGTAGGTAAAGGAAGGTGAAAGTGGACAACAAACTGCTGCCCCCCCCCCTAAAACATGTTTTCCAAGGAAAACATAAATAATACAAATACAAAAGATGGGGGTAGTGGCGCTGTCTGTGTGTTCCCTGTGTGACCAGGGTGTGAGCTGGCTAATAAGCCTGTGAGCAGTCCTAACGCTAAATAGTGAGGATCATCAAATAAATAAATAAAATAAAATAAAGGTGGATAACCAAAACGATATATTATAGATGGTGTAGTAATATTACTAGGTATCCACTAGATGGCGGTATTAGAAATACCTGTATTTAACTGTGATACCAGAAAGTTAGTGCAAGTGCACTGAAAGGTGTGGCCAGCTAACTAGTAGCAAGACATAAACAATAATAAATTAGATATATTCATATACCATTAAGTGGGGTGAGAAAATATTATAAACAATGTGAAAATACATCTGCCATCCACAACTGGCAGCAAAGATGTGATATACTTAGTATATGTGAACAATCAAATGTGAAAATCATCTATGACAGTTAAATCAAAAATAGTCCTTCCAACTTGTGGCAGTAAAATAAATGACAACAGATAATCAGTTCATTCGATGGGTGTCATCTTAGTGACTTGCTAGGTGAACAAACAAAATACTTCAGGTGCAGTCGCTGTGGCTCCGGTGCTCCCCCTTATGCGTCCCCACTCACCAGAGTTGAACACCCCTACAGGGGTAACAAGCGTGGGTAAGGATCTCCACCAGGCGTTCCACAGCTCGGATCTCCAGGCACTCGATTTTCCCAACGTTCCCTTTAAATTCCACAGCGGGGCAAAAATAGACTGCTGTCTTTATATACCTCCGGAAATAAAAAGGACAGGGACTCCCATAGCGTAGTATGTTTGACAATAGCACTTAAGCTAGGATTTATTGGCTGTGCCAGCAAAAAAGATTTAAAAGTACAGATAACAAAAATAACAGAGACTCGAATATAATGATAGGGAAAATAAAATAAAATAAAATATTTAAAAAGGGTTCCAGGCTGGTGAGATATACCAGCCGTTAGGGGTAAAAACAAAAAGACTGCTGATCCAGCAGTGTTCCCACTAAGCACTTGGTGTCCGGTGCTCGTGACAGAGCTGTCGAGCGGCGTGCGCTCCAGGTGCGTTCCAGCTCGTCTCCCGGAAGTGCGTGGGGGTATGCGTGTATCCGCTTGACGATCGTTTCGTCCAATCACGTCTTCTGAAGCGGGTACACGCCTACCTCTACTTCTGATTTATATAGGAGACGTCAGCGTGTAACCACCCTCCCATTTAAAGGCATTGACCAATCGGGATTTTGTGCAGGGCTCCCTCCGAATTGATGGATTGGCTAGCAAAGACTTAGAATGAATAAATTCCCTTGGGATATTTAAGGTTACCGCGGACTAGACAGTATAATACAGTGGGATCATGCAAACCCTTCATTAATATGGCTTTGTCACCTCATGCAGTCGTTCAAAACAGTGCATAAATGGGAAAAGACATATATATGTAAAAAACACATATAAATAAGAGTTTATAGCGCAAGTGTGCATAAAGTAATATGACTACGATTAAATGGATATTTATCTCTCATATATAGATGAACGCCACTATATACTTCAAAAGCCCCCACATACAAATGTACAAGAGTTCCACTGTCCCAGTGTAGAAAGAGGCACTGTAGGGAATGGGATAGCTCGGAAATACCACACTATGGGTGATATAGCTAACATAGCATGTAAATATGGGAAAGTAATAAATAACCACTCCAAGGAATGTAAAAAGCTCAGGGGGTGTTAGAGAAAGTACTAATCACTAAGAAGTGGTAACTATAGAATAGATGGATCCAGAGCCTAGGCTCATGAATGGTGAAAGGCATATCCGGTAGTGTTACCCAATGGGTATAGTAGTGAGAAAATATAGAAAGTATGGTAGGCTAATAAGGCTGGTGTATGATACTCCCATACCGGATGTAAACATATGTCCTAAAGGGGAGGGCATAGCACAGGTGACACCGTGTGAAAAGTACCCCGTGTCACATATATTTCAAGGGCTTTAGTACTCCAAGCAATGAGTGTTACACATCCTACCACTCCCTAATTGAAGATACCGTGGAGGCTGGGGCCCTTGGTAAGAACTATATATAGTGATATACCCTCATACATGGAAAACTGAAAAATGTGAAGCATAGCCTGACTAAGAGATGTAAACTAATATGTATAGATGACATATAGCCCATATTTCACTGTAGGCTAAATAAGAAATAAGAAACCATAATAGTAGTAGAGAGCGTATCATTCAGTATTGAGTAGGCCCCCAGTATCATGGATTGGCCAGGAAACAGTTCAGATCTATATCTTTGTTAAGGCCATGGGGCACTAAAGTACCTAATCGATAGATATAGATATAGATATAGATCTGAACTGTTTCTGGCCAATCCATGATACTGGGGGCCTACTCAATACTGAATGATACGCTCTCTACTACTATTATGGTTTCTTATTTCTTATTTAGCCTACAGTGAAATATGGGCTATATGTCATCTATACATATTAGTTTACATCTCTTAGTCAGGCTATGCTTCAAATTTTTCAGTTTTCCATGTATGAGGGTATATCACTATATATAGTTCTTACCAAGGGCCCCAGCCTCCACGGTATCTTCAATTAGGGAGTGGTAGGATGTGTAACACTCATTGCTTGGAGTACTAAAGCCCTTGAAATATATGTGACACGGGGTACTTTTCACACGGTGTCACCTGTGCTATGCCCTCCCCTTTAGGACATATGTTTACATCCGGTATGGGAGTATCATACACCAGCCTTATTAGCCTACCATACTTTCTATATTTTCTCATTACTATACTTATATTTTCTCACTACTATACCCATTGGGTAACACTACCGGATATGCCTTTCACCATTCATGAGCCTAGGCTCTGGATCCATCTATTCTATAGTTACCACTTCTTAGTGATTAGTACTTTCTCTAACACCCCCTGAGCTTTTTACATTCCTCGGAGTGGTTATTTATTACTTTCCCATATTTACATGCTATGTTAGCTATATCACCCATAGTGTGGTATTTCCGAGCTATCCCATTCCCTACAGTGCCTCTTTCTACACTGGGACAGTGGAACTCTTGTACATTTGTATGTGGGGGCTTTTGAAGTATATAGTGGCGTTCATCTATATATGAGAGATAAATATCCATTTAATTGTAGTCATATTACTTTATGCACACTTGCACTATAAACTCTTATTTATATGTGTTTTTTACATATATATGTCTTTTCCCATTTATGCACTGTTTTGAACGACTGCATGAGGTGACAAAGCCATATTAATGAAGGGTTTGCATGATCCCACTGTATTATACTGTCTAGTCCGCGGTAACCTTAAATATCCCAAGGGAATTTATTCATTCTAAGTCTTTGCTAGCCAATCCATCAATTCGGAGGGAGCCCTGCACAAAATCCCGATTGGTCAATGCCTTTAAATGGGAGGGTGGTTACACGCTGACGTCTCCTATATAAATCAGAAGTAGAGGTAGGCGTGTACCCGCTTCAGAAGACGTGATTGGACGAAACGATCGTCAAGCGGATACACGCATACCCCCACGCACTTCCGGGAGACGAGCTGGAACGCACCTGGAGCGCACGCCGCTCGACAGCTCTGTCACGAGCACCGGACACCAAGTGCTTAGTGGGAACACTGCTGGATCAGCAGTCTTTTTGTTTTTACCCCTAACGGCTGGTATATCTCACCAGCCTGGACCCCTTTTTAAATATTTTATTTTATTTTATTTTCCCTATCATTATATTCGAGTCTCTGTTATTTTTGTTATCTGTACTTTTAAATCTTTTTTGCTGGCACAGCCAATAAATCCTAGCTTAAGTGCTATTTTCAAACATACTACGCTATGGGAGTCCCTTTTCTTTTTTATTTCCGGAGGTATATAAAGACAGCAGTCTATTTTTGCCCCGCTGTGGAATTTAAAGGGAACGTTGGGAAAATCGAGTGCCTGGAGATCCGAGCTGTGGAACGCCTGGTGGAGATCCTTACCCACGCTTGTTACCCCTGTAGGGGTGTTCAACTCTGGTGAGTGGGGACGCATAAGGGGGAGCACCGGAGCCACAGCGACTGCACCTGAAGTATTTTGTTTGTTCACCTAGCAAGTCACTAAGATGACACCCATCGAATGAACTGATTATCTGTTGTCATTTATTTTACTGCCACAAGTTGGAAGGACTATTTTTGATTTAACTGTCATAGATGATTTTCACATTTGATTGTTCACATATACTAAGTATATCACATCTTTGCTGCCAGTTGTGGATGGCAGATGTATTTTCACATTGTTTATAATATTTTCTCACCCCACTTAATGGTATATGAATATATCTAATTTATTATTGTTTATGTCTTGCTACTAGTTAGCTGGCCACACCTTTCAGTGCACTTGCACTATCTTTCTGGTATCACAGTTAAATACAGGTATTTCTAATACCGCCATCTAGTGGATACCTAGTAATATTACTACACCATCTATAATATATAGTTTTGGTTATCCACCTTTATTTTATTTTATTTATTTATTTGATGATCCTCGCTATTTAGCGTTAGGACTGCTCACAGGCTTATTAGCCAGCTCACACCCTGGTCACACAGGGAACACACAGACAGCGCCACTACCCCCATCTTTTGTATTTGTATTATTTATGTTTTCCTTGGAAAACATGTTTTAGGGGGGGCAGCAGTTTGATGTCCACTTTCACCTTCCTTTACCTACGTTACATATGCGCAGGTTTCACTCTTCTTTTTCTCAATTAATCAGTAGGCCAGAAAAGGATCCGAAGGTCTGAACCACCGACATCGCCTCCTGAAGGGAGCCCGACGTATCACCCAATAACAGCATGGTGTCATCCGCGTAGAGCATAATCTTTTCATGCGTCAGTCCGTACTGAAATCCTGTAATTAGGGGGTTGGAACGCACCAGAGCTGCTAACGGTTCTATGGCAACCGCGAACAACAAAGGTGACAGGGGGCACCCCTGCCGGGTCCCCCTATGCAGCGGGAAGGGAGAAGACACTCTGCCCTCCTCCCTCATGACCGCCAAGGGGGAGTCGTACAGGAGCTGCACCCAAGACTGGAACACAGGCCCAAACCCAAATCTGGTCAGTGTCGCCCACAGGTACTGCCATTCAATGCTATCGAAGGCTTTATGGGCATCTAGAGACAGCAATGCTCTATCTCCCATGTTATCCGCTGATGACTGTATATTTACAAACAATCTCCTGAGGTTAATAGCTGTAGATCTCTCCGGTATGAAACCTGATTGATCTGTGTGTATAATTGCCGCTATCACCCTATTCAACCTTATTGCCAAGACCTTTGCTAGTATTTTTATATCGCTTTGAAGAAGCGAGATTGGCCTATAGGAACCAGGATCTAGTGGGTCCTTTCCGGGCTTAAGTAGTAGGACTATGCTTGCTTGTCTCATGGAATCCGGGAGCCGCTGTGACTCCCTGGCCGCGTTCAGAGTGTGAAGCAGTTTCGGGAGCACAACATTCCCATACTGTTTGTATACTTCGATCGGGATGCCATCATCCCCTGGTGCCTTTGCGTTGGGAAAGAGTTGGCAGCCTCTATCATCTCCTCAATGGAAATGGGAGCCTCAAGGGACTCTGCCTGGAACTCCGTTAAACACGGTAGCTCTATCCCTTGCAGAAAATACTGAGTCTCCTCCCCAGTATGTGTTTGCTTCGATTCGTACAGGCCAGAGTAGAATCTGACCAGTTCCCTCATCACCAGATCAGGAGTGTTTACTAGTTTTCCTCCCTCTGCCCTAAGAGCTCCAATGGATGGGGACGTCTGTTGTGATTGGACTATTTTAGCTAGGAGTTTGCCTGTCTGTTCCCCCTCTTCATAAAAAGCCATTTTAGAAAAGAAACGCTTTCTGTCAGCCCTAGAGGCCTCGAGTCTAGTCAATGTGTCCTGAGATGCTATCCATGCCTCCCGAGAGCCCTCCCCCGAGTTGGCTATGTACTCTGCCTCTAAGCGCTTTACCATCTGTGCTATCTGATCCCTCTGTTCAGTCGTGTTGTGTTTAATGGCGTTCACCTCGGCAATGAAGATTCCTCTCAAAAAGGCTTTAAAAGCATTCCAGGCAGTGTCTGTACCAGGATGATCTGCATGTCTCTGCCAGTAGGCCACAATATCCTTCTCAATTTTTTCATGTGAGGGGAAGAGGTTAAGCCAAAAGGCATTAAGCTTCCACGGTGTTCGCGGCAGGGTAGTAAGAGGCCTAACCCTCAAGGAGAATAAGATGGGGGAGTGATCTGAGACACACCGGGGGAGATACGGTATATCCTCGACATACTGAGTTGCCGAGGCTGAGCACAGACACAGATCTATCCTGGATAAAGACATATGCATCTTGGAAAAGCAGGAAAATTGTTTCTCTAGGGGGTTTCTCAGTCTCCAGTGGTCCACCCATCCCACCTCCTCTGTAAACTTTGCTATGGCTGATCTTGTCATCCCCGGGCCCCCCCCCCCCCGGGAAGGGGTGTCTATCCAAGTATGGGTTCATAATCCCATTGAAATCCCCCACTACAACCAATGGGACACCAGGATTACACAGCTGAAAGGCCAGGAGGGTACGCAATATTTGAGGACTGAATGGAGGAGGAACATATACTGCAGCCAGAATGAGCATCAATTGGTATACTTTGCATACTAAGAACACAAATCTCCCCTCCTGGTCAATCCTAGAGTCTATTAACTGAAAGTCCAGGGATCTATGTATCAGTACACTCACACCCCTTGAATATGAGGTGTGAGTGGAGTGATATGTCCAGCCTGCCCAAGCAAACCCCATCCATGACTTAGTGTCTGGAGTCAAATGAGTCTCCTGCAAGACACATATAGCTGCAAAATGCTTCCTGAGGGAGGTGGACACCATAGTTCGTTTAAGTGGATCTCCCAAACCCCGTACATTCCATGAAATTACAGCAATCCCCGTCATCATGTCCCATTTAGAACGGCATCACATGTCATATCAAACCTCCACCAGCCAATAAAAACACCATTTCCCACCACCCTATCCAGCGGTAGCACATCATATAGCACTGCTAATGCGGAATAGGCATCCTCCTGGGTGATCAAAAATAATAATGCAAAACAGGCAAAAAAAAGAAATAGCAAAACATGGGCCGACAGCTTCAAACAGTCAGATATACCCCAATATGGAGTGGTTATCCAGACCTCACCGCTTAGATTGTGCACAGTCAGGGGAGACTCAGTCCTGCGGTAGGGAAAGTGGATCTGAAGTAACAGTCCTTCTGGGTGTGAGAGAAAGAGGGTAGCATCCAAAAAACAAAAAGAAATCAATAGAACCAAAAAAAAACACATCAACTTTGCAGCACACAGCTGCTGGGCACAACCTGTACCCCTATCCTGCCACAAACGCAACAGGCAATCTGTGGCCTCAACACTGTGCCTCCTCGGGCACTCCGTATGTGATCCAAGTCGCATGAAGAACTAGGAAAGTCAGAAAAAAACAGTTCGCTCATTTCCTGAGTAGAAAAGACTACATATATTGTTCTATATGTGGACGATGGCCAAGGAAAACCAACAGTCTTTGGCAAGAAAAAGAAAAATCAACCGTCTTACCATCAATCTTCTCAGACCATCAGATCAGAATAAATCAGTCCGCGTCCGCCGCCGGGCCCTCCGCCTGGCGAATCAGGTGTTCATTCATATCCAGCCACGATGAGGCCTCTGCTGCCGACTCAAAAAATTGGGCCCTACCTCCTGCAATGATCCGGAGCTTAGCAGGGTAGAGCATTGCATAGTTAGCTCGCAGGCGTTGTAATCTTCTCTTTACTTCTCCAAATTTGGCCCTGCGCCTCTGCACATCTGCCGAGAAGTCGGGGTAGAAGGACACCCTCACTCCATTAAATTGAATGTTGCGACGTTCTCTGGCCAGTCTCAGAATAATTTCCTTGTCCTTGAAGTTAAGTAGTTTAGAAAGCATGGTGCGTGGCGGGTTGCCAGGGGGGAGAGGCCTAGGTGGTACTCTATGCGCCCTCTCCACGGAATAGAAGGGTGTGAAGGCATCTTTGCCAAAAACTTCTTGCAGCCAGGCTTCTACTAATGCGGTGGGATCCCGGCCTTCCGTTTTTTCAGGGAGGCCCACTATGCGGACATTGCTCCTCCTCAAACGGTTCTCAATGTCTTCATTACAGTTCTCATTAGCTGTCACAGTTCTGGCCATGACCTGCAGTTCCCTAATGAGGGGGGCCATTCTATCTTCCACCTTACTAACAGGGCTCTCCACAGCCGTGGTACGCTCCCTGATTTTCTGGAAGTCGTAGCGGATCAACCCCACCTCCTCCTTCAATCCCCCAAAATGTTGCTGCAAAGTCTGCACCGAAGCTGTACACTTATTCACTGCTTTTAAAATCTGAGCTAGCGTGGGTTGCTCAGCGCCCTCATCCTCCTCCACCTCCCCTGTATTCACTTCAGGTGTAATCTGAGCTGAAGCCTGTTGTGAGGCCTGGGCAGAGAAAGGCCCCGGCATCAGTGCATTGAAAATGTCCGGTGTGGCATCCAGCTCCTCATCCGAGGGACGATCTGCTAGGTTATTTAGCTTTTGCGCATAGTACACCATATCCTTAGGGACCTCCCTCCCCTGGGCTTTAGGTGTCTTGGGGGGGTTCTTACCCGTGTCCTTCTTGTCCACTCGTGCCTTCCAGGCTGCCGCGGCGCCATTTTGCAAATCCGGCAGCTCAACTCCTTTGAGCTGTTTGCGGGTCATCATGCCGGTGATCGGGTGGACAAACGGAATGGTGCGTGCCCCGAGTGGGGCAGTACAGCCAGGTGATGTTCGGTACCGAAATCAAGTAGTATATCGGCCGGGAGAGGGATCACTGTAGTATGCTTCCAGGGAGCTCTGTGAGACACGTCCGCTCACATGCCGCTCTTGGCCACGCCCCCCTTCCTTTACTAATTTGATAGCAGATTCTGTGGACCCTAGACTTATAAGACCATCATCTACATAGAAGTTTTTCTTAAGAAAATTTGCTGCTGATGGACAATCCTTTTCATTTTTATCAGCCAAGTTCTTCATACCATAATTGGCGCAACCTGGAGACAATGCTGCTCCAAATAAATGTACTTTCACTCTGTATTCTGCTGGCTCTGTATCTGTATCTCTGTCCTCCCACCATAGGAACCTCAGGAAGTCTCTATCCTCATTCTTCACATGGAACTGGTGGAACATTTTTTCAACGTCACACATGACCGCTATGGGATACTTTCTGAATCTACAGAGTACTCCAGGCAGAGTGTTTGTAAGATCTGGTCCTTTTAGTAGATGATAGTTCAATGCAACACCATCATACTTTGCTGAGCAATCAAATACTACTCTAATATTATCTGGTTTCTTTGGGTGATAAACACCTTGATGTGGGATGTACCACACTTCTCCTTCTTTAGGTTGGTTATTCACCTTCTCTGCATGTTCTTCTTCAAGGATGCCTTCCATGAATTTCAAATAATCCTGCATTTGGGATCTCTTCCCATCTTTTTCTTCAAGCATTTCAATCTTGCTAGGGCAAGATTTCTGTTATTTGGCAGACGAGGTCGTTCTCTGAAGGCTAAGGGCATTTCAAGATAACCTTGTTGATTCTGCTGAATATTCTTTTCTAGAGTGTGTACTAACTTTATGTCTTCCTGGGATACACTCTTTTCTTCAGAACTTATGTCTGCAAAGTTAGATTCAAGGATCTTAATTACCTTTGCTGAACTTACAGTTGGTAGCTCTTGGACAGATATTCGATGACACTATCCTGTCACCTGTCTTGAGTTTGCAATCTGCTGTTTTCCTCCAACAACGCCCCATCCTAGATCAGTTCGAACAGCGTAGGGTTCACCCTTTCCTCCTGTGATTACCTCTCATGGTACCAAAGCTTCGGGACAACGTAGCCTATCAACAGTCCGACACCAAATTCCTTCAGCAGGGACATCTCATGAGATATGATAGATAGGTGCTCCCATTTATTGGCTGTTTCACAGGTAGGTATGCAATCTCGATCTAGAGGTATGTCGTCTTTCGTATAAGATGGAGGTAGATTTAATGTGAGGTTTGAATGAAGTCCTCTAACTCTCAGTCCTTTAACCTTTTGACTGTTCACTAATGTGTCTCTCCCCATCATTGTGGTGAGCTTGAGCTTCACTGGTTCTGTAGCCACTTGTAATTTCTTGCAGATTTCTTGATCAATGAAGGTGACGTCGCTTTGGGCATCCAGTAGTGAATAGGCGTATACCTTCTTGTTCCTACTTTTAGGATTTGAAATGCACACTGGTACAACCATTGATGTGCCGTTGCTTTCTCCTTCCCTTACTCTGCAAGAGAATACTGATACTTTCTTTTCTTCCTCGGCATCAGTGGCGGAACTACCGCCATAGCGACCCACGCGTGCAATATGGGGCCCGCAGCCGAGTGGGGCCCGCAGCCGAGTGGGGCCCGGTGAGGATGAAGAGCCCCGCCATGCCGTTCCGCCCGCTCCACTCCCCCTGCATTTAATGTGTTTGTGACATAAATAATTGTAATCCTTGCCGCCGCGCAGTCCTGTGGAGGAAGAGGAGGCGGCGCTGGGAGGTTGTCACAACCTCGATCATCCAATTGTTTTGTCAGTAGGTGGTGTGCTCCCCTCCCCTGGCTCCTCTCCTTCTCCCGCGCTCTGCGAATCTCCTACCAACTGTACCATGTGCAGAGCGCGGGTAATGCTGAGCAGCTCCTTGACCTCATCCAGGATGGATGCTGGCCATAGTGTAGAAGACGGACCTGCCAGAGCAGCGCGATCATCGGCGAGGTACTGTGCATGATGGTCCGCTGCCTGACACTGACAGCATACGATTTCACTCCCTGAACAAGGGCGCCCGAACATCCCTGCTACCAGCTGCTTGTGATGTCCTTACACACAGCCCTAATGCTGTGATGCCACCTACTGTCTCCTGTCATCATCATGCTTCTCGTCATCCCAGTGGGATGCCAGGAACAGGGGGATGACGAAGAGCACGATGATCCCACCATCCTACTTCTGAGGCCTGTCATACATATTATCACCCCCTGTCATCTCCATCCTCCCTGTCAGCTTCCTGCACCCACCCCTGTCATCTCCATCCTCCCTGTCAGCTTCCTGCACCCACCCCTGTCATCTCCATCCTCCCTGTCAGCTTCCTGCACCCACCCATGTCATCTCCATCCTCCCTGTCAGCTTCCTACCACCCACCCCTGTCATCTCCATCCTCCCTGTCAGCTTCCTACCACCTACCCCTGTCATCTCCATCCTCCCTGTCAGCTTCCTACCACCCACCCCTGTCATCCCCATCCTCCCTGTCAGCTTCCTACCACCCACCCCTGTCATCTCCATCCTCCCTGTCACCTCCCTACCACCCACCCCTGTCATCTCCATCCTCCCTGTCATCTTCCTACCACCCACCCCTGTCATCTCCATCCTCCCTGTCAGCTTCCTGCCACCCACCCCTGTCAGCTTCCTACCACCCACCCCTGTCAGCTTCCTACCACCCACCCCTGTCATCTCCATCCTCCCTGTCAGCTTCCTACCACCCGCCCCTGTCAGCTTCCTACCACCCACTACTGTCAGCTTCCTACCACCCACCCCTGTCAGCTTCCTACCACCCACCCCTGTCATCTCCATCCTCCCTGTCTTCTTCCTGCCACCCACCCTTGTCAGCTTCCTACCACCCACACTTGTCAGCTCCCTACCAGCCACCCCTGTCAGCTCCCTACCACCCACCCCTGTCATCTTCCTACCACCCCCTGTAATCTTCATACCACCCCACCCCCTTAAATTTACTGGTGCACATCACATATGATGGACGCAGGGACATTTTTTTGGGGGGGGACGCACGTAGCTGGTCTTGCCTAGGGCGCCAAATTGCCTAGCACCGGCCCTGCCTGCACTGAGGGGCAAATTTCCGCCAGCCCGCTCCACTCCCCGCTGCACTGTGAGACAAATTGTTGCCAACCCGTTCTGCCCGCTCTGCGCTGCACTGTGAGGCAAATTGACGCCCACCCGCCAGCCAGCCCGCTCCACCTGTTCTGCCAGCACGCTCCATTCACCTGGGTGTTGCGGGCAGAACAGGAGTACAGTCAGAGGGCAGGACAGTAAGCAGGTGAGCGGGCTTGCTTGCCAATCAGCGGGCGGGGGAGCAGAGAGATGACATCATCTGCATCATTGCAGTTCCGTCCCCACTGTGCGGGCAGCAGAGAGATTACATTATCTCTCTGCTGCCTGCCTTTACTCTGGGACACAGCAAGTGGCAATCCGCAATGTGTGGCAGGTGATGTGGCAAGTGACAATCTGCTATGTGTGGCAGGCGACGTTGTGCCAAGTGACAATGTGTGACAGGTGGCGTCGTGGCAAGTGACAATCTGCATTGTGTGGCAGGTGGCAAGTGACAATCCTCAATGTGTGACATTGTGGTAAGTAACAATCTGCAATGTGTGGCAGGTGACAACCCACATCTGGTGACGCGGCAAGTGACATCCCGCATCTGAAGGCAGGTGACGTTGGCAAGTGACACGCTCGGGGCTCCTACTGATTCTGCAATATGGTGAGTTGAACTATTTTATATAACAATGTAATAATAGAAATTATGCACTTCAAGCATTTTTATTATTATTATTATTATTATTAGTTTTACTAGTAATGGCAGTGATCTGTTTTTTTTTTTTTTGTGAGACTGCGACATTGCGGTGGACAGGTCAGAAACTTTTGACACATTTTTGGGACCATTCACATTTATACAGCGATCTGTGCTATTAAAATGCACTGATTAATGTGTAAATGTCACTGTCAGGGAAGGGGTTAAATGTGTTCCCTGGGAGGTGTTTCTAACTGGGGGGTGGGACTGACTGGAGGAGGAGAGAGATCTCTGTTCATAATCACTAGGATAGAGCCATGACAGGTCCTTTTTATACTCCTAGGCTGTATTGATTGTATTGTGACTGTACTGTCTTCCCTGATGTAAAGCGCTGCGCAAACTGTTGGCGCTATATAAATCCTGTATAATAATAATAATAATAATAATAATACATACATGTATAGAGCCATGATAGGTCCTCATTATACTTCTATATACACGTATAATGCCATGACAGGTCCTCTTTATACTCCTATACATGTATAGAGCCATGACAGGTCCTCTTTAGTTATGATATCAAATAAAAGATGTGGGGCATTTTGGTGGGCGTGATTTTTTTTCTGGGGGGGGGGGGGGGCATACAACATTTTGCTATGGGGCCCTGTGATTTCTAGTTACGCCCCTGCTCAGCATCTTTAGGTATTGAGGATTCATCCTTCTTTGGACATCCTTTGTGTATTGGTGTAGGATGGCGTCCTTTGCAGATGCTGCATGTAGCCTTTTTCTTACACTCCTTAGTAACATGGCATTTTCTTAAGCATCCAAAACACAGTTGGTTATCAAGTACAAATTTTTTCTTTTCACTTGAGGACTTCTCTTTCAATTGTTGGCACGTGTGTATGGAGTGGTTCTCTCCACAGAACATACACTTAAAGGTAGTCTGAGGATTTGTCAGTTCTGTCTCTTTACTCAACCCAGTAGTGACTTTAAACTTGCTTTCGCAGGTATCTAGACCTTTAGCTGCTGAGTTGATTGCAAAGCTAGTTGCTCTTGCACGTCTTGTATCTCTTGCAGGCCTTTCTTCTAATGCCGCGTACACACCATCGCTTTCTGCGATGGAAAAAAACGACATTTTGAAAAACGTCAATTTAATTGACTGTGTGTGGGCAAAAACGTCGTTTTATGTCTTCTAAAAAACGACAGAAAAAAATTGAAGCATGTCGTTTTTGGCCGACGTCGTTTTCTGTGTTCTAAACATTGACCGTGTGTACGTAAAAACGTCGATTTAAGCCCGCGCATGCTCAGAAGCAAGTTAGGAGACGGCAGCGCTCATTCGTGTAAAACGACTGTTCAGAATGGAATCAGCACATTCGTTAAGGTGTTTTTCAGCTTATAGACAAGAAAAGAAAGCGCTTCTTTAACCCCTGCTTTTAACTGCTACCCAGAAATGGACGTTTGTTGCGGCTGATCTTGTTACATAGTTATGACAAGCTTTTAATTAGTTTAGAAATTAGTCTTTCTTGTTTGATAATGTTTATGTTTGTGTTCTGTTATTTAGTTGTATCTTCCATCTTAAACATTTTAAATATATATATTGGTCCACCTTTTTTTTTTATTTTTATATTTTTGTCACCAATTTTATTTGTAATCTCTATTTTGTGTTGATTTAGGAGTGTGTGAAGTGTCTGCAACAACCTAATTTTTTCTTTAACTCACCCACAAGCATGTTTTTTTACCTTGTTAATGTTTGCAATATTTATTTTGTAATGGGTCTGCCCACTCAATAATGATCTCTCAAATCTACAATAAAGAAACATGGTGAAATTTGGCTGAAAAATTAACATTTATTTTAGTCTTCATAAAAATTCCAAAAAAAAAAGGTGGCAACCCAAAAACACAACATAATAAAAACAAAGATGCCAAGGAAGGCAGCACTTTAGAGCATGCTTGAATATTTCTGAAAACAAGGGTCCCGAAGCCACAAATACAGCCTGTGAGTCCACATTAAAATTCCATCAGGGGCACCGTATTATTTCTTGGGCTTTTTCTTCCCAGCAGCCTTCCCTGCAGTCTTCCCTGCAGCCTTCCCTGTAGCCCGAGTCCTTGGGGGCTGGGTTCCTGGAGGAGATGAGGTGGCAGGAGCCAGAGCAGCCTCATGAAGTGGAGGAGCAGGAGCAGGTGCAGGAGCAGGAGCAGGAAGAGCAGCAAGGACAGGAGGAGCAATCCGCACAATGTGGGTGTCGTCATCGAGCTGCCCCAGGGATGCCATGCTTATGGCTTGGAAGATGAGGAGTTCGCAGCGCACACGCTGGCTCTGCTCCAGATTGTAGAGCCTGGCTGCAATGAGCGCTGCGAACCCCTCAACTTCACTGGGTGGCTCTCGGATGGCTGCAGTAGCTTGGCGAAGAGGCCCTGGGTCTCCTCCTCCATTTGTCGCATACTCCTGAGCCGTTTATTGGGATTGCGGAATGGAGGGATCCGGGAGATGGTATGCCGCCGGCGTGCCTCCTGGGTCCCACTGGGGCCTGCCACCTCCTGGCTCCCAGTGGGCTCTGCCACCTCCTGCCTTGCAGTTGGCCCTGGCTCCTCCTGGCTTCCTGTGGGCCCTGTCTCTTCCTGGCTCCCTGTGGGCCCTGGCTCTTCCTGGCTTGGGTCTGCCTGTGTATCAAAAAAAGGAACATATTTTATTTGTGTTTGTCATTAATCACACACATTTTTAAAATCATGAGTGATGCAAATTGAATGTCAATATATATTACACACAGGGTCGCCATCCCTAATTATGTGGCCCCTTAAACACCTTCAGACATGGTCCCCCTGGAATTATGTGGGTTGTTGCATGCCTAATTTAGCAAATAAGTGGCCTTTTCCCCCAAAAATTAAATATTAAATTTAGTGTCAACTAGATAGTACTCAAAAAGGGTGTCTTCCATCTGGGACCCCTTGCAGGTGTATTGCGTTACTCCCCCCTACTGGCCTATCTGAAAATGCCACCCACTCCTTCATAAACATTATTAATTGGCCAATTTTGTCCCCATCATGTTTTGCCACTACTGACTATTGATCTTATCCCTAAACTTAGGAGATTCACATAGAATTTAGAACAATAGTAACATACATTTAACATTATTACTATACTTGTCATATACTAACTAAATTCATACAAAAAACACATACCATTCTCCATGGCTCACAATTGGGGTCCTCCAGGAACTCTTGCTCTTCCTCCGAGCTTGCCTGCTCTTGTCTGCAGGGAACACTGGAGGATTGGCTGCTGGGAAGCTGGGAGCTACCTCTTGGGGGAAGGGTAGACATGGATGCCCTGGTCTCAATGTGGTCATCCAGGAACTGCAGCTGACTGTAGTACCACAGGGTTGGTTTGTATATGGAGTCAGCTGCAGCCCCAGACCTCATTGAGGCCAGGACTTGGACCCGTTGGGCCCTGTAGGTGCCCCTGATGGAATTGATTTTGCTTTTCACTGTGTCTGTTGTGGCGTTGGGGACCCTTGTTTTCAGAAAAACAAGCATGCTCTCTTTAGCTTTTTCCCTGGCATCTTTGTTTTTATTTATTGTGTTTTTGGTTTGCCACAGAACAGGATGTTCCTTCCATTTTTGAATGAATTCTGTGAGGAAATCAGCATCCTTGAAGGGATCCATTCTTTCTGCACATGAAACAGAAGCCAAAACATAATGTAATTAAAGCCACTAGCTTACTTCCCCTAACTAGCCCACAAACTCATTCCCTCTTCACTATAATAAAGTCGGAAAAAAAAACTTACGTATCGTCGTTATGAAAGATCGTGATTTACGCCTTCTTCCACAGACTATGCACGCCGTTTACAAACACGTCCCATCCCTTTTACACTCCGCACGACACCCCGCCCCTGACGTTCGGTATCGTCCTTTCCACGCCCCTTCTCTGTCGTTTGGTGAGTGAGAAAAGATGGACAACATGGAGGTGTATTCCAGCTCAAGCCAGGAGGCAGGCCAGGCCCAACCACGCCGCAGATTCCGCTGCAGAGCCTCCAACATGAGTTTTAATGAAATGGTGGAGATGGTCACCATATTGAGGAGGGAGGACTATGATGCCAAGCATGGCCCCTACATGCATCCCAATAAAGTCAAAGCAAAAATTATGGAGAAGGTCATCCGTAGGCTCCAGCGGAAGTTTGGGAAAACCAGGAGAAGAGAGCACCTGCGCAAAAGGTGGTCGGATTTAAAAAAAAGGGAACGCCACCAACTTGCCAAAATTAATAGGGTGATTCGAAGAAGAAGTAAGTTTTTTCCATGTGTATTAATTATTTGGGTGTGTTCTTTGTGCCATGTTTTTTATTTTTGCAGGTTGACCATAATAAATATCATGAATGTGGACGCATGATGCAGTCGTCGTAGTCGTCGTTCATTCGCTGACTTTCAATAATCCAATACCATATTAATGAGAAATGGCATCATGCCTAGTTTGCATGTGCAAAGGGGAGTTGAAGCACTGTATCTGAACTAAAATCGTAAATTTAGGAATTGTGGGCGAATGAACGACGACTCCTATGACCAATTAGTCGACACAAATATGAAAGTTGTGACATTTTTGGGGCTTAAAAAAAAGGTGTATTCAATTCTGGTATTGATGTAAATGTGTTTCAGCTTATTTTATAAGAAACGTAAATACCTTGAGATTCCCAAAAAGGAGCTTTTGCTACTCCTTTTTTTATTGAACATGTGTACTCAGTAGCACAATTGTTTGTCACAATCACAACCTATGTTGGGTCACACACAGGGGTGAGCAGATCCAGGGGAGACTTGGTTAGCTTACATATATAATAAAAAATATTTGGTCACCAGATTTGACATTACTTTGTGAATGGATTAAATACTGGTCTATTTTATTGCTAATTGTATAAAAATCAACAATATTGCCCTTTTGTTTATAATTTCGGAATATTTTTGGGTCATTTCAGGCCGCTCGTAATGTTTTAACCTCATGTTTTCCCTTTCTTCAATCTTGTAGGGCACAATGAAGCAGAAAGGCAGGAGGCACAAGCCAATCAAGCCACACCCCCGAGGGATGTAGATGAAGAGGAACCTGCCACAACATCCGGTAAAGTAACATATACCACATTTTCAGTGAATATAGATATAGGCATACAATCTTTTAACACATGTTTTGGTTCCACATTTCAGGAGGAAATCGGGCTGGTCAGGGACTGGACACGTATAGTGCCCAGCTCCTCATCGGCGAGGTTCTCACCTGCAGGGCCCAAGTCGAGGACATACGTCTGGCCTGCCGGGAAATTCGCCACAAAGCGAAGACGCTGGAACTGCAGCTTAAAAATTTTATTAATGTTTTGGGGAGGGTTTAATTGTTTGTGTTCTTTTTATTTCCCAAGAATTTTAAAAACACCAAAAAAAAAATAAAAAAAGATATTTTGTACTAATCAAAAAAAAGATAAAAAAAATAAAAAATAATATTTTGTACTAATCAAAAAAAAGACAAAAAAAAGAAAAAATAATATTTTGTACTAATCAAAAAAAAGACAAAAAAAAGAAAAAATACTATTTTGTACTAATAAAAAAAAAGACAAAAAAAAGAAAAAATAATATTTTGTACTAATCAAAAAAAAGACAAAAAAATACAAAAATAATATTTTGTACTAATCAAAAAAAAGACAAAAAAAAGAACAAAATATATTTTGTACTAATAAAAAAAAAGACAAAAAAAAAAAAATGATTCTATTTTGTAATAATCAAAAAAAAAACAGTAAAAAATAAATAAAATTTTGGACTCCAAACAATTTGTGTGTAGTTATTGGTATCAATGCAGACTCATTCAATTACTCAGGCATATTTGTAGAGTTATTAAGATTTAACACTCATGGGAATTTATGACATCCCAAACACATGGCTGGATGAGAACCTAGGAAAAAGAAACATTACCCCCCAAAAATTACAAATAAAGAAAATCCAAAAAATAAACACTGTTTAATCAAACAAAAAGTAAATTTTATTATTTAGTCAAGATCGGGCATTTCAATGGCCCCCCTCCCCATAAAATAGTCCACATATGATTGACGCACTGCACATGCGGTTTGGGGGGCCAAGCCTCTATGGCTAGCCTGATGTCCCGGCTCCGGAGCCACAACATCAGCCTCATCAGGCAATACCGTCAGATAAGTTTGTGAATTTCTCTTTAAAAAATTGTGTAGAATGCAACAACATAGGATGATGTAATTCCATTTGTATTCCGCAAGGTTTATTGCTGTTAAAAACAATCGGAATCGGCTGGCCATGATTCCAAAGGCATTCTCTACCACACGTCTTGCTCTGGCCAGCCGATAATTAAAAACCCTCCTCTCATGGGTGAGGGTGCGTACGGGAAATGGCCTCATGAGGTGGGGACCCAAACCAAAAGCCTCATCTGCAACAAACACGAAGGGCAGACCCTCTTCGTTCTCCTCCGCAGGTGGCAATCCTAGGTCCTCCGACCGAAGCCGTTGGGCGAACTCCGTCTCCGCAAAGACACCGCCGTCCGACATCCGGCCATTTTTCCCAACATCCACGTACATGAACCCATAATTGGCAGAGACCACCGCCATCAAAACAACGCCGTGGAACCCCTTGTAATTGAAGAAATGGGATCCACTATGGGGTGGGGGCACAATGCGGATGTGCTTGCCATCAATGGCTCCTCCGCAGTTCGGAAAGTTCCAACGCTGGGAGAAGTCCGCTGCCACAGTCTGCCATTCCTGTGGCGTGGTGGGGAACTGGATAGAAAGAAAATAAAAAATCCATTCAAACAAACATTTTGAACAGAATATAGCTAAAATTTCAAGGGATCCCACCAACAATTCCACAAAAAAGGTTAGTATTAAAAAATAACATGTGAACACTAAGCATATTAATCACCCCCTCTGATGTTCAAAAAATATATTTAGGGGGAGTGGGGGCCCAAGATGAGTTTCTCACCTGAGAAACAACCCCACAAAAAAGATAAAATAATAATAAAAATAATTATTAGTATGTAGTTCAAAAATCTAGGGGGGGGGGGTTTGGACAATGGAGGCCACAAATAAACGGGGATATAGGGACACACAAAATGCAGCACTACAATGGAGGCCACAAATAAACGGGGATATAGGGACTATGCTAGGTGGGTTTGGCCACAACATAGAATGATGGACAGGTTGGCTAAATTAAATAAACATGTAGGGCTTTACAAATTGTGTAGAACAGCATACATAGAGACAAAGTGAGCATTCTGAGCATATTAGAAACATTTTTTTTTTACTTTTTTTGGGCCATAGTTTGACCATTGAAAGAACACCACTTACCTTAACATAGTCCTCCTGAAGAACCTGAATGATGGCCGAACAGGTCTCCGGGATTATGAGGCCCAGAGCCTGGGGGGAGATGCCCGTCGAGAACTTCAAGTCCTGCAGACTTCTCCCTGTTGCAAGGTAGCGCAACGTAGCAACTAGCCTCTGCTCAGCAGTGATGGCTTCCCGCATAACGGTGTCCTGCCTGGTGATATATGGCGACACCGAAGCCAAAAGCTGCTGAAATACGGGGTCAGACATCCTAAGAAAATTCCTGAAATCATCAGGGTTATTTTCTCGGATCTCCCGCAGCAGAGGCATATGAGAGAACTGGTCCCTGCGTAGCAACCAGTTCTTGGTCCACAACCTCCTCCTCACCCTGTTCATGGACCGTCGCTGGGATGCAGCACACATCCTAACAACAAGCACAGCACGATCTCGGCGACGAGTTCGTACCCGCAACATGGCTAGAAAACAGTCGTCAAATCAGATCAGACTAAAAATTACGCCCTGAAGTACAGAATGGCCTTTGAAGAACGACCTGCTAAACAGCACCGTGCACACAAAACGTAATGCCAAAACAAATACGTCCTTAGTACAAGCACTGTATCACAGATCCGACAACAAATAGACAAACTGTACGACAGAAAACGAAATTTAAAGCACAGTCACTGAAAATCACGAATCGTATCTCACCAAACTTTTACTAACACGCAGCAACACGATATCAGCAAAAGAGGCCGTCTTCCGCATGGAAACGACCCTTTATAGTGACGTCGTGCGTGATTGACGGAACTGCGCTGTGCTAGAGCGTTGTGAAAAAGTGAAGGTGTGTATGCTACGTCGTTGTTCAAATTGAAGTTTGAAGCACATAAAGCGTCACATTTTTCCATCGCAGAAAGCGATGGTGTGTACGCGGCATAATGCCCCATACACACCATCACTTTATGTGATGAAAAAAACGACGTTTTTAAAAACGTCACTTTAATTGACCGTGTGTGGGGGAAAACGTCATTTTGTGTCTTGTAAAAAACGACCAAAAAAAATTGAAGCATGCTTTAATTTTATGTGTCGTTTTTCAAAACGTCATTTTTTACTTCACAGAAATTGACCATGTGTAGTAAAAAACGTCGTTTAAAACTACGTTTTTTCACCCACGCATGCCCAGAAGCTACTTATGAAGCAAGCTTCAATGGAAAAAGTGGTGAGAACGTAACCTCGCTTTGCTAGAACATTGTGAGAAAAACGATGGTGTGTAGGCAACTTCGTCTTTGAAAATTGAAGTTTCAAAAACGTCATTTTTTACTTCACAGAAAATGTCGTTTTTTTTCATCACATAAAGTGATGGTGTGTACGGGGCATTAGGATGTTAAGGCATAAGATGCTGTTACTGGATTACATGCTATTCGTGATTCCCTATTAACGAACTCAGAGAACTTTTCAAAACTTGGGAAGTCCTTATTTAGATCCAACTGTTCAGTCACATAGCGATTCCATCTAGAAGCCACTTCTTCAGGTAGCTTAGCTAGCATCCTGTTATTTTCTAGATAGTCGTTCAGTACTTCTAGTCCTCGTACATGTGGGATGGCATTGCTGCATGCTTGCAGGAAATCACCATACTCTTGGAGTTTGAAGTGTTCCTTGGGACCTATTTTAGGCCAGTTGTTCAATTTCTCCCTAAAGGCTCTTTGCACTAAGAAAGAATGACCATATCTCGCATTTAACTTTTCCCAAGCTTGCTTGTAGGCTTCTTCATCTGTTCTAAAGAAGTTACCTTCAAGGGCTTTCTTTGCTTCTCCACCAACATATCTCTGAAGGTAGAATAACTTGTCAACTGATCTGGAACAATGATGCTCAATGATGATTTCAAAACTTGCCTTCCACTCTATGAACTTCAGTATGTCCCCTGAAAATACAGTAGGTTCTGGAATGGGAGGTCTTGCTGGGACTGTTCTCTGCCGTCCTGCCGGGACAATAGTCGCAACATTCTCCTGGTCATTGCAGTGACATCTAGTATAATTGTCCTGTTTTATTTTCTCACTTAGTTCTAAATTAACCACTTAAGCCCCGGACCAATATGCTGCTAAATGCCCAAAGGCGTTTTTACAATTCGGCACTGCGTCGCTCGTGCGACGTGGCTCCCAAACAAAATTGGCGTCCTTTTTTCCCCACAAATAGAGCTTTCTTTTGGTGGTATTTGATCACCTCTGCGGTTTTTATTTTTTTCGCTATAAACAAAAATAGAGTGACAATTTTGAAAAAAATGCAATATTTTTTACTTTTTGCTGTAATAAATATCCCCCAAAAACATATATATATAAAAAAATAATTTTCCTCAGTTTAGGCCGATACGTATTCTTCTACCTATTTTTGGTAAAAAAAATCGCAATAAGCGTTTATCGATTGGTTTGCGCAAAATTTATAGCGTTTACAAAATAGGGGATAGTTTTATTATTTTTTTTTTTTTACTACTAATGGCGGCGATCAGCGATTTTTTTTTTTGACTGCGGCATTATGGCGGACACTTCAGACAATTTTGACACATTTTTGGGACCATAGGTGTAGATATGCGCCAGCGCGCATTTGTTCGGTACCCACAGAACACGATAGGCCTGAAATTAGGCTTTTTTCGACCGATGCTTTTTTTTTAGGCCAGGCGCATATTTAGGCGCGACGCAACTTCCGCTTGCATTGATTTCCCATTTCAATATGCAAATTGCGGAGATAAGTCGATTCACGAAGGAAAGTGCGCCAGACTTAAGCTAAGCCCGGTGCAATCAAGTGTTACATCAGGCCTAAAGTTATTCCACCAAAAAGGTGGACTAACTTTGCACCAGGACACAGGTCAGCTGGAGAGCAGCTCCAGCAGCAGCGTTACGGACGAGCTGAGCAAGCCGAGCACCCACACTTGCAGGACAACACAGATCTGTGTGCCAACATGCCAGGGGCAGGCGTGCTCCTTGCACTACTAATGGGTCCACGGACTCGTAGGAGGGAAGGGGAGCGGATCTACCGAACGCGCCTGAACGTCTTTGCCATGGGGGAAGCAGAGGTTACATAGTTACATAGTTACATAGTTACATAGTTAGTCAGGTTGAAAAAAGACACAAGTCCATCCAGTTCAACCACAAAAAACAAAAAAACTAAATAAAAAACACAGTAAAATCCTATACACCCAACTCCATACCCACAGTTGATCCAGAGGAAGGCAAAAAACCCCAGCAGAGCATGATCCAATTTGCTACAGCAGGGGAAAAAATTCCTTCATGATCCCCCGAGAGGCAATCGGATTTACCCTGGATCAACTTTACCTACAAATCTTAGTACTCAGTTATATTCTGTACATTTAGGAAAGAATCCAGGCCTTTCTTAAAGCAATCTACTGAGCTGGCCAGAACCACCTCTGGAGTCTGTTCCACATTTTCACAGCTCTTACTGTGAAAAAACCTTTCCGTATTTGGAGGTGAAATCTCTTTTCCTCTAGATGTAAAGAGTGCCCCCTTGTCCTCAGTGTTGACCGTAAAGTGAATAACTCAACACCAAGTTCACTGTATGGACCTCTTATATATTTGTACATGTTGATCATATCCCCCCTTATTCTCCTCTTCTCAAGAGTGAATAAATTCAGTTCCTCTAATCTTTCCTCATAGCTGAGCTCCTCCATGCCTCTTATCAGTTTGGTTGCCCTTCTCTGCACTTTCTCCAGTTCTCCGATGTCCTTTTTGAGAACTGGTGCCCAAAACTGAACTGCATATTCCAGATGAGGTCTTACTAATGATTTGTACAGGGGCAAAATGATCTCTCTGTCTCTGGAGTCCATACCTCTCTTAATACAAGAAAGGACTTTGCTCGCTTTGGAAACCGCAGCTTGGCATTGCATGCTATTATTGAGCTTATGATCAACTAAAACCCCCAGATCCTTCTCCACTACAGATCCCCCCAGTTGTACTCCCCCTGTATGATGCATGCATGCATATTCTTAGCCCCCAAGTGCATAACTTTACATTTATCTACATTAAACCTCATCTGCCACTTAGTCGCCCAATTAGACAGAGCATTGAGGTCGGCTTGCAAATTGGAGACATCCTGCAAGGACGTTATTCCACTGCATAGCTTGGTGTCATCTGCAAAGACAGAAATTTTACTTTTGATCTCAGACCTAATATCATTTATAAATATATTGAAAAGTAAGGGTCCCAGCACTGAACCTTGGTGTACACCACTGATAACCTTGGACCATTCAGAGTAAGAATCATTAACCACGACTCTCTGAATTCTGTCTTTCAGCCAGTTTTCTATCCATTTACAAACTGATACATCCAATCCTGTAGACCTTACCTTACACATGAGCCGTGTGTGCGGAACTGTATCGAACGCTTTTGCAAAATCCAAATATATCACGTCCACAGCCACGCCTCTGTCCAGGGTTTTACTTACCTCTTCATAAAAGGAAATCAAGTTTGTCTGACAACTTCTGTCTTTCATGAATCCATGTTGTCTGCTGCTTAAATAGTTTTTTTCCAGCAAGAACTCATCCATGTGGTCTTTTATTAAACGTTCCAGTATCTTCCCAACTATAGAAGTTAAACTAACAGGTCTATAGTTACTTGGTAAAGACTTTGTTCCCTTTTTAAATATGGGCACCACATTGGCCCTGCGCCAATCCAGTGGTACTATTCCTGTCTTTAATGAGTCTCTAAATATTAGATACAGTGGCTTTGAAATGACAGAGCTCAACTCACCTAGGATCCGTGGATGGATGCCATCAGGTCCAGGTGCTTTATCCACATTTATTCTGTCTAAATATTTCTGGACCATATCACTTTTGAGCCATTGTGGATTTGAGGCTGTGTCACTCCCACCCCCATTTTGGACATGAGCTCCCCCATGCTCCATTGTATACACAGAGCTGAAGAAAACATTTAATAAATTTGCCTTCTCTTTGTCCCCAGTCACCCACTCTAGATTATTTTGTAAGGGGCCTACATGCTCAGACTTCACCTTTTTACTATTAATATATTTAAAGAATTTTTTGGGGTTTGTCCTACTATCTTTTGCAATCTGTCGTTCGTTTTGAATTTTTGCATCCTTGAAATTCTTTTTTGCATATCCTGTTATATTCTTTGTAACATTTCAACAACACTAGTGTTCCTTCATTTTTATATTTTTTAAAAGCTACTTTCTTATTGTTTATAGCTTTTTTAACTTTGACCGTGAGCCACATAGGTTTTATTTTTAGCCTTTTAAACTTATTGCCCATGGGAACATACTTTGCAGTGAGGCTCCACACAGTCTTTTTGAAGAATTCCCATTTCTGTTCTGTGTTCAGCTGTGCCAATAGTCCCTCCCAGTCCAAGTCCTGGAGAGCAGCCCTCATCCTTGGAAAATTTGCTCTCTTAAAATTTAGTGTTTTAATATTTCCTGTATGTATTTCTTGCTTATAGTTAACATTAAATGAAATCATGTTATGATCACTGCTACCCAGGTGTTCCTTTATCTGAACATTAGTAATAAGCTCTGCATGGTTTGAGATTATCAGGTCCAACAGGGCATCATTCCTAGTTGGGGCCTCAATAAACTGCACCATAAAATTGTCCTGCAATAGGTTTTTAAATTTTTGTCCTTTAACTGTCCCAGAAGTGCCATTAATCCAGTCAATTTCTGGGTAGTTAAAATCCCCCATTATTATCACCGTCCCAGACCTTGCAGCCCTTTCCATCTGTGCAAGGAGCTGAGTCTCCACCTCCTCATTAACATTGGGTGGTTAATAACAAACTCTAATGATTAGTTTTGAACTACGCACATCTGTATGCAGTTCCACCCATAATGCTTCAGCCTCATCACACTCTCCATCAACCAGGTTCTCTTTCACGCTTGCTTTGAGGTCACTTCTCACATAGAGACAGACCCCTCCACCTTTCCTTTTTACCCTGTCTTTCCGAAAGAGAGCATAGCCAGGAATATTAATAGCCCAGTCATGTGAGGATTGAAGCCAAGTTTCAGCAATACCGATTACATCATAGCTCTCCTCATGCACCAGAGCTTCCAGCTCACCTGTTTTGCTTGGCAGACTTCTGGCATTGGTGAACAAACACTTAAATGTATTGTTAAATTTTTCTCTGGTGTTTTTCATATAATTTATAGTAGTACAAATGGCACTATTATTTCCAATGGCTGTTTGCCACATGGGAACTTTCTTGTCACCTGCCATAACCCTTCCCCCATCTATCCCCATTCCACTCTCCATTAATGTCTGACCACTAACTGACCTGTCTGCTCGATGTAATTCTAATTCACCCTCCCCCCTCAATCCTAGTTTAAATACTCCTCCAGCATTCCCATAAACCTCTCCCCCAGCACAGCAGACCCCCTTCCAGTCAAGTGCAAACCGTCTTTAGCATATAGGTTGCACCCCAATGAAAAGTCAGCCCAGTGCTCTAGAAACCCAAATCCCTCCTTCCTACACCAGGTCCTTAGCCATGCATTCAGCTCTCTAATCTCCTCCTGCCTTTCCTGTGTTGCGCATGGCACAGGCAATATTTCAGAGAATATCACCTTGGAGGTCCTTCCCTTCATCTTGCAGCCTAGTTCTTTAAATTGATTCTTAAGGAGCCTCCACCTTCCATGTATACTGTCATTGATTCCAACGTGGTCATGCCCAGCCCCTCCCAGTAATTTATCCACCCGGTCCACCACAGGTGTATCGCATCTACAGATTCAGCCGTGAAGCCATCCTGGATTTAACCACAATCCTGCAGGATGACCTCACCAGCTGTCAGGGACCTGCCAATAGGCTCCGGCGTGCACGCATGCGCACACTTACTGATGGTCAGAATCAGCACCAATCGCCTATTCATGTGCGCAGGCGCGTCCCACATGCACACGGATATGAGCCAAATGCGCGCATCTGTGCGCGCTCGTATGCACGCGCATGCGCCTAATACACGCGCACGTGCACGATGGCGGGAACGCGCGCGTGCGCATTAATGCGCGATTGGCGCCACTCAGCCTTTAAAAAGCAAGCAGCTGCAGTGACACTTTGCTGTCTGATCTGCAGCATTGTATCTGTGAAACTTGTGACCTGTTGTAACCTGTTACCTCAAACCGACCCGGCTCCGTCTAACCATCCGACCCTCTCCACTCCGACCCCTGGCTTGCTCTGACTCCGCTCTGCTCTCCTGCCCATCGTTACCAGACCCTGTGCCTGAATCTGACTACGCTTGCCTAACCCACCTGATTATCTGCTAACCCGGTTTTGCTTTACCAGCTCCTGCTATCCAGTGCCTGTGCCAGCTCCAGAGACGCTGTCTCCTACAACCACCGTCCCGAAGGACCACCACTGGTGCCGAGCTGCTATCATCACCAGGCACTCCTACCTCGCCGTGCTCCCGAGCTTGCTGTCCCAACTCCAGCAGCTCCAGAGCCGGGGCTGTAAGAGAGGCCTCCTCCTGCACACTAGGCTCTGGCTACAAGGTACGTTCCAGTACATAACACCAGCCCTACACAACGCTCACAAGCAGTGCAGCCACTGGTCAAGGTCCTGGCAACCCTGTATTTCCTGGCCAGTGGCTCTTTTCAGCGGACAAGTGGATCTGTGGCTGGGATGTCACAAACCAGCATGAGCAGATGTGTGCACCAGGTTGTCCCCGCAATCCTCAGACGCATGTCCCACCACTTCATCAGACCCACCCAGCAGCATCTGCAATGGAGGATTTTTACAGAATTGCCGCATTCCCACGCATCGTGGGGGCCATTGATTGCACACATGTGGCACTACGCCCCCCCCCCCCCCGTGAGACAGAACACATATACTGGTAGATTGGGAGATTGGGAGGTGGGATATGGGGTGGGGGGGGTTGTGGGAGATCGGGAGGTGGCACACTCATGCCAGGTGACGGCTGCCTGGCCTCCAAGGCAGCGGCAATACGGGTGAGGACCACATTAGTTTGGGCCTGCATCCGCAGCTGGCAGGTGAGGTTGGCCCTCTCACTCCGCAGCCTCCGTCTCCCCTCCTCCTGCACCGCGGCGGTGTTGGCATTAACTGCCTCACAAAGGCTATCCACCTTGGTGCCAAGGTCCACCATACAGGTGGCCACTGCAGAGCTGTTGCAGCTTAACTCCTCTACAGCCTCCCTCAGATGGCCAGCATCCTGGGCAATTTTTTTAATCCCCCCAGCTAGATCCCCCATATGCCGAGTCTGGAGGGTTTGGTCCAGGGCGATCTGCTCCTGCACGTCGGGCACAACACCCCTGGTCTTCTTAGTCGCCTTCCTGGGGCCAGAGGAGGCAACAGAGCGGGTGTAGGGTGAGCCCCTGGTGGTGGTGGGTGAGGGAGAGGGGCTTCTTATAATAGGGGTGGAGGTGGTGGAGGACCTAACCATTACAAGACACTCCTCAATAATATGCCATATCTGGCCTAGGTCCATTGAGTCGTCCAAGACCACCTCAATCGCCCTGGTGTGGACTGTCCCCTCCTCCACAACATCTTCGGGGGCATCATGTTGCACCTCAGAAGAGGTGGTGGGACGGCCAACAAGCCCAGATGGGCCCGCCTCATCCTGCACATCTGTGGATGACATAAAGCAGTCACATGTTGGGGGACCCACACACTTGTCACATGTTCCCTTCCCCACCCACACATGTTACACACCAGATAGGAAATCTAAAACACACTTACCTGTCCTCAAGACATCTTCCCGGGGATCAAAGCCCTCAATCCCCTCAACCTGCTCCCTGTGCAGACACCGGGCTATCCTCTCCTCCTCCGGGGTCAGCACCCCCAGTGCCAGTCCGGTGCTTTCGGATTGTGGCCACCTTCTCCTGCACCCGAAGCCGCAGGTCATTCATCTTTTTTAAAATATGCTGCCCAAGGCGGGGGACATTGCCAAGGGCATTGACCCTGGTGGCAATGGTGTCATAAATTTCTTGACGCCTGGCACGTGTCGTATTGTGGCTGGACTCCTCCATCCCATCAATGATAATGGCCCTCTCCTGTGGGGTAAAGTTTTTTTTTCTTTGGGTCACAGGAGCTGTCACAGGAGCTGTCACAGGAGCTGACATAGACAAAATTTTGCAAAGACAGGATGCATGTCTGGCCGTACTTGTACACTTGAGCCTAGCCAATAGGCCGGCCTACAACAGGAAGTTCGGCCGACCTAGATGCGCGCATGCGCACAAGAAATCGCTCCGGGTAAAACATCACTGCGCATGCTCCGTTGAAGTTAGGCCGGGCCTAAGCCACTGCACCACGCTCAGACAATCATTAACATAAGTTGCCACCCACTTCCACTTGCACCGGCTTAAGCCTCCAACTTAAGTTTTGGCTGGCGCACATCGGCGCGCAAATGCTTGGTGAATCATCAACTTTGCCCTACAGATTAGGCCGGTGTAGCCTAAACAGGCTAGGCTAGGCCAACCTAAAGTTAAGCCAATCTACGTGAATCTACCTATTAGTCTGGCTTCTATAATCCTAGATCACTCAGGTTTTCTTTTATACTATCTTGCTTTAGCTTTCTACGAACATCTTTAATGTATGATTTCCACTTATCATACATTCTGGTGAACCTTTTTCCCTTTAATGCTGCTTCATGCTTCAAATTTTCCTGCATTTTTTGGGTCGGTTTTCTGATATGCTCTGAGCATCTTAGCTCATTTGTTTGGGGCAAGTCTAATGCTGCATCAGACTCTTCTACCTCAGACAGGTTCACTTGCTCTTCACCCTCTATCCTATCTATCTTTGTATCCTCTAACAGTGGCATGGTAATGCTAGGCTCAGACATTTTACTTTAAATGCTATAACAATAGATGCAGGCAATAAATGACTTTCACTGTAAATGCAATAGCAATAGATGCAGGCAATAAATGACGTTCACTTTAAATACTTTAGAGTCCGTGTACTACAAACCGTCCTTTGTTTTACTTTACAGTCTTTTATTCCTGAACACGAAAATGTTTTTTTTTATGCCAAAGCCTATGTGCAATGATAAGTAATAAAAGGGTAGCTCTGACCTTATTCTGAAGAGCAGGATACTGTGATCTGTAGGTTGCTGGAGCAAATGTCAGTCTTAGGGGAGACTTGTCTTTTCTTGATGCGAAGCTTGCGCTGACTTGCGATGCTTTGCAATGTCTTGCGATGCTCTGTGATGAGTTGCGATGCTCTGTGATGAGTTGCGATGCTCTGCGATGACTTGCGATGCTCTGTGATGAGTCGCGATGCTCTGTGATGACTTGCGATGCTCTGCTGCAGGCTTTGGGCCTGGTGGCTGGAAAACTAGCTGGCTGCAGTACTTGGCCTCTTCGTGGGTGGCGGTGCAGGCACTCTAGGTCTGGACTTTGGTCTCCCACCATGCGTCTTTTTCTCTCTCTAGGGGTTGCAGGAGGGTTGGCGCTTTTTCTGTGACTCTCTTGCCTTTGCCGTTCTGCCACTTTAAGAGTCGGCTGCAGTTTGATTAAACTCGCTTCTATGGCTTCTATGGTAGCTCCGCTGAGGTGTCTTTACTTGCTCACTCAGGGATCGGTTGCTGCGCGGCGGTATATGCTGGCGCTCCGCTGCTCAAATGCGCTCTTTACTGTGCAAGTTGAGGAGCGCTATCACTTTTCCCTCAAAGGGAATAATAGTTCCACTGTGGCAGGCGCAACACTATAAAGTGCCTCATGCGCTCTGGCATTAGAAGAATTGTGATATCTTTGACTTTTCAGTCCAACAAGACTGTCTATTACTCTGAAAATTCCTCTCTTGCCGTTCTATGGAAGCAGTAAGGTTTAAAGAGCACACCAAATGCTTAAAAAAACTTCTTTATTAACTTCACTGTTCTTCATAGATAAGACTGCTGCTTTGCAGCAGACAGTCCATGTACAAACACGTGTTGAATAAGTATAACAGAAAATAGCGGTTCAAATATTCAATCTTGTCATTCAACATAAAATGGTGGATATATTTCTTCTTCAGTATTTATACTCTCTCTCTCTCTCTCTCTGTAAGTTATCAAAGCATTCTCGGATTTCTCTGAAAGGTATAACTGTGGTTTGCAACTTGGTTTGCAGGGTTGCTTTAGTTCGGTTAGCTTGTTAAAGTGGATGGATGGATGGATGTGACTTAGTTCGGTGGAACTACAGTTAGGGCGGTTAGATGACTTTGTTTGGTGGAACTACAAGTGAACACACAACTAGATCAGTATTCAGTTCTGATCACACTATGTACAATAAGAACATATTGTGACAGGAAGTCAGGTAAATCTGTGGGTGTTGTCACTGATGGGACATACATTTCTGCCTTGTTTAACCACTTCCAGACCGCTGTACGCATATATGCGTCCACACTTTAAAGATGGATATCTCGGTAACGGCAGCAGCTGCTGCCACAACCGAGGTATCCATCTTTAGTGTGAGCGGTCCTGTTAACGATAACGGCAGTCTCCGCGGCGGATTCACCGCGAGATCGCCGTTATCGGCGGCGGGAGAGGGGCCCCCCTCCCGCCGCTCTCCCGCGCCCTCCGCCGTTTACCGTTGCCGTCGGTAGCGGCGGAGGCGATCGGGACTGTTCGGCAAGTGACTGGGGATGCGAGTGAGGGAAAAATCGCCCCCACCCGTCCCCATAGCTCTGCTGGGCGGAAGTGACGTCAAAACGTCAGTCCCGCCCAGCGTCTTAAAGAAACATTTTTTTTTTGTCATTTGAAAAAATGACAGTTTCGATTTTTTTTTTTTTTTTTTCATTTTAGTCTAAATATGAGATGTGAGGTCTTTTTGACCCCAGATCTCATATTTAAGAGGACCTGTCATGCTTTTTTCTATTACAAGGGATGTTTACATTTCTTGTAATAGGAATAAAAGTGATCATTTATTATTTTATTTTTTTTCAGTGTAAAAAATAATAAAATAAATAAAAATAAATAAGAAAAAAAAAATGTATTAAAGAAAGGCTAAAGGCCGTTGAAAAACTTCAGCTGTTCAGAATGAGGCAATTAAAGGCCTCTATAAGAAGTCCAGAGGGTTACCACTAATTGCTGCATCACTCCTAAGGCTGTGTGAGTAGGAGAGCAGTGCCAGAAGGTCTTCTGTGGAGGTGAGGAGAGGATTGATTTTTTCTGTGTGAAACAAAATCAAAAGACTATTGTTTAGTGCTGTATGACCAGCACTGTCTACCCAGCAGTAGGCTGTGTTAGACTTCATAGATAGGTTCCTGTGTGGAAGGTAGACGCCCAAAGTGGCTAGGAGTTATTTTATGTTTGATTTTGTTTATGCTGTTTGGATGCTTGCAATTGTTTTCCAGCAAGATGGAAAAATAAACCCCAAACTTTGTTTTCAACCGTCTTCGACTGCCAGTCTTTATAAATTCAGTGTGTGGTGAACCCATCCAAGGGGTCACACACCCCGCTACTGAGCTAACCCCTCACAATATATATATATATATATATATATATATATATATATATATATATATATCTTGTGTAACATACCTATTTAGGCCCTTGCTTCCATAAAACTGAACTCTGTATGTCTGCTCTGCTCTCTGTCTTCATGTGGAATGAATTTGAAGCACATGTACAGTATTAGGAACCTCCCAGACAGAATTAATGCAAAGGTAGCTGTGATAGGTCAAGACTCTGCTCCATGTGAGATTAGCTGTGATTGGCCAAGGCTACTGATGAGTCACAAAAGCTTAACTCTATGCTTTCTGGTATGAATTCTACTGTGTAATTTGAGCTTACCTTCACTCTCATATAAATTCTAGACTCTTAAAGGCATATTTTTTCTTTTGCCTCTGTGAACACAACATACAACTGTTATATGACATTCAAGCATAAAATCACAGTGAATAACTTTGCTTTTGTCTCTCACATATAAACATGTGCATTATATTTAGGTTCTTAGCAGGTTTAGCTGTATATACATGTAGGTTATATTAGCTACCTAGGACAGGTTCTAGCTGGCCAGCTACACAGCCTATCAGGGCCCTCAGGGTTGGAGATGGGACCTGCAATGATAAGATTTGTGACTTACCCCAGTTTACCTTACCAGAAAACTGAGAGACGTTATCTAAGATGGATAAAGCTGAGGCTAATGAGTGGCCCTGATCTCCCAGGAATAGTACTATGTCATCAACATATAGCAAAGTTTTTTCCACCAATACTCCCACCTGGATCCCCTTCACCCCAGGGGATGTTCTATAAAAACAATATGTGCTTCGTACAGTGAGGGAGGCAGTTGACCTGTCTTCAAACACTCCTGATAAAGGGTTAACAAACGTGATAAGAGTAAATCTAAATATTGTTGGTACCACTCAGCCGGCAGCCCATCTTGTCCCGTGCCTTACGGTTGGGAAAAGAGCCCACCGGTGCAGCAAGTTCCTCCACCTTGAATGGGGTATACAGTAGCTCAGATATCTCCAAAGGTAAAGTGGGAAGGTATAGTGGTTCCAAGAGTGCCACCAGATCCTTCCTCAAGTAAGATGGAATAAGAGAATACAGTGCTGTGTAAAAAGAGACAAAAGCGTTAAGAATTTCCTCCAGAGAAGACACTGATTAATCCAGAGGGCAAATACATATTCCACAGTACGGGTCCTAGCTTTTTTTGTCATGTCTTTGTAGTGTAAATAAAGATCCCTTCTAGCCTGCCAGTGAGTGTCAACATATATCTGAGCGCATGCCTGTTCTTTCTCCTGCAAAACCTCTGTGTCGTGGCTATGTTGGGTTCTAGCAGCCTTAATGGTTGAAATATACTCCCCTGTAACAGTCACTTTAAAGGCATCCCAGATCAATTGTGTAGTGGATGAACCCTCGTTAATTTGCCAATAAGATTGTAGTGACGACTGTATTACACCATCTACCAACGGATCACATACCCACTCCGGAGATAACAGCCAAGAACCTGAGAAGGGGGAATCTGACAGGCGCAGCACAACCTGGAGTGGGAAGTGATCTGATAAGCCCCCTGGAAGATAGGAGGACTCCATTATCAATGGCAGTAAATCCGAGGAAGAGATTGTAAGATCAATTCTTGAGGAGGAAGCATGTACCAGAGACAAGTGAGAATAACTCCTAAGTCGCGTATTCTTCCACCTCCATAATTCCGTCAGTCCAGCAGAAGCAGTCCAGTCAACCAGCTCCATGATTATGTGCACGCTAGGGGTTAAAAGTATCTAATGCGTAATCAAGAATATTATTGAAAACCCCAGCCATTAGAATTTTCACAGGGGCAGATGAGGCCAGTTTATCCAGCAGTTTGTACAGAAGTGTGCTGGAGAAAAGGGACAGGATATACACATTCACTAATGCTATACAGTGTGCATGAATTTCCAATATCACTATAACATATCTTCCACCTGGATCCGTGATGACCCCCTCAATAGAACATGGCAAAGATTTATACAGGAGAATCGTCACTCCCCTGGCATAGGATGAGTAAGTGGAACGCTTGGCTCGCTGAATCCACGGACGTTTGAGAGCCAAGATTTTATTTCCCAAGAGATGGGTCATTTGAAGAAACATAATGGGGATGATGGGTTCAGGGCCGCCATCAGGGGGGTACAGGCAGTACACCTGTAAGGGACCCGGAGGTCCCCAGGGGCCCGGATGGCAACCCCCTTAAAAAAAAATATATATATATTTTTTTTTAGGGGTCCGGAGGTTCCCAGGGGCCCGGAGGCCCACAGGGCCCCAGATGGCAACCCCCCCCTTTTTTATTTATTTTTTATTAAAAAATATTTTTTTTTTTAACCACTTAAGGACAGAAGGTGTTTTTCAGATTTGGTGTTTATAAGACTAAAACAGTTTTTTTTGCTAGAAAATTACTTAAAACCTCCAAACATTATATATTTTTTTTCTAACACCCTAGAGTAATGGTGGTCATTGCAATACTTTTTGTCACACCGTATTTGCGCAGCGGTCTTACAAGCACACTTTTTTTGGAAAAAATTCACCTTTTTGAATTAAAAAATAAGACAACAATAAATTTGGCCCAATTTTTTTATATATTGTGAAAGATAATGTTACGCAGAGTAAAATGATACCCGCTCGTGGCATGGCGTCAAACTTTTCCCCTTAAAAATTTCCATAGGCGATGTTTAAAAAATTCTATAGGTTACATTTTTTGAGCTACAGAGGAGGTCTAGGGCTAGAATTATTGCTCTTGCTCTTGCTCTAACGATCGCGGCGATACCTCACTTGTGTGGTTTAAACACCGTTTTCATATGCGGGCGCTACTCGCGTATGCATTCGCTTCTGCACGCGAGCTGTTTTCTTATTTATTTTTATTTATTTTATAATTTTTTACACTGAAATAAAAAATAAAAAAAAGAAATGTATCACTTTTAAACATCCCTTGTAATAGAAAAAAGCATGACAGGTCCTCTTAAATATGAGATCTGGGGTCAAAAAGACCTCAGATCTCATATTTAAATGCAAAAAAAAAAAGAAAATTTTGTCATTTGAAAAAATGACAACAAAAAAATGTCTCTTTAACCACTTAAGCCCTCGGACCAATATGTAGCTTAATGCCCAGAGGTGTTTTTACAATTTGGCACTGCGCTAATTTAACTGGTAATTGCGCGGTCATGCAATGTTGTACCGAAACAAAATTTGCGTCCTTTTCTTCCCACAAATAGAGCTTTCTTTTGATGGTATTTGATTGCCTCTGCGATTTTTATTTTTTTGCGATATAAACGGAAAAAGACCGTAAATTTTGATTTTTCTTAAAACAAAAAGTTAAAAATATCGAATAAACTAAATTTTAGTCAAACATTTAGGCCAAAATGTATTCAGCCACATGTCTTTAGTAAAAAAAATCGCAATAAGCGTATATTTATTGTTTTTTTCACAAAAGTTATAGCGTCTACAAACTAGGGTACATTTTCTGGAATTTACACAGCTTTTATATTATATATTATATTTATTTTATGACTGCCTATCTCATTTCTTAAGGTGCTAAAATGGCAGGGCAGTACAAAACCCCCCCCCAAATGACCCCATTTTGGAAAGTAGACACCCCAAGGAAACTGCTGAGAGGCATGTCGAGTCCATTGAATATTTTTTTTTTGTCCCAAGTGATTGAATAATGACAAAAAAAAAAATGTTTTTTACAAAAAGTTGTCACTAAATGATCTATTGCTCACACATGCCATGGTTATATGTGAAATTGCACCCCAAAATACATTCTGCTGCTTCTCCTGAGTACGGGGATACCACATGTTTGGGACTTTTTGGGAGTCTAGCTGCGTATGGGGCCCCAAAACCAAGCACCGCCTTCAGCATTTCTAAGGGCACAAATTTTTGATTTCACTCCTCACTACCTATCAAGGTTTCGAAGGCCATAAAATGCCAAAATAGCACAAAACCCCCCCAAATGACCCCATTTTGGAAAGTAGACACCCCAAGCTATTTGCTGAGAGGCATGTCGAGTCCATGGAATATTTAATATTTTGACACAAGTTGCGGGAATATGACAAACTGATTTTTTTTGCACAAAGTTGTCACTAAATGATATATTGCTCACACATGCCATGGTTATATGTGGAATTGCACCCCAAAATACATTCTGCTGCTTCTCCTGAGTACGGGGATACCACATGTGTGGGACTTTTTGGAGCCTAGCCACGTACGGGGCCCCGAAAACCAAGCACCGCCTTCAAGATTTCTAAGGGCATACATTTTTGATTTCACTCCTCACTACCTATCACAGTTTTGAAGGCCATAAAATGCCAAGATGGCACACAACCCCCCCCCAAATGACCCCATTTTGGAAAGAAGACACCCCAAGCTATTTGCTGAGAGGCATGTTAAGTCCATGGAATATTTAATTTTTTTGCCCTAAGTGATTGAATAATGACCAAAAAACTAAATTTACAAAACGTTGTCACTAAATGATAAATTGCTCAAACATGCCATGGGCATATGTGGAATTACACCCCAAAATCATTCTGCTGCTTCTCCTGAGTACGGGGATACCACATGTGTGGGACTTTTTGGGAGCCTAGCCGCGTACGGGACCCCGAAACCAATCACCGCCTTCAAGATTTGTGTGAGTGAAATCAAAGATTTATGTCCTTAGAAATCTTGAAGGTGGTGATTGGTTTTCGGGGTCCCGTACTCGGGTAGGCTCCCAAAAAGTCCCACACATGTGGTATTCCCGTACTCAGGAGAAGCAGCGGAATGTATTTTGGGGTGTAATTCCACATATGCCCATGGCATGTGTGAGAAATATATCATTTAGTGACAACGTTTTGTAAATTTCTTTTTTTTTGGTCATTATTCAATCACTTGGGGCCAAAAAATTAAATATTCCATGGACTCAACATGCCTCTCAGCAAATAGCTTGGGGTGTCTTCTTTCCAAAACAGGGTCATTTGGGGGGGTTGTGTGCCATCTTGGCATTTTATGGCCTTCAAAACTGTGATATGTAGTGATAGGTAGTGAAATCAAAAATGTATGCACTTAGAAATCTTGAAGGCGGTGCTTGGTTTTCGGGGCCCTGTACGCGGCTAGGCTCACAAAAAGTCCCACACATGTGGTATTCCCGTACTCAGGAGAAGCAGCAGAATGTATTTTGGGGGTGCAATTCCACATATAACCATGGCATGTGTGAGCAATATATCATTTAGTGACAACTTTGTGCAAAAAAAAATCAGTTTGTCATATTCCCGCAACTTGTGTCAAAATATAAAATATTCCATGGACTCAACATGCCTCTCAGCAAATAGCTTGGGGTGTCTACTTTCCAAAATGGGGTCATTTGGTTTTTTTTTGTGCTATTTTGGCATTTTATGGCCTTCAAAACTGTGATAGGTAGTGAGGAGTGAAATCAAAAATGTACACCCTTAGAAAGCCTGAAGGCAGTGATTGGTTTTTGGGGTCCCGTACGCGGCTAGGCTCCCAAAAAGTCTCACACATGTGGTATCCCCGTACTCAGGAGAAGCAGAAGAATGTATTTTGGGGTGTAATTCCACATATGCCCATGGCATGTTTGAGCAATATATCATTTAGTGACAACTTTGCACACAAAAAAAAAATTATTTTTCCCGCGACTTGAGATGCCTCTCAGCAAATAGCTTGGGGTGTCTACTTTCCAAAATGGGGTCATTTGGGGGGGGGGTTTAAATTGTCCTGGCATTTTATGCACAACATTTAGAAGCTTATGTCACACATCACCTACTCTTCTAACCACTTGAAGAAAAAGCCCTTTCTGACACTGTTTGTTTACATAAAAACATATTTTTTGTTTGCAAGAAAGTTAAGTTGAACCCCCAAACATTATATATATTTTTTAAAGCAAAGGCCCTACAGATTTAAATGGTGGGTGTTGCATTTTTTTTTCCACACAGTATTTGCGCTAAAACACACTATATTGCCCAAATTATCGATGAAATAAAAATGATGATCTTAGGCCGAGTACATAGATACCAAACACGACATACTTTAAAATTGCGCACAAACGCGCAGTGGCGACAAACTACATACATTTTTAAAGCCTTTAAAAGCCTTTACAGGTTACCACATTAGATTTACAGAGGATGTCTACTGTTAAAATGACTGCCCTCGATCTGCCCTTCGCGGTGATACCTCACATGCATGGTGCAATTGCTTATTACATTTGACTCTAGACCGACGTTTGCGTTCGCCTTTGCGCAAGAGCAGGGGGGGACAGGGATACTTTTTTTTTTTTTTTCTTTTTTTATATATTTATTTCGCTTTTTTTATTTTATTTGTAAACTGTTCCTTCCATTTTATTTATTTTTTACCATTTTTATTGTTATCTCAGGGAATGTAAATATCCCTTATGATAGCAATAGTTAGTGACAGGTACTCTTTTTTTAAAAAAATTGGGTCTATTAGACCCTAGATCTTTCCTCTGCCCTCAAAGCATCTGACCACACCAAGATCGGTGTGATAAAATGTTTTCCCAATTTCCCAATGGTGCTGTTTATATCCGGGGGGGGACATTCCCTCCCACTGAATGTAAAAGCAGTCTAGAGGCTAATTAGCCACTAGGACTACTTTTACATGAAAGCCGACCGCTGGCTGAAAAGAATGATACCAAGATGATGCCTAAACCCGCAGGCATCATTCTGGTATAACCATTCAAAGTCCAGCAACATACCAACATGGTTTTTGTTGGACATGTATTGTAATCTTTTTTTTTTTTTCATGCAGCCTGTTGGCCGAACGAAAAAAAAATTGATCGGTGGGTATGCCCACCATTAGAATACCTCCCTTCATCCACCCACTTCTAAGGATGGGCATACATGCACCATTTATATATGCCGAAGCATGGGGGCATCCTCCCGCAAAAAAGTTATGCCGCGTACATACGGTCGGACTTTTCTATGCCGCGTACACACGGTCGGACTTTTCTATGCCGTGTACACATGTTCAGACTTTTCCACGGGAAAGCCTCCGTAGGAATGTCAACCGTATGTACGCGGCATTAGGAGCAAAATCGCTCCCCCGCCCCTAATGCCTCCATGCTTCGGCATATATGCTCTTTTTTTAACTGTGGTGGTGAAATCACCTCCTACAGCGTTGGAGTCGCGGCTTTCTATATCGTGGGAGCAAACGCTGTTGCTGTCACGCTAAATAAATCTGCGCTGCAACTGAATGGCGTACCTGCTAAGCAAATTATGGTTAACATTAAAATAAAGTAACATTACAGTATAACAGTAAGATCATACCATACCTGTAAAGCAAATACCAAAAAAAAAACATAGTAAAAAATAAAACATTTAACGCAACCTGTGCCTAAAATATATATATGTCGAAGCATGGGGGCATCCTCCCGCAAAAAAGTAATGCCGTGTACACATGGTCAGACTTTTCCACGGGCAAGCCTCCGTAGGAATGTCGACCGTATATACGCGGCATTAGGAGCAAAATCTCTCCTCCGCCCCTAATGCCCCCATGCTTTGGCATATATGCTCTTTTTTTAACTGTGGTGGTGAAATCACCTCCTACAGCACTGGAGTCATGGCTTTATATATCGTGGGAGCAAACGCTGTTGCTGTCAAGATAAATAAGTCCACGCAACAGCTGAATGGCGTACCTGAAAACAGTAAAGTAAATTACATACCTGAAAAGCAAGCAGGAAAAAACATAACAACAATAAAACTTTGCAGAATAGAATACAGTAAAAAAGAGCAGAACAATAGAGAGAGAATAGAGAGGGAGAGAGCAATAAAACGACAACTATTTTTATTTTTATTTTTTTATATTTTTATTGTGTTTTTATTTAAAAAAAAAAATTTAACACTTTTTTTTGTAACTGTAACTGTTCAACTTTTCGGTTCCAGGTTTGGGTCTCTCAAAATGCGATGGCATCTTGGGAGACCATGTGTAAGTGTGCCAAGCCTGTGAAATGTTTTACCCTACGCTAATACTTCACTCGTGTGTGGAAGCGTTCAAAACATTCACCAATACAAAGACCAGGATCGGCAGGACATTGGGGACAAAAATAACGGGTGTCACGCCTAAATCCGCGCTTGGTACAGACACAACATTTTCTTTGGGGGGCTCGTTGGGTAGGGGTACTCTCGAGGGCATATGAAAAATGCCTCTCATGCAGTTGGCTTACTGCATTTGGTAGGGGATGGTGAGGTGTAGAACCGCCTGGATACAGGAGTTCTGAGATTATATCCTCCTGGAATTCAAGGAAGGATCCATTCCGTCCTGAAGCTTTGTATAAGCAAGTCAATTGGAATAAATATAGAGACACTTTTTTGTACCAGCGTCTCGCCTTACGGGCAATATGATACAGCGCCATCAACTGGTCGTTGAGGTCCACCCCTCCCATATTTTGGTTATATTTGTGGACACAGAGGGGTTTCTCCACAACACCAGTCGCCATACAAATTTGTACTGTCGTGTCTGCGTGAAGGTTGGTAAGAACGAAAACATTCTTATTGTCCCGCCACTTCACAGAGAGCAAATTATTACACTTGCAGCAGGCTCTCGCCCCCAGCCTAAGACGAGAATCTACAAGCCTCTGGGGAAAGCCCGGGCGATTAAGTCGCACGGTGCCACATGCTCCAATCTGATGATCAAACAAGAGACTAAAAAGTGGCACACTGCAGTAATAATTGTCCACATACAAGTGGTACCCCTTTTCCGAATAAGGGTGACACCAAGTCCCACACGATCTTGCACCTAGCCCTATCATGTGCATGCAGATTGGCTGGTCAGCTCATCAGCGTCCATCACAAAAAAAAATTACAAGCAGCCAGCACGCTCCCTTCAGCAGGGAAGGAAGAGAAGCTTAGCTAGTGCTGGCCACGATCTCCTGCTGGGTCGAGTTACTAGTCAGGCAGCAGAGACTCGGGTTTGTCACATGCTAATGATGTTATTGTATAAATACCAGGAAGCAGCATGGATGGAGGGTAAGTCACAGAAATTGTGTGTGTTACTGTGCCCCCCCCCCCCCCCTGCAGACTTTATTTAAACTCCTGTTTAAAGGGAAACCTGGCTGAGGTTGACAGGCTGGCATTGAGAAAATGGATGAGGATGACTCTGGGTGGATATGAGAGTTACATTGTGGAGATCCTCTTCACAATGTAACTCTCATCCCCACAGAGTCATCCTCATCCATCTTCACAATGCAACACAATCATCTTCATCCCCACCCAGCACCATCCATCCCTCTCTAACGCATCCCCTGCACGATCTATCCCTTTCCACAACACATCCCCACCCACACCCAGCACCATCCATCCCTCTCCACAACGCATCACCACAACGCATCACCACCCACGCCAAGCACCATCCATCCCACTCCACAATGCATCCCCACCCACCCCTCTCCACAACGCATCCCCACCCACGCCTAGCACCATCCACCCTCTCCACAACACATGGCTGTGGAGGAGGCGGGTACAGAGAGAGGTGGCTGTGGAGGAGGCGGGTTCCACCCACCCCTCTCCACAACGCATCACCACAACGCATCACCACCCACGCCAAGCACCATCCATCCCACTCCACAATGCATCCCCACCCACCCCTCTCCACAACGCATCCCCACCCACCCATCTCCACAACGCATCCCCACCCACGCCTAGCACCATCCACCCTCTCCACAACACATGGCTGTGGAGGAGGCGGGTACAGAGAGAGGTGGCTGTGGAGGAGGGGGGTACAGAGAGGTGGCTGTGGAGGAGGGGGGGTACAGAGAGGTGGCTGTGGAGGAGGGGGGTACAGAGAGGTGGCTGTAGAGGAGGGGGGTACAGAGAGGTGGCTGTAGAGGAGGGGGGTACAGAGAGGTGGCTGTAGAGGAGGGGGGTACAGAGAGGTGGCTGTAGAGGAGGGGGTACAGAGAGGTGGCGGTAGAGGAGGGGGCACAGAGAAGTAGCTTTACAGCCCTCTCTGTACCCCCCCTCCTCCACAACCACCTCTCTGTACCCCCCTCCTCCACAACCACCTCTCTGTACCCCCCTCCTTAAAATGACTAAGATTGTATTTTTTTTTTCTTTTTTAATAATTATGAGGTGGCACTGGTGGGCAGTAATGAGGTGGCACTGATGGACACTAATGGGCTGAACTGGTAGGCAGTGATGAGGTTGCACTGACAGGCTGAACTGGTGGACACTAATGAGGTGGCACTGTTTGACACTGATAGGCTGCACTTTACCTCTCCACCCTAAACAATAACCTCCTCCCCAACCTAGATTTTGTAAAAAAAATGAAAAAAAAATATATATATATATCGGCCGCAAAAATCGGCCTAAAATATCGGCCTAAAATATCGGCCATCGGCCGCCCCAATTTTGAAATATCGGTATCGGCCAGAGAAAAACCCATATCGGTCTACCTCTAGTCTGCACTGTAGGGGTGTCTGCATTGTAGGGGTGGGAGTCTGCACTATAGGGGTGTCTGTACTGTGGGGGTCTGCACTGTAGGGGTGTCTGTACTGTGGGAGTCTGCACTATAGGGGGGTCTGTACTGTAGGGGTGTCTGTACTGTGGGGGTCTGCACTATAGGGGTGGGGGTCTGCACTGTAGGGGTGTCTGTACTGTGTCGGGTTGGGGTCTGCACTGTAAGGGTTTCTGTACTGTGGGGGGCTGCACTATAGGGGTGTCTGTACTGTGGGGTATGGGGGTCTGCACTGTAGGGGTGTCTGTACTGTGGGGGTCTGCACTATAGGGGTGGGGGTCTGCACTGTAGGGGTGTCTGTACTGTGTCGGGTGGGGGTCTGCACTGTAAGGGTGTCTGTACTGTGGGGGTCTGCACTATAGGGGTGTCTGTACTGTGGGAGTCTGCACTGTTGGGGGGTCTGAACTGTTGGGGGGTGTCTGTGTAATGGGGTCCAGAGGTGCAGGATGCTATGTAATGTAAAGGGGTCCAGTGGTGTATGGTGCTGTGTAATGTAAAGGGGTCCAGTATGTTTTACATTTAGTAGTATGGTGTATATTATACTAAGAATTTCTGGTGTGGCGTGGTTACAAAAGCACAAATTAGTGTGTTTTTTTATATAAAAAAATTATTGAAAGAAACATTTTTGCAAGGGAGGTGGGTGGCCGTTGGGGGGGGGGGGGGCGCCAAAATGGAGCTTCGCTTGTGTAGGCAGAAATCCTTGCACCGGCCCTGCTGGGAAGGAACTGTTTGAAAGACAAGCGGCCAGAAAATGTAATGAGGGACTCATCAACGCATACAACTTGCTGGGGATTAAACAAGGCTGCATAACGTTCGTTGAAATGGTTTATGAGGGGCCGAATTTTGTAGAGCCGGTCAAATTCAGGGTCTGCACGCGGACGACAAAGTGCATTGTCACTGAAATGCAGGAACCGCAGGATCGCCTCGTATCGATTCCTGGCCATGTGAGCAGAGAATATGGGCATATTGTGAATTGGGTGTATGGACCAATACATCCGCAACTTCGGAAATTTGTGTATGCCCATGTTGAGGGTAAGGCCCAGAAAGGTCTTAAATTCGGAAACCGTAATTGGTTTCCATTCTTTGGCAAGGAGAGACTGGGGATTAGCGGCGATGTAGGTACCAGCATAAACTGCTGGGTACGCTAGTATAGATCTGATCAGATCAGGTATCGATCCGTTCAGATACTATACCACTAAGGGGGGTGTATGCTTTGCGCGTGGGTGTAAGCGTTACTGGCACTAACCTTACGCTGCCTGGGGCGACGCAGACCATGACTGACGCTAAAATTTAATTTATATCACCCGCCGGGCGATCAGGGGGTTAAACCTTTATTGGGTTATATACGGCGGGTGCCCTGATGCTATAAACAGCAAACTAACCAACCAGCGTCAACCGTAACACTTATACGGTGATCACTGGTGAAAGGGTTAACTAGGGGGCAATCAGGGGATTAAAACCTTTATTAGGTAATATATGGGGGTACCTGACGCTTTCTAAAAACCTGGCGGCGAACCTAAAATAACTAAATAACTAACTGGCGAACCCGCGTCACCAGTGACATTTATACGGTGATCACTGGTGAAAGGGTTAACTCTAGGGGCAATCAGGGGTTAAAACCTTTTATTTATGGGGGTACCTAACGCTATAGAAACCTGGCGGCGAACCTCAAAAAAAACTAGCTACCTAGCGGCAACAGTGACACTAATACAGCGATCAGAAAACCGATCACTTAGTGACACTGGCAATAGGGGGGGAAAGGGTTAACTAGGGCGGTGATCAAGGGGTTAAACCTTTATTAGGGGGGGTAGGGGGCTACCCTGGACCTAAAGGGGCCTAAAGCTAACTGCCCTAACACTTTTTTCTGTCACAAATTACACTAAATGCAGTGATCAGAAAATAAATGAACACTGCAATCAGTGACACTGTGACAGGGGGGTGATCGGGGGGTGATCGGGGGGGTGATCGGGGGGTTATGTGCCTATGTGTGCTGTGTCAGTGTGGTGCTTGGTGCAACTCACTGTACTGATGTCTTCTCTCCTCTGGATCCGGACGAAAAAGACCGCCAGAGGAGAGATGACATCACTTCCTCCCTGCCTGTGTTTACAGTTACACAGGCAGGGCGGGCACAGGAGGAAGCGGATTCGCTGGGAGCGATCGCGAGGGGGTGGCTAGAAACCAATAGCCGCCCCCTCATCCCGGATCGCTCCCACACGGTTAACGGCCGCCGTATGTACCAGAGGGGGTCCCGATCGGACCCCCGACCCTGGGAAAGGCGGGGACGTACATGTACGCCCATATGCCTGTACGTGCCATTCTGTGGACGTACATATACATGCGGCGGGCGTTAACCGGTTAAGACGCATGGGCGGGACTGACGTTTTGACATCACTTCTGCCCAGCAATGCTATGGGGATGGGTGGGGGCCATCTTGCCCTCACTCACATCCCCACACAGCAGCTGAAAGGACCCGATTGCCTCCGCCGCTACCGATGGCTCCGGTAAGCGGCGGAGGGTGCGGGAGAGCGGAGGGAGGGGGGACCTCTCCCGCCACCGATAACGGCGATCTTGCGGTGAATCCGCTGCAGAGATCACCGTTATCGTTGACAGGACCGCTCACTGAAGAGATGGATATCTCGGTTGTGGCAGCAGCTGCTGCCGTTATTGAGATATCCATCTTTAAAAACAGGACGTATATATACAGTGGGCGGTCGTTAAGTGTTTATATTTTTATTTTATTTTTTATTAAAGGAACAACTATTTTTTTTTTAGGGGTCCGGAGGTCCCCAGGGGCCCGGAGATCCCCAGGGCCCTGGATGTCATCCCCCCTTTTTTATAAAAAAATAAAAAATTATATATTTTTTTTATTTCTTTTAATTTTATATATAGATATATATATATTATTATTAAAGGGCCCAGATGGCAACCCCTTTTTTTTATATATTTCTTTAATTTATTTTTTATATTATTTTATTTCTTTTATATATATATATATATATATATATATATATATATATATATATATATATATATATATTATTAAAGGGCTCAGAGGTCCCCAGGGCCCCATGTGGCAAACCCCCTTTTTTTTATTTATTTTTTATTAAAGGGCCCAGAGGTCCCCAGGGCCCTGGATGGCATCGCCCCCCTTTTTTTTTATAAATGTTTATTTTTTATATTTTTTTTTTTTTTTATTAAAGGGCCCAGAGGTTTCTTTTTTTTATTAAAGGGCCCAGAGGTCCCGGATGGCAACCCCCCTTTTTTTGTAATTTCTTTTTCTAAAAAAGAAAATTGTGTGTATATATATATATATATTTTATTAAAGGGCCCAGAGGTCCCCAGGGCCCCAGATGGCAACCCCCTTTTTAAAAATAAATACATTTAAATATATATTTTTTATATATATTTTTTTTTATTTTTAGTCCCCAGGGCCCCGGATGGCTACCCCCCTTTTTTATATATATTTTTCTTTATTTCTTATTTTTTTGTAAAGGCCCCCCCCGCTTCTCAATTCGTGGCAGCCTCCCCTCTTCTCAATTTCAGGCGGCAGCACCCCCCTCCCTGGTTCTCTTCTCCAGGGGGCCCATGCATGAAGCTGTGTAAGGGGCCCCATAATTCCTGATGGCGGCCCTGGATGGGTGTGTAGATATTTAAGTACTATGGCCCTTTTAATTTTGGAATTCAAACCCCTGACATTCCAGGAGATGAGCTTAAGCCACCCATGGGTGCAGTACCAAAAAGAGTCACAAGATGGGGGCCTGACCACAGTAAATAAGTCAGGAGTCATATATTGCTACTTATGTCGCATACACACGGTTGGAATTTCCGACAACAAATGTTCGATGTGAGCTTGTTGTCGGACCGTGTGCATGCTCTATCGGACATTTGCTGTTGGAATTTACGACAACAAAAATTTAAGAGCTGGTTCTCAAATTTTGCGACAACACAAGTTTTTGTCGGAAAAACGCACAAAAATTCTACGCATGCTTGGAATCAATTTGACGCATGCTCTGAATCATTGAACATTATTTTTCTCAGCTCGTCGTAGTGTTGTATGTCACCACATTTTTGAGGTTTGAAATTTCCAACAACAATTGTGTGACCGTGTGTATGCAAGACAAGTTTGAGCCAACATCCATCGGAAATGTATCCACGGTTTTGTTGCCGGAATGTAGGCGGCATTACAGTTCTGTGCTACAGATAACCATTTAATTTCAACCCATATACAGAGATAGAGAAAAGGGGCTGGAAAAACATCCCCCCCCCCCCTCTTTCTCTATGAGGGTTGCTGTAGTGCATAAAAAAAAAAAACAGTAAAAAGGGAAAAACAAGCCCCCCCCAATAAATCAGTGTGCAATAAACATAGTTCCTTGTCCCTGTAGCTTGAACAAACCAAAAACAGTGCCAAGTAGATTTGCCAAATGTCCAGGATCACCCGGACAGTCCGGGTTTCTAATCTTGTGTCAACAAGTTTATCAACTGATGAATAACAAAGTGTCTGCCTGTATTTGATGTATTGGAATAGGTACACAAGGAATGGCCTGCAGTGAGATGTAGCTGCACAAATCTGGGATGTATATATATATATATACTGATTATACTGCAGCTAACTGAATCAACTGCCTGTAGTATTATTAGGAAGAGAATAACAGGAACTGTCTGCAGTGAGTTTTAGCTGCACACTGTGCCCAGGATACAGTACACTGACTGAATATACTTCAGCTAGCTGAATCAACTGCCTGCCTGTAGTATTATTGTGAAGAGAATAACAGGAACGCTCTGCAGTGAGGTTTAGCTGCACACTGTGCCCAGGATACAGTACACTGACTGAATATACTGCAGCTAGCTGAATCAACTGCCTGCCTGCAGGATAATTAGGAAGAGAATAACAGGAACGCTCTGCAGTGAGGTTTAGCTGCACAATGTCCCCAGGATACAGTACACTGACTAAATATACTGCAGCTAGCTGAATCAACTGCCTGCATGTAGTAGTAGTATTATTAAGAAGAGAATTACAGGAACGCTCTGCAGTGAGATTTATCTGCACACTGTGCCCAGGATACAGTACGCTGACTGAATATACTGCAGCTAGCTGAATCAACTGCCTGCCTGTAGTATTATTAGGAAGAGAATAACAGGAATTGTCTGCAGAGAGTTTTAGCTGCACACTGTGCCCAGGATACAATACACTGACTGAATATACTGCAGCTAGCTGAATCAACTGCCTGCCTGCAGCATTATTAGGAAGAGAATAACAGGAACGCTCTGCAGTGAGGTTTAGCTGCACACTGTGCCCAGGATACAGTACACTGACTGAATATACTGCAGCTAGCTGAATCAACTGCCTGCCTGTAGTATTATTAGGAAGAGAATAACAGAAATGCTCTGCAGTGAGGTTTAGCTGCACACTGTGCCCAGGGTACAGTACACTAACGGAATATACTGCAGCTACCTGAATCAACTGACGGCCTGTAGTATTATTAGGAAGAGAATAACAGGAATTGTCTGCAGTGAATTTTAGCTGCATACTGTGCCCAGTATACAGTGCACTGACTTAATATACTGCAGCTAGCTGAATCAACTGCCTGTAGTATTATTAGGTAGAGGATAACAGGAATGCTCTGCAGTGAGGTTTAGCTGCACACTGTGCCCAGGATACAGTACGCCAACTGAATATACTGCAGCTAGCTGAATCAACTGCCTGCCTGTAGTATTATTAGGAAGAGAATAACAGAAATGCTCTGCAGTGAGGTTTAGCTGCACACTGTGGACAGGGTACAGTACACTAACTGAATATACTGCAGCTACCTGAATCAACTGACTGCCGCATCTGCCTGTATTATTATTAGGAATAGAATAACAGGAATTGTCTGCAGTGAGGTTTAGCTGCACACTGTGCCCAGGATACAGTATGCCGACTGAATATACTGCAGCTAGCTGAATCAACTGTCTGCCTATAGTATTATTAGGAAGAGAATAACAGGAACACTCTGCAGTGAGGTTTAGCTGCACACTGTGCCCAGGATACAGTACACTGACTGAATATACTGCAGCTACCTGAATCAACTGCGTGCCTTTAGTATTATTAGGAAGAGAATAACAGGAATTGTGTGCAGTGAGATCTAGCTAAACGGTATACAGTGTGTGTGTGTATATATATATATATACACACATACAAAGTGTGCAATGCATATATACTAAATATACTGGAATACTGGATCTAACTAGCTGAATTAATTGCCTGCTCAATCTAGCCAACTGAAATAAAACAACAATCTCTCTCTCTCTTTGAGAGCCGCTGGAACACACTACACAAGGCTGATGCGCAGGTGGCCTTATATAGTGTGGGGCGTGTACCTAATCCCCTGAGCCATGATTGGCCAAACGCACCCTGCCTTTGGCCAATTATGTCTCTCTGTGCTGACGGCGCTGTGATTGGCCAAAGCATGCGGGTCATAGGGAATGCTTGGCCAATCAACAGCCAGCATTGCACTGCAATGACGCAGTGCATTATGGGCCGTGGTGCGCAACTCAAATTTGGCGTGAACGGCCCATAAAGTTTGATCTTCGTCGAACGATCGAACAGCCCATGTTCGACTCGATCTCGAAGCTCATCCCTAATGCAGAGGAGACTTGTGTGAGGTACAGACTTTGTTTGACGAAATCCTCTCCAAAGGTGGCTTCAGCCTCTTCAGGCAGGCCAACCACCCGAATGTTGTTCCGGAGGAGTCTGTTCTCAGCATCCTCCGATTGTTCTGTGAGCATCCTCACCGTGCATTGCAGGTCAGCAACTGTGCAGGAAGTGGTAGTCGAGAAGTCCTCCGCCACAGAAATTCTGAATTCTGCCTCCGAAATCCACTCCCTAAATTTGTCCAGGTCAATGCGCCACATTTCGGGGCCAGGGAATCTATGCGTCCCATGAGAGAGGATCTGCTGGCCCCGATGGCTGCAGGATGGTAGCTGTGGATGATTTATCAGGATCAGCGGGCGGATCCATCCCGAGGACCTGGCCAGGTGTCCCCGAAGTGTGCACTTCCTCCCTCTGCCTTTCTTTGAGTGCCCTCCCGGTTTACCGTTTGTCATTTCCTAGCCAAGTTGTAGCAATAACCAATAGTTACTTATGAGAGACAGTATAGCTCAGGTAATTTAAGAGTACATGTAGTAATACATAAGTTGTAGTGGTAACTAATAGTTACTTATGTGAGGTGGATAAAGCTCAGGGTAATTGAGTATAGATGTCCCTTTAAGATATTCCTTTGGAGACAGTCCTTTAACACAACAGTATCCTAAATATGTTGATAGTCAGAAGGTATGATAAACAATAATGCCCTGTACACATGATCAGTCCATCCGATGAAAACGGTCTGATGGATTTTTCCATCAGTTATCCGATGAAGCTGACTGATGATCAGTCGTGCCTACACACCATTGGTTAAAAAAACAATCGTGTCAGAACGTTGTCACGTAAAACACATACGACAGCACTATAAAGGGGAAGTTCAAATCCAATGACACATAACTGCAGCGTTCGCAGTCAGGCCTGATCTCTGCGATCGCTAACAGTTTTTTGGTAGCGTTTGACTCAGTCGCTGACAGGTTAGGTGATTTTTTACCTGTGAATCTTACCACTGTACCCCTACATTTAGAGCCCAAAATGGCAAATCGAAGGTACAGTGGTGAAGAGGCCTACTTGTTTCTGAGCTTGACAGATAGTGAGGAGGAGGTCACGCATCTGTCAAATTCTAGCTCAGAATATGATCCTGTAGACGACAGTGGCTCCCTGACAGATAGCTCTGACGACGGAGTTGTGGTCCCTGCTAGGGTCATGCGTACCAGACCCCGATCTTCTGCTGTCGCTGAGGTGCAAGAACCGCAGGGCTCTCGTATGGAGCAGAGAAGTGCTAGCGCCGCTATTCCTTCTGATTAACTGGCAAGCACCAGCGGCCTAGTACATCCTGGTCATATATCCAGCACTGCAGTATCACGTGGTGACGTGGCGAGTCCCATAAGTGCAGTTCAAGCTGGCGAGGTGGCAAGCACAAGTAGTGTCCCGCTGCCACCAAGAAGAAGAAGACAAAGACAGGCCCGTCCCCATAGTGCCCTTCCTGCTGCAATCGCCAATCCTGATTGGGTACCCACCACTTCTGCAGCACCCGTACTTCCCCCATTCACTGGCCAACCCGGAATTCAGGTGGAAACAGTTGATTTTACATCACTGGATTTTTATTTGCTGTTTTTCCCAGAAGATCTCTATAGATCTATTGTGGACCAAAGCAATTTCTATGCTGGTCAATACATCACTGCTAATCCCCAGCTGTCCCTTGCCAGAGATTGGAAACCAATTACGGTTTCCGAATTTAAGATCTTTCTGGGCCTTTCCCTCATCATGGGCATGACTAAAAAGAGTGAGCTGCGGATGTATTGGTCCACTCACCCAGTTCACTAAATTGCCCATTTTCTCTGCCTCCATGGCCAGGACATGATACGAGCAGATCTTGCATTTTAGTGACAATGAAGTCTGTCGTCCTCGGGGAGACCCTGGATTCGATCGGCTCTACAAACTTCGGCCCCTCGTAAACCACTTCAACCAATGTTTTGCAGCCTTGTATAATCCCCATCAAGTTGTCTGCGTTGATGAGTCCCTGATTACGTTTTCTGGCCGCTTGTCTTTCAAGCAGTACCTTCCCAGCAAGCGTTCCAGATACCGGGTCAAGATGTATAAGCTCTGTGACAGGCAACAGGCTATACATCTAGCTTTATGGTTTACGAGGGAAAAGACAGTCACGTAGAGCCAGAGAACTCCCCTGATTACATAGGGAGCGCTGGTAGGATAGTGTGGGAATTGGTGTCACCCTTATTCGGAAAGGGGTACCACTTGTACATGGACAATTATTACACAAGTGTGCCACTTTTTAGTCACCTTTTTGATTATGGAATTGGCGCATGTGGCACCGTGCGACCTAATCGCCGGGGCTTCCCCCAACGGCTTGTAGAATCCCGTCTTAGTCGGGGGGAGAGAGCCTGCTTACAGTGTAATAATTTGTTAGCAGCGAAGTGGAGGGATTCACGGAATGTTTTCGTTCTGTCCACACTTCACGCAGACACGGCAGTCCAAATTCCTACGGCGACTAGTGTTGTGGAGAAACCCTCTGTATCCACGAGTACAACCTTAACATGGGAGGGGTGGACCTCAATGACCAGTTGTTGGCGCCATACCTAATTGCCCGTAAGGCCAGACGCTGGTACAAAAAAGTGTCTGTTTATTTGTTTCAATTGGCTTTGCTGAACGCTCATGTGCTATACAGAGCTTCAGGACGGACTGGATCCTTCCTAAAATTCCAGGAAGAGATCGTCGCAGCCCTTCTGTTTCCAGACGGTGCTGTGCCCCACCTTCCCAACGCAAATGCAGTGAGCCAGCTGTATGAGAGGCATTTTCCTTTTGTCCTCCCTGGTACCCCTACCAAAAAAAACTGCCAAAGAAGATGTCGTGTCTGCAGCAAATGCGGATTTAGGCGTGACACCCGCTTTTATTGTCCCTCCTGTCCTGACCAACCTGGTCTCTGCATTGGTGAATGTTTCAAACACTACCACACACTAGTTGAGTTTTAGCGTAGGGTACAGCACCACACAGTCCTAGGCACACTAACACAGGGTCTTGGAAGATGTGATGGCCATCACATTTTGAGAGACCATAATCTGCAACGTTCAGTTTACAGTTTTTTTACAGTTTTTATAAAAGTGAAAAAAGTGGAAAAATAAATAAAAAAAACTCACACAAAAACACACAAAAAAAAATCCCAAAATAGTTGTGGTTGTATTTTTCTCCTCTCTCTTTATTGTTCTCTCTTATGTTCACTCTCTACTGTCCACTCACTATTGTTCTATATCTATTGTTTTCTCTATTTTATACCCCCATGCTTTGGCATATATAAATGGTGCATGTATGCCCATCATTAGAAGTGGGTGGATGAAGGGAGGTATTCTAATGGTGGGCATACCCACCGATCAATCTCTTTTTTTTGTTCAGCCAACAGACTGCATGAAAAAAAAAAAGATTACAATACATGTCCAACAAGAACCATCAACGTATGGTATGTTGATGGACTTTGAATGGTTATACCAGAATGATGCCTGCAGGTTTAGGTATTATCTTGGTATCATTCTTTTCAGCCAGCGGTCGGCTTTCAAGTAAAAGCAATCCTAGCAGCTAATTAGCCTCTAGACTGCTTTTACAAGCAGTAGGAGGGAATGTCCCCCCCCCCCCCCGGATATAAACCGTGCCATTGGGAAAGTGGGAAAACATTTTATCACACCGATCTTGGTGTGGTCAGATGCTTTAAGGGCAGAGGAGAGATCTAGGTTCTGATAGACCCCAATTTTTTCAAAAAAGAGTACCTGTCACTAACGATTGCTATCATAGGGGATATTTACATGCCCTAAGATAACAATAAAAATTATAAAAAAAATAAAAAAAAGGAAGGAACAGTTTAAAATAAAATTAAAAAAGCAAACTATATAATAATAAAAAAAAAAAAACCCTGTCCCCCCCTGCTCTCGCGCAAAGGCAAACGGAAGCGTCAGTCTGGCGTCATATGTAAACAGCAATTGTACCATGCATGTGAGGTATCACCGCGAAGGTCAGATCGAGGGCAGTAATTTTAGCAGTAGACCTAGGGGCAGATCCACATACATACACTGCGCCCGGCGCAGATGTAAGATACGCTACGCCGCTGTAACTTACCTGGCTTTGGTTTGAATCCTCAACGAATTTGCGCCGTAAGTTACGGCGGCGTAGTGTATCTCGCGGCGGAATTCAAATTGGGTGGGTAGGGGGCGTGTTTCATTTAAATGAAGCGCGTCCCCGCTCCGAACGAACTGCGCAAAACTCCGTAAAAACTCCCAGGGTGCATTGCTCCAAATGACGTTGCAAGGACGTCATTGTTTTCAACGTGAACGTAAATGGCGTCCAGCCCCATTTACGGACGACTTACGCAAACAACATAACATTTTTAAAATTAGACGCGGGAACGACGGCCATACTTAACATTGAGTACGCCACCATATAGCAGCTTTAATTATACGCCGGAAAAAGCCGAACGGAAACGACGTAAAAAAATGCGACGGCCGGCCGTATGTTCGGGGATCGTCGGAAATAGCTAATTTGCATACTCGACGCGGATTACGACGTGAACGCCACCTAGCGGACGCCGAAAAATTGCATCTAAGATCCGACGGCGCACGAAGACATACGCCTGTCGGATCTAACACAGATGCCGTCGTATCTTGTTTTGTGGAAACCAAAACAAAGATACGACGCGCAAAATTCGAAATTACGCGGCGTATCAAGAGATACGCCGCGAAATTTCTTTGAGGATCTGCCCCCTACTCTATAAATCTAATGTGGTAACCTGTAGAGGCTTTTAAAAATGTATGTGGTTTGTCGCCACTGCACATTTGTGCGCAATTTTAAAGCATGTCGTGTTTGGTATCTATGTACTCGGCCTAAGATCATCTTTTTTATTGCATCAAACATGTGGGCAATATATTGTGTTTTAGTGCATTAAAATAAAAAAAAATATTTTTGCCCAAAAAAATGCGTTCGAAAAATCGCTGCGCAAATACTGCATGAAAAAAAAAATGCAACACCCACCATTTTAATCTGTAGGGCCTTTGCTTTAAAATAATATATAATGTTTGGGGGTTCAACGCAATTTTCTTGCAAAAAAAAAATATGTCTTCATGTAAACAAAAAGTGTCAGAAAGGGCTTTGTCTTCAAGTGGTTAGAAGAGTGGGTGATGTATGACATAAGCTTCTAAATGTTGTGCATGAAATGCCAAGACAATTCAAAACCCCCCCCAAATGACCCCATTTTGAAAAATGGACACCCCAAGCTATTTGCTGAGAGGCATGTCGAGTCCATGAAATATTTTATATTTTGACACAAGTTGCGGGAAAGCGAATTATTTTATTTATTTATTATTTTTTTTTGCACAAAGTTGTCACTAAATGATATATTGCTCAAACATTCCATGGGTATAAGTGGAATTACACCCCATAATACATTCTGCTGCTTCTCCTGAGTACGGGGATACCACATGTGTGAGACTTTTTGGGAGCCTAGCCACGTACAGGACCCCAAAATCCAAGCACCGCCTTCAGGCTTTCTAAGGGTGTACCTTTTTGAATTCACTCCTCACTGCCTAGCACAGTTTCGGAGGCCATGGAATGCCCAGATGGCACAACCCCCCCCCCCCCAAATGACCCCATTTTGGAAAGTAGACACCCCAACCTATTTGCTGAGAGGTATGGTGAGTATTTTGCAGATCTTGCTTTTTGTCAGAAAAGTTTAAAGTTTGAAAAAAGAAAAAAAAAGAAAAAAAATTCTTTCTTCATTTTCAAAAATAAATGAGCGCTGTAAAATACTCACCATGCCTCTCAGCAAATAGCTTGGGGTGTCTACTTTCCAAAATGGGGTCATTTGGGGGGGTTTTGTGCCATCTGGGCATTCCATGGCCTCCGAAACTGTGATAGGCAGTGAGGAGTGAAATCAAATATTTACACCCTTAGAAAGCCTGAAGGCGGTGCTTGGTTTTCTGGGTCCCGTATGTGGCTAGGCTCCAAAAAAGTCTCACACATGTGGTATCCCCGTACACAGGAGAAGCAACAGAATGTATTTTGGGGTGTAATTCCACATATGCCCATGGTATGTGTGAGCAATATATGATTTAGTGACAACTTTGTGCAAAAAAAAGAAAGAAATTGTCATATTCCCGCAACTTGTGGCAAAATATAAAATATTCCATGGACTCAACATGCCTCTCAGAAAATAGCTTGGGGTGTTTACTTTCCAAAATGGGGTCATTTGGGGGGGTTTTGTGCTATTTGGGCATTTTATGGCCTTCAAAACTGTCATAGGTAGTGAGGAGTGAAATCAAAAATTTACGCCCTTAGAAATCCTGAAGGCAGTGTTTGGTTTTCGGGGCCCCGTACACGCCTAGGCTCCCAAAAAGTCCCACACATGTGGTATCCCCCAGGGGCGGACTGACCATTCGGTCAGTCGGGCACTGCCCTAGGGCACCGTGGTGGGGGGGGCCCGGGTCGGCTCAGTCTGCCCCTGGAGGTGCCCGCAGCAGCAGATTATTATCCACTGAATTAAAAGAAAAACTGTACCCCCGAGGAAACAGTGCCATTGAACTATTAAATGTCACCCTGTTGATGTGGCTGTGTGAGCGGTTTGGAGGTGTGAGCTGGCCGGGGTGGATAGCTCATCAGAGCTGTGAGCCGTGCAGGGATGTTCAGACAGTGACAGGCGCTCCGGTGACTTGTCCTCAATGTTCCCCTATGGGGGAAGTTCCTCCACTGACTGCGCAGGCGCAAACTTCCCGACGGAAATCCCCGAACCTCGCCCGGCATCCAGGCTCATTCTTTAACATCCCCGTGGATTGGAGGATGTTAAAAAAAGAGCCAGGAGGCCGAGCGAGCGAAGCGAGCCGTCCGAGCGCAGCGAGGACGTGAGGCCGACTGGCCACTTTCCTCTAAGTCCACGTCGCCCTGGATGCCGGCCGCCGTTCGGGGATTTCCGTCAGCAAGTTTGCACCTGCGCAGTGCTTGAAGGAACTTACCCGATAGCTGGAACCATCTCTGCGCATCACTTCGCGCATGCGCTGGAACTTCCATGATACATGGAACCAGCACGGCAGATCACCGGCCACCTCTCCCCCTTCTCTCCCCCTGGGGAATTCAGCTGAGGGGGCGGGGCCATAAGTCACTGCCGTGGGGTCCAGTCTGTGAAGGAGCTAAAGGGAGAGTGCACTGCACAGCACACAGAGCGGAGGGGACTGAGACAGCTTCAACTTTCCAAACGGCATCCACACTGACCTGCCTTGTGTGCAGCAGGTCAGTGTGATAATGAAATCACTGCAGTTACTGTGTCTGTGTTGTTAGAAGAGCCATGCTGAGTGTTACTTCCTGGTTCCCTTTTTCTTGCCCTGTGCTGTGTGCCTATTTACCAGGTGGCAGGCCAGGTGCTATTCACTAGTACACACTGATATCTGGTACACTGAATGCCACTCAGTGTATAGATATCAGTGTTATATAGGGATTAGCACTTAGCCCTGGTTCACATCGGAGCAATTTGCCAAATTCGCATGGCAATGGCACTACCCGAATCGGTGCGATGCCCCATTTGTGGCACCGCACTGATTCCCAAAAGTAGTTTCTGTACAACTTTTAGTGACTTCTGGGTGCAATTTCCATAGACATCTGTGCAGCAACCCGCACAGATGTCTCTTGAAATCGCCCGCCAAACTCGCACTGACATGTGGGTATGAAATCGTGCGAGTTTAGCTGAACTTGCAGGATTTCATTCCCGCTGTCAGTGTGAACCTGGGCTAAGTGAGTGTTATTCTCTCTCTATATATATATATATATATATATATATATATATAATTATTGAAATGTATACACTGAGTGCTTTTCCCTAAGGCCCCTTTCACACGTGCGGACCGTATGTCCTCTTTTTCATCCATCGGTTTGCGGATGAAAAAGGGACATACACCCATTGCGGGTGTCAGTGGATAAACATCCGCTGACACCCGATCTTGTCCACCTCCACAAAGATCCAATTTTGCAGACGGAAGAAAACACTATTTTTTCTTCTGTCTGCGGATCGGATCGGATGAACGCGGACATACAGTCCGTGTGCATCCGATCCCCCCATAGGGGAGAGCGGAGAAAAGACAGGGCGGTCCCTGCACAGTGTGTGAGGACCGCCCTGTCATCCGCCGGCTCAGCGGGGATCAACAGAGCAAGCGGAGCATACGGAGGTGGATCATCAATGATCCGCCCCGTGTGAAAGGGAAGTTTTTCATGCGCTTTTGGGCTAAAATAGCGCCTGTAAAACGTCTCCTCTGCAGTGTAAATGTGAAAGCCTAAGTACTTTCACACTGGGGTGATGCGCTGACAGGACGTTAAAAAATTTCCTGCAAGCAGCATCTTTGGAGTGGTGAAGGAGCGGTGAATACACCGCTCCTGCCCATTGAAATGCAGCAGTGCTTTGCGGGTTGTTTTATCCCTTTTTCGGACACTAACGGGGGTTAAAAGCGCTAGCACTAGCGGCCTAATACCTCCACAAAAATTACAGTAAAGCGCCGCTAAAAATAGCGGCACTTTACCACCGCCACTGCCCCAGTGTAAAAGCGGCCTAATACTGTCATCTGTACACGAAGAATGCGCCTTACATTAGTGGTCAGTGAGAAGAATGCTCCTTACATTGGTGATCAGTGAGAAGAATGTTCTCCACGTGGGTACCTACCGGAGCATGATGGGACGGTGAGGCCTATATAAATGGGATGCAAGGCGCGCTTCCATCATTGCAGTGACAAGAGGCGACGTGTCAACATCGGAAGAGGGGAGAAGAAGAAGGTGACGTCACAGAAGACCGCGCTGGCTGCCTGTTAGTAATTGAGCTAACACACGAAGATAGCAGGCAGCCAGCGCTGAAGGAGAAGGCACCGGACAGCTGCAGAAGAACCGGGGTTCGCCGAGTCAACAGCGGAGAGCGGCGAAGATAGAAGAAGACCCCCGGAGAGCGGAGAAGACCCCCCCCCCGGAGAGCGGAAGAAGAAACCCCCCCCCGGAGAGCGGAGAAGACCCCGGAGAGTGGAAGAAGAAGCCCCCCTGGTATTAGAGCTAATAAAGAAGACAGGGGGGGCCTCCGGAGCAGACTAATAAATTAATTTAAAAACCCTTGTGTTGTGTGTTTAATAACTTTAACTTTTTGCCTCCAGGTGAATGGGTAGGGGTACGATGTACCCCATATTCATTCACTTAGGGTGGGGGGCCGGTATCTGGGGGCCCCCTTATTTGAGGGGACTCCCAGATTCCGATAAGCCCCCGCCCGCAGACCCCGACAACCAACGGCAAGGGTTGTTGGGAAGAGGTCCTGTCCTCATCAACATGGGGACAGGGTGCTCTGGGGTGGGGGGGCCCGCAGTGCGCCCCCCTGCCCCAGAGCACCCAACCCCCCCATGTTGAGGGCATGTGGCCTGGCACGGCTCAGGAGGGGGGGGGGCGCTCGCTCGTCCCCACTCCCTTTCCTGACCGGCCGGGTAGCGTGCTTTGGATACGGGTCTGGTATGGATTGTAGGGGGACCCCCTACGTCGATTTTTCGGCGTAGGGGGGTCTCCTTACAACCCATACCAGACCTAAGGGCCTGGTATGCTCCTGGGGGGGAACCCATGCCGGGTTTTTTTTTACAAATTGCCGTGGAGTTCTCCCTCGGGAATGCATACCAAATGCCATCGCTTGAATGTGCTTTTACATGGTGTTACGAACTTTACACCATGTAAAAGCAGCCCTAGTTTTACACTTGCAAACTAAAACTTACGGCGAAAAAAACGAATCAGAAAAGCTTTGTGGATCGCCCTAAGTGCTAATTTGCATACCAGAAGCGGCATTTCGACTCGAAATGCCCCCAGCGGCGGATGCGGTACTGCATCCTAAGATATGGCAGTGTAAGTCCCTTACAGATGTCGGATCTTCTGCCTAACTTTGGAAAACTGATTCTGTGGATCAGTTCCAAAGTTAGAACCAGGGATACGACGGCTTACTCAGTCGTATCTCTTTTGAGGATTTGGCCCAATGTTCCTTACATTGGTGATCAGTGGGAAGAATGTCCCTTACATTGGTGATCAGTGAGAAGAATGTCCCTTACATTGGTGATCAGTGAGAAGAATGCTCCTTACATTGGTGATCAGTGAGAAGAATGTCCCTTACATTGGTGATCAGTGAGAAGAATGTTCCTTACATTGGTGATCAGTGGGAAGAATGTCCCTTACATTGGTGATCAGTGAGAAGAATGCTCCTTACATTGGTGGTCAGTGAGAAGAATGCTCCTTACATTGGTGATCAGTGAGAAGAATGCTCCTTACATTGGTGGTCAGTGAGAAGAATGTCCCTTACATTGGTGATCAGTGGGAAGAATGTCCCTTACATCGGTGATCAGTGGGAAGAATGTCCCTTACATTGGTGATCAGTGAGAAGAATGCTCCTTACATTGGTGATCAGTGAGAAGAATGTCCCTTACATTGGTGATCAGTGAGAAGAATGTCCCTTACATTGGTGATCAGTGAGAAGAATGCTCCTTACATTGGTGATCAGTGAGAAGAATGTCCCTTACATTGGTGATCAGTGGGAAGAATGTTTCTTAGATTGGTGATCAGTGAGAAGAATGTTCCTTACATTGGTGATCAGTGGGAAGAATGTCCCTTACATTGGTGATCAGTGAGAAGAATGTCCCTTACATTGGTGATGAGTGGGAAGAATGTTCCTTACATTGGTGATCAGTGAGAAGAATGTCCCTTACATTGGTGATCAGTGAGAAGAATGTCCCTTACATTGGTGATCAGTGGGAAGAATGTCCCTTACATTGGTGATCAGTGAGAAGAATGCTCCTTACATTGGTGATCAGTGAGAAGAATGTCCCTTACATTGGTGATCAGTGGGAAGAATGTCCCTTACATTGGTGATCAGTGAGAAGAATGCTCCTTACATTGGTGATCAGTGAGAAGAATGTCCCTGTAACGGACACAGGCATGCTGCCGAGACAGTTATAATCTTCGTGCAGGGGGACTACAAGGAACTGCATGGCTTGTCACAAGTGAAGGTACCAGATTGTATTCTGAGCTCAAAGGGTTAACTGGACAAGTCTCTTTCATTGCTGGAATGCTAATGAACCCTCTTTTGTGTGCAGGTAAACAGCCCCCCTGTGAGGTGTATGCTGATGGGGATTATGTGTGAGTGATAATTGTTTTAAAGGTTAATTGAATTCTATGTGCCTGGCCAGGAAATGTTAAGTGGGGTGAGGTGCCGAAGAGTCTAGAAACTGGCCAAGTGATTAATTCAAGGAGATGTCATTGTTTCAGGGGGTCTGTGTTGAAGCCCCCTACTGGGAAAAGGGGAGGGCGGAAACTGTCATTGTTCTTGTAACAGTTGTAACCAGATATAAGCAGGTGAAATATGCCAAATAAAGTCAGTCTGCTTGACCCTCCAAACGTAGCACGTCTCGTTTCTTGGAAGGGCGTTCCATGGGATATACCGGCGGTACCTGCATATCGCAGCTTGCCAGGGAAAAGGACGTCTCCAACGGCCGATACCCCTCACTACCAGTGGGTAGCCGTTACATTGGTTGGTAGCAGTGGGATGGTCCTTTTATCCAAAGAGCAAGTGCTGAATGGAGTCGCAGTACGCCAGGCTGAAAAGATCCACACTGAAAGATCTATTGGAGATTCGTGGTAGGAGCGCCAGCAACAGACCACGGAGGGAGCTGATAGCTGACCTGCTGGAGCTGGACGAAATGGATGGATCCATGGAAGGAACGGAGCCCCTTGCACCGGTCAGCAAAGAAGATGTAATTACTGGGATTGTACAGCGGAGATTATCCTTGTATCCAGAAACGTCCGTGGAACTAATCAACCAGCTGTTCCGGGAAGCAAGGGAAGAAATACAAACGAAGAGGGGACAAGAACTGGAACTGGTAAGAGCGAGACAGCCCATTACACCTGCAGTTCCTACCCCCCCACCTGCTGCTACAGGAAAGAAAATACCGTTCACTGCATTCAAAGCTTTTGTAGAAAGTGAGGAGGAAATCGATGGATATTTGGCGGACTTTGAGAGGCAGTGCTCACTACACCAGGTCCCACCAGACCAATGGGTCACTATTTTGTCGGGGAAATTGTCGGGCAAAGCCAATGAAGCCTTTCGGGCTCTCACTCCAGAGGATATTTTACAATACCAGCAAGTTAAAAAGGCGCTGCTAACCCGATATGCCGTAACGCCAGAAGCCTACCGCCGGCGCTTCCGGGAGTCCAAGAAGATGGCTGTGGACTCCCACATGGAATGGGCCAACCAGTTACAAAGGGTGGCATCGCTTTGGGTCCAAGGGTGCAAGGCCAACACCGGGGAGGAAGTATTGCAGCTGTTCCTAATGGAACATTTCTTCCAAGACCTGGCCGCAGACATACAAGACTGGGTACGAGATCGCCGGCCCGCTAACTTAAACGAGGCGGCTCGGCTAGCAGATGAGTACGCGGAAACAAGGAAAGTAAGCCAGGGTACTACACGGCTGGCTCATAAGGTAGAACCGCGTACTCCAACCATCACCCCACGCCCAGAGTTTCGGGCTCCAGTCCCACCACGTCCTCAGGGGCCTAGCAACTACCCCCGGGATTCGCCTAGGGTGACGTGCCATCACTGCAGCGACACGGGACATATTGCTCGTTATTGCCCTTTGAGAGCTACAAATAACAATTGGAGACGCACAGAACCTAACACAGAGGTCACTCCATCACGTCCCTCTGCGGCCCACTGCCTGGAGACCGAGGGGGGCCCTGAGGAATGTCTGGGAATTTGGTATGAGGCAGACCCAATACAAGCGGCCTCTCCGGATAACCGTCAGCATCACCGTCAGGAGGTACGAGTGAATGGACAAGTAGCACAAGGCTTAAGAGATTCCGGGACTACTATCACTCTGATTCAAAAACATCTGGTAAAGCCAGAGAACGTGTCCACTCGCACAGTTGCCGTCCGGGTCGCAGGGGGTGCTGTATTTCACGTACCCACCACCCGGGTGCACTTAGACTGGGGAGCCGGGTCAGGAAAGACCACAGTTGGTATCATGGACAACCTACCTGCCGAGGTGGTGCTGGGCAACGACATTGGCCCTCTGACTTCGGCTTATTTACCTACACCTGCTGCTGCTTGTCCCGTGACCACCCGCGTTGCTGGAATCAACCCGCTTGCTGCTGAGAACCGGGTAAGACTACCTTTCCCGACCTGTACTGTAGATCCGGCACAATATCACAGTCTAAAATGGGAATGTGACAAGTTGGCCAGTGAGAAATCAGAGATGCAACGACACTATGTCACGTATTATGAGATGTCCCGTGGCTTGAACATTGAAATGCACAAACAGGCGGAAATTGTCAAAAGATTAAATGGGATTTGCATCCAGGTGGTGCCGTATCTGTCCCAAGAGCATCAGCAACAGGTTTTGGGAGCCATTGAGAGAGCAAAGCAAGTGACTGTTCCAGAATTGAATTCTATTCTTCACCGTCACCATCAGCTACCGACATGGTAAGCCAATGGGAAGGCCGACGGACTGTCCAGGCAAACGGAACTTTTACCCTAACAGCAGACCGGACATCCCCAAGTTGATCCGAAAAGGATCAATCCGGGTCTGCCGGAGTGTTCCACAAAGGGGGAGTAGTGTAACGGACACAGGCATGCTGCCGAGACAGTTATAATCTTCGTGCAGGGGGACTACAAGGAACTGCATGGCTTGTCACAAGTGAAGGTACCAGATTGTATTCTGAGCTCAAAGGGTTAACTGGACAAGTCTCTTTCATTGCTGGAATGCTAATGAACCCTCTTTTGTGTGCAGGTAAACAGCCCCCCTGTGAGGTGTATGCTGATGGGGATTATGTGTGAGTGATAATTGTTTTAAAGGTTAATTGAATTCTATGTGCCTGGCCAGGAAATGTTAAGTGGGGTGAGGTGCCGAAGAGTCTAGAAACTGGCCAAGTGATTAATTCAAGGAGATGTCATTGTTTCAGGGGGTCTGTGTTGAAGCCCCCTACTGGGAAAAGGGGAGGGCGGAAACTGTCATTGTTCTTGTAACAGTTGTAACCAGATATAAGCAGGTGAAATATGCCAAATAAAGTCAGTCTGCTTGACCCTCCAAACGTAGCACGTCTCGTTTCTTGGAAGGGCGTTCCATGGGATATACCGGCGGTACCTGCATATCGCAGCTTGCCAGGGAAAAGGACGTCTCCAACGGCCGATACCCCTCACTACCAGTGGGTAGCCGTTACAGTCCCTTACATTGGTGATCAGTGAGAAGAATGTTCCTTACATTGGTGATCAGTGAGAAGAATGTCCCTTACATTGGTGATCAGTGAGAAGAATGTTCCTTACATTGGTGATCAGTGGGAAGAATGTCCCTTACATTGGTGATCAGTGAGAAGAATGCTACTTACATTGGTGGTCAGTGAGAAGAATGCTCCTTACATTGGTGATCAGTGAGAAGAATGCTCCTTACATTGGTGGTCAGTGAGAAGAATGTCCCTTACATTGGTGATCAGTGGGAAGAATGTCCCTTACATCGGTGATCAGTGGGAGGAATGTCCCTTACATTGGTGATCAGTGGGAAGAATGTCCCTTACATTGGTGATCAGTGGGAAGAATGTCCCTTACATTGGTGATCAGTGAGAAGAATGCTCCTTACATTGGTGATCAGTGAGAAGAATGTCCCTTACATTGGTGATCAGTGAGAAGAATGTCCCTTACATTGGTGATCAGTGAGAAGAATGCTCCTTACATTGGTGATCAGTGAGAAGAATGTCCCTTACATTGGTGATCAGTGGGAAGAATGTTTCTTAGATTGGTGATCAGTGAGAAGAATGTTCCTTACATTGGTGATCAGTGGGAAGAATGTCCCTTACATTGGTGATCAGTGAGAAGAATGTCCCTTACATTGGTGATTAGTGAGAAGAATGTCCCTTACATTGGTGATCAGTGAGAAGAAGGAGGAGGACACACCCTAGGAGCTCTCTGAGAGATCCAACCCTTTTCAAGCCTGGGCCTTGCCTGCTAGCTTGGCCCAGGAATAATGCCTGATCCTGGGGGAGGCCCCGGGACGGATCCCCCTGATGATACGGGGCCTAGTGAGGAGGAGGTGGAGGATCTGTCTGTAGATCCAGGCCCTGCTGTGGATGCAAATGTCTTCAGTCAGAAGAGCATTGATCGTTTTAGGGCGATTGGAAGAGCTGAAGAAAAACTTAAAATTTTGAAGGCTGAACACAAATCCTTCAAAATCAAGTACTTCCAGGCCTGGAGTAAAAATCGTTTGGCCATGAAGCCTGAGTTGCAGGAATTGGAGGAAAAGGTAAAGGAACAATCTTTATTATTGGAAAAGCTGAAAGATAAAAGTGGAGCGTTTAAAGAAAAGTTTGATAATGAGAGGAGATTTGCCAGCCAGACAGCAAGTTCCAGGGACCAGCAACAGCCTCAGATAATGGATGACGCGGGTCCATCTGCCTCTGCACCTCTCCCTCCATGTCAGGGCATGGAATCGCCAATGGCAACCAGCCAGGGGGTTGAGAGTGGGCATGGCACCCTGAAATGTATCCAGGAGATGGAGTCACCCCTGAGAGCAAACAAGCCTGCTTTTACAGAAGTCCCTGAAGCCAAGCCAGTACAGGTGGAGAAATCTCAGCACACCTCACTGTCTTCCAACATGTCTGCCCAACCTGCTGTGGTGGACGGTGTCCTGACTAAGGAGCAGAAAGGGAAGGCCTTGTGCAAAGTGCTGCCTGAAGTTTCTGCTGGGACCTGTAGTTCCTCTGTACAAGGTATGCCTGTTACCAGCAATGAGATTGCCTCACCTGAGCCTCCCTGTGGTGGGGGAGGGGATCAGCATATTGCACCATGTGCAGTGGAAGAAGCAATGGAGGTTTCACCTGTTGCAGTGTCAGAACAGCCTGCACTATCCCCTGATGACAACCCTGTCCTGACAGAAGAGAACCGACCAGCTGGAGCTTCTACAAGCACAGCAGTGGGAACTGACACTGCTGGGAAGACTGCAGGAACTGTGAATATTCCAGCAAGTACTAAGAATGACAGTAATGATAAAACAATGGATGTGGTGGGTGGTGAAGGGGTTAATACTGCTGGGAAAAATAAAAATTACATTCCTCCCCCTGCTCAGCAGAGAAAAGACTCACCGATTGTTCAGACCAAATCTGTGCAATCGATATCTGCTGCAAATGTGTCAGATGGTTCAAAACAAACCAATGTTTTATCTGCTGGGAGTTACGCGTCGGTTTTGGGGAATCGCACCAAGGAGGGTGGGGGGAATGGTGCAAATGTTGGTGGTCACAATTTGGGGGGGTTTAGTGGGGGGATGGTTGGTGGGTACAAGCGGAGAAACGTGGTCCAGTTGAAGTGGGAGGGGGAGGGGACCCCACCAGTAAGGGGGAGGGTGGCAGAGTTGATCCTGGAAATGGGGTTCAAAGTCGCAGACATTTTTGCTTTGATTTGTCCCGTCGGGAGTTGGGAATTTGATTTATCCTTTGTAAAACCTGAGGGTCTGGATTTATTTTGGGAACGTTTTAGGGGGCGCAGGGACCTTCCGCAGTGGAATGGTTGGATGCCAAAGGTGGTTTCCAGGCAGCCTCTAATAAAATCAGTGACGATCCTTGTGCGTAACGAATCCATCCCAGAGGCTGATTTGGTAGTATGGTTACGCCGCTATGGTGAAGTCCTCGCTCCACTGCGGAAGGTCCTTGATCAGCATGGGATATGGACAGGGGCCTGGACAGTGTCACTAAAATTGGGGGTGCAGGGAAATGTTGTTCAACATCTGCCCTGTTCAGCCTTTCTGGGGAGGGATAGGCTGACCATTTTTTACCAGGGTCAGCCTAAGGTGTGCAATAAATGTGGTGACAAGGGCCATTTTGCCTCCACCTGCACCCGCAAGAAATGTTCTTTGTGCCAGGAGCTGGGCCATTTGGCTAAAGACTGTACCGACATTCGGTGCAATTTGTGCCAAAAGCTTGGTCACCCCTACAGTCAATGCCCGGAGGCATTACATAACCTGCCAGGGTTGGAGGCTGAGCTGCAGAGGCTGGATAAGGAGGATGAGGCCACTGAAACTCTTGTTGTCCCTCCTGTGTCTGTGACACCTGTTTCTGTTCCCCCTAGTGATGTGGTCCCTGAGTCTGTCCCTTCTGTGTCTGTGGCATCTGTTTCTGTCCCCCCTAGTGATGTGGTCCCTGAGTCTGTTCCTTCTGTGTCTGTGACATCTGTTTCTGTTCCCCCTAGTGATGTGGTCCCTAAATCTGTCCCTCCTGTCCCTAATCCATCTATTCGTAGATCCTCCAGACTGGCGGAGGCTGCTGGGGGGGCAGGTTTAGCGGATCTTCCCACTCAGCCTCCAGTCCCTGCCCCTCGGCAGCGCAAGCGTGGTCAGGGGAATGTGGGGGTGCTGGATGGGGGTGGGGCTGATGGAGGGGTGTCCATACCCCATGTCTCACATTCCATTGATGGGGATTCGGATGAGGAGGGGTGGGAGAAGATTAGGAGGAGGAAAAAAATGAAGAGAAAGACAAGAAAACCAGTCGTCTCTTCCTCAGAGTCGGATCCAAGAGGGGTTCCCCTTGGTAACACCTTTAATGTGTTGTCAGGTGAAAAGATGTCTTTGTCTTCCTCTTTTTCATCTATGGATGAGTCACGTTGTTTGAAGAGAGCGGTTTCTGGTGATGAGAGTGTGGTGAAGGTCAAGAAACGACTACCCCAATCATCCTGATGGCAGTTCCCCCTCCGATAAAGGTGGCGACCATTAATGTCGCCAGCATTAAATCTGCAAGAGCTCATGATATGGCCTTATTTTTGCTCAGCGAGTTTGATGCTGAGATTTTATTTTTGCAAGAGACCTGGCTTCATACTTTGGCCGATGTCCATCTGGCAAAAAGGGAGTGGCGATGCGGTCCCTCCTTTTGGTCTCTTGCGGCTGAGCCCTGCAGCGGAGTTGCGGTACTTTTTGAAACCGATATGGTAACGCGCCGGCGGGTAATTGAGGTAGAAATAGGTGGATGCATGGTGTTGGACGTTTCTTAGAAGGGCTGCATGCATAATGGGTGCGGGTTTGTTTCTTGACCTTGCAGGTTTGTCTGGTGTAGTGGTGTGAGTTTGTATTAAGATTTATTTTCCTGGTGATTACATGATTTTTGCTTTGCTGTAAAGTCTTTTGTTTGAGAGCAGATTTGCTATATTTATTTTCATTTATGTAAATATGTGTATATTTATGTATATCTTATAGTGATTTTATGCTTTTTGTTTGCAAGACTTTTAATAAACAAAATTGGGAAGAATGTCCCTTACATTGGTGATCAGTGGGAAGAATGTTCCTTACATTGGTGATCAGTGAGAAGAATGTCCCTTACATTGGTGATCAGTGAGAAGAATGTCCCTTACATTGGTGATCAGTGGGAAGAATGTCCCTTACATTGGTGATCAGTGAGAAGAATGCTCCTTACATTGGTGATCAGTGAGAAGAATGTCCCTTACATTGGTGATCAGTGGGAAGAATGTCCCTTACATTGGTGATCAGTGAGAAGAACGCTCCTTACATTGGTGATCAGTGAGAAGAATGTCCCTTACATTGGTGATCAGTGAGAAGAATGTTCCTTACATTGGTGATCAGTGAGAAGAATGTTCCTTACATTGGTGATCAGTGAGAAGAATGTTCCTTACATTGGTGATCAGTGAGAAGAATGTTCCTTACATTGGTGATCAGTGGGAAGAATGTTCCTTACATTGGTGATCAGTGAGAAGAATGTTCCTTACATCGGTGATCAGTGGGAGGAATGTCCCTTACATTGGTGATCAGTGGGAAGAATGTCCCTTACATTGGTGATCAGTGGGAAGAATGTCCCTTACATTGGTGATCAGTGAGAAGAATGCTCCTTACATTGGTGATCAGTGAGAAGAATGTCCCTTACATTGGTGATCAGTGAGAAGAATGTCCCTTACATTGGTGATCAGTGAGAAGAATGCTCCTTACATTGGTGATCAGTGAGAAGAATGTCCCTTACATTGGTGATCAGTGGGAAGAATGTTTCTTAGATTGGTGATCAGTGAGAAGAATGTTCCTTACATTGGTGATCAGTGGGAAGAATGTCCCTTACATTGGTGATCAGTGAGAAGAATGTCCCTTACATTGGTGGTCAGTGGGAAGAAGGAGGAGGACACACCCTAGGAGCTCTCTGAGAGAACCAACCCTTTTCAAGCCTGGGCCTTGCCTGCTAGCTTGGCCCAGGAATAATGCCTGATCCTGGGGGAGGCCCCGGGACGGATCCCCCTGATGATACGGGGCCTAGTGAGGAGGAGGTGGAGGATCTGTCTGTAGGTCCAGGCCCTGCTGTGGATGCAAATGTCTTCAGTCAGAAGAGCATTGATCGTTTTAGGGCGATTGGAAGAGCTGAAGAAAAACTTAAAATTTTGAAGGCTGAACACAAATCTTTCAAAATCAAGTACTTCCAGGCCTGGAGTAAAAATCGTTTGGCCATGAAGCCTGAGTTGCAGGAATTGGAGGAAAAGTTAAAGGAACAATCTTTATTATTGGAAAAGCTGAAAGATAAAAGTGGAGAAAAGTTTGATAATGAGAGGAGATTTGCCAGCCAGACAGCAAGTTCCAGGGACCAGCCTCAGATAATGGATGACCCGGGTCCATCTGCCTCTGCACCTCTCCCTCCATGTCAGGGCTTGGAATCGCCGATGGCAACCAGCCAGGGGGTTGAGAGTGGGTATGGCACCCTGAAATGTATCCAGGAGATGGAGTCACCCCTGAGAGAAAACAAGCCTGCTAATACAGAAGTCCCTGAAGCCAAGCCAGTACAGGTGGAGAAATGTCAGCACACCTCACTGTCTTCCAACATGTCTGCCCAACCTGCTGTGGTGGACGGTGTCCTGACTAAGGAGCAGAAAGTGAAGGCCTTGTGCAGAGCGCTGCCTGGAGTTTCTGCTGGGACCTGTAGTTCCTCTGTACAAGGTATGCCTGTTACTAGCAATGAGATTGCCTCACCTGAGCCTCCCTGTGGTGGGGGAGGGGATCAGCATATTGCACCATGTGCAGTGGAAGAAGCAATGGAGGTTTCACCTGTTGCAGTGTCAGACCAGCCTGCACTATCCCCTGATGACAACCCTGTTTTGACAGAAGAGAACCGACCAGCTGAAGCTTCTACAAGCACAGCAGTGGGAACTGACACTGCTAGGAAGACTGCAGGAACTGTGAATATTCCAGCAAGTTCTAAGAATGACAGTAATGATAAAACAATGGATGTGGTGGGTGGTGAAGGGGTTAATACTGCTGGGAAAAATCAAAATGACATTCCTCCCCCTGCTCAGCAGAGGAAAGACTCACCGATTGTTCAGACCAAATCTGTGCAATCGATATCTGCTGCAAATGTGTCAGATGGTTCAAAACAAACCAATGGTTTATCTGCTGGGAGTTACGCGTCGGTTTTGGGGAATCGCACCAGGGAGGGTGGGGGGAATGGTGCAAATGTTGGTGGTCACAATTTGGGGGGGTTTAGTGGTGGGATGGTTGGTGGGTACAAGAGAAGAAATGTGGTCCAGTTGAAGTGGGAGGGGGAGGGGACCCCACCAGTAAGGGGGAGGGTGGCAGAGTTGATCCTGGAAATGGGGTTCAAAGTCGCAGACATTTTTGCTTTGATTTGTCCCGTTGGGAGTTTGATTTGTCCTTTGTAAAGCCTGAGGGTCTGGATTTATTTTGGGAACGTTTTAGGGGGCGCAGGGACCTTCCGCAGTGGAATGGTTGGATGCCAAAGGTGGTTTCCAGGCAGCCTCTAATAAAATCAGTGACGATCCTTGTGCGTAACGAATCCATCCCAGAGGCTGATTTGGTAGTATGGTTACGCCGCTATGGTGAAGTCCTCGCTCCACTGCGGAAGGTCCTTGATCAGCATGGGATATGGACAGGGGCCTGGACAGTGTCACTAAAATTGGGGGTGCAGGGAAATGTTGTTCAACATCTGCCCTGTTCAGCCTTTCTGGGGAGGGACAGGCTGACCATTTTTTACCAGGGTCAGCCTAAGGTGTGCAATAAATGTGGTGACAAGGGCCATTTTGCCTCCACCTGCACCCGCAAGAAATGTTCTTTGTGCCAGGAGCTTGGCCATTTGGCTAAAGACTGTACTGACATTCGGTGCAATTTGTGCCAAAAACTTGGTCACCCGTACAGTCAATGCCCGGAGGCATTACATAACCTGCCAGGGTTGGAGGCTGAGCTGCAGAGGCTGGATAAGGAGGATGAGGCCATTGAAACTGTTGTTGTCCCTCCTGTGTCTGTGACATCTGTTTCTGTTCCCCCTAGTGATGTGGTCCCTGAGTCTGTCCCTCCTGTGTCTGTGACATCTGTTTCTGTTCCCCTTAGTGATGTGGTCCCTGAGTCTGTCCCTTCTGTGTCTGTGACATCTGTTTCTGTTCCCCCTAGAGATGTGGTCCCTAAATCTGTCCCTCCTGTCCCTAATCCATCTATTCGTAGATCCTCCAGACTGGCGGAGGCTGCTGGGGGGGCAGGTTTAGCGGATCTTCCCACTCAGCCTCCAGTCCCTGCCCCTCGGCAGCGCAAGCGTGGTCAGGGGAATGTGGGGGTGCTGGATGAGGGTGGGGCTGATGGAAGGGTGTCCGTACCCCATGTTTCACATTCCATTGATGGGGATTCGGATGAGGAGGGGTGGGAGAAGATTAGGAGGAGGAAAAAAATGAAGAGAAAGACAAGAAAACCGGTCGTCTCTTCCTCAGAGTCGGATCCAGGAGGGGTTCCCCTTGGTAACACCTTTAATGTGTTGTCAGGTGAAAAGATGTCTTTGTCTTCTTCTTTTTCATCTATGGATGAGTCACGTTGTTTGAAGAGAGCGGTTTCTGGTGATGAGAGTGTGGTGAAGGTCAAGAAACGACTACCCCAATCATCCTGATGGCAGTTCCCCCTCCGATAAAGGTGGCGACCATTAATGTCGCCAGCATTAAATCTGCAAGAGCTCGTGATATGGCCTTATTTTTGCTCAGCGAGTTTGATGCCGAGATTTTATTTTTGCAAGAGACCTGGCTCCATACTTTGGCCGATGTCCACCTGGCAAAAAGGGAGTGGAGAGGCGGTCCCTCCTTTTGGTCTCTTGCGGCTGAGCCCTGCAGCGGAGTTGCGGTACTTTTTGAAACCGATATGGTAACGCGCCGGCGGGTAATTGAGGTAGAAATAGGTGGATGCATGGCGTTGAACGTTTCTTAGAAGGGCTGCATGCATAATGGGTGTGGGTTTGTTTCTTGACCTTGCAGGTTTGTCTGGTGTAGTGGTGTGAGTTTGTATTAAGATTTATTTTCCCGGTGATTACATGATTTTTGTTTTGCTATAAAGTCTTTTGTTTGAGAGCAGATTTGCTATATTTATTTTCATTTATGTAAATATGTGTATATTTATGTATATCTTATAGTGATTTTATGCTTTTTGTTTGCAAGACTTTTAATAAACAAAATTGGGAAGAATGTCCCTTACATTGGTGATCAGTGAGAAGAATGTCCCTTACATTGGTGATGAGTGGGAAGAATGTTCCTTACATTGGTGATCAGTGAGAAGAATGTCCCTTACATTGGTGATCAGTGGGAAGAATGTCCCTTACATTGGTGATCAGTGAGAAGAATGCTCCTTACATTGGTGATCAGTGAGAAGAATGTCCCTTACATTGGTGATCAGTGGGAAGCATGTCCCTTACATTGGTGATCAGTGAGAAGAATGCTCCTTACATTGGTGATCAGTGAGAAGAATGTCCCTTACATTGGTGATCAGTGAGAAGAATGTTCCTTACATTGGTGATCAGTGAGAAGAATGTTCCTTACATTGGTGATCAGTGAGAAGAATGTTCCTTACATTGGTGATCAGTGAGAAGAATGTTCCTTACATTGGTGATCAGTGGGAAGAATGTTCCTTACATTGGTGATCAGTGAGAAGAATGTTCCTTACATTGGTGATCAGTGAGAAGAATGTTCCTTACATTGGTGATCAGTGGGAAGAATATTCCTTACATTGGTGATCAGTGGGAAGAATGTTCCTTACATTGGTGATCAGTGGGAAGAATGTTCCTTACATTGGTGATCAGCAGGGCCGGATTAACAATGGGGCTGATGGAGCTGCAGCTCCAGGCCCCTTTCTCAAGATAGGCCCATTTGCCCAAAAAAAAAAAAAAAAAAAAAAAATTTTTTTTTTAAGATTTTTTTTTTTCTAAGATCGAATTTGGGGGGTTGTAGCTCGATGACCAGAGGTCACAGAAACCCCACATTTGGGGGTAGGCATGGGAAGAGCTACCCCACAACTGGTTAAAATATGGGACAGCTATAATTTATGGTTCCGGAGATACAGGCCTGCTTGCACAGCCTGTCAGGCCTCGTACACACGACAGAGTTTCTCGGCAGAATTCACCGAGAAACTCGGTCAAAACCCGGATTCTGCCGAGAATCTCTGTCGTGTGTACACTTTTGGCTCGATGGAGCCGCCGAGGAGCTCGTCGAGAAAATAGAGAACATGTTCTCTATTTTCTCGTTGTTCTATGGGAGAAGGCGGCCCGCCGAGCTCCTCGGCGGCTTCATCCCAAAACTCGACGAGGAACTCGACGTGCCAAGCACGTCGAGTTTCTCTGTCGTGTGTACGAGGCCTCAGAAGCTACATTCAGAGCGGCCAATATAAATACAAGCTGACACACTACAGCAGACTGATAGGATCACAGGGCTTATAATAATTATTTGTATATTACTCATGGTAATTAACCCCTTGCCACCCAGGCCAATTCTGACACTTCTCTATTACATGTAAAAATCATCATTTGTTTTTTGCTAGAAAATGACTCTATGGTGGTCTTTGCACTTTTTATGTTGCAGGGTACAGAGCTGCACGATTCTGGCTAAAATGAGAATTGCAATTTTTTTGCTTAGAAGATAGATCACGATTCTCTCACGATTTTTGCGGCGTAACATCATCTTTCACATAAAAAAAAAAAAATGGGCTAACTTCACTGTTTTGTTTTTATGGTTTTTATTATTCATTGAAGTGGGAAAATGCAGTGTGACATAACATATTGCAGCAATAGCCCTTGTATTCCCCGGGGTCTCTGCTAAAATATATATAATGTTTGGCGGTTCCAAGTAATTTTCTAGCAAATAATATTGCTTTCTAACTTAAGAAACAAGTGTTGGACTTTAAGTGGTTAAATTTAGTTACAATGTTAGTTAGTTACAATGTTTCATTTTGTTTACAAACTTCGCAGACTGCCCAGATTTGTTCTTTACACACAGAAGTGTATCCCTTTGATCTAAGAAGGAAGTGTTAGTTACAATGTTTCCTGTTAAAAACTTGGCAGACTGCCCAGATATTTTCTTTTGACAGCTGAAAGTCTCTCCACTTGTTATATGAAAGAATCAGCAAACTCTACATTGGAGATCGTCAGGGGGGTTGAATCGACATCACGATTTATTTAACGATTAATTGTGCAGCTCTAGCACGGTATTTGCGCAGCAATTTTTCAAACATGTTTTTTTTGGAAAAAAATGTTTCATTCATTAAAAAAACAGTTAGTTAAGTTAGCACAATTTTTTTTGGTATCCTAAGCGATGCTTTACATTTTTTTAGGTTACATGTTTAGAGTTTGTGACGCTATGCGAGGTGCGATACATGATCATAGGTACATTTCACCTCGCATACGTTCTATCATGAGAGACTGAACCGGAATCCATTCCGGGTTTTACAGCCTCTGTGCCTGGCTAGGATTCCGGTCCGGATGTTTGGGTCCACAGGAGTCCACAATCAGCTGGACTTTAAATGTCCAGGAAGAGAGCACAACAGGGCTCTGGCTTGAAACTCAGGAAGGGACCTGAGTGAGGGGAGCGCTGAGTGCTGGACTGAAAAGGTTTGCTTTACTACATGTTTTGTGGGTGTCAGGGACTAGCCCCACACTGTATAGAGAGGAGATCCTGTTTGTTTAGTTAAGCGCCGGACGGCAAGGATTTAATTTATTGTTTTGTTTATTTTAATCTGCAAACCGTTTATAAATAAAATCTGGCATCCGCCAGACTTAAAAGAAAGTGCCTGCTTACAGACTGTGATTTCAGAAAAGGTGATCCCCACAAGCTAATCCCTCACACGTGGTGGAGAATGCGGGCATTTTTCTGAAAATGGAAGAAATGTTAAAGGCCCTGCTACAGGCCAATGCAGCCCAGCGGGAAACCAACCGCCAAGTCGCAGAGGCCGCTGCAGCACAACGAGAGGCCGCTGCAGCACAACAGGCTGCCCAGCAGGAGATGAACCGACAGTTCGCCGAAGCTCTGGTGGAACTGAAAAAGGGGTCCGCACCTCCGGTGTTAGCGGAACCAAAGATTGTACGTGCTTCCTACCACCTGCAAAAGATGACACCGGCGGATGATGTTGAGGCGTACATGGCGACTTTCGAGAGAGTCGCTGACCGCGAAGGATGGCCAAAAGAGCAGTGGGCGGGACTATTGGCCCCATTCCTAACAGGAGAACCCCAAAAGGCCTATTTTGACCTAGAACCAGATAAGGCCCAGGACTATGAGACTCTAAAGACAGAAATACTTGCACGCTTGGGTGTCACCATGGCAGTCCGGGCCCAGCGCGTGCATCAGTGGTCCTATTCCAGCAACAAGCCACCCCGGTCACAAATGTTTGACCTGGTCCACCTCACCAGGAAGTGGTTGCAGCCAGAGACTCTGACCAGCCCTCAGATTGTGGAGCGTGTGGTAATGGACCGGTACCTGCGTGCGCTCCCTGCTACCCTGAGAAAGTGGGTCGGACAGGGGGACCCCAACACTGCAGCCCAAATGGTGGACCTAGTGGAGAGGTACAGTGCTACCGAGGACTTAACCCCCCTGGCGGTATTCCCGAGTCTGACTCGGGGTGAGATTTTTTGGCTACGATCGGTAACCCCGAGTCAGACTCGGGCTCGCCTCGCTGAATCCACAGGCAGGGTTTACTTACCTTGTCCCTGGATCCAGCGATGCCACCGCGCTGTGTGAGCGAGCGGGACCTCGCTCGATTCACACAGTGTCCTCCTGTGCCGCCGATTTCCGTTCCCTGCGACGTTACGACGCACGGGAGCGGAGAACTGCGCCAAATTCAAAAAGGTAAACAAACACAATACATACAGTATACTGTAATCTTATAGATTACAGTACTGTATGTAAAAAATACACACCCCCCTTGTCCCTAGTGGTCTGCCCAGTGCCCTACATGTTCTTTTATATAATAAAAACTGTTCTTTTTGCCTGCAAACTGTAGATTGTCCATAGCAACCAAAAGTGTCCCTTTATGTCAAAAATGGTTTTAGAGCAGCTAGAAAACAGCGATAATAAATTATAATCACTTGCAAAATTGAGCGATAGCGATTTGTGGGGAAATTCGTCATAAAAAAATAAAAGTAATGACAGCGACAATTCTGCAACTGAGCAAATTTCAGTGATTTTGATTTGATTACATTATTGAATAATTTTTATTATAAATTATATTATTTTTTGTTATAATTATTTATAATTATTTATTATATTATAATTTATAATTTTGTTTTTAAAAAAATGTCATACCTGGGATGCCTACTAGACTCTTGTTTGGTCAGATTTAAATTCCTAAGAATTACAGGCCTACAGTATAAAACGCCAAATTTCCTTGCAAATAATGGTACCGCTTTCAGCACCTTTTTTCTGAAATAATCATACCGCCAGGGAGGTTAATAAACCCACCCACGCCCCACTTCGGAGTGTCTCGGGGTGCAAGATCTCCCAACGGTTCGGGTAAGACTGTTCCGGGGTTCAAGAGTTTGGGGAGAGTGGATAAGACTGTTGTTACAGCAGATGAGACTGTAGGTCCTAGACCTGGAGACTGGCCAAAGAAGCCAGGAAGGTTTTTGGGACCGGTAAGAGGACTGGGGGTAGGGCAAATACGGTGTTTTCGTTGCCATGCATTAGGCCATATTGCTGCAGACTGCCCTCTAAATCAGTGTTTCTCAACCTTTTTCCAGTCGGGGCGCCCTTAAAAAGTATTTTCAGTCTTGAGGCACCCCAGTCCAAGACTTGGTTCACATTACTGTGTGTCACGGAGCACACGCAAAATTGCACTTATTCCTGACACACAGACAAATGCTTTGCTCTTTAGGGGTACTGTGAATTCTTAATGGTACCCAACACATTTGAAAACGAGGGGTGCTATTGGTGCAGTGAATTTTTTTTTTTTTTAAAGGTCGGAAACTTCTTTCCCTGCATTTTTGTGGGTAGGGAAGCCCATTAAAAAGGAATGGACTGCCCTGCACGCAACCACACAGATGTGAACCAAGGGCTTGTTCACATGTCAGGTTGGAGGGGCGGTAAAACCACATGGTTGAGCTGTTTTTACCACCCCCAACTTCTCCCCCTTTAGCTGCAGATGTAGCAGCTGGGGGTGTACACATGCTGTGGATGCAGCTGGAGGTATACCCAGGGTGAATGGTGCTGCACTGCAACTACCTGTGTGCATTGCACGGTTGCGGTGTAGTGATGCTGCATTTACGGGCTTAAAGCAGGTGGTGAGGAGGCAATATAATGCCTCTTTACCGCCTGTCAAATGCCTCTGAAAAACAATCTGTGCATGGATTTCTTTTCAGAGGAGCAGCAGTCCTGGCTTCTTTTACAAACTAGCCCTACAAAAGCAGTTCTGATGGTACAGGAATGGGGGGGTCAGGATTAAAAGTAACATATTCACACACACAGACACATGCAATCATACAGATAGACAGACAGACACATGCATACACACACACAAGCAGACACATGTACACATACATACAGGCACATGCACACACACATACAGGCACATACACACATACAGGCACATGCACACACACATGTATAAAACAAATCTAGCTTCTAGCAGGACAGTACCTTCCAGTTTCCTCATTCAGCTGGGTACTGCACTGTATTGGGAAGCAGAGAGCACAGCACACTCCCCTGAACTTTACTTTCACTTTTGAGACTGATGGAGCTTCTCACAGTGCCAATGTATAGTTCGGCAGAGGATCGGGAGATAGGGCTCATCTGATAGTCCTTCTCTCTCCTGATCCCGCGGCACACCTGAGAACCTCTGACGGCACACCAGTGTGCCGCGGCACACTGGTTGAGAAAGGCTGCTCTAAATGATGAACCTATGCAATGTGATTATGTTGATAGGGTAAGACGCCTTTCTCTGTTTGCACAGGTCGCATGTGTTGCGACAGGTCAGCGTCGCCTGGAAAAACAAATGTGCGTTATTTCAGTAGATGGCAAGCCTCTTACAGCCCTGCTAGACTCTGGTAGTGTGGTGACCTTAGTCAGGAGTGTGTGTAGACCCCGCAAAACTACACCCCAGTTGTATTGGGGTAATATGCATCCATGGGGACACTCGGGACTACCAGACAGCGGTGGTTGAGGTTGATACCCCCTGGGGCTGTGTAACACATTCAGTGGGGGTGGTACCTTCACTGCTCCATGAAGCCTTAGTGGGGAGGGACTTTCCTCATTTTTGGAAGTTATGGGAGAGTGAAGGGAGGCCCGTAGATAGCGCTCCCCTACTGGGGAAACTCGAGAACTCTCACCAGACCCGTTTTGCCAAAGGGAAGGGCATGCTGTTGGTGGAATCGAGGAGGCCGGAGATCCTCCACCATTCCCTGCCATGGCTGGGGAACCGGAGGACTTAGGAGCTAGCACCCAGCCTGAGGGTAACGAACAGGAAACCTCGCCTGACCCTGACATGGAGAGTAGCCAAAATGTGGTACCCGACTTGGAGGTCAGGAGGGAGGATTTCTGTACCGAGCAGCTGCGAGAGCCCACCCTCATGAATGCCAGGGAAAATGTTAAGGTGTTGGATGGGGAACCGGTGGATCCTAATTGGGTGGTGTCCTTTCCCTACATGGCAATTAAAAACAATTTGTTATATCGAGTGGTAAAACATGGAGAGGAAGAGGTAGAACAGCTACTGGTTCCCAAACCCTTTCGCAGGGTGGTGCTAGACCTGGCTCATGGTCACGTAATGGGGGGACATCTCGGGGTCGAAAAAAACAGGGAGAGAATCACCCAAAGATTCTTCTGGCCCGGTTTGCAGGCAGAGGTCAAGGAGTACTGCGAATCGTGCCCCGAGTGCCAAATGTCAGCACCATCGCCCCATTTTCGCAGCCCCCTTGTTCCTCTACCAATAATTGAGGTCCCCTTTGAAAGGATTGGCATGGACCTGGTGGGGCCGGTCGTGAAATCTGCCCGAGGTCACCAGCATATTCTGGTGATCCTGGACTATGCGACTCGCTATCCTGAGGCCATACCCTTGCGTAACACCTCCGCCAAGGTTATTGCCAAGGAATTAGTCCAGGTGTTTAGTCGAGTGGGGATCCCAAAAGAGATCTTGACCGATCAAGGCACCCCTTTTATGTCAAGGGTTACCAAGGAATTGTGTAGATTGTACAAAATCTCCCATCTCCGTACTTCTGTCTACCACCCCCAGACAGATGGTCTGGTCGAAAGGTTTAATAAAACATTGAAGAGTATGTTGAAAAAGGTGGTCGACAAGGATGGGAGAGACTGGGATTTTTTGCTACCATATCTCATGTTTGCCATACGAGAGGTTCCACAGGCCTCCACAGGCTATTCCCCCTTTGAGCTCTTGTATGGTAGGCATCCCAGGGGCCTGCTAGATATTGCTAAAGAAACGTGGGAAGGAGAGGTCAGCCCATATAGGAGCATCATAGAGCATGTCTCCTTGATGCAGGACCGAATCGCAGCCGTTCTGCCCCTAGTACGGGAACATATGGAGTGAGCCCAGGAGGCCCAAAGGAGGGTCTATAACCGGGGTGCCAAGGTCCGTACTTTCAACCCGGGGGACAGAGTGTTGGTACTGGTTCCCACGGTAGAAAGTAAGTTTTTAGCCAAGTGGCAGGGTCCCTTTGAGGTTGTCCAAAGGGTGGGGGAGGTAAACTACAAAGTCTACCAGCCAGGGAAAAGGAAACCACACCAAATTTACCATGTAAATCTCTTAAAGCCCTGGAAGGACCGAGAGACTTTACTGGCCACGTCCCCACTTCCAACAGACCGGATACCCATGATACCTGACGTTCCCATCACGGATTCCCTGTCCGTAGCACAGCAAAGTGACGTTAGGGCATTCGTGCAGAAAAATAGAGACTTTTTCTCCCCCTTACCCGGACTGACCAACACGATCCAACATGACATAGTGACGGAACCAGGGGTTCGGGTAAATGTAAAACCATATAGAATTCCAGAGGCCCGGCGAGAGGCAGTTGCGGAAGAAATAAAAAATATGTTAGAGTTGGATGTGATCGAGGAGTCTCACAGTGAGTGTTCAAGTCCCATAGTGCTGGTCCCAAAACCTGATGGCAGTATTAGGTTTTGTAATGATTTTAGAAAACTTAACAGTGTGTCCAAATTTGACGCCTACCCGATGCCCCGGGTCAACGAACTTGTGGACCGGTTGGGACAGGCTCGCTACATAACGACCCTAGACCTAACGAAAGGTTATTGGCAGATACCGCTTACTGAATCGGCCAAGGAGAAGACTGCCTTTTCCACTCCTGAGGGCTCGTTTCAGTATAAGCGGATGCCGTTTGGTCTGCACGGAGCCCCTGCATCATTCCAGCGAATGATGGACAAAATTTTGAGACCACATCACTCGTATGCAGCGGCGTACTTGGACGATGTGGTCATCCACAGCCCAGATTGGGAATCGCACCTGCTCCGTGTACAAGCGGTCGTAGATTCCCTTAGGGAAGCATGTCTCACGGCCAATCCAAAGAAATGTGCCATAGGCCTGGAGGAGGCCAAATACCTGGGGTACATTATTGGCCGGGGGATGGTCAAGCCGCAGACCAATAAGATTGAGGCAATTCAAAAATGGCCCCAACCAGTCAATAAAAAACAAGTGAGGGCCTTCCTGGGCATTACAGGCGTTTTACACCCAATTTTGCCACCATTGCCTCCCCCTTGACCGATCTAACGAAGGGTAAGGGGTCGGTCATGGTCAAATGGAACCCCGAAGCCGAGGGGGCATTTCAGAAGTTAAAACAGGCTCTTTGTATGGTACCCGTACTAGTAACCCCGGATTTTAGCCAGGAGTTTGTTATACAGACGGATGCCTCTGAGGTGGGACTAGGGGCCGTACTGTCACAGATCAGGGATGGTGAGGAGCACCCAGTGGTATACCTGAGCAGGAAGCTGAACAAGCACGAGAAAAATTATGCCATCGTAGAAAAGGAGTGTCTCGCCATTAAGTGGGCCTTAGACTCCCTGAGGTATTACCTACTGGGGAGGTCATTTAAGCTGGTCACAGACCATGCTCCCCTGAAGTGGATGTGTGATAACAGGGAGAAAAATGCTCGTGTGACAAGGTGGTTCCTGGCTCTACAGCCTTTTCAATTTACGGTGGAGCACAGGCCAGGGAAGCTCCAAAATAATGCAGATGCCCTCTCCCGTGTGCACTGTATGGTTGGGTCAAGTGCTCAGCCGCAGGGGCTTGAGCAGAGGGGGAGGATATGTGACGCTATGCGAGGTGCGATACATGATCATAGGTACATTTCACCTCGCATACGTTCTATCATGAGAGACTGAACCGGAATCCATTCCGGGTTTTACAGCCTCTGTGCCTGGCTAGGATTCCGGTCCGGATGTTTGGGTCCACTGGAGTCCACAATCAGCTGGACTTTAAATGTCCAGGAAGAGAGCACAACAGGGCTCTGGCTTGAAACTCAGGAAGGGACCTGAGTGAGGGGAGCGCTGAGTGCTGGACTGAAAAGGTTTGCTTTACTACATGTTTTGTGGGTGTCAGAGACTAGCCCCACACTGTATAGAGAGGAGATCCTGTTTGTTTAGTTTAACGCCGGACGGCAAGGATTTAATTTATTGTTTTGTTTATTTTAATCTGCAAACCGTTTATAAATAAAATCTGGCATCCGCCAGACTTAAAAGAAAGTGCCTGCTTACAGACTGTGATTTCAGAAAAGGTGATCCCCACGAGCTAATCCCTCACACGTTACAGAGGAGGTCTAGTACTAGAATTATTGTTCTCGCTCTAACGATCGTGGCGTATGTAACCTGTGTGTATCTGGCTCTGATACTACCAGTGCCTACCCAGCCACTGACTAGTATCTCTCCCCAGCCTGTCCCCACACACCCTCTCCTGTCCCCACACCCCCTCACCTGTCCCCACACACCCTCTCACCTGTCCCCACACACCCTCTCACCTGTCCCCACACACCCTCTCACCTGTCTCCACACACCCTCTCACCTGTCCCCACACACCCCCTCACCTGTCCCCACACACCCTCTCACCTGTCCCCACACACCCTCTCACCTGTCCCCACACACCCTCTCACCTGTCCACACACCCTCTCACCTGTCCCCACACACCCCCTCACCTGTCCCCACACACCCCCTCACCTGTCCCCACACACCCTCTCACCTGTCCCCACACACCCTCTCACCTGTCCCCACACACCCTCTCACCTGTCCACACACCCTCTCACCTGTCCACACACCCTCTCACCTGCTGACCTGTGGATGGGGGAATCACTCCTGCAGTGTTATTGTGTTCTGCCAGTGCGTACAATGATCAGTGTTGCTAACTTTAGCTGGCAGCACTGATTGTTTTAAGAAAAAACAAACAGGCTGGTTGTACTCAAGTTGATTAATAGATTGACTTGTGAAAAAACCAGCTAGCCCATACATAGATTGACTATGGCTGGTCTCTGCATAATTGGCGTAATTTCAATCCATGTATGACCCACTTAACCACTACTCAGTCCCTAAATATCCTTCCACTCCTGTACATAGTGCTCACTGTCATACTCTCCACACTCCTCTCCTATACATAGTGCCCACTGTCATACTCTCCACACTTCTCTCCTGTACATACCGCCCACTGTCATACCATCCACACTCCTCTCCTATACATAGCGCCCACTGTCATACCCTTCACACTCCTCTCCTGTACATAGTGCCTGCTGTCATACACTTCTCTCCTGTACTTAGTGCCCACTGTCGCACCCTCCACACTCCTCTCCTGTACATACTGCTCACTGTCATACCCTCCACACTCCTCTCCTATGCATAGTGCCCACTGTCATACCCTCCACACTTCTCTCCTATACATAGCGTTCACTGTCATACCCTCCACACTCCTCTCCTATACATAGTGCCCACTGTCATACCCTCCACACTCCTCTCCTATACATAGTGTTCACTGTCATACCCTCCACACTCCTCTCCTATACATAGTGCCCACTATCATACCGTCTACATACCTCTCCTGTACACACTGCCCCATCATACCCTCCACACTTTTCTCTGGTACGTACTACCCTCTGTCATACCCCCTCACTCTTCCTGTACATACTGCCCATTGTCATACCCTAAAATTATACTGAATATCCTCAATGTTACCAGCTCTAGAATGGACACACTTTTGTTAGTTCAACTAAAGGAAATCTCAGTTCTCATATTTGTTCTGCCCCATTATTAGTACTCATTTAATTTTGTGATTACTACTATGATGTATAGAGGAACATCGGGGATCTCAGCTACTCTAAATATAGCACTTATATAAATAAGTGGCCCTGAAAATATTTTTTAAAAGGGCCACCGTCCACCGGGTCATGAGAGGCTCCTGGGATCCTGTGATAATAAAGCGGTAGTAAACTTTCCTGACATTACTACTTTTTAGAGGCCCTGGGGTAGGTTATGCCACAACGTACAAGTATGCACAGCATATTAGCACATTAGTGTACACTTCAATTTTCAGACTGAGCCCTCCAGTACTGCAATGAATCAGGCGGGGCCCGGGCACTTCCATCTTCACCAGGTCTTCCTTCTGGGTTCTGTGCCTTTGGTCACTTGCCTTGGCTGGGCTGCGTTCATGTCATTCCCACGCATTTATTTATTATTTATTACACCCCATTCACACCTCCGCGACAAAACGCCCGACGCCGGCCGCTTGTGCCGCTGGAGGGGAGAATTCCCATTGCTGTCTATGAGATGGTTCACATCTCATAGACGCCGTACACCTGCGGCATGAAAAAAAGTCCCGGAACCCTTTTTTTCAGGCGGCATTGGCGTTCGGCCATACAAAGCAATAGGAAGGATTTGTAAAAAAAAAGTTACACTATTCGCGGCAAAATACGCCGCGTACGCGGCGTTACTTGTCGCGGAGGTGTGAATGCAGCCTAAAAGGCCCCACTAAAATCCTCAGCACCAGGCCCATGATGTTCTTAATCTGGCCCTGGTGATCAGTGAGAAGAATGTCCCTTACATTGGTGATCAGTGAGAAGAATGTTTCTTACATTGGTGGTCAGTGGCAAGAATTTTTTAATTCCTATAATAAACATGTATTTTGAACATTGTGTAGAGAAATTCTTTGAACGCATGCAATGTGGGCAGTGCAATATGTAGGTGGGACTTTGTGTGGATGTAGCTTGAACGTGGGCGGGGACACATGGGCGGAGACACAGGGGGCCCCATGATCTCCTTTTGCCCTGGGGCCCCATGAGCTGTCAGTCCACCCCTGCTATCCCCGTACTCAGGAGAAGCTTCAAAATGTATTTTGGGGTGTAATTCCACATATAACCATGGCATGTGTGAGCAATATATCATTTAGTTACAACTTTTTGTAATTTTTTTTTTGTCAATATTCAATCACTTGGTACAAAAAAATTAAATATCCAGTGGGCTCAACATGCCCCTCAGCAATTTCCTTGGGGTGCCTACTTTCCAAAATGGGGTCATTTGGGGGGTTTGTACTGCCCTGCCATTTTAGCACCTCAAGAAATTAGATAGGCAGTCTTAAACTAAAAGCTGTGTAAATTCCAGAAAATGTACCCTAGTTTGTAGACACAGTGGGCCAAATTCCCCAAAACGTAGCCTAACTTAAATTTCAGCAGTTAAGTTACACTGACTTAAAATTTCTACCTAAGTGCCCGATCCACAAAGCACTTACCTAGAAATTACACGCCGTGTAACTTAAGTGCCTCTGTCGCAAGGCGGTCCTCCTCTCCGGGGGGCGATTACTATTTAAATGAGGCGCACTCCCGCGCCGGCCGTACTGCGCATGCGTGTGACGTAATTTTCCCGACGTGCAGCACGCGAACGTAATTTACGACGGGCTTTGTGGATTGCGACGGAACAATAAAGTTGAGACGGGTGAAATAAAAAATACGCGCCGGGAAAAAAAAAAAAAAAAAAATTGACAGCGTCGCTCGGCATGCATTCCTGAGAGGGAGAACTCCATGCCAATTTTCAAAGAAAAAACCGGCATGGGTTCCCCCCCCAGGAGCATACCAGGCCCTTAGGTCTGGTATGGGTTGTAAGGAGACCCCCCCTACGCCGAAAATTCGACGTAGGGGATCCCCCTACAATCCATACCAGACCCGTTTCCAAAGCACGCTACCCGGCCGGTCAGGAAAGGGAGTGGGGACGAGCGAGCGCCCCCCCCTCCTGAGCCGTGCCAGGCCGCATGCCCTCAACATGGGGGGGTTGGGTGCTCTGGGGCAGGGGGGCTCACTGCGGGCCCCCCCACCCCAGAGCACCCTGTCCCCATGTTGATGAGGACAGGACCTCTTCCCGACAACCCTTGCCATTGGTTGTCGGGGTCTGCGGGCGGGGGCTTATCGGAATCTGGGAGTCCCCTCAAATAAGGGGGCCCCCAGATACCGGCCCCCCACCCTAAGTGAATGGATATGGGGTACATCGTACCCCTACCCATTCACCTGGAGGCAAAGTGATAGTTATTAAACACACAACACAAGGGTTTTTAAAATCATTTATTAGTCTGCTCCGGAGGCCCCCCTGTCTTCTTTGGCTCTAATACCAGGGAGGGCTTCTTCTTCCGCTCACCACGTGGGTACCTACCAGAGCATGATGGGACGGTGATGCCTATATAAATGGGATGCAAGGCGCGCTTCCATCATTGCAGTGAGAAGAGGCGACGTGTCAACATCGGAAGAAGGGAGAAGAAGAACATGACGTCACAGAAGACCGCGCTGGCTGCCTGCTAGTAATTGAGCTAACACACGAAGATAGCAGGCAGCCAGCACTGAAGAAGAAGGCACCGGACAGCTGAAGAAGAACCGGGGTGCGCCGAGTCAACAGCGGAGAGCGGCGAAGATAGAAGAAGACCCCCGGAGAGCGGAGAAGACCCCCCCCCCCGGAGAGTGGAAGAAGAAGCCCCCCCCGGAGAGCGGAGAAGACCCCCGGAGAGCGGAAGAAGAAGCCCTCCCTGGTATTGGAGCTAAAGAAGACAGGGGGGGCCTCCGGAGCAGACTAATAAATGATTTTAAAAACCCTTGTGTTGTGTGTTTAATAACTATCACTTTGCCTCCAGGTGAATGGGTAGGGGTACGATGTACCCCATATCCATTCACTTAGGGTGGGGGGCCGGTATCTGGGGGCCCCCTTATTTGAGGGGACTCCCAGATTCCGATAAGCCCCCGCCCGCAGACCCCGACAACCAACGGCAAGGGTTGTCGGGAAGAGGTCCTGTCCTCATCAACATGGGGACAGGGTGCTCTGGGGTGGGGGGGCCCGCAGTGCGCCCCCCTGCCCCAGAGCACCCAACCCCCCCATGTTGAGGGCATGCGGCCTGGCACGGCTCAGGAGGGGGGGCGCTCGCTCGTCCCCACTCCCTTTCCTGACCGGCCGGGTAGCGTGCTTTGGATACGGGTCTGGTATGGATTGTAGGGGGACCCCCTACGTCGAATTTTCGGCGTTGGGGGGGGTCTCCTTACAACCCATACCAGACCTAAGGGCCTGGTATGCTCCTGGGGGGGGGAACCCATGCCGGTTTTGATTTTACAAATTGCCGTGGAGTTCTCCCTCGGGAATGCATACCAAATGCCGTCGCTTGAATGGGCTTTTACATGGTGTGACTAACTTTCCACATTGTAAAACCAGCCCTAGTTTTGCGCAAGCAAATCGGAACTTACGCAGAAATCACAATGCTGAAATGCTTTGTGTGATCTGCTTAAGTCCTCATTTGCATACTCAAAGTGGCATTTCAATGAGAAATGCCCCCAGCGGCGGATGCGGTACTGCATCCTAAGATCTGACCGTGTAAGTGTCTTACACATGTCAGATCTTCTGCCTAACTTTGGAAAAAGCCTTTTGAGGATCGTTTCCAAAGTTAGGCACAGAGATAAGCAGGCTGAACAGCAGTTCCGCCTGCGTATCTCTTTTGGGAATTTGGCCCTATAACTTTTGCGCAAACCAATAAAAATATGCTTATTTAATTTTGTTTTTACTAAAGACATGTGACTGAATACATTTTGGTCTAAATGTTTGACTAAAATTGAGTTTGTTCGATTTTTCTTATAACAAAAATTAGAAAATATTGTTTTTTTAAAAAAAAAATCGGTCTTTTTCCGTTTATAGCGCAAAAATTAAAAATCGCAAAGGCACTCAAATACCATCAAAAGAAAGCTCTATTTGTGGGGAAAAAAAGACGCAAATTTTGTTTGGGTACATCATTGAATGACCACGCAATTACCAGTTAAAGCAGCGCAGTGCCAAATTGTAAAAACACCTCTGGTCTTTAGGCTGACAAATGGTCCGGGGCTAAAGTGGTTAAAGGCCTTGCTGTTCCTGGGTGTGTTCTGTTTTAAGTGCGTTCTGACCAGCCGACCGGTTTGAAGCCATGTTGGAAGTGCGTTCTCATTCTCGAGTTCGTGCTGCGTATGGGCTGTCTTCTGCAGTATATATATGTTGGTTCTATGAGCGCATCGAGGCCTTCGGGTAATGACTGCGCTCTCAATAAGCATTTCTATAAATAAATAAATAAATAATGTTACCCGATCAGTGGCCGGGAACAGGGCGAGGAGGAGTTCATGGGCCAAGAATTGGTTGCGCAATTTCTCATATGCCTCTGCTTAGGAAAATCCAGGAGAATAACCCTGATGATTTCAGGAACTTTCTCCGTATGACGGACCCTGTTTTTCACCGGCAGGACACTGTGATGCGCCAAGCCATCGCGGCCGAGCAGAGGCTCATTGCCACGTTGAGGTACCTGGCGACTGGGAGAAGCCTGCAGGACCTCAAGTTCTCGACAGGCATCTCCCCCCAGGCGCTTGGGATCATCATCCCGGAGACGTGTTCTGCCATCATACAAGTGATGCAGAAGGACTATATTAAGGTAAGTTTTCTCCTTTAACCTCACAATCTATGGCCCAGATTCACATACCTCGTTGCATCTTTAGGCGGGCGTAGCGTATCAAATATACGCTACGCCGACATTGCGCAGAGCGGCGAGCACAGTATTCACAATGGAAATGCTCCCAACGTTCCGCCGGCGTAACGTAATTTCGTGGGTGGGTGTGACCTTATGCAAATGATTGTCCGAGCGTGGAGCAGTGTTTTACGCCCGGCGTATCATGAACAGGGCATGCACAGTGACGTGGACGTATGATCGTTCCCCTGTGCGCATGCTCACAACTACGCCGGCGCAACTTCCTGGGATACGCCGGGCCAACGGCTTGCGCCGAGCGCATAAATACGCCCAGCCATACGCCCGTCCGGCGCAAAAGTACATCCTGCTTGTTTCCCCCCCTGAAGCAAGGTACTTTTGCTGAGCGATGGCGGCAGCTGTAAATGGAGGCAAGGACAGGAGGAAGAAGAACTTTTCTATGGAGGAGAGGGCTATTATTATTTCGGCAATAGCCAAATTTGATCAGTTCCTCCATGGTGCCCACAGTGCCCGGACCAGCAGGGCACGTAAGAGGGAGATCCTGGAGGAGATCACCCTGGAGGTCAATGCTGTCGGTAATGAGACCAGGACCCCACGCCAGGGGCACGGGAGGAGGACCAGCCTCTGCTCTGTGGTTGACCGATGAGGAGGAGGTCATTGCCCAATGTCTGCAGGTGGAGGGCATGGAGGGATTTGACTCCAGTGACCAGGCCTTGAGGACAGGTAAGTGTGTTTTATCCCCTATCCGGTGTGTAGCTTGTGAGGGGTGGAAGGGAATATGTGACAAGTGTGTGGGTCCATGCTTTGTGTCATCCACAGATGTGCTGGAGGGAGCGGGCCCGTCGTCATCTGCTGGACGACCCACGCCATCCCCGGATGAGTGTGCCCACACCTCTCCTCTAGAGAAAGTTGTGGAGGAGCATGGGGACCTGGAGGAAGTTGTCTACCTCGTTGAGGAGGATCCCATCATCCCTGGACCCTCCCAAACCTCCTCCCTCATCAGGGGAAGACCCTCACCCTCCTCCACCACCAGGGAAAGCCCCTCAAGGGCCTCCCCATACACACGGCCCCAAGCCTCTCCTGCCCCCAGGAAGGCGACACGCAAGACCAGGGGTGTTCCTGAGTCCCTCCAGGAAAATCTTGCGAGGGATCAGGCCCGCCAGACCCGCCATATGGGTGCTGTAGCCAGGGACCTGCAACGTGTGACAGACAGCCTGGCCTCCTCGGCACAGATAAATGACAGCCTGCAGGATGTCAGTGGGAACTGTGCTGCGATTGTCACCTGCGTTGGGGAGCTGTAGGCCACAACATCAAGCCTCGTGGAAGAGGTAAAGAGCCTGGCAGTGGCTGTAAAGGCCAATACTGCTGCCATCAAGGCGGAGGGGAGGCAGACAAGGCGCCACCAGCAGCACAACACCACCCGCCAGTTGCGGATGCAGGCGCAGACTAATGCAGTCCTCACCCGCATTGCCGTGGCATTGGAGGGCAGGCAGCTAGCCAGCACCTGCCAGGAGTGGCAGACCTGTGGATGAGCCTCCTCCTGATGCCCCACCACCCCCACCTGAGGCTTGCCCCAGACAACTAAGGAGCCGGAGCCGTGGCACCAGGTTATGAGCGTTTTATTTTTGTTTATGCTCAGGTTATGAGCGTTTTATTTTTGTTTATGCTCAGGTTATGAGCGTTTTATTTTTGTTTATGCTCAGGTTATGAGCGTTTTATTTTTGTTTATGCTCAGGCTATGAGCGTTTTATTTTTGTTTATGCTCAGGTTATGAGCGTTTTTGTTTTTGTAGTGAATGCACACGGTGAGGAGTGGAGGCTACAGTGTGACTGGTGTGTGAATGTGGGGGTGACATACCTGCCAGCAAGGTGTGTCACCCTGGGTCGTCAGGGAGAGGTTATCCCTACGACCGTGTGAATGTGGTATGAATGGACAGCAACACCATTGGGGCCTTGGCGCGGCGTTGCTGCTCCAAAGTCCTGCATGGTGGACTTGGCCTAATCCAATGTGAGGTGGATGTGGTGTGTGTGAGCTAGAGACCACAGTGGTGTGCATGCGTGCATTCTCCTTGTGCCATGATGAATGTGTGTGTTTAACGTGCAAAGATACGTTCCACGAGGCAACTCCTGACTGCTGTTCCTTCAGCAGACGGGGTAGCCTCGTTCAGGGGGAGGCTGTGTGGTTGGGGGGTCAAGTCATCACATATGTCAATCTCCAAGCCCTTTCTCATGGCGTAGTTGTGCAGCACGCAACATGCACCGATGATCTGGCACACAAAGTTTGGGGAATACAACAGGGTCCCCCCGGACTTATGCAGGCATCGGAAACGGGACTTGAGGCGGCCAAATGTGCGTTCCACCACTGCACCGGTACGTATGTGTGCAGCATTGTATCTTCTCTCTCCTCTGGTTTGGGGATTCCGGTATGGAGTCATGAGATGGGGCCCAAGTGCATATGCAGTCACCTGGAAGGGAAAAGACAGGAGGATGTTAGCCATGCATGTGCCCCTCGTGATGTCTGCATCATGGGGTCGGACAGTCATGCCTGACACCCATGTCACTCGCCCACCAACCAGCCAGCTGTCCCTGTACACCAGGGGTCTCAAACTCAAATTACCTGAGGGCCACAAGACAAGTTTTCATATGCCATGGGGGGCCGCATGCAAACTTTCAAACTTCAAAAACAACAGTACTGGTGTCAGCGAACACATTATTAACCCCCAGCACTGGTGTCAGCGAACACATTATTAACCCCCAGCACTGGTGTCAGCGAGCGCATTATTACCACCAGCACTGGTGTAAGTCAGGGTTTGACAAATTTGCTTGGAATCTCGGAGCCAGCTAAAAAAGTTAGGAGCCAGAAAACGCACCCTGTCCCGACGAGCTTGCACGCAGAAGTGAACACATACGTGAGCAGCGCCCGCATATGTAAACGGTGTTCAAACCACACATGTGAGGTATCGCCGTGATTGGTAGAGTGAGAGCAATAATTCTAGCTCCTCTGTAACTTAAAACATGCAACCTGTAGATTTTTTTAAACGTCGCCTATGAAGATTTTAAAGGGTAAAAAAAGTTTGTCGGCATTCCACAAGCGGACACAATTTTGAAGCGTGACATGTTGGGTATGAATTTACTCGGCGTAACATTATCTTTCATAATATTAAAAAAATGGGGAAAACTTTACTGTTGTCTTATTTTTTAATTAAAAAAAGTGTAATTTTTTCCCAAAAAAGTGCGCTTGTAAGACCGCTGCGCAAATACGGCGAAACAGAAAGTATTGCAACGATCGCTATTTTATTCTCTAGGGTGTTAGGATAAAAAATATATATAATGTTTGGGGGTTCTAATTAGAGGGAAGAATATGGCAGTGAAAATAGTGTAAAATGACATTAGAATTGCTGTTTAACTTGTAATGCTTAACTTGTAATACCAACGGCCACCACCAGATGGCGCCAGCTCACATCTGGTGGTAATAACTTGTAATACCAACGGCTCACCACCAGATGGGGCCAGCTCAAAAAAAAAAAAAAAAAAAAATTTTTTTTTTTTTTTTTTTTTTTGCTCCCCTCACTTCCACCCTGCCTGGGGGCCATTTATAACTGGTCCGCGGGCCGCAAATGGCCCGCGGGCCGGTACTTTGAGACCACTGCTGTACACGTTCTGTTCGAATTCTGTTGGGATGTTGCTTTGACAGAATATGTAGCTGTCGTGGCTGGCCCCTGGGTGTTTGGCACGGACGTGCCATACGAGGCATTGGGCATCGGCTATCACCTGTACGTTAATAGAATGCCAATGCTTACGATTGCGGTATATGTGCTCTGTGGCACAGGGGGGCCGTAGTGCCACATGTGTGCAATCAATGGCCCCCACGGTGCGTGGCAATCCATCAATTCTGTAGAAATCCTACATTGCCTTCTGCCGCAGATGCTCATGGGTGGGTTTGATGATGTGGTGGTACATGCGTGTGAGGATTGCGGGGACAACCTGGTGCACGCATCTGCTCATGGTGGATTGTGACATCCCAGACACGACTCCACTTGTACGTTGAAAAGATCCACTGGCGAGGAAACGGAGTGTTGCCAGTACCTTGACCAGTGGCTGCACTGCATGTGAGCGTTGTGTCTTGCTGGTGATGTCATGATGCAGGGCTGTGGCTAATTCCAGGATGGCATCAGGGCTGAATCTGAAGATGCGATACACCTCCGATTCCCCCATGCCAAAGATGTTCATGCGCGTTCGGTATATCCTCTTCCGTGCCCTCCTACGTGCCTGTGGACACAGTAGTAGTGCTATGACCATGGCTGCCCCTGGCATGTTGGCATACAGATGTGTTGTCCTGCAAGTGTGGTTGCTCAGCTCGTCTGTAACGGTGCTGCTGCAGCTGCTCTCCAGCTGACCTGTGCCCGTCTGTTGCTGAGTTACACCTGCTTTATGAGGGATAACTTTAGGCCGGACGTACAACTTACGTAGCCTGTGTCGGGCGCACGTACGTTCGTGAATCGCCGTATCTCCCTCATTTGCATATTTGAATAGGAAATCAATGGGAGCGCCAGATGCGTCCAGCGTAAATATGCGCCCACGATACGCCAGCGTAGGAAAGTTACATCGGTCGGAGGAAGCCTATTTTCAGGCGTATCTAGTTCTGAGGGTACTGCGCACAGGTACGACGGCGCAAATTTACACTTACGCTGCGTATCTCGAGATACGTCGGTGTAAGTGTTACGTGAATCCGGGCCTATGTCTTTAATGTATGCTAATGTCTTGTATTTCTTGCATCATTCCCTAATTACCATGATTGTATTATGCTGTGAATGTCCCCTTTGTCCCCATGCATGCTGTAAGCTTTGAAGGCTCCTTTTTTGGCCTATATGCATATTTCCCTTCACTAACCTCTCCAGCATGCTATCCTAGGCCCAAACACACCTAGCCTAGTCTTTTTCAAACTTGTTTTTTTGTCTGCCCCCCCCCCCCCTTAAAACGTGTCCCAATGTCTTGTTTCTCATTCCATTTTGGCAGAGTGCTAGAGGGATTTTTTTCTGGGCCCAAACTCAGCTAGAACCCCCCCTTAAAGTGTTTAATGGGCCATCAGAGGAGCGAGGAGTCTGATAAGTGGGTCTATTTATTTTTGGGCTTGAAATACTCCCTCAAATAAATGTTATACTGATGTTGGACAAGGATGTCTTTTTGTAATGTGATTGCAATATTTATGTGCCAAAGTACTAATTTTTCTTTTTGTTTGACTCCACAGTTTCCTTCCACGCCACAGGAATGGCAGACTGTGGCATCCCAATTTGCCCAGTGGTGGGACTTCCCTAACTGCGGAGGGGCAATAGATGGGAAACACGTCCGCATAGTGCCGCCACCCCATTCGGGGTCATACTTTTTTAACTATAAAGGTTTTCATAGTATAGTGTTGATGGCGGTGGTGTCGGCACAGTACGAGTTTTTGTATGTGGACGTGGGAAAGAACGGCCGGATGTCCGACGGCAGAGTATTCGCACAAACGAGTTTGCCCAACGTCTCCATACTGGTGGCCTGGCACTGCCACTGGATGAAGATAATGTAGAGGGATTCCCTTTTGTGTTTGTCGCGGATGAAGCTTTCGGGCTTGGACCACACCTCATGAGGCCGTTTCCCCAGAGGACCCTCACCCCGGAGAGGAGGGTTTTTAATTACCAGCTGGCCAGAGCCCGGATGGTTGTTGAGAATGCCTTTGGGATAATGGCCAGCCGGTTCCGCCTGTTCCTGACAGCCATCCACATGGCGGAATACAAACTGAACACTATCATCTTATCCTGCTGCATACTACATAATTGTTTGCGCAGGCATTCAGAGACCTACCTTACAAACCTTGGGCCTGAGGCCAGACATTCAGAAAACCTTACTGGCCTGGACACTGGTCGTACTGGCTTGGCCCCCCGAACTGCTCGAGATGCCCGAGAAAGATACGTGGAGAACTTCACGGGTAGGGGGGCCATCGCTATGCCAGAGCATATTTCTTTAAAAATAAAAATAAAATAAACAACAATTTTGATCTTTGAAAATCCAGTTTTGTCATTCTTGCTTGTGTTTCTTTTATCTGTCTCCCTGGTTCTCCAAGTGCACTTGTAGTGCCAAATGTATTTCTCTGTTTTAGTAAATACCGTATTTATCGGCATATACCGCGCACTTTTTCCCCCTAAAAATAGGGGGAAAATCACGGGTGCGTGCTATACGCCGATAGTGTACCTTGGGCGCCGAGGGGAAGGAGGACGAGTGCTGCCGAGCGCCGCCGGAATTCATGAGCCGTCTCTCCTGTTAACTCGGCTCTAACGTCACACACACAGTCCCGCTTCCGCCATCGGCATTGGACCAGTGTTCTATCAATCACAGGAGCTGGTCCAATGCCGATGGCGGAGGCAGGACTGTGTATGTGACTGCCGCCGAATGGACTGGAGACGGCGGCTCAGTGATTCCCGATGGCTCGGTGATTCCCTTTGCTGTATTTTGTACATTCTTCTTGACAAGGTTCTCATTTACACACATATAGAGGAAGTTCCGTACTAGGGCATAGGATGTCGAGAGAACTCGACAATGGCTGACAATGCCTGAGCAGTCACATAACCCATAGGCTCCTATGGCCTGTTGTCGCCTCTCCCTCCTTCCCCCTGCAGTCCCACTGGATGACACAAGGGAGCTGAATCATGTGACAGGAATGGAGGCATTTAAGCTGGAGATTTGTCACATAGGCTGCATTTAGGCACAGATTAGGCTGCATTGAGGCTGCAGATGGACACTGACCACAAAATTTAAAAAAAACATTTTTTTCCTGAAACTTCCCTCTGAAATTGGGGTGCGCTTTATACGCTGATAAAGACGGTAACCACAATTGTCACCGTAATCACTCACTTTTTAAGTGTACAAACTGGTATTGAGCATAGAAAGAAGAAGCCATACACATTTTTCTTTTTTTTCGGTTTTATTCTGTGCACAACTTGTGCGATCTTCAAATTTTCAGGTCGCAAACTCCATTTTTTTTTTTTTTGGGCGGGGGGGGGGTTTTATTCTGTGCACAACTTGTGCGATTTTTACATTTTCAGGTATAAAAATATATATATATTTTTATTTTTATTCCTAAAACCAGGCTTTTTTAAAACAAGCAAATATCTACAAACAATGGAACTTACAAAGTCCAACCTTATTAGAAACACATGTGATGGGGTGATGTCACCCCGAAACAAGCTAAAATTTGAAGATGCACAAATTTTGTGTGGCAAAATGGGGATTTCTATCCAGATCCCATGCCAAATTTCAACATGTGCTATCTGCCATCATGGGGGATCAATGGATGTGTTTTGGGGGTGCAAACCCTTCCTCTCACCTACTTGAGTAGCGAGGAAGGGGTTGCACCCACAAAGCACAGACATAGATATCCTGTGATGGCAGATAGCACATGTCGACACACTGTGTGCATCTTCAAATTTTGGCTTGTGGATTATCCAATGCAAATGTGGGCGCAGAACACAACATACAGTGGGGATCGAAAGTTTGGGCACCCCAGGTAAAAAATGTTATTAATGTGCATAACGAAGCCAAGGAAAGATGGAAAAATCTCCAAAAGGCATCAAATTACAGATTAGACATTCTTATAATATGTCAAAAAAAGTTAGGTTTTATTTCCATCATTTACACTTTCAAAATTACTGAAAAACAAAAAAATGGCGTCTGCAAAAGATTGGGCACCCTGCAGAATTTATAGCATGCACTGCCCCCTTTGCAAAGCTGAGACCTGCCAGTGTGATGGATTGTTCTCAATCATCGTCTGGGAAGACCAGGTGATGTTAATCTCAAAGGTTTTAAATGCCCAGACTCATCTGACCTTGCCCCAACAATCAGCACCATGGGTTCTTCTAAGCAGTTGTCTAGAAAACTGAAACTGAAAATAGTTGACGCTCACAAAGCTGGAGAAGGCTTTAAGAAGATAGCAAAGCGTTTTCAGATGTCAATATCCTCTGTTCGGAATGTAATTAAGAAATGGCAGTCATCAGGAACAGTGGAAGTTAAAGCAAGATCTGGAAGACCAAGAAAAATATCAGACAGAACAGCTCGCAGGATTGTGAGAAAAGCAATTTAAAACCCACGTTTGACTGCACGATCCCTCCAGAAAGATCTGGCAGACACTGGAGTTGTGGTACACTATTCCACTATAAAGAGATACTTGTACAAATATGGTCTTCATGGAAGAGTCATCAGAAGAAAACCTCTTCTGTGTCCTCACCACAAAAATCAGCGTTTGAACTTTGCAAATGAACATATAGACAAGCCTGATGCATTTTGGAAACAAGTTCTGTGGACCGATGAGGTTAAAATAGAACTTTTTGGCCGGAATGCGCAAAGGTACATTTGGAGAAGAAAGGGCACAGAATTTCATGAAAAGAACCTCTGTCCAACTGTTAAGCATGGGGGTGGATCAATCATGCTTTGGGGGTTTTATTGCAGCCAGTGGCACAGGGAACATTTCACGAGTAGAAGGAAAAATTGATTCAATAAAATTTCAGCAAATTTTTGCCATCTGTGAAAAAGCTGAAGTTAAAGAGGGGATGGCTTCTACAAATGAAAAATGTTCCTAAACACACCTCAAAATCCACAGGGGATTACATCAAGAGGCGTAAACTGAAGGTTTTGCCATGGCCTTCACAATCTCCTGACCTCAACATAATTGAAAATCTATGGATAGACCTTAAAAGAGCAGTGCGTGACAGACAGCCCAGAAATCTCAAAGAACTGGAAGACTTTTGTAAGGAAGAATGGGCAAAGATACCTCAAACAAGAATTGAAAGACTCTTGGCTGGCTACAAAAAGCGTTTACAAGCTGTGATACTTGCCAAAGGGGGCCGTACAAGATATTAACTCTGCAGGGTGCCCAAACTTTTGCAGACTCCATTTTTTTGTTTTCTGTAATTTTGAAAGTATAAATGATGGAAATAAAATCGAACTTTTTTTGACATATTATAAGAATGTCTAATCTGTAATTTGATGCCTTTGAGATTTTTCCATCTTTCCTTGGCTTCGTTATGCACATTAATACAATTTTTTACCTGGGGTGCCCAAACTTTCAATCCCCACTGTATAAAAATGGTGGGGGGGGGGGTCAGTCTACTATTCGCCCCTTCATGTCAATGATGTTTTTATATTTTTGTTCAATGACATTCATCCTATTCCTCATAATGTCCATTTCACTACTGCATTCCATTATTTCTTGTATCACGATTTTTGCACTAGCACTGGAGAAAGGTGTACTAGTAGATGCTGTGACACCACCATGTTCGTCCCCTAAAAAAAAAAAAAGGGTTAATTAGAAATATGCAGGCCTACATCTCTTTACCTGAAGCTGTGGTGACAGACACTGACCTGTAGTGCTGATAATCTCCACCTCCCCTTCTTCCACCTCTCCTTCTTCCACCTCTCCTTTCTTCCACACCTCCTTCTTGTACCTCTCCTTCTTCCACATCTACCTCCTCCACATGCTGAGGTTGGTGGTGTTTTACATGTCTGTGCTTCCTTACCTCCTCCGAATGGTGTCCTCCCATTCTTCTATCCCCTAATAAAATTAAACCAAAGGTATACTCAGCACACAGATATTGTAGGGCAGAAATAGAAAACATTGCTTGGACAATTGTCTGTTTGTGATCATTCCTAAAATCATCACCTTTTTTTTTTTCGGAGTTTCCCCAAGCTGGAATACTGATGCTTTTTGTCAAAGTGACACACATGTAGGCACCCCAAAGTATCCTTTGTGCGAGACCCTAATAAAAAGGTTCTTTTTGGGGGACACACAGGTGCTCCTGAGTCCAGATGTGTAACCAGCTGCTTATTATCCTCTCCTTTACACTGTGAATGAATCCGGTTTGCATTTCCCATTCTAGTAAGTTCAAACACATCATCTTGACAACAATGGCCCAGATTCATAAAGACTTACGACGGCGTATCTCCAGATACACCGTCGTAATTCCGAATGGCCGCCGTCGTATCTATGCGCCTGATTCATAGAATCAGTTACGCATAGATTTGGCCAAGATACGAGCGGCGTAAGTCTCCTACGTCGTCGTATCTTGGGGTGCATATTTACGCTGGCCGCTTGGTGGCCCTTTCCGTTGATTTCCGCATCGAATATGTAAATGAGCAAGATACGCCAATTCACGAACGTACGTACGTACGTACGTACGTACGTACGTACGTACGCCCTGTCGCAATTAGTTACGCCGTTTACGTAAGACATACGCCGGTGTAAAGATAAAGCAGGTCTCTAGGTGGCGCAGCCCATGCAAAGTATGGACGTCGGAACAAGCGTATCTTTTTACGTCGTAAGTCGTACGCAAATAGGGCTGTGCGTAAGTTACGTTCATGTCGTATGCAGTATTCGACGTATCTTAGGCATTCCACCTGACGCATGCGCACTGGGATACGTCCACGGACGGCGCATGCGCCGTTCGTTCAAAACGTCATTTACGTGGGGTCATGCTTTATTTACATAATACACGCCCACCTCTTCACAATTTGAATTAGACGCGCTTACGCCGGCACATTTACGCTTTGTGAATACAGCACTTGCCTCTCTAATTTACGGCGGCGTAGCGTATATGAGATGCGCTAAGCCCGCCTAAAGTTAGGCACATCTACGTGAATCCCGCTAAATGTTTATAAACATTGGTTTACGCCAAACAGGCATGACCACGTGTGGTTTTCTTGGATCTGCAGAAAACATCGAATTTTGGATGAATGATGTTTACTACGAACGTCAAAATACTACACTTTGGCCACTAACCTGAAAGTTGACATGTTCAAAAGTACAACTAGGCCAAACAAGCACATGGATAAAAACATGCAAATATATAATAAAGATAATTGCAACAAACACATGAACAATAAGTACTTTTGTCAATTATTTTCTTGATCTTCCTATACTGCTCTGGCTCCTGCAATTTCAGGTCAGACCACCTTTTACGAAGCTGCTCCTTGGACCTCCTGACCCCAAATTTATCGTAAAGACTCCTCGACACTTTGTCCATTATTTGGGCCTTCCTCCGTTTAGGGGTGTGGTATGGGCCATGATCGCCATCGTAATCTTTCCTCCGCAGTATGTCCACCATCTCTTCAAGTGACATATTTGTGGCTTTGTATCGTCTGGGCCTGGATCGGGACGTTCCCGCCTCCGGGCTTTCCTCGTCAGTACGGGATATACCACGCTCATGTGACACCGCCATATTGTCGTTTCACACTGAGAAGGGGCGTGGAATAGAGGAAAAGGTCCGTCATGGGCGGGCGAAGAGGGCGGCGTTTCATGCATGCGCTGGATATATATAAGGAGAACGACGTGACTACGTTGGTTACGCGGAGTAAGGACGAGCGGAAGTGACGACCAACTGAAAAGAAGGTAAAAATGAAAATGGGGCCAGCAGAGGTCATGATATCAAGGCAGAGATGGGGGGGTTTATGTTGATTGGACCCTTGACCAATTTAATCTTGGGGCCCCCCATGCAATTTTGCTCTCCATCTGCTCCGAGACATCTACAATATATATATGCGAGACTCCAAAAAAAGATTATTTTACTGTGTATCAGATCATCAATGCAGAGGGGCATGATATATACACATGAATGGCGCCTTGATGAATAATCTCATTACTTTAGCATATTAATGCCACTTATTATTTATTTAGATGTAAACATAGGGGGCCGGATTCAGATACCTGAGCGTATCTGTTCGGCCGGCGTAACGTATCCTAGATACGTTACGCCGCTGTAACTTTGGGCGCAAGTTCCGTATTAAGAAATAACGCGCCCTAAGTTACGGCGGCGTAACGTATGTGGGCCGGCGTAAGCCCGCCTAATTCAAATGGGGATGTTGGGGGCGTGTTTTATTTAAATTTGGCTTGACCCCGCGTATTTTATGTTTTTTTTAACGGCGCATGCGCCGTTCGTGAAAACATCCCAGTGCGCATGCTCAAATTCCGCCGCAAAACGTCATTGCTTTCGACGTGAACGTAAATTACGTCCAGCCGTATTCGCGAACGACTTACGCAAACGACGTAAAATTTCAAAACTCGGCGCGGGAACGACGGCCATACTTAACATTAGCTACGCCTCATATAGCAGGGGTAACTATACGCCGGAAAAAGCCGAACGCAAAAGACGTAAAAAAAACACCGGGCGGTCGTTCATTTCTGAATCGGCGTAAATACTAATTTGCATATTCCTTGCGTAAAAATACGGAAGCGCCACCTAGCGGCCAGCCTGAAATTGCAGCCTAAGATACGACGGTGTAAGACACTTACACCTGTCAGATCTTAGGGATATCTATGCGTAACTGATTTTCTGAATCAGGCGCATAAATACGACCGAGCGCACTCAGAGATACGACGGCGTATCAGGAGATACGCCGTCGTATCTCTTTCTGAATCTGGCCCAGGGTCTGCAGTTAAATCAACATTACACAACAATGGGGCAGAGCTGGGCAGCATTTAGTGGCAGCAGTAGACACTATGGCCCAGATTCTGAAAGGACTTACAACGGCACAGCGCCATGTATGCCGTCGTAAGTCCTAATCCGACCCGTCGTATCTATGCGACTGATTCTTAAAATCAGTTACGCATAGATATCCATTAGATCCGACAGGCGTAAGTCTCTTACGCCGTCGGATCTTAACTGCATTTTTTTTTTGACTGCTAGGTGGCGCTTCCGTCTAATTCCGCGTCGAGTATGCAAATTAGCTAGATGCGCGAATTCCCAAATGTACACGCGGCCGACGCAGTAAAGTTACGACGTTTACGTTAGGCTTTTCCCAGCATAAAGTTGCCCCTGCTATATGAGGCGCAGCCAATGTTAAGTATGGGCGTCGTTCCCGCGTCGAACTTTGAAAAAGTTTTGTTGTTTGCGTAAGTCGTCCGTGAATGGGGCAAGTGCTTTGAGAATACAGCACTTGCCCGTCTAAGTTGCGTAGGCGTAACGTAAAGAGGATACGTTACGCCCGCACAAAATTACCCTGCTGGACGAGAATCTGGGCCTGTGTTTAACCACCCGGCCCATAGTAAAATGACGTCCACAAAGAACCTCTGCCGTTCAGAGTGGACGTCATATGACGTCCTGGGCTTTGTGGGGGGGATATCTGAATGATGCCTGCAGCTAGAGGCATCATTCAGATATCCTTCTCTTGTGCCGGCGATTCTGCACAACGTAAGAATGATCATAGCGGCGGTTCCGCCGCTAGATCGTTCTTACAGGCGGCGGGAGGGGACATCCCCCCCCTCCCGCCGCCATCCGGTGCTTCTCCGGGCTCTCCCGTGCCATCGGGGGCCCGGAGAACGAATCGTCCGGCGCTCGCAGGAAGCATAGAGATGACTGGTGACCAGATGCTCACCAGTCATCTCTATGACCGTCGGAGGACCCGGGCGCGATGTGATGACGTCACGCCCGGGTCCCCGTAAGTAAAAAAAGCCGCGATTGCGGCTGCTAAGCAACAGTAAACATGAGATCGGTGAATTTTTTTTCACCGATTTCATGCTTTCCAGCCTGGAGGAGAGATGTGGGGTCTTATTGACCCCGCATCTCTCCAGAAAGAGTACCTGTCACACACATTCCTATTACAAGGGATGTTTACATTCCTTGTAATAGGAATAAATGTGATAATAAAATAAAAAAATAAAATAAAAAAAAAAAGTGTAAAAAAAGAAATAAATATGTAAAAAAAAAAAAAGAAATAAAAAATTTTTTTTTAACGCCCCTGTCCCCAGTAGCTTGCGCGCAGAAGCGAACGCACACGCAAGTCCCGCCGACATATGTAAACGCCGTTTAAACCACATATGTGAGGTATCGCCACGTGCGCTAGAGTGCCAGCAACAATTCTAGCACTAGATCTCCTCTGTGAATCTAAACTGGTAACCTGTAAAAATTTTCAAAGCGTCGCCTATGGAGATTTTTAAGTACCGAAGTTTGGCGCCATTCCATGAGTGTGCGCAATTTTAAAGCGTGACATGTTAGGTATCTATTTACTCTGTGTAACATAATCTTTCATATTTTACAAAAAAATTGGGCTAACTTTACTGTTTTGTTATTTTTTTAATTCATGAAAAAAAAAAATCCAAAAAAAAAGGCGTTTGAAAAATTATTGCGCAAATACCGTGCAAAATAAAAGGTTTCAATGACCGTCGTTTTATTCCCTAGGGTGTCTGCTAAAAAAACATATATAATGTTTGGGGGTTCTGCGTAATTTTCTAGCAAAAAAATGATGATTTGTACATGTAGGAGAGAAGTGCCAGAATAGGCCCGGTATGGAGGTGGGTATAAAAGCCCTGTATGGAAGAGGTTAAAGGTTTAGATTGTGATAAGATTATGACAATTTAAGCTGACCTAGTGTTTATATGTTTTTGGTTTTATCTTCTAGAAATTTATTGAATATGGATAAGTTACGCGAGCCAGAAATGATGATGAGGTTCATCGAGAAATACCGTGAACTCAGAAACCTCTGGGAGATTAAAAACAAACATTATTATAACAACAATGTTAGAAGGGCAACAATTAAGCAATTGGCCGTTTATATGCAGATATGGATCCCAGAGATAGATTCCACCATGATAAGCAACAAAATCAATAACATCAGGAATGCTTACAAGAAGCGATTTAAAGAGATCCGTGCTTCTTGGAGGTCAGGAGCAGCAGCAGACGAAGTACAGGAGCCAAAGCTGTGGTACTATAAACACCTTTGTTTTCTGGACGATCAGATCGAGGCCAGAGAATCACTTTCCACTCTTCCTCCAGCGTTCCTTCCACGGCTCCACCCACCCCTGCAGAGGGTGCCGAGGAGCAGGCTGAGCTCGAAGAGCCAGATCTGAACATCTTCAGTCAGGTATAATAGTTTACAACATATTTCTTGGCCTCAAATTATTGTTGGTTTAACGAGATGTTTTGGGAAACAAAATGAAAGCTTGAAACAAAAAAAACAAAAAAAGTGGGCAAAAATTTGTGTGACTAGATGTCAACTGCAGGGGTCAGAATGAGAGTCTGTTCAATTTACAAAAAAAAATTCTAATTGCAACAGTCATGAGCTTTAAAATGTGTGCGATTGATGAAGCAAAAAATAAAACCATGTCCCTTTTTTATACACAGGAAGAGATCAGCCAAGAGGAGGAGGATCCGGAATGTGGCAGCCAGGAGGAGGAAGGGGTGAGTGGCAGCCAAGAGGAGGCTGGGCCAAGTGGCAGTCAGCAGGTGCCCATGCCCAGTGGCAGCACTGAATCACAGGTGCCTCCCCTCCAGATGCGACCAAAATGCATGTCACAGCTGGAGGAGGAGTCTCTGCAGGTCATTAGGGAGGCAGCTGCAATAATGAAAGCACCGCTTAACCCTGCAGAGGGCTACAGCTGCTACCTCACAGACCAGCTGCAAAGAATGGAGGAGGGACAATGGGCACTGGCAGAAGATTTATTTGCCACTGTGATTCAGAGGGGAAACAGGAGCCTGCTGACTGAGGCCACACACCTCAGTGACCTGGCCCAGCCTTCTCCTCCTGCTGCCACATTCTCACCACCAGTGCCTGCAAGGGGCCATGGAGGGAGACGTGGAAGGAAAGCTGCAGGGAAGCGTGGAGGGAAGGCTTTAAGGAAGACCAGAAAGTGATTCCCTGGCTTCAAGCTGATCTGCCAGAAAACTGAGGTTGTTGTTGGAGTACCACAGCTTGGAGTCATGTATGATATCTGCTGCTGCTTCTGATTTCTGTGATTTGGGGACCAGATTGAGATCCCAATTAGAGGGACTCCTCATGTTATTGATTTTGTTGTTTATCATGGTGAAATCTGACTTTGGGATCCAAAGTCTGCATATATTTGGCTGATTGCTCAATTGTTGCCCTTCATCTTTTATTTTTTGGTCCAGAATAAATGGAGATTTAATTTAAGTTAAATACTTGTCTATGTGTTTTTCTGGTGAATAGCCATAAAACATTCCAGAAATACAATGTGTAATTAACAAAGGACACAACCTCCTTGAGGGGGGGGGGACAAAAAAAATAAACTGTTGTTGTGATAACTTGATAAAAAGAAAAAAAAACACCTGAATAAAAATAAGGAGATGTGGTGTCATGGATCTGCCACTTAAGGGTTAATGGTGCAGACTGATTTCAGTAATTAACAGCAGGCTGCCCTATTTAAACACCTCAGCAGCACAGTGTCTTCGCTGCCTGATCTGCAGTATTGACCAGATCATACCTGAGACCTGTTACCTGTTTATCCTGCTTGAATACCTGTTTGAAACCTGAACCTGGCTTGCCTGACTACCCGAACCTCTCCAATCCAGACCCGGCTCCGTTTGACCATCCGCTTGCTTGACTTCACTGTTGCCAGATCCACCTGCTTGTTTTACCGACTATTCTTCAGCCATCTTCCTGCACGCTCACCTGTTATGACCCGGCTTGTCTGACTCTGCTATATCTGAACTGTTTCCTGCTTGTGCCGCTGTAGTCGCAGATCCCGTGCGGGTCGCTGACCCATCCTCCGCTTCTGTGTTCAGCATCTACTCACCAGAGGTATTCGTCCTTCTGCAACTACCCATCATCACCTCGGCACTCCTACCCCTCTGTGCTCCGAGTCCGCTGTTCCCACATTCAGTGGCTCGTGAACCAGAGTCGTAAGAGAGGCTACCCTGCATCAGACTCTACACACCAGGTACGTTACAGTATCAGGCAGCCATGACAGAGTCTGCAGGTGTAGTTCCGGCCATGGAAGAGGTGTGTAAACATCTAGCTTCCCTTACCCAAGCCGTGAAAAATCTGCAAGATGGCTATATAAGGTTGGAGGGACAAGTTCAGAACTTAACAGCATCTGGGGACGCAACTTCAGCATCTGCTGCTAGACCATCTGCATCTTCATCCGCTTCTGGTCCGTCAGTAGTGATGTTACCGCCCGAACCCAGGGTTCCCATGCCCGAACGATTTTCTGGAGATCGAACCAAATTCCGGGACTTTCGCAACTCCTGTCAGTTGTATTTCGCCTTGCAACCTCGCACATTTTCTTTGGAAGCTACCAAAGTAGGATTTGTTGTTTTGTCTATGGAGACGGGTGGGGGCCATCTTGCCCTCACTCGTATCCCAGCCGAGCAGGACACAGGACCCGATCGCCTCCGCCACTGCCGACAGCTCTGGTAACCAGCGCGGGAGAGCGGTGGGAGACCACCATTATCATTTACAGGACCGCTCACAGGAAAGATGGATATCTCGGTTGTGGCAGCGGCTGCTGCTGTTACCGAGATATCCAACTTTAAAGTGCAGACGTATATATACGTGAGCGGGTCCTTAAGTGGTTAATATTATGTGAGTTGTGAGTTCCCCTGGTTCCTAGAGAACATGGGGGAACTTTGGGAATAACAAAGGTGTTGGCGCTAGTTCTCGCCGTTGGACTTACACCGGCAATATCGGAGGTTGCCACAGCCGGAGTGTTTGAAACGGCGGGGAAACGTGCATGTTGTTTAGGTGGATGTTTTTAGTGGTGAATGGTAGAGGAATTGTCATAGTCACGGCCTTTATTAAAATGTCTTGTGCGTTTTGATTTAAAAGATACAAGTGACATGTTTGACGACACAAAAAAGGTGTCAGACATATCAGATTGTGCTGGGTATTGGTATATCCTTCGTGAAAATCTAGAGTTGGTATTTTGAGACCACTTGTAGCCTCTCCCCTCCTCAAAGGCCTGTTTATCTCGCAGGTATTTAAATTATTTTTTGGCTAGAATAGATTTGTTAAATTCTTCAATAGAGATGTCCAGAACTATTCGCTGGCAAATAGTTCCCAGCAAACATAGCTTGTTCGCGTTTGCCGCGGTGGTCGAACATATGCGATGTTCGGTCCGCCCCCTATTCGTCATCATTGAGCAAACTTTGACCCTGTACCTCACAGTCAGCAGACACATTCCAGCCAATCAGCAGCATACCCTCCCTCCCACCTCCCAGACAGCATCCATTTTAGATTCATTCGGAAGCTGCAGTCTTAGTGAGAGGAGGGACAGTGTAGCTGCTGCTGATTTAATAGGGAAATCGATAGCTAGGCTAGTGTTTTCAGTGTCCACTCCAGTCCTGAAAGACTCATCTGATCTGTGCTGTTGGGACAGCGTCCTGACAGCACCTCAAAAAGCCCTTTTTAGGTCTAGTACATCAGTCTGCTTTTTTTTCCTCTGTAATCTAATTGCAGTTGCCTGCCAGCGTGTGTCTCAGGCTCACAGCGTATACTGTGCCCACTTGCCCAGTGCCACCACTCATATCTGGTGTCACAGTAGATTACATTTAAAAAAAAAAAACGTTTTGACTGTAATAGAATAGTGAGTCCAAATATAAATATATATATATACTCAAATAGTGAATAGTGAGTCCAAAATATATAATACTCATAAGGCGAATGTGCAAAAATATATAAAGAATATTGTGCAAAAAAACCGGAATGGAAGTTCAATCCCAATAGTAAACACAAATCAGCTGTCAGGGCAGATATTCTGAATGCACTGGATGAAGGTGAGCACCAGCTCTATGGTGTGAGTGCACGGCCGTGCGATAGAAGATAAACCAGATCCCTGGCTGAGCTCCCGGGACTCTTACCTCTCAGCCCTCCTAAATGGGCATTGATGTACAGGTCACTCGCAGCCTTCTATGGGTGGTCCCTGATGTTTCCTCTCTTGATCTGATGGATCCTTCCTTAATTGGGACAGATGCTCCTCGAAACCAGATGGATGATGTGGGTTATAAGAGAGAGAGAGAGGGGACTCCCATAGTGAGGTAACGTTTGGTGCAGGTAAAATATGTTTAATGAGGAAAAACCTGCACTTACATTAAAAGAAAAATAAAAGTGCAACGAGGAAACAAACAGGCGGCGTTTGAATCGCCAGCTTTCGTCACTCCGGGTGTACGTCCTCCAATTCCTACGCGTTACGACACCACGTGTCTTCGTCTGGGCACGTGGTGTCGTAACGCGTAGGAATTGGAGGACGTACACCCGGAGTGACGTAAGCTGGCGATTCAAACGCCGCCTGTTTGTTTCCTCGTTGCACTTTTATTTTTCTTTTAATGTAAGTGCAGGTTTTTCCTCATTAAACATATTTTACCTGCACCAAACGTTACCTCACTATGGGAGTCCCCTCTCTCTCTTATAACCCACATCATCCATCTGGTTTCGAGGAGCATCTGTCCCAATTAAGGAAGGATCCATCAGATCAAGAGAGGAAACATCAGGGACCACCCATAGAAGGCTGCGAGTGACCTGTACATCAATGCCCATTTAGGAGGGCTGAGAGGTAAGAGTCCCGGGAGCTCAGCCAGGGATCTGGTTTATCTTCTATCGCACGGCCGTGCACTCACACCATAGAGCTGGTGCTCACCTTCATCCAGTGCATTCAGAATATCTGCCCTGACAGCTGATTTGTGTTTACTATTGGGATTGAACTTCCATTCCGGTTTTTTTGCACAATATTCTTTATATATTTTTGCACATTCGCCTTATGAGTATTATATATTTTGGACTCACTATTCACTATTTGAGTATATATATATTTATATTTGGACTCACTATTCTCTTTGCATTTAATACTATATGCTGATTATTTGTCAGCTCTTACATTTATCTTGTTTATGTGATATCACTATTCCATTAGTGTGATATGTTGCGCAGAATCACCATTTATTTATATTCCTGTTTTATGTCATGTAAACATAATTAGGTTTTGCTGCACTATATATTTTTGGTGGATTCACCCATTTAGGATCCATTTTAGTGCAAAAGCACTTTTCATTTTAGCTTGCACACATAGTACAACTAAACTAATCTAAAAAAATGACAGGCAGAGGCAGGCCACCCCGCAGGGGCCGTCGTGGTCGTGGTGCTGTGATTCCCTTTGGCCCTAGAATAATGCCCAGTGTTCAGAGGCCACGTACCCTGAACTCGAAAAGTTCTGAGGACATAGTTGACTGGCTAACACAGGACACCCAATCTTCTACAGCTTCCGCTCGGAAACTTGAAGCCCCATCCTCCTCCAGCTCAGCTTCGGGACCTCTCAAGTTACCACTCGCCCGCCTGCTGCCACCACCAACACTAGCACCACAGCTGCTTCACTTGATCTGTCAGAGGAGTTTTTTACACATCAGTTGGAAGAAATGAGTGATGCGCAACCATTATTGCCAGAGGATGTAGATAAATGGGATATGTCTCAGTCAGGCAGCATTACACACATGGACGTACGGCGTGAGGATGATGATGTTGTACCCACTGTTGCTTCCTTTGCTGAGTTGTCAGATACAAGTGAAGCGATTGATGAGGACGATGTGTCCGTAGATGTCACGTGGGTGCCCGCTCGAAGAGAAGAACAGGGGGAAAGTTCAGATGGGGAGACAGAGAGGAGGAGGAGACGAGTTGGAAGCAGGGGGAGGTCGTCGCAAGGAGCTAGTGGCACAGTCAGACAGCATGTATCGGCACCCGGGGTCAGCCAGACAGCACGCCAATCAACGCATGCTGTTGCCACCACCAGAATGCCGTCATTACAAAGCTCAGCAGTGTGGCATTTTTTTTGTGTGTCTGCCTCTGATAACAGCGATGCCATTTGCAACCTGTGCCAAAAGAAACTGAGTCGTGGGAAATCCAACACCCACCTAGGTCTGTGTGTCCAGCACATTGCTGCCTGATCTGCAGTTTTGAAGTGAACTTGCATCTGAAACCTGATCCTGAATTTCTGATTGAACCTTTGACCCGGCTCCCGTATCTCTCTAATCCCTGACTCCGGCTTGTTTGACTTACCCTTCTGATTTGATCCACCGCTGCCAGACCTACCTGCTTGCACCACGACTACGCTCCAGTTATCCGCATCTGAACCATCTGATTATCCGTTGTGACCCGGCTTGTCTGATCCTGCTGTCTCTTGCTACTTATTAACCTGCTTACTTCGTCAGCTTGTTGCCGTTGTAGCCGTACCTCCAGTTAGGGTCGCTGACCCCCTCCTTTGCTTCAGTGCCGTCAGCACCTCCATGCCAGAGAGACTCAGCTACCAACTTCTACTCATCACTACACCAGCACTCCTACCCCCCTGTGCTCGGAGTCCGCTGTTCCCACTCCAGCAGCAGGTGAGCCAGAGCCGTAAAAGAGGCCTCCTGCAACCAGACTCTAATACATCAGGTACGTAACAGTATCAGGCAGCCATGACAGAGTCTGCAGGAGTAGCCCTGGCTATGGAGGAGATATGTAAACATCTGGCATCCCTCACCCAAGCTGTAAAAAATCTGCAAGATGGTTATTTGAGGTTGGAAGGACAGGTTCAGAACGTATCCGTTCCTGGGGATGCAGTACCAGCACCTGCTGCCAGACCATCATCATCCGCTGCTGCTCCGTCTGTAGTGATGTTACCACCTGAGCCCAGGGTCCCTATGCCTGAACTATTCACAGGGGATCGAACTAAGTTCCGGGACTTCCGCAACGCATGTCAATTATACTTTGCTTTACAACCCCGAACCTTCCCCTTAGAAGCTACGAAAGTGGGGTTTGTCGTCTCTCTGCTCCAAGGGGAACCCCAAAATTGGGCACACAGATTGTTGGAGGAGAATGGCCCTCAGACAGAGACTTTGCTGACTTTTTTACAGACCATGGCCCAACTTTATGACGACCCCCAAAGCACTGCTACAGCGGAGGCTGCGTTTCTTTCTCTGCAGCAAGGCCGCAGAGCGGTGGAGGACTATGTAACTGATTTTCACCGCTGGAGTGCGGATACCCAATGGAACAGCGCAGCCCTGCGCCATCAATTCCGTTTAGGCCTGTCAGAGGCCCTGAAAGACTAGCTGGCCCGCATCGGGGTACCAGACACCTTAGATGATCTCATTACCAAAGCCGTGCAGATTGACCGACGATTGCGCGAGCGGAGCGATCCTCTTAACAGAGTCGCCCAGTCTGGGTCACTGCCCGGGCTCCCTTGCCTGCCTCTCGTTACCAACCACCTGTTCCTCTGAATTCTGCTTGTTCACCCCCAGACACTTCTGAGCCTATGCAACTAGGTGTGATGCGACCTACCTTACCTCCTGAAGAACGCACACGCCGTCGTCAGCTGAACCTATGCCTCTATTGCGGTGAAGCCGGCCATTACGTTCACAACTGCCCCGTCAAGATACGCAAGTCCCAATCTTCAGTTCATGTTAATATCTCAGCTATCACAGCCAACACCACCCATCTTGCTCTCTCCCTCTCTTTACAGCTTCCGGGAAAGATGGTGTCGGTCAACGCTATCGTTGACTCAGGTGCATGCAGTTGTTTCATTGACACCACCTTTGCTTATTTGCATAACATACCTGTACGTGAAAAAGACTTTAAACTTTCCGTTTTCCTGGCCGATGGCTCACACATTAAGTCAGGTCAAGTAACCCGGGAGACCCTTCCTCTGCCTGCCACGACCTCTTCCAACCACAAGGAACTGTTAATTCTGGACATCATTTCATCCCCGTTGTTTCCAGTGATCCTAGGTATACCTTGGCTCCGGGTGCATAACCCACAGGTTAACTGGATATCCAGAGATATCACATTCCCATCTCATTACTGTCAGGAACACTGTCTACCCAGACTTCCTAATCCATCTCCTGCTCTGCTGTGCCTGAATGCCGATCCCAGTCTGCTCCAATCCATTCCAAAACCGTACCATGGATTCCTTGACGTGTTTAGTAAAAAAGGGGCCGACTCCCTTCCACCTCATCGGCCATATGATTGCCTGATCAAACTCCTTCCTGGGGCCGAGATCCCTTTTGGGCGTATCTTCCCGCTTTCCGAAAAGGAACAGTACGCTTTAAAAATGTATTTCGATGAGAATCTAGATAAGGGATTCATCCGCCCATCCACCTCGCCAGCCGGCGCTGGAATCTTTTTTGTTTCTAAGAAAGACCAGACTTTTCATCCGTGTGTTGATTATCAGGAACTTAACAACATTACAGTGAAAAAACGCTATCCTTTGCCCCTAATACCTGAACTTTTCCAGAAATTAAGGTCTGCCGTTATTTTCACCAAACTGGACAACTTGATACGCATCAGAGACGGCGATGAATGGAAGACAGCTTTCCAGACCCGATACGGCCATTACGAGTATTTGGTCATGCCGTTCGGGCTATGTAATGCCCCTGCTACATTTCAGCACTTCGTCAATGACGTATTTAGAGATTTCTTGGACATCTTCGTTATCGTCTATTTGGATGATATCCTGTTTTTTTCCTGTTCCCTAGAAATACACCGAGAACATGTCTGTAAGGTTCTAAACCGCCTCCGCCTGCACAGTTCATACGCAAAAGCAGAAAAATGCGAGTTTGAGTGACAAACCATTCAGTTTTTGGGCCTAGTGATTTCTCCAACAGGAATTGAGATGGATCCAAAGAAAGTATCTGCAATCTTAGACTGGCCAACACCTTTGGATAAAAAAGGGGTACAACGCTTTATAGGGTTCGCAAATTTTTATAGAAGATTTATTAAAGTTTCTCTGCAATTGTGGCCCCCATTACACAACTCACTAAACAAAACCTTTGTTTTCGTTGGAACCCTGAAGCTCAGAAAGCCTTTGATACCTTGAAGGGACTTGTCACGTCAGCTCCAATCCTCAGTCACCCCAATCCAGTGTTGCCCTTTCTCCTCGAGGTGGATGCCTCTGAAGTTGCTGTGGGGGCCGTTCTCTCTCAACGTCTAAGGGACAAGAATTTAATGCACCCAGTAGGGTTTTTCTCCCGGAAACTCTCTCCTGCAGAAAAGAATTAGGACGTGGGTGACCGAGAATTGCTAGCCATTAAGACTGCCTTAGAGGAGTGGAGGTACTTGCTCGAGGGTGCTGCTCATCCTGTGTTGATCTATACAGATCACAAGAATTTGGAATACCTAAGGTCAGCCAAGCGTCTAAAACCCAGACAGGCCCGTTGGGCTCTTTTCTTTTCTCGTTTTTGTTTTCACATTACTTACCGCCCAGGATCCAAGAATATTAAGCCAGACGCATTGTCCCGAATGCATGAAAATCCGAAGGATACATCCATTCCTGAAACCATTCTCCCAGATGGCAACTTCCTGCTCCTGCATACTGATCTACTCTCCATGACCCGAGAAGCATCCTCCGATTCGTCCAAACCTTCTAACATCTCGCTAAGTTCCAAAGACGGTTTACTTTGGAGAGGAAGCCAGATCTTTGTACCGGAAAACATCCGAGTAGAGGTTTTAAAGCTTCTTCATGATCATCCACTAGCAGGGCACTTCGGAATTCGTAAGACTCTCGAGTTGGTGCGACGCACATTCTGGTGGCCGGGTTTGGAAGACTTTTGCAGGACATAAATAAATACTTGTCCTATCTGTAACCGGAATAAAACATCCAGAAAACAAACCTGGGGTCTACTGAAGCCTCTACCAGTACCTGACAGACCGTGGGAAATGATAGCCATGGACTTTATTGTAGAACTTCCTTGTTCTGAGGGATGCACGGCAATTTTCGTTATTGTAGACAGATTAACCAAGATGGCTAATTTTCTTCCCTTAAAAAATATGCCATCTGCTGCTGAAACTGCCCGTGTTTTTTGTTAAAGAAATCGTCAGGCTACATGGGGTACCCTCCAAAATCGTGTCAGACAGGGGGGTCCAATTCACCTCTCGGTTCTGGAGAGCCCTCTGTGAAACATTGCAAATTAAACTCTCTCTGTCTTCTGCCTACCATCCCCAGACCAATGGGCAAACAAAGAACGAACCAGACGTTGGAACAATATATTAGATATTTCACTACATTTTGCCAAGACGATTGGGTTTCCCTGCTACCCTTAGCAGAATTCGCATACAATAATGCCAATCACTCGGCTACTGGTCAATCTCCTTTCTTTGCTAATTATGGTTTCAACCTAACATTTTTGCCAGATTTCTTTTCAGAGTCTCCAGTCCCAGCAGTACAAAGTACCATGGAGTTCCTCAAACACAACAACCAGCTATTGCGTGAAGCGGTGACCAAGGCTCAAGCTGACAGCAAAAGATTTTTCGACAAGAAAAGGAGGGGAGAATTCGATCTTAAACCAGACGATCAGGTATGGCTGTCAACAAACAATCTTAGAATAACTTGTCCATCCAAGAAATTGGCACCTACATTTATGGGACCCTTTCCAGTTCAAAGAAAGATTAATTTAGTTTCATACGAACTGTCTTTGCCTGATTCTCTGAAAATACATCCTGTGTTTCATGTCTCTCTACTCAAGCCTGCAGTTCCTGATCCCTTTCCCAACAGGGGAACCAGACCTCCCGAACCTGTCCATATTGATGGCTGTGAAGAATATGTGGTGGAAGCTATATTGGACTGTAGGAAGCGACAGGGTCAAAACCAATTCCTGGTCAAATGGAAAGGGTACGGACCAGAAGATAATTCCTGGGAACCTGAAGGTAATTTACACGCCAAGAAGTTATTACGTGCCTTTTTCCTTGCCCATCCTGACAAAGTAGCCCAACTGGGCATCCGGAGGCTGCCCCTTGGGGGGGGGCAATGTCAGGGACTCACCTCCCGATCCCGCCGATCCACCATTCAGGGGAGACAGCGGCGTTCTACTGTAACTGCGCGCTGTCACAATGCTTGTGTTCATGCGTCAACGGCGCGGGCACAACAGGCGCGCGCGTGTGCACAACGGGCAGGCACGCGGCGGGAGCACACGCGTGCACAATTTGCGCCAAATGCCCTTTAAAAACCTTCCTGTGTGTCCAGCACATTGCTGCCTGATCTGCAGTTTTGAAGTGAACTTGCATCTGAAACCTGATCCTGAATTTCTGATTGAAACTTTGACCCGGCTTGCTGACTATCCGTATCTCTCTAATCCCTGACTCCGGCTTGTTTGACTTACCCTTCTGATTTGATCCACCGCTGTCAGACCTACCTGCTTGCACCACGACTACGCTCCAGTTATCCGCATCTGAACCATCTGATTATCCGTTGTGACCCGGCTTGTCTGATCCTGCTGTCTCTTGCTACTTATTAACCTGCTTACTTCATCAGCTTGTTGCCGTTGTAGCCAAACCTCCAGTTAGGGTCGCTGACCCCTCCTCTGCTTCAGTGCCGTCAGCACCTCCACGCCAGAGAGACTCAGCTACCTACTTCTACTCATCACTCCTACCCCACTGTGCTACGAGTCCGCTGTTCCCACTCCAGCAGCTCGCGAGCCAGAGCCAAAAGAGAGGTCTCCTGCAACCAGACTCTAATACACCAGGTACATAACATGATGCTAGCTCATTGCGTTCTGAAGTATGTTCCTGTACTAGCTTGCTAATGCAATCACTACAAATGGCTTTCCTCCATGAATCCCTAAGTGTAACTTTGCAGGATGGGCACTTCCTCTTTGAGCTGTGAGCAGGCCTATCTTTGTCAGTTTTCTGAAAGGCATAAGGGAAGAAAAACACCCCCACAGTTAGTACCGTAACCACCTTCTGCCCACGGCAGGTGCGCAGTGCTTTCATGTGGGCTTGCCTCACTAGGGGCCCCATGAACCATCCTCTGACACTAAGGATTTTGACTCACCCCCCTCCTTTTTTCCCTGGGGCGGGGGGAGGGGTGGTGGTTTTAGGATAGGGGAGATCCACCCTAGGTTTCCCTTACCTTTAGGATGGCTGGAGCTGGTCTCTGCTGGAGCAGTTTCCCTTCCCTCTGCATCCGACATGTCTGTGTCACCAGCGCTATTTCTGCTGTCTCTACAGCAATTGTAGCTCCCTCCAGCCTCTGCCTGGCTCTGTTTTTGAAATTTGCAGCCGGAAGCCGCGAACCCGGAAAGTGCACACCCCCATCTGCCGGACATGACGTCACCCGCCGACTGCTCCGTGCAGTCCCGATACACGCGTGGTTGCGCTTTGGAATCCCTATTCCTGCTTACACATGCTACTTCAGGTATGGGACGCTGGCTGAGCACTCCTCTCCACCGCGCTCGGTGCTACAAAACAGAGCCCCCCCCCCCCCCGACCCGCACCTGCACTCAGGGATGTGAGGGCGGCAATCTTACCCAGGTTAGTGTAAAGAAAATTATACAAACAGTATAAATATCACCGCGCTACCTAAATAAACATACAAATGGCAGCCAACACAACAGAAATAGATCAATTCTGTAAAAACAAACAAATAGACAAAAAAGTGTAGCGCTAAATATATGTAAAAATTAGAAATGACTGGAGTAAATCTAATACAGTGTGACCAAAAAATTATAAAGAATTAATAAATAATCGTGAGTCCACAAATAAAGTTAGAAAAAGGCTTGATGATAAAGTCTCTTAAATAATATGTAAAAATATAAAACACTCCAAAGATTGGTGAATCAATCAGCGATAAAGTGACTTGTCTTCACAGGCATATAGTGAAAATCTGAAGTGAATCCACCACCAAAAATAAATGGAGGCTTACCAGAATCAGTGGACCCAAATAGGCTTATACCTAATGGGTCATACAGGCTTGTAAATGATGGTATCCTACTTCTAGAGGTATCTTAGATGGCAGGCAGGAGGGAGAAATCCAGTGTGATGTATTGAACGTACCAGGAGAAGGATTAACTCAATAACAGCCTTTGATGTTTAAGGATTTGGACCCATATGAGTGGCTCAAAATCTCAGCTCATGGAGAGGAAAAGAGAAGGCAAAGATGCACATAGTGTAATTCTGTATATGAAGTTTACTTGGCAGTAAAACAAGAAAATTACACTCACATTTCAGCAGTAAAATCAGGCATAAAATCAAACAGCAGTAGGGTCAGCGGGCTCCCGGCGCGTTTCGATCAATTAGATCATCATCTGGGGTGCTGACCTACTGCACAAAAGACCCATATATATAGGAAAGTACCCCATACCGTAATAATGGCTCCACGTGAATCCAAATTGTCATAACACTCATTTCCGGGTGTATGGGGAAAATGGCGATGGCGTGCGCTCCAAGCCTCACTTTGTGACTAAAAGGGCTGGGATGCTACGTTCAGCGTGCATGTGGCCAATGAGGTGCTCGATAGCGCATCCCTCCAATGATAGCCGACGGGTGCATGCATCACGTCGGCGTGCGCTCCAACCATGCGCTCCAAGCCTCTGTCATGATCACTTCCGAGTAAGTGAAAAATGCCAGCGTGCGTTCCAAGGTAATTAAACCGAGGTACACCACGCAAATGTCAACATGACACGTGACCTGCATCATAGCAAGTCCATCACATGTCCAAACAGGACATAAGAGTTAGATTGGCGTGCGCTCCAGACCTTAATTAGAAATGACACTGGAGCGCAACGACAAAACTGAGAGGCACGCAGCACCCAATCAAACACAGGAAATAGATCAAAGCTTGTAAAACGATTTAACGCTTTAAACAGCAAGCTGACAAAAAAATATCATGACAATCCAGGGTGAATTAAATTTAATATAAAACGGAGTCCAACGGTAAACATTACTAAACATGTGGCCCTCCATATACAACCTGAATAAGTAGAGAACCACTATGGAAAAATCGTCTTATTAATAAAAAGAAGACAATAAAGGGCATGGGGGTAGACAAAAAGTCTGAATTAAGTAAAAACATATGTTAAAATTTTAATTTTAAACAATAATAGAATGCCACTGAAGGTGGTCACTCATATTATAAAAAGAACAAGAATTAAAAAACAAGAATTACAAAAATCATGACCAACCATATATGGACATCTACCTAATGGAGGATGATTAAAAAACCTCCAAAGCAAAAATGCCATTGTAATTAAACCAATGGAAAAATTGGATAAAATACTAAATATTAAGGATGAAAAAATAAGAAATTTGGAGGGGGGGATTTAAGCAAAATTGATTGTATACAGAGCCATTATTGGATATGAAAGTACATTACATCAATGAATCAAGATTGATTGATAAACGCATTTATGTCCCACTCAACATTGAGGCCGTGTGGGACATACGTGCGTAACTCGTAAATCCAATAGTCTTCAAGACGAGACACCCCTCTTGTCTTGGCTCCTCTCCTCCAAGGTGCTACATATTTATCAATGATTAAAAACTGAGAACCTTTTGGGTTACGATCATGGCATTCCCTATAGTGCCTAGGGACTGTGGGCCAGATCCACAAAAGGGATACGACGGCGTATCTACTGATACGCCGTCGTATCCCTGTTTCTATCTTTGGAACTGATCCACAGAATCAGTTTCCAATAGATAGGCAGAAGATCCGACATGTGTAAGGGACTTACACTGTCGGATCTTAGGATGCAGTACCGCATCCGCCGCTGGGGGCATTTTGAGTCGAAATGCCGCTTCGGGTATGCAAATTAGCACTTACGGAGATCCACAAAGCTTTTCAGCTTCGTTTTTTCTCCGTAAGTATTAGTTTGCAATCGTAAAATTAGGGCTGCTTTTACAAGGCCTAAACTGTTTAGGCCTTGTAAAAGTAGACCCTTCTATCCCGCGTTGCCGTCTTTTTTTTTTTTCAAATTTTTTTTTTTTCCACGCCGCAACTCGTATTTTTTTTACGCCCGTCGCGATTCTCAAAACCCGGCGCAACGTAAAACCGCGCAAAGCACGTCGGGAAAATGACGTCGTGAGCATGCGCAGCACGGCCGGCGGCCGGCGCGGGAGTGCGCCTAATTTAAATGGGACTCGCCCCATTTGAATAGGAACGCCTTGCGCCGGCCAGATTTAAGTTAAACAGCCGAAAATTTCAAGGTAAGTGCTTTGTGGATCGGGCACTTAGGTAGAAATTTTCCGGCAGTGTAACTTAAATGGGAATATTTAAGTTACGGCGGCTGGCTGTGGATCTGGCCCAGTGTGTTTAATACATCCGCCAAGAATTTTCGTAACATGCTCACCTACCCGTACGGAAAAAGCACGTATGGTACGACCAACGTACTGTTTCCCGCACGGGCAGGTGACAAGATATACGATGTGCGTGGTTGCACACGTACAAAAGGATTTAATAGGGTATTGACGACCTGTGCTCGTAGATCTGAATTCCACCGTTTTAGATCTCCCATTGATGTTACACAAGCAAACACTGCATTTCTTACAAGGGTAATAACCCTTCATATCCTGAAAGAAAACTGGACGATTTGGGGGGTCCACCACATTGGGCGCAATACTGTTTCTCAATGTGGGTGCGCCTTTAAAGATGACTTTAGCCCGTTCGGGCAAGTTAGGACCCAAAACATTGTCGTTTTTAAGTATGTCCCAGTGCTTATCAATAATGTTTTTAACATCCCTATGCTGGTTTGAATAGGAGGTCACCATAGAAAACTTATAGGATTCATCACGTGGGCGTGGTTCTCTATTTTTCAGAAGAGTTTCACGTTCTATTAATGACACCCTCTGTAACTCCAGGTCGACGGAAGATGTATCATAGCCCTTCTCAATGAATCTTTCTTTAAGCATTGCTGCCTGTGAGAAGTACATATCGTCATTGGTACAGTTTCTGCGTATACGCAAAAACTGGCTCCGGGGGACCGAGTTTAGCCACGATCTGTGGTGGCAGCTATCGGTAGGAATGAAACTGTTCCTGTCAGTACCCTTGAAGTGGGTCTTGAACTTAAACTTTCTGGACTCAAGCTCAATTTCCAAATCAAGGAAGGTGACCTTGCTGGGACTACAATCGTGGGTAAATGAAATACCCCGATCGTTGTTGTTCAAAACCAGAAAGAAATCATCCAAAGATTCCTGTGGGCCATCCCATAGGAGGAGGACATTGTCTATGTACCTAGCCCATAGAACATGGGAGGAAGATCTCTCATGATAGACTACGTCCTCCTCCCACTTGGCCATGAAAAGGTTGGCGAGGCTGGGGGCAAATTTAGCCCCCATAGCCACGCCATGCCTTTGGAGGAAGAATCTCTGGTCAAACCAGAAATAATTGTGAGTTGTTGCGAACTCAAGCAGCTCGATAATGAAAGACTTCTGCTCCTCCGTGATTGAATGTTCAGAATTCAAAAAATATTTAACTGCTTCAACCCCGAGGTGTTGAGGGATGCAGGTATATAAAGACGCCACGTCGGCAGTCGCAAGAAGATAATCACCTTTTATCACAATACTCTCCAGGAGTTTAATGGTGGAGGTTGTGTCCTTAAGATAAGAAGGGGTAGATTTAACTAAAGGTTGCAGATAAAAGTCGATGTAACGACCTATGCGTGACGTGATCGAGTCGATACCACTCACAATAGGTCTACCGGGTGGATTCAATGGATCTTTGTGGATCTTGGGTAGATGGTATATGGTTGGGATCCTCGGAGCAGTGGGTACCAAAAAGGCTTTCTCTTTTTTATTTAAAATAAAATAATTAAACCCTCTAGATACTAAATTGGTTAGTTCCTTTTTAAAATTATTGGTCGGATCATTGGGTAAAACCTGATAGGTTTCTGCATCACCTAATATACGGTTCATCTCTGCAACGTAATCAGTTTTGTTCATAACAACTATACCGCCTCCTTTGTCGGCTGGACGCACGACAACATCTTTGCGATTACACAAAGAGAGGAAACCTTCTTTGGGTATAGGTTGTGTATACACTTTTTTGACAGATAAAGCTTCCAAGTCCTTGAGAACCAAGTCTTTGAATACGTTGACAGAGGAAGAGACTGGAACAGCAGGGTTGAACAGTGAAGGGTTCGAAAGACCCGAATGCACCGTCCCTGATGTCGCAGCTCGCTCCATATAGGGTGTTGTATCTGAAATAAAATGTTGCTGGATATTGCGTTTCCGGACAAATTTGTTGACATCTATAAAGGTGTCAAACTTGCTCAATTTGTGTGGGGGAGCAAATTTGAGACCCTTATCTTGGACTGCTAATTCATTAGTTGTGAGTTCTTTACCATTAAGATTAAACAGTCCTAGTCCTAATGTACCTTTCTCTTTTTTCCTTTTGTGTCTTTTACCTCCCCTGTTGCCTCTTTTGGGTCCGAAGGTCTTTTGTGACCCTTCCCTACCCAATGAAAATCCTTATTAGAATGACCTTCAGGACCATAGTATTCACGACTAGACGGTGGTCGCTGATATCCCCTAGAATTATCCTGGATGTCCTGTAAAGGTAAAAACCTATTGTTGAGATATACTGGGGGATATTGGTAAGGATAAGGGGCAGTCTCATAGGGGGCAACAAAATCGCCTAACCTTCTAGGTGAGTCATTGTAGTGTTGATAACTCTCGTTAGGGTAAACAGGGGTTCTATAATCAGGTATATTACCTCTAGAACGGTCTCTTCCCCCTTTCCTGTTTGAATTGTTAGTATGATTTCTAACAGGGGTATCAAAACTGGAATGTCTTCCCCTTGGAGGAGGACCCCTCAAGGGGGGTTGGGGTTTGGGTTGTACATGACTACGACGATGAGTGTTGGTGGACTGATCACCCGACTGGTAGTCATTAGTATCCATCTCAAGAGGGGACTCAGAGTTAACTGTGGTTGTCAGTGACTTTTGCCAGTTAAAAACAGTCCTAGATTTGTAGTCCCCAACGTCCCTAGAGTACTTTTTATGCTTTTTATTTTTGTGATCCCTATCTTCCTTCTCCAGATGGGATTGGAGATTGGAGGAAAGGGAGTTATATTCAGTAGAATTCTTAAAGTTAGAAAGTTTTTCTTTCAACTCCTTGATTTCTCTGTCAAGCACTGAAAGTCTGGCCTGTTTCCGAGTTATAAGAAACTCCAGAAATTTAGTGCCCGCCTCGTTGAAGTAGCGGTACCAGGAGTCCAAGTCAAGGAATTTTTAAACTTTACTGTAGAAATTGGAAAGTCATATAATAAATAGGAGGCTGGGTTGTCACCCAACTCCATCTCTGTAATTTCTTTTACCGTGTCCTCAATCATTTTCCAAAATTCTTTCAATTTTTCACATTCCCAAAATATGTGTAGCATTGTACCCTCCTCTTCTCCACAACGCCAACACTGATCTGAAACTTCTGGAAAAAAACGTTTTAATACGGCAGGGGTCTTGTACCATCTGGTTAAGATCTTATAGCCTCCTTCCGGATATCTAGTGGCTAAAGAGGCCTTATGTGTGAAGGAGAAAATTTTTGTTTTCTGGGTCTCTGAGAATTTAATCCCCAGATCTCTTTCCCATGCTTGTACAAATGGTAATTCTTTCGGGGCTTCTAAGTCTACCAGCAAGCTATACATTATCGACAGACCATGTCTCAGCGGTTCCCCCTTCAGGCATAGTTCCTCAAACCCTGAGAGCTTTCTAGACAGAGTGCCTTGTGGGTTCAATGCTCTAATCGCTGCTCTCATTTGGATTTGTCTCAATGGGTCCAATTCACTTCTGAAGGCCTCGTCCATGTCCCCCCTACTTGTCCTTTGATTTTCCATCTCAAAATGTATTAATCTGCTCATTCCTGAGCATCTTAGATTGTTAAAATGTAAATCTGAGACCTAATTGAAATCTAGGGTTTCCCAAGACCGGTACAAGTGGGCTTACATGTTCCGAAATTTTAGTTTTCCTAAACTTTCTTTTTATAACTCGTATTGTGGCACCTATTGTAGGATGTTTTTTAACCTCTTGTGGAATATCTACCTCTTGAATCCACGCCAATCCCTCCAACGGGATCTTCGTAAAATTTTTGTTCCATGAGAATCCAAGGTTTTGTCCTCTGGAGGGCACACCATTCTACCACCCTTGCTAGGTGGGCTGCATCGTAGTAACTCAATGGGTCTGGTAGTCCCACCCCTCCCCTTTCCTTTGGTAACATCAAGATATCTCGTCATAGTCTAGACGATTTTCCTGCCCAGATAAACTTAGCAAATCTGGACCTTAAATCCCTCAGAAATCCTAAGGGAATCTTTAAAGGTAGGGTCTGAAATAAATAAAGTAATCTTGGCATAATGTTCATTTTTATGATATTGATTCTACCAAACCATGTAAAGGTTTCCTTATCCCATCTTTGAAAATCTGCCTTGAGCTGTCTCACCAGGGGTACAAAATTTAACTCAAAAATTATATTCAAATTCTTGGGTATTTTTGTCCCCAGATAAGGTATATGGGAGTCTGTCCACCTAAAGGGAAAGTTTGCCGCTAATTGTTGCTGTGTCTGCCTATTTATTTCTACTCCCATCACCTCCGATTTACTGTAGTTCACTTTAAAATTGGACAGAGTTCCATATTCCCCTATCTCCTTCAATAAAGCTGGTAAGGACAGCTCTGGGGCCGTTATTGAGAATAAAAGATCATCTGCAAATGCGGCTACTTTGTACTCAGTTCCTTTTATCCGAAACCCTCTTATGTCTGTATTTGCCCGTATAGTTCTCAAAAACGGTTCTAGAATGAGAATAAAAATTATTGGGGAGAGTGGACATTGTTGTCTCAATCCATTCTTTATTGGGAAGGGTTCAGATATTACCTAATTTACCTTCACCCTGGCCGTCGGGCAGGAATATAGGCTAGCTATCCAATTTAGCATCCCTTCCCCCAACCCAATATGTTGTAATGTAGCTCTTAGAAATCCCTAGTCCACTCTATCAAACGCTTTCTCTGCGTCTGTTGATATTATTACTGTTGGCCTTTGATAGAGTTGTGACATATAGATAGTACTTAACACTCTCTGTGTGTTCTCCCTCCCTTCTCGCCCCGGGGTAAAACCCACCTGATCTGGATGTATTAGGGGCGATATATATGACAATAATCTATTGGCAATTATTTTTGAAAATATCTTCAGATCTACATTCAATAGAGATATTGGTCGATAACTAGGACATAAAGTAGGATCTTTTCCTTCCTTAGGTATAATAGCTATATGTGCCCCTAATGTTTCACTAGGCATCGGCTGTCCCTCTTTTAACGAGTTAAAGGCCTCTAAAAATTTAGGTGCCAATTTTTCATGGAAAGTTTTGTAATATAATAAAGTGTATCCGTCTGGGCCTGGGGATTTACCTGGTTTCATTTCTTTGATTGCTTTCATAAGTTCCTCTAATGTAATCAGCCCCTCCATATTGGCAATAATTTCTTCTGGGATTTTGGGCAAGCATGACTCCTTAAGGTATTCCTTTACTCTCTCCTCTCTTCTCTGAATCTTTGCTAATGTGGTTTGGGTTTCTAATTGATACAAACCACTATAATATTCTTTAAAAGCTTTCGCTATTTGTTGCGATGAGCTGACTAACTTATCTCTTTGTGTTTTTATTTTTTCAATATGTTTTTTCGCTCTTGTTTCTCTCAATGCGTTCGCCAGCATCCTGCTTGGTTTGTTCCCATATTCATAGTATGCCCTCCTGCATCTACTTAATTTGGCCTTCGCCTTCTCCGTGAGTAATACATTTAATTTATCTCGGAGGGACGTTAATCTCTCTTCAATATGTGCCTTTTGCGATATTTTATGTTCATTTTCAGCTATTCGGATCTCCCCAAGCAGGCGGTCTAACTTTGCATTGAGAGAACTCTTTCGATGCGCACCAAATGAGATAAGGATTCCTCTCAGATAGCACTTATGTGCTTGCCATTTACATAGTGGCAATGTTTCATCATCTTTATTTATTTCAAAGAACTTTTCTATTTCCTGGTTTATCTTACTCTCATATTCTGGATCTTTAATTAGTGATTCATTAATCTTCCAAATCCACTCTCTGGGACCCGTTACCCCCCAATCAATGGTACAGTGAACTGAGGCATGGTCTGAGATCGTAAATGAGCCAATAGAGGTTTCTCTTAGGCCCCATACACACGAGAGGATTTATCCGCAGATACGGTCCAGCGGACCGTATCCGCAGATAAATCCTCTCAAAGATTTCAGAGGATTTCTATGCGATGGCGTGTACACACCATCGCATTGAAATCCCCGCTGAAATCCTCTGCCGATGACGTGTCGCGCCGTCGCCGCTATTATGACGCGGCGATGGGCGCGACGCTGTCATATAAGGAATTCCACGCATGCGTCAAATCATTACGACGCGTGCGGGGAATCCCTTTGGACGGATGGATCCGGTAAGTCTGTACAGACGAGCGGATCCATCCGTTGGAATGGATTCCAGCAGATGGATTTGTTGAGCATGTCAGCAAATATCCATTTGCTGGAAATCCATCCCAGGGGAGATTTATCTGCGGATAGATATCCGACGGAGTGTACACACCATAGGATCTATCCGCAGAAACCCATTTGATGGGATTTATCTGCGGATAGATTCTATGGTGTGTATGGGGCCTCAAATTTGACAATATGTTTTGGTCCAGAAATATGTAGTCAATTCTTGTATATGTTTTATGTTTTGGTGAATAAAAACTATAATCTCTCTCGTGAACATGCAAGGTCCTCCAACTATCTACTACCTGTAAGTCTTGTAAAATTTTCCTTGCTTTTCTCAATTTGGTATTAGATATATTATAGGACCCCTTGGAAGAATCTAATCTAGGATCTAGTACCATGTTCATGTCCCCTCCCAAAATCAGAATCCCCTCCCTGTCCCGGGTCACCACCTCCGCAAATCTTTCCAAAGCAGAGATCGGGTCACAATTTGGGAGATAGACATTCACTAGAGTAACCTTTTGCTCGTTTAATGTCCCCTTCACCATGAGGAATCTCCCTTCCTCATCCGTAATTACTTTAGATTCTTTCCATATTATACTTTTAGCCAACAAAATTGCTACTCCATTGGCTTTTGAGGTCTGAGAAGCCCCCATGTATGCTACTGGGAATCTTTGACACTTTATCTTGGGTATCTTATCTTTTCTAAAATGCGTTTCTTGTAAAAAAACAATTTGTGATTTTAATCTCCCCAATTCCGTTAGTAATTTGGATCTTTTTTCTGGGATGTTTAGCCCTTTTACATTATAAGTAGAAATATTTATTCTACTCATCCTGAATACCTTTCTCCTCCTTTCTCGTATTTTCTCTTAGAGACTCCTAAGTCAGCAGGAGCCTCGGGACCCCCAGGAGGTAAAAGGAGAGGAAGAGAGAGACACGGAGAAAAGAAGAGAGGGAAAAAAAACCACCACCCCCTCCCCCCCTTTGTATCTCGGACTCTAGTCCTCTGTCCAAGTGTCCGAGTATTTTAATTGGCCCTGTGCCGTGGAGTACTCTAATCTAGTACTACCCCACGGTTGCTGTAAGGCACAAAAAACAAAAACACACAGGAGAAAAAAATAAATAAAACCCACAAGCGTCTCCGACTTCCCTCCACTTGGAGGAGAGGCGCTCTAATGGGGAAAAGTGTATAAGCATTGCGGAGAGTCCGCACTTCTGCCCGAGAAGCATGTGTCCCATCTATTTTTATTAAACCCGTCGTCGTCCCCTTGAGTCTACCCCTCCTCCCAAAAAAAAACAGGAGGATGGGAGGCTGGGGAGAGTCATTCCCCCCCCAAACGTCTAAACCACCCAAAGTAGATCAGATCAGAACAGATAAGATCCTTTACCAATATATCAATTACAAAGTCATGAAATCAGAAAACACTGAGTTACACATAAAAATTAATCGGAAAGATACCTCCTCCCTAAATACAACATAAACCTCCCTAAATACAACATAAACCAATCAAACACTCCCAAGGGAGGCTATAGGGATCCTCCCTTATTACGAAACCTTGCTTTCCTCTATAATAATCTTATGGCGTTTCCTACTTTTATAACAGAGATATATTTGATCTCCCTTTTATTCCTTCTTATATCTCAGTCCTCTTCCCTCCCCCACCACTCAAATCCCCTCTCATTCTCATTCCCTCCATTCCCTCCCCTCTCATCACCTCACACTCTGCGCATTCATCTTCCCACCATTTCGACCCAAACTTTTTTTTCTTCCTTTCTCCTCTCTCCCTTCCTCCTAAGTCCACCTCCCCCTTTCCTATACCCTCCCCCCCTCCCCTTATCTACCTCAAAACGCACACTGAACCAGAAAAAAAAAGTGAATAATCCTTAGAGACCTCTAAACGGTCACGGATATTGTGTATTATTATTACTATAAATTGTTATATATATTACTATTCAAAATCAAAAATCATGTATGATGTGTTCTATAATATGTGCTATATTTAACTTCAATATTTATTAATATTATTAAAGTGACTGTGTATGTGTGCGTTTGTGAACTCTTACCTATCTATATGAAATTATAAAATTTTATTATGTGTCATTCTATGGGAGAAAAAAAAAATTAACTATTACCACCCCCTAGCTATCTAACTCCCACTTAACTACCCCCCATTCCACACATCTCACTTCACACAAATCTCCCTAAAAAAAAAAAAAACCCTCCCTCCCTGACCCCCCCACCCCCACCCCCACCCCCAGGAATTAGGAGAAATACATCTATCTTGGGTCATCTTATACCACTAAACATATTACAGCTCATACTTATTATACAACTAAACATATTACTTTATACTGTATGTTGCTTTATGCTGCATTATGCTACCCCAAGTGTCAATCCTGCTATTTATACGATATATACGATTAGGGAAAGAAAAAGAGAGAGAGGGAAAAAGAAGAGAAAAAAAAAAAGGGGGGGAGAGAAGAGATCCGAGAGAGTCAGAGAGATTAAAAAAAAAAAGAGAAATTTAAATTTTACAGTTTCCCTAATCCCTGCACAACTTTCTATAGACAAATCCACATATCCACATTTTTTTTTTCAGAAAACAGATATCTAATCACTAAATGTCCCTAAGTGCCAGTGGTGGAAAAAAAAACCCCAAAAAGGATCACAGCTATCCAATCTTATCCATGGAGAAAATCCTTAAGAAAAAAACACAAAACAAAGGGTTGCTCCATAGAGGTCTATATTAAGTAATATCCATCCGATCTGCGTCCCTTCTCTATCAGTCAGTAATTTTGTAGCATCTGATTCACTTAGGGGGTCTCTCCATTACTACCGATATGTCCAGCCAGTTGGGGACCTCTATTGGCTCTGCGCCCAAGAACTCAAAAAATGTTAGGAGCTGCGAGGGGTCCCTCAGATAATAGCTCTTCCCTTCCTTTTTCACGTTTAAAGCCAGTGGGAACCCCCATCGATATACGGCTCCATTATTACGTATATAATCCAACAGAGGTTTTAAGATGCGTCGTCTGGATTTAGTTTGCCAACACAGGTCTGGGAATATCTGTATATCAGCGCCCTCCCATACCCCTGTTGTGCCTTCCTTCCAAGCTGTCCTCAGTATTTCCTCCTTCATTCTATAAAAGTGAACCCTACATAGCACATCTCGGGGGTTACTCTGGTCATGATACCGTATTGTAGGGACTTTATGTATTCTGTCCAGTTCAAGCATTGTGTCAGGGTTTTTTTTAAAGATTTTATTGAAGATGGTAATAACCACTTCCCTTAGCGCTTGGCCCTCAAAGTTCTCTGGAATGCCCTTGATACGTAGGTTGTTCCTCCTATTTCTATCGGCAGCTTCTTCTGACTGTAATTGCAGCCTAACCATATGCTGCTGCTGATAGAACAGCTTTTCCTCCAAAGCCGATAGTCTGGTGTCTGTGGTATTTTGTTGTTTCTCCAGACCCCCCGCCTTTTGGTCAACCTCCCCCACTTTGATACGTATTTCTTCAATCTCGGCCCTGATTGTACCTGTGATATTTGTTAATATATCCTGAATATCTTCTTTGGTTGGAAGAGCCTGAATAAGCTTGCTGAGTTGCCTAATATCTGGAGACACTTCTTGTACCCCAGTGCATGACTCTTGGGTATTTTGCTTATATGGACTTTGTTTTTCCAGGGAACCCTGAGCTAGGCACTTCTTTATTCTGCTCGTGATTCATTGTCTCTGTGTCTGGGATAATATGTTGAGATATTACCACCTGTGGAATCTGTAACTGATCACAAAATAAATGCTGTGCTCCTAGTGGAGAAATAGGGGTTAACGTGCTCGGTACCTTTATTGTGGGCTGATCGAATGTTATCTCCGAGACCCCCGTCAGCTTTGAGTTCTCCTGTACCAAGCCTCCAACCTGTTGTATACTGTCCTCTGCAAAGTTATCTGGAGGTATGCTAGGTATGCAGATTGTAGTGGCGGTTATTGCGGGCGCCGAAAAAATACTCTCTGTGAGCGATTCCCTCCTTATCTCCCCAAGGTCTCCAGGATCTGTCTGCAGTACTTGAGCCTTGTCCCTTCTTACCGTCATGTACCGTGTGATGTATGAGTGGACGGGCTGGCTGGACACTCCTCTGCAGCTTTTTGCGGCGCTACGTCCTCGCCGCGACATCAGCTGGAACAGGCCGCTCTCCTCCAGATCGCGGGGGGGGAGATGGAGGGGGGACCTAGGCTTGTCTTTCACCGCTCTCCTAGACACACGCAACCCGGGCTCCGCTAGACTCCCCTAGCGTGCGTGCTTGCTTACTCCGCCATGCTTCCGACACTCCCCCGAAAAACAGAAGTCCGCCTGCACCTACATTCAGACGACCACCTTCTCAATGTGGGGAAACATGCTTGCTTCGGCCACCAGGGTGCAATCAGAATAAGGTATCCTTTTGACCTGGATAGCTTCTGTAGTACCCGGGGGATGAGTGCCAGAGGAAGGAATGCATAAGCTAGGGTGAACTCCCATTTCTGTGCTAGGGCATCTATCCTGTAGGTGTCCTGCTCTCTGGTGAGAGAGAAGTACTTGTGGACTTTCCTGTTCTTCCAGGCAAATAAATCTATTTCTGGTCTGCCAAAGTGTTGGCTTACCAGAGAGAAAACCTTGTTGTTTAACTCCCACTCTTATGGTAGAAAGATCCTTTGGTTCACTGAGTCCACCCGGTACCCTAGAAACACCTTGGATTGTGCGGGATCTAGGAAGGATTTCTCTTCAGCCGGAATTTTCCAGATGGTTTTGGTACCACAAATATGTGGGAATAAAACCCCTGGCCGATTTGATCTACTGGAACAGGAATGATGACCTGCTGTTCCACTAGTTCCCGGACACTCTCCATTAGGCCCCCTGCTTTTAATGGGTCTTTGGGGAGATGGGTCAGGATAAAGTTTGGTGGAGGGGGAGACAAGAATTCCAACTTGTATCTTTCCTTTATCAAATTTAGGACTCAGTGATATTTTCCCACTGAGGGAGGAACCACGAGAGCCTTCCGCCAACTTTTATGCTGGCGTCATTTGGATTCTTTGTTGGAAGTAGTATCTCCGGAAAAAAGGATCCCTTTGGCTCCTTCTTACCCTTGAAATGTTTTTTTGAAGAGGGGGCCTCGAAAAAATTTCTTCCCTTTATCTTTTTTGCACTTCGCAAGGAACTTTTTTCCTTTCTCTGTGGAACGAGACAGTACCTGTTTCAAATCAGAACCAAAGAGCAGGGATCCCTCAAAGGGAATCCCGCAAAGGCGAGACTTGGATGTGAAATCTCCATCCCATTTCTTTACCCAAACGGCTCTTCTAGCAGAATTCAGAAGAGCTGCTGACTTGGCAGTAGTTCTGACTGTTTCCACTGCGGCATCTGCTAAATAGGCCACTGCTTTCCCCACCACTTCCAGGGAGTCTAGCACTTCTTTGGATTTACTGTCCTGCGCTACGTGGTCCAATAGTCTGTGGACCCAAGCGTCCACATTTCTAGCGACACATGCAGAGGCCAATGCAGGGCCCATAACAGCTGCATTGGCATCCCATGCCCTGCGCAGCAGAGTTTCAGACTTTTTATCCATTGGATCCCAAATGTTGCCGGAATCTTCCGGATAGATCCGAGTGTTTGGATACTTGAGCTAATGAAGCATCCAGACACGGAACTTTGAGGAATCTGTCTTTTTCCTCGGCTTTGAAGGGGCATTTACGCTTCCAGGTTTTAAGTCTTAACACCCTGCACTCAGGTTCCTTCCATTCTCTTAAAATAATATCTTTAAGAGAATGGTGTACAGGAAAGGACTTGGTTTGTGCTTTACAAGTCCCCTGTTCAGTTTATCTTGTAATGAGACCTGCGTGGGCGGCAGCTGGATGTCCTCAGAAGTATAAATTGCTTTGAGGAGATCCTCCATATCCTCTGCAGAAAAGAGGTGGCAGCCAGGTCTAGTATTCCCCAGGCTACTCTGATCAGAATCCTCCCCTTCTTCCCGAGACATTTTACCCAAGGATTCTAACTCTTCATCTGAGTAGGTCCAAGACGGCAGCTGAGACCCTTCCGTAACACTAGTCTGGGTCTCAACCAAGGAGGGGGAATCTTCTGTACCTAGGGGGGACTAAATCCCTGTTTGCCACCGTGGCTTTGAAGGACAGAAGAGTAGCGAGCATCTCAGTCTGTAGAGCTCTGCACTCTCAGCCTGCGCTGCCTCCCTGCCTGCTAATTAGTAAATACATTTAAAACAGAAGGGTTTCGTATGGTCATGTGGGAGTTTATCACCACAGTTCCCACAGCGCTTTGATTTACTAGATGATTTGCCCCTAGACCTACTGGTCTCCTGGGCAGGGCATTCGGTCTCTGAAAAATAGACAACAAAAAACCCCTGTTACCCATGGGCTATCCCTGGGCACCCCCTGTGGTGACTTGCGTTGCTGGAATCGATCCGTCCTCCATTCTGCTCTTGGGCAGCCTCACCGTAGGCAAAGAATCACCGCCTGTAGTATAGGCTGGAGGGAGATGTAGGACCGTGGGCCCCCGCTCCGAGGCATGCAGCACACCGATTGCCGTCATTTTGGCGTAGCCTGGGCGCGCGGAAGTGACATCATCCAGGCACGCCGCTTGTTTTGCTTTCGGACATGCGCAGTAGGACCCCAGGGACGCCGGCGTCCGCACTGTGGTCAGAGAAGTTTCTCTGTGCTTGGCCCCATTGAGGAAGGCATCAGCAGCCAGTGAGACTCCTTCCCAGCAAGATGGGACATCCGAGCGGCTCCTCACCATCCACCACTGTCAGGTAGGAGGATAGAGTGGGATAGATGGTCCCTGGAGACATGGACACCCTCACCGTGACCAAATGCCACCAGTATTCTCAGGGAGCATTCTAGTAGCCCAGCATACCTTGCTTCCTGAGAATAGATAGAAGGGGCGATCCCCCTTGGAATAAAGCTAAAACTTTTATCTGTTCATGCAGCCCCCACTGACTGCTCTTTTGTCAGAAAATCCAAGAAGGGAAGACCTTGGTCCCAGACCTTAGTCTATTTTGCTAAAAATAATAAACGGTTTCGCTGCCATCCTGTGGTAAACACAATCAATAACTAAGGGACAGAGGGAAGGGTGGAACCTCTTAAACTCTGTTGATTGTGTTTACTGTCAGGTGGGACCCGTCATCTCAGGTGTGCCGTCCTGGAAGATGACTGGAGAAATCTTTTCAGTCCACCTGAAAAGAAGGGCTTTTATCAGGTTCCTCCCATTCCCTGAGCACCAAATCTGACATCAGCTTGTGTACTGGGAATACTTTTGGTTTTCTTTTGTTTAAACCCTGGTACATTTTATCATGTCGTGAGAGTGAGGTTTTTTCTTCCTTCAACTCTAACGTTTTATGAATAGCCCCTACCAATTCGTCTACTTCCTCTTGGGAGAGTTTAAAATCGGGTGGAGGTGCGGGAATCATCCTGACCTTTCTCCTGCCCAGAATTTGACTGGGAAGAATCCGGGTCAGTATTTTTAAGGGAAATCTTTTCATTCTCCACAGGTTCACCTGATCCTGATGCTACCGGAGTGGGAGAGGTGGGCACCTCTTGCTGCCTGGCAAGCCTGGGATTTGCATATCAGCAATAAATTTCCTGAAGAATTGGAAGGTGGACTGCATTTCATCTTTGAATGATCCAAGGAATTTGGTAAGAGGGGAATCCCCCTTGTTGTTTAGTACCACTGTAATACAGGGGGCACATAGGTTTTTAGTATAACTGGATGAAAGCCTTGCGTTGCATGTGGGGCACTTTCTCTTGTCTTTAGAAGGGGTCCTTCTGGGCAGGGAACAAAAAAGGGAGAGGGGGAGCTTTTTAAGTGACATAAATGCCATGTCCTAAGGTGCCCACTGAGCTCTGAATAGGTACTCTGGCCTTTCTAGCTCCCCTTCTATGCAGGTGAATAACAGGAAAAAGAGGCTCTGGCCAGGCCAGCCTACCTGTCAAGAGCCGGCGTTAGACTCCCCTGGAGAGTGGGATGCCTCCATGTTTCTCCAGTATTGCAAGTGATGTACGGCCCATGCTTGTCGCCTTATGAAAGCCGATTAGGCCTTCCCTCGTTCTCTGCGTCGAAAACCGGAATCAGCGTTTCCGGCGCACAGTGATGATGCGCATCCTGGCCGGAGGTTACGCTCGGCGAGTTCCGGGTCATGGCGCCTACCGCGAGAAGAATAAGCTCTCCTGCTGCCGACGCCACCGTCCTGCTAGCCATCACTGCCCACTCCCTCGCCGGGCTCCGGAGAGAAGAGGGAACAGGCAACTCCATACCCAAGCGGAGGGAACCCGTGGCCGCACAGAGAGCTTTTAAGGTGAGGGGGAAACAAAGCTTCAGCTGTGTCTTCCTCCAGCCCTTGTGATGGATACTCTCCCGGATCCATCTCCCCTTTTTAAAAGACGGTTCCTTCAGGTAACATGTCTCCTCCATCTGAGGAAACAAAAAACTGACCAGGTGCCTGAGGGACCGTTTTTTTAAGAGCTGGAGGTGATGTGTTTCCTGTCCAGGGAGGAGCTCCATCTCTCAAGGGCTGTCCTGGAAGACGACTTGGGAAAATTTCTTCCCTTTATCCCTTTTGGGTTTAGTCACAAATTTTTTGCCCTTTTCGGTTGATCGGGATAGGACCTGATCCAGGCCCAACCCGAATAGCACCGAACCCCCAAAAGGTATGCCACAAAGACGACATTTAGAGGTAAAATCCCCATCCCATGTCTTTACCCAAATGGCCCTCCTAGCGGAATTTAGAAGAGCCGCCGACTTGGCAGTTGTCCTAACGGTTTCCACCGCAGCATCTGCCAGATAGGCTACCGCCTTGCCAATTACCTCCAGAGTCCAAAACCTCTTTGAAATGGTGCCACATGAGACATGGGCTGTCAACCTGTTGACCCATGCATCTGCGTTCCGGCCCATGCAGGCCGAGGCCAACGCTGGACCCATGACTGCAGCATTGGCTTCCCAGGCCCTGCGTAGCAGAGTTTCAGATCTCCTATCCATCTGATCCCCTTTGTTACCGGAATCCTCAAAAGGAGAGGTCCGAACGTTTGGATACTTGAGAAATTAGTAGAGTGGATGACCAAGCCGTCCTCATCCTCTCACACAGACTGATCTTAGTTTGTATGGCAAAGCAGCTGCCAAGGCGTCCTCTTCCCTCTGCACAATGGCATCACACAATCCTTACCTAGTCCCACCATGTCCTCCTGAGGAGTCCCCCGAACTGTTTCAACACAGTGTTGGGTACATGCTGCATGAAGATGCGCAGTGTTTTGAAGGCTCCGATGATGGAACACAGATAGAGGAAGGCATTGATGTGAGCCCAGGGAGAGGGGGTGGCCGAGAGGGACAGCAATCTGGCAGGGATGTTCCCCCAGCTGGAGCATACTGCCAGGTTTTCGACAGTGATGAGGAGGGAGGGGATGATGAGGTCACTGACTCTACGTGGGTGCCTGATAGGAGAAAGGAGGAGGAAGAGGAGGAGGATGAGGCACATCTCCAAAGAGGCAGGATGCCCTCCAGGGGTCAGCTTAAGGGCAGCACACCAACTGCATTACGTGGCACATCTTCGCTTGTGCATGGCGCTGCTGTGTCTCAACGGTACAGCAAAAGTTCTTTGGTGTGGGCCTTTTCTGAAACATGTCCATCAGATCGTACCTTTGCTATTTGCAACATATGTCTCAAGCGTATCTCGCGTGGCCAAAACATCACCCGCTTGGGCACCACATGCTTGTCCAGACATATGTCGACCTGCCATGCAGCTCGTTGGCAAGCATACCAGAAATACCCACACCAAAGCGGACCTCCCCTTGCCCTTCTGTGACCTCCAACCCCACTAGACCCCCAGTCCTCTCTGAAGCCTGCACTGAAGGTGTAGAAATAGGTGTGTCACAACCTAGTAGTGGTAGTACATGCGGGCAATCTACTGATAATACCAGACAAATTTCCCTGCCCCAGCTGCTGCAGCGCCGAAAGAAGTACGCTCCCAGCCATCCACATGCCCAGTGGTTGAATGGTAGCTTAGCAAAATTGCTAGCACTTCAACTGCTACCTTTTCAGTTGGTAGATTCTGCCCCCTTCTGGAAGTTTGTGGAATGTGCAGTACCTCAGTGGCAAGTACCCAAACGCCACTTTTTCTCACGGAAGGCGATTCCGGCTCTTTACCGGCATGTGGACAGGGCGGTCAGTGGTAAGGTGCATCTTACCGCTGACTCATGGTCCAGCAGGCATGGACAGGGATGGACAGGGATGTTACCTGTCTTTTACGGCCCATTGGGTGACTCTGCTGGCAGCTGGGAAGGACGCAGGGCAAGGTACAGTAGTTTTGGAGGTTGTTCCGCCACCACGCCTCCAAAACACTACTACTGGTTGTGACACACCTCTCTCCTCCACCCCCTCCTCTTCTTCCTCTGTGGCCTCTTCCTGTGGTGATGTTTCCTCAGAACCAGCTGTGCTCCGTAGGCGTACGAGGGGCTACGGAGGAATGCAGGTCAAGAGATGCCATGCGGTGCTAGAGCTGGTGTGCTTGGGAGACAGGAGCCACACTGGGGAAGAGGTTCTTTCAGCTCTGCAGGGGCAGGCTCAGAGGTGGTTGACGCCACGCCAGCTGAAGCCTGGAATGGTGGTCAGCGATAATGGCACCAACCTCCTCTCTGCCCTGCGACAGGGAAAACTCACCCATGTGCCCTGTTTTGCGCATGTTCTCAATTTGGTGGTGCAGCGGTTCTTGGGCAGGTACCCGGGCTTACAGGATGTCCTGAAGCAGGCCAGGAAAGTCTGTGTGCATTTCCGGAGGTCATATAATGCCACGGCTCGGCTCACAGACCTCCAAAGGGAATACAACCTGCCCAAGAACCGACTAATCTGTGACATGCCCACCAGATGGAACTCTACGTTGGCCATGCTGCAGCGGCTGCACACGCAGCAGAGGGCCATCAATGAGTACCTGTGCCAATATGGCAGCAGAACTGGGTCAGGGGAGCTTGGTTTTTTTTCACCACGCCAGTGGGCCTTGATCAGGGATGCATGCACTGTCCTGTCACCATTTGAGGAGGCCACGAGGATGGTGAGCAGTGACAGTGCATGCATCAGTGAGACTGTCCCTCTTATTCACATGTTGGAGCACACGCTACGTGAAATAATGGACAGGGCCCTTGAGGCAGAAAGAGGAGGACTTCCTTACCTCTCAAGGCCTCCTTTATCCAGACACTGTTCCTGCTTGCCCACCTAGCACACAGGAAGAGGATGAGGATGAGGAAGATGATTGTATCAGCAGCATGGAGGTGGAGCCTAGCACTCAGCATCAACAGCAGCAGTCTTCAAGGGATCATTAACAGTCCCAAGGAACACGTGGACTTTTATGTGGCTGGGATGAGATGGCTGCGGATCCTGTCGTCCTCAGTGACCCAGAGGACTGTGCCCCGAATGCCTCTGCAAACCTACGCTGCATGGCCTCCCTGATCCTGCAAAGCCTGCGTAAGGATCCTCGTATACGTGCTATCAAGGAGAGGGATCATTACTGGCTGGCAACTCTCCTTGATTCACGTTACAAGAGTAAGGTAGCGTACCTTATGTTGCCATCGCAGAGGGAGCAGAAGATTAAACTTCTGTGGGAGGCCTTGCAGAAGGGTCTGTGCAATGCGTTCCCAGAACCGGGGGGATTACCAAAACCTGGCCCTGGACAACGTCTTGCTGAGGCTTCGGTGAGTCAGAGAAGGAGCGGTGGAGAAGGTGGCCGTCTGAGCGATGCGTTGACAATTTTTTAGTCCGCAGCCCCAAGGTCTGACCGGTTCCAGCAACCATCGCCAGCGTCTGTTTACATGGTCCGGGAATACCTAGGGGCAAGATCCAACTTTGAGACCTTCCCCACCGAAAATCCTCTGGCTTACTGGGTCTTGAGGATGGATCACTGGCCAGAGCTTGCACAGTACGCAATTGAGCTACTGGCTTGCCCTGCATCCAGTGTTCTTTCAGAACGCACATTCAGTGCTGCTGGAGGCTTTGTGACCGATCACAGGGTGCGCCTCTCCACCGACTGTTGATCGACTGACCTTCATCAAAATGAATCAGGCTTGGATCAACACCAGCTACCAAGCACCTGATGCTGATGTTACTGAATAATAATTTTTTGTTGAAATGTCAGATCCCTTTGAGACTGCGTATGCTGATGCTGAGTGACTGTCCTGTTATGCTGCTGATGGAATATCCTTCTCCTCCTCACTTTTCTTGCTGATAGCTAGTAAGAAATGTTGTGTTTCTGGGCTCCGCCACCAGTGCCTAAGGCCTAATTTTTCTGCCCCTGTTTAAACAGGGGCGCCTAATATCAATTCTTGATGCAATACTTTGCACGTGGCTCTTTGTTGCGCTCCAATTACAGTATGTTTGAGGGGTGCCCTTTTTTCTACAATTTTGCTTTCACAAAAAAATAATGGCCCCCCACCACCCCTAAAATAATCGAGATATTGTTGCCACACAGCACGTGCGCAAGCAGTATTAAATTACTTTTTTCTTATAATAATTTCATGTTGTGCAGGGACATTTATAAACACGTGCCACTACTATAGACACACAGCAGGTGTGATATTTAAAGGAATTTTTCATTTTTTTTTCACTTTAAGCATCATTAAAATCGCTGCTCCGGAAAAAACTGCCGTTTTTAAAACTTTTTTTTTCCATTGATACATGTTCCCTGGGGCAAGACCCGGGTTCTGAAAGATGTTTTCCAACATTAAATTGAATATTGGTCTTTAAAATGAGCGTTTTTGAATTCGAACGAGTCCCATAGACTTCAATGGGGTTCTAAATGTTGGCGCGAACCCGCGGTCTGTTCGAACGTTCTGGTGCGAACCGAACGTGGGTATGTTCGGCTCATCCCTACTTGAGAGATTGGTGTACCAGAAAGGATTTAGCTTGCGGTCTGCCTAAAGCCCTGTTTACTCTATCCTGAGCCGAAACCTGCGCGGGCGGCATCTGGATGTCCTCAAATGCGTAGATTGCCTTGAGGAGACCCTCCATATCTTTGGCAGTGAAGAGATGGCCCCCAGGTCTAGTCTCAACCTGGCTATCCTGGTCAGAGCTCCTCCATCCTCCAGAGAGCTCTGCTCTGTGGTCACTGCTTCCCTACTCATCTGAATAACAGGGAGCCGGCTCCTGCGACCCCCCCCCGCATTACTCAACTCCTGTTCCTTCTTGAGAGGGTGAGCTTTCCCTACTGTCTCCTCTTGGCCGTAGTCCTAAAGGACTGGAGGGTTGCTAGCATTTCAGATTGCAGTTGGCAGCACTCTTATGGCTTGTGCCATTTCCCTGCCCGCTAACTTATAGATGCACTTAAAACAAAAAGGTTTTCTGTGGTCCTGCGGGAATTTATCGTTGCAGTACCCACAATGCCTAGATTTAGAGGTGGCTTTGGACTTTGACCTACTGGCCGTCCACTGGGCAGGGCATTCGGTCTCTGCAAAAAAAAACACCAAAAGAGAGAAAAATCCCTGTTAGCCAATATCCCTTAAGATATGCTGCGGGGGAGAGGGATCAGGGCCACCCCTAATATCACCTCCACATCAGCTGGGTAGACTCACCCCCTGTGGCCTCCTCAGAAGCTGCTACTGTGGGTCCATCCTCCTTCTCCATCTTGCCAAACGATCCAGCCGTCGGGAGGGATCGCGTCAGATACAGGGAAAAACAAAACATCAGACCCGGGACCCCCTCTGCGCCGCCGCGATCACCGCCATTTTGCCATGGCCCAAGCTCTAGGCTGCGGAAGTGACCACATCGGCGTGCTCCGTGCCGACTTCCGGACATGCGCAGTAGGACTCGGCCCAGGAAGGAGATCCCCCTCAAACCCAGTCAAACCAGACGCCGGGAATAAGAGCTTCAGGGATCCACTCCCACAATGCGAATGCATCGAGCGGCTCCTCCGATCCATCAGCCCCCATCAGGTAGGAGGAAGGCGTGGGTTGAATGGTCCCTGGAGTTCCGAATACCCTCCACCATATTCAGGAGTCTCCAACAAAACAATTGGTTTCGTTGCCACCTGTGGGAAACACAATCAATAACTGAGGGACAGAGGGAAGGGTGGGGCCTTTTAAACTCTGTTGTTGATTGTGTTTCCGGTCACGCAAGACACGTCATCTCAGGTGTGCCGTCCTGGAAGATGACTGGAAAAAAAGCAAGTTAGGCTTACCGGTAACTTGTTTTCCAGAAGTCTTTCAGGACAGCACCTCGAGAGATAGCGACTCCTCCCTTTCCAACAGGAAACACCTTCTTCACAAACTTTAAAGGGAGGCTCCTCCCAGCACACGTCAGTTGTTACCGAGAAACCTCCGGCCCCGGCTGGAACATATAAACACATAGGTTAGTCACAGCATAGCACATTAACAAGTACAATAAACGGGCGGGTTGTTGCTGTCCTGAAAGACTTCTGGAAAACAAGTTACCGGTAAGCCTAACTTGCTTTTTCCAAGGGCGTCTTTCAGGACAGCACCCCGAGAGGATACCAGAGACTTACCACCTTAGGGCGGGACAACAGCTTGTAGGACCTTTCTGCCAAATGCTTGGTCCCTGGCAGAAATAAGATCCAACCTATAATGCCGTACAAACGTGCTAAAACTTGACCACGTCGCGGCCTTGCAGATTTGTTGCGGGGTGGCACCAGCTCTCTGCCCATGAGGTTGCAAGCGCTCGTGTAGAATGAGCACAGATCCCTTCTGGCGGGACTACTTCTGCATGTAAATAGGCCTCCCTGATAGCTAATTTTAACAATCTGGCTATGGTACCCCTTGAGGCCGGGTGGCCTTTCCTTTTGCCCCCAAACAAAACAAATAAAGAGTCTGTGCGGGCGTGGCTTGGCGCGCGACGGAGATGGCAGCTTGCTGAGACGGCTCTCCGGCACACACGGCCCGCTAGCATCTTTTACCCGACCGTAAGCTCCCAGATGCCTACCAAAAAGCTCCACTCTACGCCCTCATCCCGCACGAGGCGGACTTCGGGGTCTTCCTCTTCCAAAAACATTGCTGATCTCTTTAAACAAACGGGCCGCGGTGCTGCTGCGAACACCAAGATGGCGCCGATCCATCATGAAGAAGACTACAGCGATGACTCGCAGTCAGCCCCTGAAGGCACAACGCACAGTAAGTCTGCTCCTGATCACCCACTAACCCTTGCAGATATGTCAGTGATTGCAGCTGACATTAAAGCTACCTTCTCAGCGGCCCTTACAGACTTAAAAACGAGCATGATTGTGCTCAATGAGAAAATGGCGGCCACAGAGTCAGCGGGGAAACGCAGGGACAGAGCAATTCACAAGATAGAGAAGATTACTATGGTCCATGCCCAGCACCTGATAGATATGAACCGACAAATAGAGGACCTTGACAACAGGGGACGGAGGTGCAACGTACGTGTGAGGGGCATCCCTGAGTCAGTAGATCCGGACCAAATCATTACCACACTGAGAAGTGTTTTTAACAGCCTGCTAGAACGTCAGGAGGACGCTGACATTGGCTTTGTGAGGGCACACAGAGCGCTGCGACCTAAGGGCCCTGATACAGCACCACCGAGAGACATAATATGTTGTTTGGAGAGCTATGTCCTGAAAGAAGACATTATGCGCAAAGCTAGAAGGAGTGATAACATCATCTTTAATGGCTCCACCATCATGTTATTTCAGGATTTGTCTCAGATAACACTGCGCAACAGGAGAGCTCTCCGCCCCCTGCTGGAGAAACTGAGGGAGAAGGAGCTCAGATACACGTGGCGCTTCCCTTTCGCTCTTAATGTTACGTGCAGTGGACGACAGTTTACACTCCGCACCCCGGCTGATCTCCCCGAATTCTGCGAAGCTCTCGACCTTGGCCAGGTTGAACTGCCCGACTGGTACGCGGAATTCCTGCTACCGCCGCAGACACGTAGCCCACCTGATTCGCCACTCTCTACTCCAGACAAACGGCTGGCGAAGAGACCCAAACAAGGACGTGGCGGAGGCACGAGGAACGACACCCCGAACCGCTCTGCTGACGCACCCAGGAACAGAGCTGACGACTAACCGTGAGTAAAGACTTCTTCTCCCAGTTGAACCATGTCCACCGAAGCGATACCTCATGCAGCAGAGACCCCCCTGCACCTCTCTCTTTTGCCCAGAACTGACCCTATTATCAGACCTTCTATCGCCCTCAGCTGTAACCCTGTGTACCTGTCCCCCTCCACTGAACTGCAGTCAGACACGCCAGTTACTCCGAAGCTCTCATGGACGCCGTCGCTACTCGCAGCATACACGCGATGAGAACTTCAGGCCTAAACATGTACCCTGCCCTGGACGTGGCTCTCTGTTGGGTACGAGACTGTGTCTGCACGATAAACTTCAATCACCACAGGCCCATAAGAAGGGGATTACACCTGAACAATCTGATACTCCTTATACAGCAACTAGGGTCTGATAGCCTGATCGCTTATTCTCCTTCTTGTCCTTTTAGTTAACAGGATAATCAACAACTTCAAAAACGCACTAGTTTACTCTCCAGGGTCAGCCAACACTGGCATGCAGGAGGACAGAGGTCCCTTTCTAAGGGCACTGCTACTGTCTGTTTGGGGTTAGAGGACTTGAAATAGTTCTCCACAGTTAAATGTTCACGCCAATTTACCAGGTTTGTTTACAAGTAGGTTGGGTAATAGTTAAATATATCAATGTTTGATCATTAGATCTAATTTCATAGGGCTGTGTGTGCCGCCCGCTGTTTGACAGTATCTGTCTGAGACTTTCTTTTTCTTTTTTTTTAATTATTATTTCCTGTTTTTGCTACTGCTCGGATAGTAGATTGTCTGGGGTACTGACGTCACGCCGTCGCTGCCTCCCTAACGCCCCACGAGGTGTCCTGACCTCCTGACAGGGAGACAGGGCACACTGCTCACCATAGGCGGACTCCCCCTGGTGGGACCGATTTCGGCCTCGCGGGGGAGACCTCCTGACAGGTGACCTTCTCCTAACTTTCTCCTCGTTCTACTCTTCTCTGATCTCTCTTTCTACTCTAACTGCACCAACCCTTGGTCCTTCCCTCACCTACCCCTCCTAACCTGTGCTGACAAGGTGCATTAGTCCACCTATTGTATTGTGATGTCGATAGGCTTTAAGGTATTGTTACTGATTTGTCTACTGCAGCTGTACTATTTCAGATTGTCCTGCCAACCGACTCTGTCATACGAGACTCTCGACATGGCCTACTCCTCCTTGGGGACTCGTCCACTGGTGATCTCACACAACGTCAGGGGTTTAAATATTCCGGAACGTCGTTCCTCCCTACTAAGAGAGCTAAAAAAAGGTAGGCCCCACTTTGTTTTCCTCCAAGAAACCCACTTCAGAACCAATCATGTCCCTAGACTCTCCAATGCTCACTTTCCAGTTGCACTTCACGCGACCAACAATGACTCAAAATCGAAGGGCGTGTCGATACTGATCAGTAGAGACGCGCCCTTTCAGGTCACAGACCAACTGAGCGACCCTGGGGGTAGATTTCTATTCATCAGGGGCACATACGAGGGATCACCGCTGACCTTGGCGAACGTGTATTTCCCGAACAAGGCCCACGGCACCTTTTGCCGGAGAATTGTTGGGGAACTTGCTGGGTTTGCCAACGGATGCATTATCCTAGGAGGGGACTTTAATGTGCCCCTGAACCCCATCGAGGATACCTCGAACGGAAAGTCATGTATCACATATAGACTCCTAAAGAGGCTTAAGGTGATGCTACAATCTCTCCACTTGATCGACACCTGGCGCTTCTCGCACCCAGAGGGGCGTGACTACACTCATTTTTCAATCCCACACGCGAGATACGCCAGGTTAGACTACCTATTTGTCACGCAACGCGACCTGACGAGATTGACGGGCGCACATATAGGCATTCAGACATTCTCGGACCATGCCCCGATATCACTGTCCATGGCGGCGGTTACCCCCTCACGACATTCGCCGTCTTGGAGACTTAACGCTTCCCTCCTGACCGATTCGACGACGCTTTCCTCTTTAACCGATTCCCTGAAAGAGTTTTTCACACTCAATGCCATCCCGGGCTCGGACCCGCTTACGGTCTGGGAAGCCCACAAGTGTACAGTTAGAGGGATCTTGATTGGTCTTGGCTCCAAACGTAAAAAGGAAAGAGAGGCCTTAATACTTAAGCTGACCACTCAAATCAACAAACTAGAAACCCTGCACAAACAATCACTTTCCATCGACTCAGCCAAACAATTGCTCGAATTGAGGCGAGAATTACAGCAGCTTCTGGACACAACAGCCAGACGCATGCTGTTCTTCAAAAAACGATTGTACTACGAATCAGGAGACAAGACTGGCAGATTCCTGGCGAGGGCGCTCCGAGAGTGCTCTTCTGCCAATAATATTGCTGGTATAAAGCGAGAGGACGGAGGACTAGACGTAGAGACTGAAAAGATTGCAAACCACTTCCACAGTTTCTACACGAAACTCTATAACCTCCCCCCCCAGCATAGACAACCACACATGACGGACGATAGATCACAGCTTATAAGAGAATACCTGGTCAAAAGTGGTATCCCAAAACTCTCAGACCCTGACATTGCTTTATTGGAAAAACCAATCACAGCAGAAGAGATAGGAACAGCGATAGGGCAGCTGAAAACCAATAAAAGTCCGGGACCGGACGGTTATTCAGCTATTTACTATAAGACCTTTGCTGAACGCCTGATAGAGCCCCTTAAAAAAGCTTTGAACTCGCTGTCTACACCCAGAAAGGTGACCCCGGACTTCCTCTCAGCCCACATAGCGGTCATACCAAAGCCTGGAAAGGATCCCACTTCATGCTCGAGCTACCGGCCCATCTCACTCCTCAATTTAGACGTGAAGTTGTTTGCTAAAATCCTTGCCTCTAGGCTTAGCCCATTGCTCCCCGGATTAATTGGTCTCGAGCAGGCGGGCTTCATGCCAAATCGAGAAGCCAAGGACAATGTAACCAAGGCCCTGTTACTGACACACGCGGCGAGGATGCGGAAGATCGAGGGCCTTCTCCTTTCTACGGATGCGGAGAAGGCCTTCGATCGCGTGGCTTGGGACTTTATGACGGCGGTGTGCGACCGTGTGGGATTTGGCTCGCACATGATGGCGTGGGTCGCGGCGCTCTACCAAAAACCATCGGCCCGCTTGAAGGTCAATGGTAGCCTCTCGGATAGTGTGGGAATCACCAATGGGACAAGACAGGGTTGCCCCCTGTCGCCCTTACTTTTTATATTGACGCTCGAACCTTTTATCAGAACGGTCAAGTTAAACACGGCTGTGAATGGTTTCCATGTGGGAGACAGCGAGTTCAAAGTTGCGGCCTACGCCGACGACCTCCTTTTCTTCCTATCTGACCCTCACATATCACTCCCCAATTTGATGAAGGAATTTGCCCAATATGGCTTCATGTCAAATTTAAAAATCAACTACACGAAATCGGAAGCACTCAATATATCGCTACCAGACAGATTGTTATCACTAACTAAAGCAAACTCACCCTTCCGTTGGGAAGGAAAGGCCCTCAGATATCTTGGAGTGTGGCTAACCCCTCACCTCCAGGATACATTTGAACGGAACTTTCCGCCACTCCTTAAGAGTTGTGGAGAGGAACTTAATCATTGGGGCCTACGGCACTTCTCTTGGTTTGGACGCGCTGCCATAGTTAAAATGGTTATATTACCTAGATTTCTATACCTGATACGCACCCTGCCGGTTGCGGTCCCGCGTCGGTTTTTCACATCCCTGAACTCCATGCTACTCCGCTTTCTTTGGAGCGCAAAGAAACCTAGAATCAAACTTCTTAACCTAACGCAACCTAAGGAAAAAGGAGGGTTGAGCTTCCCGGATTTCAAACAATATTATCAAGCAGCACATTTAGCCAGGATCATTGATTGGCACTGCCATGGCCACGCAAAAGATTGGGTGGCATTAGAGAATGAACTTAGCCCCATTGACCTAAAATACTCACCGTGGACTTCGTGGCCCAATTGCCCCATGACCCTCCGTAGAAACCCCATCACAGGAACTACCCTGGGTTTATTCCACTCACTTTCCAGACTTAAGAAACTTTCCACCTTTCCCAGTCCGCTCACCCCTCTAGCTGACAACCCTGACTTCGCACCCGGTCTGAACACACTGACGTTTAGATCGCCACGCACCGACGACCCACTGCTGGTTAGAGATTGCTATAGGGGGAACAAACTTAAAGATTGGTCCACCCTTAAATTAGACAATGACCTCACTAATCTGAAACAATGGTCGTTCTTTCAATTACGCAGCTATTTGAACGGATTCAGGAACTCGTCTGACCTACATAGACCACAGACGGTTCTGGAATCCGCCTGTCATGCGCAGAAGCCGGTGACTAGGGCCACTTCGGTAGCTTATTCATGGCTGACTTCCACAAATGAGGAGGGCCTGGACAAGCAGAGACGGGATTGGGCGGAGGACCTTGACCTCGCCATAACGGACAAACAATGGCAAAAAGCCTGTATACTGGCACACAAGTGCTCCATTAGCACAAAACTGCAGGAGACAAGTTATAAACTGTTAACCAGGTGGTACAACACGCCAGCGAGACTCCACAGATGGGACCCCACAAAGCCAGACACCTGCTGGAGGTGTCAGTCCGCAGTGGGTTCGCTGATCCATATTTGGTGGACCTGCCCACTGATCACCGTTTTCTGGAACGTGGTTTGTGATACAATCAAACGGATCACAGAAACGTCCATGGAACTGAATGCTGCATGCTGCCTGCTTCACCTGTCCTCCTTCTCGCTCACCCGTTACAAAAATTCCTTAACTAAACACATGCTAAATGCAGCCAAATACCTAATTCCCCTCCACTGGAACACCACCAGAGTACCCTCAGCTCAAGAGTGGCTCCGTAGGGTGGCGGAGGTGTGCGAGATGGAGGACACGTTGGCCCAAGACAGAGGGACAGCTGAGAAATTCCTTGACACCTGGCGACCATGGTCTGCTTTTAGATTTTCACAAGATTATGAAGCTATGATGAACTGAGGCGACACTTGAGACCTCACAGAGCCCTTGTGGCTCCAAAACTTTACCACTGTTATATACACCAAAGAGTGGCTGATAGATAGAACATACAACCACAAGAAACACTGCCGACTCACAGTACCCCTCCCATACCCCTCTCCCCTTCTTCTTCATGCTCTCCTACACTTTCTTCCTCTAAGACATCACCATTGATTTTCTTGAACACCTATGGCTCTCCAAGCTTTCTGAAGAGTTTCTTCCTGGAACTGATACGTTAACCGTACGAATGCTTAGTTACCAACTAGTACACCTGTTAAAGCATTTATCTTCATCCTACTGTTGACTCCATGATTAGACCAACATTCTTAGCTTTACACAGTTTAATATGCCAGTCTGTGGAGCTGTATATCTATATCTGTACCAGGCATGATCTTCTACACAGTTGCAACTGTGTCGAGCCTACATTTGTAATTGTCTTGTTTCTTTTGACTTTCAATAAAAATACCTTTGAATGAGAAAAAAAAAGAGTCTGTGCATCTGAAGCACTCTGTTATTTTAAGGTAGCATAACAAAGCCCTTCTCACATCCAACATGTGAAAAAACGATTCCGTTTCCCCCGAGGGGTTTGAACAAAAGGTGGGTAGCACAATCTCCTGAGAGCGATTGACCGCTGAGGCTACCTTTGGTAAAAATTTTGGGTCTGTTCTAAGCACAACCCTATCTGGAAATAAAGAAAAATACGGTTTCCTTATTGACAGGACCTGTAGTTCGCTAGCCCTACGAGCTGAGGTTATAGCGACAAGGAATAGAACCTTCAAGGTAGCATCCCTAAGAGAAGCGTCATTCAAAGGTTCAAAAGGCTTTCCAGCTAAAGCCTTCAACACCACTGATAGGTCCCACTTCGGGAAGCCCTTAACCTGTGGCGGCCTAGCCCTTGAGAGGGCTCTAAAAAACCTGGATACCAATGGTTCTGAGGCTATAGATCTTTCTAAAAAGACTGCCAAGGCGGACACCTGCACCTTTAGCGTGCTGACCGCTAACCCCTTATCTGCTCCGTCCTGTAAAAACTCTAGAATGGCATTAAGGCTGCTTGGCTCCATGGCCGAAGAGTTACACCAGGACGTATACACTCTCCAAACCTTAGCGTAGATGGCTCTTGTAACTTTCTTCCTGCTATTTAACAGGGTAGAGACCAAACGATCGGAAAAACCTTAATCTTTTAAGATCCTCCTTTCAGAAACCAAGCTGAAAGGGAGAGCATTGATACGTCCGGATGAAACACTAGACCCTGCCTCAGAAGGTCTGACCTGGGAGGTAGATGCCAACATGGTTTTGTAGCCATCCCTAGGATTGTTGAGAACCATGCTCTCTTGGGCCAGTACGGAGCGATCAGAATTACTGGGACTCTTTCCTTCTGAATCTTTCTCAGGACTAACGGGATCAGCTGGAACGGGGGGAAAGCGAAGCAGAGGCGAAATCTCCAGGAATGTGCCAGAGCATCTATCCCCAGGGACCCGTCCAGTCTGTCTAGGGAGAAAAATAGAGGCACCTGGGAGTTTTCTCTCGAGGCAAACAGGTCCACCTCTGGTTGACCCAACCTGCTGGAGATCTCTAAAAAGACCTCGGGATTTAGCGACCACTCCGACTCCCGAATCTGATGTCTGCTCAGAAAATCTGCCACTCCGTTCAGGTATCCCCTCAGGTGCACTGCTGAAAGGGATCGCAAGTTCTTTTCTGCCCACAACAGGGTGCTTTCGGCCAACATCAGCAGAGGTCTGCTTCTGGTGCCCCCCTGTCTGTTCATATATGCTACAGCCGTAACATTGTCCGTCAACACCTGAACGTGGTGGTTTAGAAGATCTGGAGCAAACCTCTCTAGAGCTAATGTGATCGCTCTTAACTCTCTCCAATTTGAGGACCGAACTGACTCCTCTTTTGTCCAGCAGCCCTGAATGAAGTCCTTCCCCAAGTGGGCTCCCCATCCCCACGCACTGGCATCTGTTGTTAATCTTTTCCCCACTGGAAAAGACCACTCCAGACCCTTTGAGAGGACCTGCTGATCCTTCCACCAATATAGGGACCTTTTTACCCGAGATCGAATCTTTACGAGCTTGTCCAGGGAGTTGAGGTTGTGATCCCACGACCTTAAAAGGAAACTCTGTAGGCACCGGAAATGCAGTCCCACCCACTGGATTGCCGGCATAGTTGAAGTTAACACCCCTAACGCCGACATCACTTATCTTATAGTTATGGGCTGGTTGGACTGGAGCCGAGAGATGGTCTCCTGGACCTTGGTCTTTTTTTCTAGGGGCAGAAACATTCTTTGGCTCAGAGAGTTCACCTGATAACCTAGAAAAAGAATCTCCTGAGCAGGTACTAGTGATGATTTCTGAAGATTCAGAATCCACCCCAGGGATTCCAGGTGAGTCTGAGCCTTGGACAAGTATATCAGCAACCTTTCCCTTGAAGGGGCAAAAAACAACAGGTCGTCTAGATAGGGGATCACCGCCACCCCCTGCAGACGAAGCGGGGCCAAGGCCTCCGCCATCACCTTGGTAAAAATCCAGGGTGAGGACGAGAGCCCGAAAGGAAGAGCCCTGTACTGTAGGTGCTGAACCACCCCTCCTCTCCTTACCGCTAGTCTGAGATACCTCTGGGACTGTGGAGAGATCGGGATGTGCAGATAGGCATCCCTCAAATCTATTGACGCCATGAAGCAACCTGGCGTCAATAGATTCCTGACCGAAAAAATAGAGTCCATTTTGAACTTCCTGTACTTGACTGATTTGTTCAAGGGTTTCAGGTTTAGGATCATCCTGAACTTTCCTGTGGGTTTTTTTTACCAAAAAAACATGGGAATAGAAACCCAGCCCCTGTTCTGCCTGGGGCACCTGTACTATTACCCCCTGCTGTATCAGCTCTTTTAAAGAGGATTTCATGGCCAGGGATTTTACTGGATCCTTGGGAAATTTGTTACCAGAAATCTTTGTGGCGGGGTCTCTGAGAATTCTATATCGTAACCCAGGGATAGGGTGGTCAGAATGTAACGATTGGTGGTTATCTCTGACCACCGCGGAAGAAACTTCTGTTTTCCGCCGACCCGGGTCGCCGACTCATTGCGATTTCTGGGACTGCACAGGAGGATTGAAAAGGATTCCCTTTTTTTCTTTGGCTTTCTGTGCTGCCCAACCTCTCCTATCCCCTTTGGGGCTTGTTGCCCTTGTCTTGCACCCTTTGCTGACGAAAAAAAACGTCTGGGGGGCTGCCTCTTTCTCTTAACCGGGAAAGACCTTTTCCTATCTGCGGTCCTATCTAGGATACTATCCAACTCTGGACCAAACAGGAGGTCTCCTAAAAAAGGGATACCGCAAAGCTTGTTCTTTGAGGCCGCATCCCCTGGCCAGGTTTTTAGCCATAGCGCCTAAGACCTGCAGTGGTTATGGTACTGCGGCCTTCTTTCCGTCCCTCAATCGCCGAGCATAGGGGATTATCGCTACCATAGGAGGTAGAGGAATAGTGGAGATGAATGCAGTTTCCAAGATGATTCTTCCGAATTGTTATAATTTCCCCCCCCCAAACATGAGCCAAGACTTCATGAAGGGTGTCCAGATATAGAATAGCTTTATTGAGACTGGAGGTTACTTATATACAGCAAAAGGAATACTTGACGTAATCAGATGAACAATGATAATCTCCTCACACATCATCATACAATGGTTTTACTAACGAGCCCCCCCCTACAATAGACCTCTTAGGAGACAGACATGTAATCCACATGTGTTAATTACTGGTCAGTTACCCAGACGAGGCGAGATCTTCTCACCTGCTAAACTATAGAAATTCACACAATGAACGCTTCTTGAGAGACAGACCAAAGTTCATTTACATGACACTGCAGACGATATTATCACAGCAAGCTCTGCCTGGGAGATATTGAAATCAGTTAAGGAATAAACCAATTATCTCCAGGCAGAGAGCACCCCAAGTTTCCCAAAAGTTGGAACACCCCTTTCCACACAAGGTATCCCTACAATTACATATGCCCTGATAGCTCCGATCTGGGGGACCAACATATCCAAATTTCACCCAGATCGGTCCAGGGGTTCTTAAAAAACAAACAGAACCTATGAGAAAATCCAGAATAAAGTCTATTTTCTTCACAGCGCCCTCCTGGCAGAATTAGCCAGGGCCGCGGACATTGCTGTCATCTTAATGGCCTCCACTGAGGCATCCGCAATGTAGGCTACTGCTGCGGTCAAAGTAGAGAAAGAGTCCAGAATCTCTTCTTTCGACGAATCAGCTAAAATATGAGCTTTCAACTGATTTGTCCAGAACTCCAGATTCCGAGCAACACAAGTTGTAGCCATGGCGGGCTTCAAACCATTCATGATAGACTGCCATGACCTTTTGAGGAGAAGATCCATGCGCTTGTCCATAGGGTCCTTGAGAACACCCATGTCCTCAAAGGCCAGGTCCGTAGACCTGGACACCTGAGAAAAGGCCGCATCAAGTTTAGGGACCTTGTTCCAAACTGCCGCTGGATCTTCCTCAAAAGGAAAGCGCCTCTTATGTGCTTTAGGGAAAAAGGGCTTCTTCTTTGGATCCTGCCATTCTCTAACTATGGTCTCAGAAATTACTGAATGGACCAGAATGACCCGCCCTTTTGATTCACCCAGACCCGCATACATGCGGTCATGCAAGGTTAGATCCCTTTTTTCCCCTCGCTCAGGACTAAAGTTACATGTATGGCCCTGATTAAGCCATCCACCTCCTCCAGGGACAGTTTAAACTTTGAGGGGTGCCCTACCGTTTCCCCCTCGGACTCCACACTACCGAGTACCTGGGAGCACCCTTCCCTGGGTCCCGAATCGTCCGTTACCATAACCAACTCTGGTACAATCACTGAATCCTGGGAGGATTGAGAAGTGGAGGCTTGAGGGGTGGAAGGCAAAACTAATGAATCATGCAGAGACTGAATCGTGGTCAGTAGTTCTTTCTTTGCTGAGAAGATCAGATCACCCCGCATGGCGGCTGATTCCTCCTGAATCAAAGAATCAATACATGATTTACAAAGTGCGTTCTTCCAGCTCTCGCTCATCTTTGATCTACATGATGGGCATTTTCTTTTAGTGTCAGACTTGGCCTGCAAAAAAACACAGAAGAAAGCAGGGGGACCCTAGTGAGAACCCTGTTCCCATTTGTGGACCCCTAAAAAGGTGCACTAGGAAGAAAGTAAACAAACCAGTGCCCAGACAGGCCCCCAAGCCACTAGGGGGGAAAAAATGTATTGAGACCGACCCTCCACCTGAAAGAAAGAGGCAGAAACTCATAAGGAAGGACACTTACTGCGCTGCTTCCCGCCGAGGTCTTGCTGGTGCCTGTCCCCACCACTGGACTCTCTGCTGTCTCCATCGCAGAACGCCAGTGCCTCACCTTGTGGCTTCTCACACCTGCTCCCGGAGACCTATAGTGCCGCTGCACCGGCACCAGCTCCCGCCCCTTCCTCTAACCGAAGCGCTGCAAATGTTGCGCAAACTCAGCGACCACGCTGAAAGAAAAAATGGCTCGAATCGCGGCCACCATCCCCAGCTATTCGTGCCCCCCACTGAGCACACTAGCCGCGGAAGGGGAGCCCGGGTACTACCGCCGCCGAACGGGTAGCACGGGGAGCGGATGTCTCACAGGCAGATGCCTGAAAAAGGTAAGAGGGAAGCAATCCAGGGCCCCCTGGACTTAACATGAACTCCCCTCTGGAAGATGTTCCCTCCGGGTCGGAGGAAACACAAAAACGGACGTGTGCTGGGAGGAGCCTCCCTTTAAAGTTTGTGAAGAGGGTGTTTCCTGTTGGAGAGGGAGGTCCTATAAGACGCCCTGGGAAATTAACCTTGTTTTGGAAGTTGCGAAAAGGCCTCTTATCTGGGGCTTATTTCTTTGGGAAGAAGGGAACAGTTTACTCTTCTCAGAGGAACGAGCTAGGACCTCCACTAAGAGCTTGCCTTCAAAGGGTACAGAGGTAAGATCCCCTTCCCAAGATTTAAGCCAGATAGCTCACCTAGCTGAATTAATGAGAGCAGAAGACCTTTACATTACACAGCACCCTGCCCCACTGGACCCCTTTACATCACATAGCCCCCTGCACCTCTGCACCCTTTACATTACACAGCACCCTGCATCACTGGACCCCTTTACATTACACAGCACCCTGCATCACTGGACCCCTTTACATTACACAGCACCCTGCATCACTGGCCCCCTTTACATCTCATAGCCCCCTGCACCCCTTTACATTACACAGCACCCTGCATCACTGGACCCCTTTACATTACACAGCACCCTGCATCACTGGCCCACTTTACATCTCATAGCCCCCTGCACCTCTGGACCCCTTTACATTACACAGAACCCTGCATCACTGGACCCCTTTACATTACACAGCACCCTGCATCACTGGCCCCCTTTACATCTCATAGCCCCCTGCACCTCTGGACCCTTTTACATTACACAACACCCTGCATCACTGCACCCTTTTACATTACACAGCACCCTGCATCACTGGACCCCTTTACATTACACAGCACCCTGCATCACTGGCCCCCTTTACATCTCATAGCCCCCTGCACCTCTGGACCCTTTTACATTACACAACACCCTGCATCACTGCACCCTTTTACATTACACAGCACCCTGCATCACTGGACCCCTTTACATTACACAGCACCCTGCATCACTGGCCCCCTTTACATCTCATAGCCCCCTGCACCTCTGGACCCTTTTACATTACACAGCACCCTGCATCCCTTTTACATTACACAGCCACCTGCACCTCTGGATCCCTGCATGTTACACACCCCCCCTTAGTGCAAATCCCCCCTCAGTGCAAACCCCCTCGGTGCAACCCCCCAGTGCAAACACCCTCAGTACAACCCCCCCAGTGAAAACCCCCTAGTGCAAACACCTCCTTAGTACAACCCCCCCCCCCCTCAGTGCAAACACGCCCCCCTTCAGTGAAATCCCCCCAGGTGCAAACACCCCCCCTTCCCATTCAGTACCTCAGATCATGGCAGGCAGCGCCACAGCACATGGACAGAAGGTCCCCTCCCCCTCTGTACACACAAACAGAGAGGAGGGGGCTGTGCCTGTGTGCCGAGCACCGCTAACAGCCCGTGGCTGTGAGAGGAGGGGATGGATGGTGCTGCGGTGTCACCCCGCAACCCCCCCTCCTCTTGTACCGCGGCGCTCCGATTCCACGGCGCTCATCGCTGCAGTTGCGGGGGGGGGCGCCCCCCACATGTCAGCTAAAAAATTTTTTTTTTTTTTTTAATCGGGATGGTGTCACCCCTCTAGTGGGTGTCACCCGGTGCGGGCCGCACCCCCTAGCAACGCCTCTGGCAAAAGGAAACCTTTTGTGTCCTCTGGACTGAAACAACCTTTTTTTCAGGTTCTTTCCACAGAATCATGTCCTTAAAGCGGATGTGCCACTAAAAAAATATATTAAAAGCCAGCAGCTACAAATACTGCAGCTGCTGACTTTTAATATAAGGACACTTACCTGTCCTGGAGTCCAGCGGTGATCGCAGCAGATGACGAGCCGATCGCTCGTCACCCTGCTGCTCCCCCCTCCATCCACGGTGAGGGAACCAGGAAGTGAAGCGCTCCGGCTTCACTGCCCGGTTCCCTACGGCGCATGCGCGAGTCGCGCTGCGCCCGCCGATTGGCTCCCGCTGTGTGCTGGGAGCCGAGTGTTCCCAGCATACAACGGGGGACGGACGGAAGGTAAGGAAAAAACCCGTCCTTTGCCCGTATTGTAGGGCCGGAAGTGGGTGCAGATACCTGTCTGTAGACAGGTATCTGCACCCCCCTCCCCCCTGAAAGGTGTCAAATGTGACACCGGAGGGGGGGAGGGTGCCGATCAGCGGGACTCCACTTTAGAGTGGAGATCCGCTTTAAGTGACTGTAGACCCCTATACATTCTATCCTGTACAGATTTGGCTTGCTGTGGCACCACAATCTGCTCTGAGGTATATATTGACTTTAGTAGTTTGTCAATATCTCTGACTGGAAAAAGATACTTAGTTGAGCTAACCGTATCTTCCTCTGATGCAGACTCCTCATCAGATAAAGAAACTGGATTCCCACCTTCTTCCAGATCAGAAGCATTGTGTGAACTAATGGTCTCAGATACTAACAAACGAAGGGATCTAGCCGAGGGTGAATGCTCTTGAGCTATGGATCTAGACGAAGAAGGTCCTAGTCCAGCCTGTCATTAAAGGATCGAAAGGTGGCCACTACATCCTTCATAGAAGACATTAACTCCATAAAAGAGGAAGTCTCTGAACTAGCTCTGGATGGAATACAAACCTTTACAAAATATTTTTCTTTAGAACTATCAGAAAGCCTATCCTTACAGTTCCCACATTTCTTCTTCACCGGTTTGGCCTAGAAAAAAGCAGAAACAAGAACCATAAACAAAAGGTCCATACAAAAAAGTCCCCTGCTGTAGAAGCTATCCACAGACAATGGCTTACCTTGGGGGCAGTATGGGACCTGGATGCGGTCGCTGGTTCAATCCGTGCAAGTGCTCCATCCTCAGACCTGTCCTCAAGCTCCATGAGGCAAGCGGAGATCGGCCGGAGAAATTGGCGGCTGCTGTACCGCTAAATGTGCCTGTCCAGCATTCAGCAGACTGTTCCTAAAGCAGCATATCCACGCCGTGCTTCCTTACGGAAAAAAAACGGTGCCCGGACGCGCGTCATGTGACCTCCGGTTCCGGGACCATCTTGTCGCATCACTGGAAATCCTCCGACGCCATCTTGGTACATCGCGGTGAAGCACAAAGAGGACACCGTTCCACACAGCCAGAGCTGGGGGAAAAAATGGAAGGGAGTTGCCACCACTCACACCACCAGGTGAGCTAATTACCTTAAAAATAGGGAATCCTTCTGGATAGAAAGTGCAGGACTATCACCCAGGACTTGGCCACAACTAGTCCTGGATGATACCAGAGAAGGGGGGTCCACCAACCACAGTTACCAGACCTAAGAAAACAAAAACACATGTCGGTGCTCCTGGAGGGTCTGAAAAGAAAACTACTGAGTGTCAGAGGAAAGGGAGGGGCCTTTTAAAAATTGTATCTGATTTGTGTTTCCTGTGGAGGGTGGAGCCAATCATCTCTCAAGTAGCTGCCCTGGAAGGTGAGAGGGGAAAAATACACTTCAGGCTTACCTGTGAGGTGCTGGTGTTAGGCTTGCTTCCGCTGCCTGTGCAGGTATCGCAAGGGAGTCTGTCCCCACCCCTGTAGTGGTCCGCAGCCTCTGTCAGGTTTTACCCTTTCAAAAACCAGCTTCCCTGTTTGCGCCATTTAGAGACAGGAACTAGTGTCTCTGGCTCCGGCTTATGTCACACGCCCCGGAAGTGACCCCGCTGGGTACTTCCTGTGGGCCAGCTTGGAGCGCATAAGTTTCGCCCCTTCACACACACACGGCTTCCTCTGCACATTCCAGCCACGCTGTTTACAGGGAGAGGACCGTCCGTTCGCGCGAACATTTAGAACCCCATTGACGTCTATGGACTCGTTCAAATTCAAAAGTGCTCATTTTAAAGCCTAATATGCAAGTTATTGTTGTAAAACGTGTTTGAGAACCCGGATCTTGCCCCAGTGAACATGCATCAATGGAAAAAAAAGTTTTAAAAAACGGTCGTTTTTTCTGGAGCAGTGATTTTAACCACTTCCATACTGGGCACTTACGCACCTTCCCGCCCAAGCCAATTTGCAGCTTTCAGCCATGTCGCACTGAATGACAATTGCGCGGTCATGCTACACTGTACCCAAACAAAATTGCCGTCCTTTTTCCCCCACAAATAGAGCTTTCTTTTAGTGGTATTTGATCACCTCTGCGATTTTTTTTTTTTTTTGCGCAACAACTAAAAAAATAGTTTTTATTTTTTTCTGTTAATTTTTTTGTAAATAAGTAAGTTTTCTCTTTCAATTACGGGCACCGATATGGCGGCACTGATGGGCGCTGGTATGCGGCACTGATGGGCACTCATAGGCGGCACTGAAGGGCACTCATAGGCGGCACTGAAGGGCACTCATAGGCGGCACTGAAGGGTACTTATGGGTGGCACAGATGGGCACTGATAGGTGGGCACGGATTGGCACTGTGGGGTGGCACTGATGGATCCATGTTGCCAATCAGCGCCCATTTGTGGGCACTGATTGGCATCTTTTTTTTTTCATTTATATTTTTTTTACCATTTTTTTATTTTTTATTCCCTGGTGGTCCAGTTTGGCGATCCGAGGGGGGGCTGCGCTGATAAACAATCAGCGCGATCCCCCAATCGGCTCTCCTCTACTCGCGTCTGTCAGACGCAAGTGAAGAAGAGCCATCAACGGCTCTTCCTGTTTACATCGTGATCAGCCGTGATTGGACACGGCTGATCACATGGTAAAGTGTCCCCGTGAGAGACACTTTACCTAGATCGGTGTTGCGGGGTGTCAGACTGACACCCCGCAACAACGATCACCGCGATGCGCGCCCCCGGGGGTGCACAGCGGCTCAATATCCTGAGGACGTCATATGAAGTCCAGTCAGGATTAGACAACCACTTTGCCGCCGTCAATCTGTCATTGGCGGGCGGCAAGTGGTTAATGATGCTTAAAGTGAAAAAAAAAAATGAAAAATTCCTTTAAATAATCGTATCTGCTGGGTGTTTATAGTATGCCTGTGAAGTGGCACGTGTTTAGAACTGTCCCTGCACAAAATAAGATTACTATAAGAAAAAAGTTATTTAAAACTGCTTGCGGCTTTAATGTAATGTCTGGTCCCTGCAATATGGATGAAAATCATTGAGAAAAATAGCACAGATACAGACAGTACACACACCACGTAGCTTCTTTAGGTGCACACTGCAGAGGACAATGGCAGTACACCCACCACGTAGCTTTAGGTGCAGACTGCAGAGGACAATGGCAGTACACACACCACATAGCTTTAGGTGCACACTGCAGAGGACACAGGCAGTACACCACGTGAGAATACTGCAGCTAACACAATCACCTGCCTGCCTGTCCGTAAATTAGGAAGAGTGGATCTAGCTAAACTATAGAGTGTATAAATATATACACACACACACACACACACACACACACACACACACACACACACACACAAACACCTGGGATGCATATATATCCTCTACACACTGGGCCGGATTCAGAAAGAGATACGACGGCGTATCTCCTGATACGCCGTCGTATCTCTGAGTTCCGCCAGTCGTATCTATGCGTCTAAGTGTCTTACACCGTCGGATCTTAGGCTGCAATTCCAGGCTGGCCGCTAGGTGGTGCTTCTGTATTTTTATGCGAGGAATATGCAAATGAGGATTTACGCCGATTCAGGAACGAACGACCGCACAGCGTTTTTTTTTTACGTCGTTTGCGTTTGGCTTTTTCCCGGCGTATAGTTACCCCTGCTATATTAGGGGTAGCTAATGTTAAGTATGGCCGTCGTTCCTGCTTCGAGTTTTTAAATTTTACGTTGTTTGCGTAAGTCGTTCGCGAATACGGCTGGACGTAATTTACGTTCACGTCGAAAGCAATGACGTCCTTGCGACGTCATTTAGAGCAATGCACACTGGGATATTTTACGGACGGCGCATTCGCCGCTCAAATAAAACGTAAAAAACGCGGGGTCAAGACACATTTACATAAAACGCCCCCTACATCCCCATTTGAATTACGCGGCCTTACGCCGCAACACATACGTTACGCTGCAACTAAGGGCGCAAGTTCTTTCTGAATAAAGAACTCGCACCCAAAGTTAGAGCGGCGTAACGTATCGGAGATACGTTGCGCGGGCCGGACAGATACGCTCAGGTATCTGAATCCGGCCCACTAACTTTAACTGACTAGCCTGCCTGCCTCACTCTCTGTCTTCTCTCTCTTAACCACCGCAACACACGACACAAGGCCGACCTGCAGGCGTCCTTTTATAGTGTGGGGCGTGTACTAAACCCCCTGAGCCATAATTGGCCAAAGCCACCCTGGCTTTGGCCAATTATGGCTCTCTGTTTTTTGCAGCCCCCCCCCCCAATATTTACCTGAGCCCCCTCTCAATCCAGCGATGTTCGAGTGTCTCAGCCATCTGGAATTGGTCTCCTGATTGGCTGAGACAACGCAGTGGAGAAAGAGGTGGCCAGGCCGAACTGCGGCTTTGTGTCTGATGGATACGAGGAGTTGCGGCTCGGGTGCCCTCATAGCAAGCTGCTTGCTGTGGGGGTACTCAACAGAAGGGAGGGGCCAGGAGCACCGACGAGGGACTTAAGAAAAGGAGGATCTGGGCTGCGATGTGCAAAACCGCCACACAGCGCAGGTAAGTTAACATGCTATTTATATTAGTGCTGTCAAACGATTAAAAACCATTTTTGACATAAAGGGACACTTTTGGACAATCTACAGTTTTTCAGGCAGAAAGAATAGTTTTTATTTTATAAAAGTACATGTAGGACACTGGGCAGATCACTAGGGACAAGGGGGGTGTGTATTTTTTTACATACAGTACTGTAATCTATAAGATTACAGTATACTGTGTGTATTGTGTTTGTTTACTTTTTTAAATTTGGCGCCGTTCTCCGCTCCCGTGCGTCGTAACGTCGCAGGGAACGGAGCTCGGCGGCACTGTGAATCGAGCGAGGAGGACCCGCCAAGCAAGGAGGACCCGCTCGATCACACAGCGGGGTGGCATCGCTGGATCCAGGGACAAGGTGAGTAACTTGCCTGTGAATCCAGCGAGAAGGTAAGCCGCGCCGCTGCACACTCTGCATGTCCACCCCGAGGGCTCCTGCGTTAATCGCGCGATAAAAATATTGACGGCGTTAACATGGGTTTGCGTTAACGCCGTTAATATCGCGTTTAACGCACAGCCCTAATTTATATATATATATATATATATATATATATATATGACTTTAAAGTCAAATTTCAGGCTAAACCCAACTAGTCTTAAAAGTATTCTCTTATAAAACTATCCTGTGTAAGAAAGATTTATAGACTTGCCTTTTTTCAGCTTTCTCCAGTTATGTGATCCTGTTTGTCTGCAGCAGCTGCAGGGGAGAGGAAGGAGTGCCAATAACATATGGGCCATGGGAACCCAAGTGGGAGGAGCATATTTAAGACCATTTAGGTCTAGCCTGGAATTGGCTCAGTCAGAGGCAGACCTATGATGTCACCACCTCTCACTCAGCCTAAGAAGGCTTTGTATTCATTGCTAGAATACGTTAAAGCAGAGATCCACCCAAAAGTGGAACTTCCACTGTAAGCACACCTCGCCCCCTGACATGTCACATTTGGGGGGGGGGGGGGGTGCAACCTCCTCTTAGTGGGACTTCCTGTCCTTGGGCCGCCTAGGCAACTCCTCCTCCTCTCACCCTAGGCGGCCCTTTCCTGCCATCGATCTTCTGGGACACAACACAGGTCCCAGAAGATTATCTGGCCAATGGCAGAGCGCGGCGTGACTCAAGCATGCGCAGTGCACGCCCGGCCGTGATGGCTTCAGTAGATGCCCACAGTAGATATGATGGCGCCAAGGAGAGGAGCAGGGCTCCGTGCGTCCACATTGCTGGACCTTGGGGCAGGCAAGTGTCTGTTTATTAAAAGTCAGCAGCTATACTTTTGTATCTGATGATGTTTAATAAACGAAAAAACGGGTGGAACTCCGCTTTGAGAGAAGTATGTTTTTCCCCCCAATCAGACTTACCTAGGTGGCTGCAGAATCGGTCTGATGCTGCAATTGTCCCCCGACACCTCTACACTGAGAATCGAGTTATCAAACATCGCTGATGGTTCAGTTCTCTCAGCTCCTGGAGCAGAGAGCTGCTGACTGTCAATCAGCATCTCTCTGCTTCTCCAGGCTCACTGTAGCACTGAGCTGTGGAGGGGCGACCGTCTCAGGTTCCCAACGGCTTGCTGAGACGGGCATCAGTCCAGGCACCTGAGGGATCCAGACTTCCATGGTCGGGATGGCCCGATGCTTGGACTAATCTTGGTGACGTCAGCAGAGAGCAGACTTCAGACCGCATTCTGCTGAAAACGGTTCACAGGAGTGCAAAGTGAATTGCACTCCTGTGACCCATAGGAGAAGCCAAGCAAGCTTAGGCTGGACTTCTCCTTTAATTGCTCTGAGCAGCTGAATGCCACTGCAGTAGACTCTTCTGCGTTTTGGGTATGACAGGAAGTCTCTCACACCTGGAACAGAGCAGTATGCAGTATATAGCAGCAACCACATACAGTCTATACCGCATAGCTAATAGACTAGCAGGTTAGTTAGTTTACTTTGTAAAGAAAGTGTGTGGAAACATGGGCGTTTTTCCTTTAAATTGAAGGTCCACCCAAAAAAAAAAAAAATGTTTTTACTTACCAGAAATTCCAGTTGCTATGTGGATATTCCTAATCTGCCTCTTCCTAGAACGCGGCAGGTCTTCATCGTCACATTGTCTTCTGGTCAATGGGGCGCGCTGCCTTCTGGGAACTGTGTGTATACCAGAGAGCAGCCGCCCATTCACAAAGTGCCGCGAGACTCACACATGCGCAGTAGGAAACAGGCAGTGAAGCTGCAAGGCTCCACTGCCCGTTTCCCTTATTGAGGATGGCGGTGCCGAGACCTGCCGCGATCGAGGGATCGGCCTCGGGTGGGTCGACATCGCGGGCGCCTAGGACAGGTAAGCGTCCTTATTAAAAGTCAGTGTTTGTAGCTGATGACTTAAAAAAATAAAAAAAAGTGCAGGTGGAACCCCGCAAGAACAAGATAAACTGATAGGTTGCCGTGCACAGCTGCTCCAGGTTTGATACATTTTACCTAACCTATTTAATCACCACATGCTGCCGTGTAAATTGCAGTGGCACCACTAGGGTTGGTGTCACCTGGTGTGAAAAAAAAATGGTGTCACCCCCCCCCCCCAGTACAGACCCCACTCCCTCAGTACAGACCGGTCATAAAGTACAGACACCCCCTCAGTGCAGACCCCCTTCCATCAGTACAGACACCCCACCTCAGTGCAGAACCCCCTCCATCAGTACAGAAACCCCACCTCAGTGCAGAACCCCCTCCATCAGTACAGACACCCCACCTCAGTGCAGAACCCCCTCCATCAGTACAGACAACCCCCCCTGAGGCCCCATACACACGAGAGGATTTATCTGCAGATACGGTCCAGCGGACCGTATCCGCGGATAAATCCTCTCGAGGATTTCAGAAGATTTCAATGCGATGGCGTGTACACACAATCGCATTGAAATCCGCGCTGAAATCCTCTGCCGATGACGTGTCGCGCCGTCGCCGCTATTATGACGCGGCGACGGGCGCGACGCTGTCATATAAGGAATTCCACGCATGCGTCAAATCATTACGACGCGTGCGGGGAATCCCTTTGGACGGATGGATCCGGTAAGTCTGTACAGACGAGCGGATCCATCCGTTGGAATGGATTCCAGCAGATGGATTTGTTGAGCATGTCAGCAAATATCCATCTGCTGGAAATCCATCCCAGGGGAGATTTATCTGCGGATAAATATCCGACGGAGTGTACACACCATAGGATCTATCCGCAGAAACCCATTTGATGGGATTTATCTGCGGATAGATTCTATGTGTGTATAGTTTACATAGTTAGTCAGGTTGAAAAAAGACACAAGTCCATCCAGTTCAACCACAAAAAACAAAATAAAAAATGTGTATGGGGCCTCACAGACCTCAGAACAGTAGTATGTGTCCCTTGAGCGCGGGCTCCTGCTCCGCTTCACTGAGGGACACAGCAGTGGTGCGAGGCACAGGGCAGCATTAGTAATGCCGCTACCCACAGGTGTCACCTTGGTGCGGCCTGCACCCGCCTAGCAACGCCACTGCATGTGTGCCCAAAATAAAGAAATCACCTAAAACAAATGCCTGCAGAGCCTAGATTACAGGTTCAGCAGCCATCCAAATACTCTCATTCTGAATTTTAACAACCTTCGTGCTATACCATAAGGTACTATATGACATAATGCTCATAATTCACCATACAACTATATGGACCAGAGAAATCATAAACAAGGCAATGTTCTCGCCACAGTAATCCGAATTTCTGCAGTCTAAGGCCAAGAAAACGGTCCCACAAGTGACATCGGTCCTGGAAATTCTTCAGCCCTACACTAGCCTCTGTCAGCTGAGTATTGCGCTTGTGCTGTGCCTTCTTGTTATCGTCAACGCCGCGTCTTCCAGGATACTAAGAAACTCTATTACCACGCAACACCTCTCTCTCCTAGTACCCAACCGAATTGTATAGCTCCGCCCACCTTCCCGCTCGCCTAACTATCAAGATTGATGTCGTATCTTCCAACAGAATTTTTCCCCGCCCCATATTCTCGAGCGTTAACCCAATCGTACGAAGACTTAGCTGGATTTTTTTTTTTAACAGCGAGACCAATAATATAGTCGGATTCATGTAATTGGCAAGCCGTTTGTCCAATAGGCTTTGAGAACACGTGTGGAGGGGTTGTGTTTCGGTCACCCAGTGGACGCGAGTAAAAGACTGGGAAAGAGAGCGAACGAGAGAGATAGAGACAGGGGGAGGTTGAGCTTGTCTCCATTTTGGATTTCTCTGAGCTGTGGACGGAGAGCGAAAGAGGCAATAAAGAAGCCGTTAGCGCCTATGTAATCCCAGAGGCTGTTGTTCTGCGTTGTCGTGACATTAGAATATTGAGAGAAACGCACAAGTCGGGAATATAGACCCAAAAACAAGCTCCTAAACCGGAAGCGGGTTCCTACACCTTTCTGCATTCTCCTGGGGGCGGTGAGAGCTTCTCATTCAGCATTTTGTCGTTATGTCTCCTTTATTCGCTCAGGAATATGTGCTGGGGGTTGTGCAGGTTATTGGCACCTCATGAGTTCTGCTCCTCTAATGATAGGCCCTTGGCAGCTGGATTCCTGTTGTTAGCATTGAGTAGGCCTGAAGCACTACTTTAAGTGTCCATCTATAAATGTGATTGGGTGGGTGGGCATTGGGGCTTTCTAAATGTTCTGATAACTTGGGCAAAGATTAAAGGCGATGTCACCATTAGTAACCAGTTCGGTGTCGGCTTTCATTCATAACAGCGATCGAATGTAATCTCATGAGATCTGCCGACCCAGAAAGTTGTGTGCTGTCTGGTGTTTACATTCAATGGAATGGCTTTTTATTGTGACTGCAGATCTTTTCTTTCATGGTAGAGAATGAGTTTGCTAGTCCCTGCTCTGCCTCCTCTTAGTAATGCAACCTCTGTTTTAAAGTTTAAAAAATGCTGTTTCCTAAAGCAACCATTCATGCCTCAACTTTATTGTCAGTGGCTAGCTTTTCAGGGTGCATTTGGAGAGCGACTGGGTCTGTCACGTGCTGTATAGTTCACCCCAGCCATGCGGAGAGCCTGGGAGTCCGAATATTTGAAAGTGCTACACTGATGTCTAAGGCCTTGCTGGATGTTAACCATGTTTACCTCTGATCAGAAGCACTGTGCACTATACATTGTCATGGACGTATAAAATGTGAATATAGTAAATTTACAGCCCAAATGTCTGTTAATTAATGTTAATTTTTAGTGAGAGACCCCCCCCCCCCTATTCCTATTCTCACTACAACTTTTTCTATCATCCTATTTGCCTTTTCTTATTGGACTTCTGCTTGATTGTTTTATGTTTTGATTGCTCCCCATTTACTTACAGTAACATGTAACGCAATATTTAAACTTTCCTCAACTGAGTATTTTGTCATTTACTTGATTACTTGTTTGTGCTTCAAATGTTGCTGCTTATTCTCAGATTAGTTGTAGAACAGAGGTGCCCAACCTTTTGAAGGCAGAGGGCCACTTAATGCGACTTGGTAACCTGTGGCGGGCCACAATGAGTGGAGTGGGCAGATGACAGGTCTGTGTCCAGTCTGCATATGCCAATCAGACACAGCTCAATCTACTCTATGGGCCCTCTGAGCCAATCAGATGGCAGGGAACAGATCCACTTCTTCCCCCTTTTTATTTTTTAGCAGTTCAGATTGGAGGTAGGCAGGTTTAAACGGACAAAAGTCTGTTTACTTCTGCCGATCCATAGAGGTGAATGGAGGGTCCAATTGTGTTGGACTGATTCCTGGAAAGGGGCTTAAAGGGTCACTAAAGGAAACATTTTTTTTTGCTGAAATGACTGTTTACAGGGTATAGAGACACATATAAGTTAACCAAATTCTTTTAAAAATGATTACACCTAGATAAAAATCAATCCTATAATGTGCCTGCAGGTTAGTTTCACTTTTAAACTGGTTTCATGTTCCTGTGAACTAGAGAGGCACACAGAACAAAAACAAACAAATCCAGGGCAGTGTTTTGTTTTTAAAACGAATCTGATTGGTTCTGTTAAGTTTTAGACACACAGTAATGACAGCTTAGACCACCGTGAAAATAAGGAAACGGGCAAGCAGGAAGTGTGGAGATCACAGCAGAATTACAGCAACTTCAAAGCAAAAACGAACAATAAGGACATGAAACCAGTACTGCAGTAAGGTAAAGGAAGCCATTTGGCTAATTTTTTTTTTTACTTTAGTGATCCTTTAAGGCTGCTTTTATACTGATGGTCTTTGGTCTATTGCGGTACAGTGTACCTGTGGTTTTCCCGCCGGTTAGCTGCACTTTGCCATAGATGTCTATTGTATCTTGCAGGTGTGGTATGCTTTCTGAAAAGCCGCTTGCTTCCTCCCTCTACCGCCGGCTTTATTTACAACACTGATGCTCTCAGATGGCAGGTCGGCAGCCTGCAATCTGGGCTTGCCAACCAGCCATCCCAGAGCAGGAGGTCACGGGCCATATCAGAGGGCTCCGCGGGCCACTGGTTGGGCACACCTGCTGTAGGACAATCTGACTGTAAATTGGAAAGTGAGCTCCCTTGGTTGCTGTGGGTAATAGCTCAGTTTTATGCATCCGTTTTCAGTAAATTTGCCTTTATTGCGTAAAACGTTTTCCATCCATGTCAATGCAGAAGGATGAGTTAACTTTTTTTTTTTTTTTTTTTTTTTTTATTACCGGTTAGATGCACCAGCCAACCCCCATCCCCCGTTTTGACAGTGAGGCGGGTAACATCTCCCCATGCTCACTGTCGCAATAAAAAAAGTTCTGCGAGTATGAAAACTACAAGTACCGACAGCCTTTACGACTGTTAATTTGTAGTTCTCCGTAAACTGACAGGGAGCTGTTACACACTGACAGGAAGACTGAGTGCTTATCTGTCTACTTGTACGAGAGAACCACTGACAGACTGTCTGGAAAAGCCCTGCTTTGCAGGCTCATAGTAAAAAAAAAAATGCAAAATTATTTTTATTTTTACCTGCAAAAAATGTGCATTTTATTATGAAAAAAGTAAACTTTATCCTTTTAGTGCCAATCCAAATCTATGAGTCCTCAAAGTCACGTGACTTTGACAGCCAACATTCTGCCATTAACAGAAGTCAATGTAGGTTGTGATGAAGTCTCCCAAAAGTAGTGCAGGAACTTTTTTCTAAGTCTCTGTGATTTGAATGGTTCCATTGCCGTTAATGGGGGTGTGACTTGTCATACAATTTTTTGAACTCTTAAATCGCGTTCAGTGCGCCAGTGTTAATCGGCTCTTAATGTCTCCTGTTTATAGTGCAGATGTAGAAGTAATGTTGTGCAGCTAGAGTTTTTAAGATGGCTATATATTTAATTTTGTTTTCAAAATATTTTTCTTGAATCAGTTGTTGTAAACCCGCATATACACTTTATTTTTTATTTATTTTTAACCCTGCAAGGCAAAAGCCATAATGAGCTAGTATGCACTGCATATTGGCTCATTATGAAATACTTACCTCGGGACGAGGTAGGGAACTTACCTGCTCCACGCCGAGCGTGTCTTCCGGGTATCGCCGCTCCAGCGCTGTGATTGGCTGGAGCGGCGATGACGTCATGCGCACGGGAGATTTCAATCCGGCATTGGTCGGCGGGGCCGGCCCTTCAGCCGAGGATCCCCCCCTGCGCATGCGCTGCTGCAATCAGCGGCACATTGCGAGGAGAATATCTCCTAAACCGTACAGGTTTAGGAGATATTCTTTATACCTACAGGTAAGCCTTATTATAGGCTTACCTGTAGGAAAAAGTAAAGTGATTGTAAAGGTAAATTTAACCACCTTTTAATACTGGGCATTTTCTTCCCTTTCCCACCCAGACCAATTTTCAGCTTTCAGTGCTCATACTTTGAATGACACTCAGTCATCCAAATGAAAATGTTAGCATTACGTTTCGCACAAATAGAGCTTTTAATTTAGGCCAACATGTATTCTGCTACATGTCTTTGGTTAAAAAAAAATCCTGAGAAGTGTATGATAATTGGGTTTGTGTGAAGTTATAGTGTTTACAAGCTATGCTATGTATCACTGAAAATTGATCAATCATGATGTACTGACTGCTCCATGTCTTGAGGCCCTAAAATGTCAGGACAGTACAAATACCCCCCCCCCCCCCTCAATTACCCCTTTTTTGTAATGATAGTCCAAGGTATTTAGTAAGAGACATAGTGAGTTTTTTGAAGTTGCAATTTTTTTGCCCACAATTGTTTGGAAAATTAAGATTCCCCCTCCTCCACAAAATTGTCATTAACAAGTTATTTCTCACATATGGCATAGGCATACTTGCAGTTACACCCCAAAATATAGTCTTCTACTCCTGAGTATGGTGTTGCCACATGTGTGAGACTTTTCCACAGCCTGGTCATATACAGAGGCCCAACATCCAGCATTGTCAGGCGTTCTAAAGGCAAACATTGCACATTTTATTTCCTGACTACCTATTACATTTTTTTTGAAGGCCCTGTAGCACCAAGACAATGGAATTGCCCACAAAATGACCACGTTTTGGAAAGCGCACGCCCCAATGTATATCCTATGAGGCATAATGAGGCTTGAACATGTCCCCCCTTTTTTGTCCCACAAGTTTTTAGAAAATGTGGAAATAAAATAACTTTTTTTTTTCTCAAAGTTGTGCATTTATAAGATATTTCTAACCTATAGCATTTACATGCCAAGAATTACACCCTAAAAATGCATTCTGCTGAGCAAAGAGTAAAAAAAGGATTACCTGTGGTTTTAGCAGGCAGGAATACTGTCCCAGCACAGACAAAGCATTGGTCCAGACAGCAGGAAGAGATGTGGTTGGCAACCGCCAAAAGAATTGTGCAGGCAGAATTATGCCAAAGTATTGGTCCTGGCAGTAGGCAAAAACATGGTCCATAAGCAGGCAGTTGAGGTGAAAGCGGACAGAACTATAAGGCTTAGGGCAGTGTTTCTTAACCACTTCAGACCCGCGCTATTGACAAAAGACGTCAACAGCGCGGCTCAAGTGCCAAGTGGACGTCTTTTTAAAAGCATTACCCGCGCATCGCTAAAGAGCCGATGCGTGTACCTGGCAGCCGCAATGTCCGCCGGGTACATGCGATCGGCGGTGACACAGCAGGTGACAGCAGGGACATGGAGCTCTGTGTGTAAACACAGAGCTCCACGTGCTGTCAGAGGAGAGGAGACCGATGCTGTGTCCCTTGTACATAGGGACACCGCATCGGTCACCTCCCCCAGCCACCCCCCTCCCCCCACACAGTTAGAACACACCCAGGGAATACATTTAACCCCTTCCTCACCCCCTAGTGTTAACCCCTTCTCTGCCAGTCACATTTATACTCTAATTAGTGCATTTTTATAGCACTGATCGCTGTATAAATGTGAATGGTCCCAAATTTGTGTCAAAAGTGTCCGATATGTCTGCCGCAATATCGCAGTCCCAATAAAAATCACTGATTGCCGCCATTACTAGTAAAAAAATAATAATAAAAAAAGTCATAATTCTGTCCCCTATTTTGTAGGCGTTATAACTTTTGCGCAAACCAGTCGCTTATTGCCATTTTCTTTTTTTTTTTTTTTTACAAAAATACGTAGAAAAATACGTATCGGCCTTAAAAAAATATAAAAAAAAAAAAAAAAAATGGTATATTTATTATCAGGGCTGTGGAGTCGGTAGATAAATGTTCCGACTCCTCAGTTTTATGTACTTCCGACTCCGACTCCCCGACTCCTCTGTATTAATATGCAAATGTATTTTATACATTCCTTGAGGGAAAGAAACGCAACCTACCACAGGACTAATGGCTGGGAAGCCAACAGTCTACTGTATTGCACAGTTTAAGCAAAAGACAAACACAATGAAAACAATCAAGTGACTGGATAGTAGCAGCAGGCATAAACATCAGGAACAGGATCTTTACCAGTTCAAAAATACAAACCACATTATTTGGTTATGGAATAAAGAGAAAAATTGCGCCAACCCAATACGTGCAATAAAGTCCTTTTGTGTGTCCACAAAAAATTATTCAAATTATCAAGGAAAAAATCGCACAAAAATAAGTGCAAAAAGTAAGTACAAATAAGTCCTTAATACGTGCACATATGCAATATTAAAGTCCAAAAATGGTGAAATCCAGGACAAACGACACCCAGTGTGTAAATAATAACATAAACGTGATCCGCCACCACATGGACTGAGGCTTACCACAAGGCAACCAAATAACAGCGTTATTTATGGTTAACACCAGGATACTCCAGAGTATGGGGAACAGCTTTAAGTTGGACCCGGGATGTAAACAGACCACAATTCATAGGAATCCTTGGCGGGATATGCGAAATCTATTGTGAAGTTCTCCTCCTCAAACCGTCTCTTATGGCCCAGTCGATAATAAACATGTACAGTATGCCAAATTCTGGTTGCTGTGGGTTTAGGGCAGTGGTCATCAACCTTGTCCTGCAAACACATTATTTGGTTGTTTTAGAACAAAAACAAAGCTTATCTATAATGAACCAAAAACAAAATCTGTAAAACCTAGAAATGGTTTTATATTAATCTTGAAATGTAGTTATAGGCTTAGCAAATGCAAATCAATTCAATGTAGAGTTCTAAGGACGAGAATTGCCTCTGCCAGATCCTCTTTCATAGAGGCTCTTAAGTCAGACTTTATTATTTTTAGGGCTGAAAATAATCTTTCGACACTGACTTGGGTGGGTGGCATTGCAGTAACTATTCTGGCCACATCACTAACGATCTCTGGATAAACAAGGATGGCTTCTTCAACAGTAAGTTTTGATGAGCGATCATACTTTTCAACTTCTTTTAGTGCTTTATAAAACATTTTTTTATTTGGACACTTACTGGTTCTCTAACATGCGTTCCCTGTAAAAGCAGAACACAACACTATGGAAAGTATAAGTATTGCAGCTCCTAATTGTGCGTTGCGTGCCATATAGTGAAGCACATGAAAAGCATGCTTCTTCACGGTCACTTAACGTGATCGTTTTGCGGTTACGTGAGGCACTGCATGCATTGGTCTTTATTCTTACAGTAGAGAAGTCATTAATTATAACTTTTTGTGAATTGGGACATTTAAACTTGCTTTTTTTTTTTATTTTTTTTTATTCCAATCTAAATTTAGTAGGAGTCGGTGCATTGTTTGCCGACTCCGACTCCAGGTACCCAAAATTTCCCCCGACTCTGACTCCGACTCCACAGCCCTGTTTATTATAGCAACAAGTAAAAAATTATATATATATATTCTTTTTAAATTGTCACTCTTTTTTTGTTTATAGCGCAAAAAATAAAAACCGCAGAGGTGATCAAATACCACCAAAATAAAGCTCTATTTGTGGGGGGAAAAAAGGACGTCAATTTTGTTTGGGAGCCACGTCGCACGACCGCACAAATGTCAGTTAAAGTGACGCAGTGCCGGAAGCTGAAATTTCGCCTGGGCACGAAGGGGGTTTATGTGCCCAGTAAGCAAGTGGTTAAGGCACCCCAACAGGTCCTATTTTCAGGCTTGCCATTGGGTTTCACAGGTGATTTAATCTGTTTCACTGCCTTGGTAATTACCCCAGCCATTTCATCTGAGGAAAATCTTGAAAACATGAGCTGTTGGGGTGCCTTGAGGACTGGAGTTGAGAAACACTGGCTTAGGGCCTCAGTCAGGTAAGACCTGAGGACAGGGGGAAAGGCTTCTTCCCACCAAATCTCTTTGAAGTCTCCAGACCCCAATCCAGTGTTTCTCAACTCCAGTCCTCAAGGTGCCCCAACAGATCATGTTTTCAGGCTTTCCATTATTTTGCACAGGTGATTTAATCAATTTTACTGCCTTGGTAATTACCACCATGGACAAAAATGTTCTCCACTCAAAAAATCTATTCTGGAGCCCCTCACATGTGAGACCCCTGTGTTGTCTTAAATACCACTAATACAGTGGCAGGACAAAATTTCAGTTTAGGAGGCAGGCAAAAAGCATGGTCATTTAACAGGCCAAGGTCAATTTTACATGGAAGGCAGAAACGTGGTTGATGAAGCCAACAAGCAGAGGCATGATGGAAACCGGGGGGAAAAATATCTTTTACTTCAGTCTAGGGTTGTCCCGATACCACTTTTTTAGGACTGAGTACAAGTACCGATACTTTTCATGTACTCGCCGATACCGAATACCGATACTTTTTTTTAAATGCAGCATTGTGTCCCTAAATGCAGCATTGTGTCCCTAATGCAGCCATGTCCCTAATGCAGCCATGTCCCTAATGCAGCCTTGTGTCCCTTAAGACAAAGCCAAGTCAATCCCCCCCCTCCCCCCGCTGCTGCCGACATCTAGTTACTATGCGCTAGGGCAGGGGTATCCAAACGTTTTACTTCGAGGGCCGCATTATAAATTTCACAGATATTCACGGGCTGAATTATTTCGAAATTAATCCTCCGCCAAGAAATAGAATAGAATTTGAAAGGCTGCTCTCAGAGCCCTGAGCCTTGTGCACTAGGGCTAAACACTTAGAATTTCCTCATACAGTACATCTGTGTCCCCATCAGAGAATCCCTGCCCATTTCTGTCCCCAGCAGAGTCTCTCCATACATCTGTGTCCCCAGCAGAGTCTCCTTACACAATTGTGTCCTCATCAGACTCTGCCTGCACATTTGTGTCTCTATTTAAAGCCACCCCCACACATTTGTGTCCACATCAGAGACCGTCGCACACTATTCTCAAAGCCACCTCCCCACACCCATTAAATACCTTCCTGCCCATTTGTGTCCCCATTAGAGCCCCCACACGTGTATCCTAATCCGAACCCCCCCCCCTGCACACTTATGTCGCCCATCAGAGCCCCCCATCCTTGTGTCCCCTATCAGAGTCCCCCTCCCACATTTGTGTCCCCACCAGAGACTCCCTGAAAAACTGTGTCCCCATCTTAATCCCCCCAAATATGTGTCCCCATCTTAATCCCCCCAAATATGTGCCCCCATCTTAATCCCCCCCACACTTGTGCCCCCATCTTAATCCCCCCACACTTGTGCCCCCATCAGAGTACCCCCACACTTGTGCCCCCATCAGAGTCCCCCTCCCCAAACACTTGTGCCCCCATTAGAGTCCCCCTCCCCAAACACTTGTGCCCCCATCAGTCCCCCTGAATATGTGCCCCCATCCTTGTGTCCCCTACCAGAGTTCCCCTCCCACATTTGTGTCCCCACCCGAGACTCTGTGAACAACTGTGTCCCCATCATAACCCCCCCTGAATATGTGTCCCCATCAGAGTCCCCCCACATATGTGTCCTCTATCAGAGTCCCCCCACACTTGTGCCCCCATCAGAGCCCCCCTTCATTACAGCTCCCCCCCTCCACATTTTTGTCCCCCATCACAGTCCCCCCTTCTCTTGCATCCCCACCAGAGCACATTTATTTTTCCTTCAGTCTCTCTGCGACATCCTATACTTGCCGTGTAGATCTGTGTATGTTACCGCTGATGCTCCTCTGAAGGGCTGGCTGTACTGCAGATTTACTGCACTTCCCGACTCCCACTCGGCTCTTACACGTGCATGATGTATGTGACATGACAGCGTTAAGTGCACTGAATTTACGTGCTGGTGTGAGGGAGGAGGAGCCGCTGGTCTGCACTGAATGAATCTGAACTTTGTCGGGTCACTGGAGTTGCGGGACTTGCGCTGCACAGCCATCACTGCCTGTCAGTATACAGAGAAAGCCCTGCAACCCGAGCAGAGACCGTCCCTGAAGTGAGTCTGATGCCGGATGTGGCCCGTACTTTGGAAACCCCTGCGCTAGGGGAACACAACAGCTGTCATTTGCATTTGAATAGCTGGGTGTTCCCCCCGCCGCGCTGTCATGTATAGCCCCTCCCCCTTGCCCAGAAACTTTGATAAACAGGTCACCCGTCGTATCAAAGTTTCTGGGCAAGGGGGAGGCGCTATACATGACGGCGCGGCGGGGGAACACCCAGCTATGCAAATGACAGCTGTTGTGTTCCCCCAGCGCATAGTAACTAGATGTCGGCAGCGGCGGGGAGAGAGGGGGGGGGGTTGACTTGGCTTTCTAAGGCGGCAGCAGCAGCAGCTCTCCTCTCCCCCATACGAGGACTGCTCTGCTCCGCTCTCCGCCCCCTCTCCACCCGCACTAAAAAAAAAAAAAAAAAAAAAGTATTCTATTCAGGTATCGGGAGTATTTGCGCGAGTACAAGTACTAGCGCAAATACTCGGTATCGGTCGCGATACCGATACTAGTATCGGTATCGGGACAACCCTACTTCAGTCGATAAACAGTCTGAGTCCTTCACAGAAATAGCAGATAGTTGAAACTGGAAAAAATATCTTCTTCACTAATGGTGTATTGATAAAAATTACTGTGCTAATGTCATTCTCCATAGATGGCTGCAACCTGACAGGACATTGTGTATAAACTATTTCTATAAAACAAGTGCTGCTGCGCTAAAAGTGAAATTAACCTTAAATATATCAACAAAGATATATGTATGTGCAAAAAAGATGACGTGATAAATGTGCGAATATATATGTGCAAAAAAAGTCCACATGCAATATGAATGAAACAACAAAAGTGCAAACTGAGTCCAAGTCAGGAGAGCTGGAGACTGTCCATTCCAATTGGGAGCATAAAGAACCACCGATGTCCATTAACCACTTTACCTCCTTTCTGACCAGGCCATTTTTTTGCGATACAGCACTGTGAGTCTGCACTCAAAATTGACCCCCCCCCCCCCACAAATAGAGCTTTCTTTTGTGGTATTTGTTTCTAGCGCAAAAAAAAAAAAGACCCACAATTTTGAAACAAAACTTTTTTTTTTTATCTATAAAGCATTTAAAAAAAATAATCGAATTTCTTAACCACTTCCCGCCCGGTCAATAGACAATTGACATCCGGGAAGTGGTTGTAAAATCCTGACTAGACGTCTATTGACGTCCTGCAGGATTTTATGTCCGACACCCTGCATCTCCAATCTCGGTAAAGAGCCTCCGGCGGAGGCTCTTTACATTGTGATTGGACACGGCTGATCACATGGTAAACAGGAAGAGCCGATCGGCTGACAGACGCGAGCCGATCGGCGGCTCTCCCGACCCCCCGTCAGGATTGTTTATCAGTGCAGCCCCCTCTCGGATGCCCACACTGGACCACCAGGGAAGGGGGCAGTAAAAAAAGATGCCAATCAGTGCCCACAAATGGGCACTGACCTGCAACATGGGCACTGGGATAAACAAGTGACGCCCATTAGTGTCGCCTATGAGTGCCCACCAGCGGCACATATCAGTGCTGCCATATCAGTGTCCGTAGTCAAAGGAGAAAATGTACTTATTCACAAAAAAATTTGCAAAAAATAAAAATCGCAGAGGTGATCAAATACCACCAAAAGAAAGCTCTATTTGTGGGAACAAAATGATAAAAAAATTATTTGGGTACAGTGTAGCATGGCCGCGCAATTGTCATTCAAATTGCGGCCGCGCTGAAAGCTGAAAATTGGCTTGGGCAGGAAGGTGCGTCAGTGCCTGGTATGGAAGTGGTTAATCAATTTAGGCCAATTAGTATTCTGCTACACATTTTTAGTAACAGAAATCCTAATACGTGTATATTGATTGGTTTGCACAAGTTATAGCGTCTACAAACTATGGGATAGATTCATGGACATTTTTTATTTTTTTGCGGGACTATGACATTGAGGCGGACAAATCTGACACTTTTGAGAACCAGTGACACCAATACAGTGATCGGTGCTAAAAAAAAAAAAAATGCACTGGACACTGTATCGATGGCAGGGAAGGAGTTCATCAGGGACGATCAAAGGTTTAAATGTGGTCCCTGCAGGTGTTTTCTAATTGTGAGGGACGGATACACTGGAGGAAAAGAGACATCTGTGTTTCCATGGAGTAGGAATCGCAGATGTCTCTTCCTCCCTGACAAGACGGTCTGCCTTGTTTACATATATCTCCACGAGAGATTGTGGGTGGCTGGTGGCGATCGCGGCCTCCCGACCTGCTGATTGGCTTCCTCCTGTATCGAACCACAGCGGGGGCGTGGCACTGCCGGCCCACTCCCCAGAGTTGTTCACAAGGATTGTGTACAGGCACGCAGGAGAGAGAATAAATTCTCTTACCAAATGAATTGGACCCAGATGCCAGCAGCACCGAGTCAGAGGCATAGCGCTAAAATATTTCCAGGGTGATGGTCACGGGATTAATCCTCAAGAATCTCTGTGTCTCTCTCTCTCTCTCTCTCTCTCTCTCTCTCTCTCTCTCTCTCTCTCTCTCTCTCTCTCTCTCTCTCTCTCTCTCTCTCTCTCTCTCTCTCTCTCTCTCTCTCTCTCTCTCTCTCTCTCTCTCTCTCTCTCTCTCTCTCTCTCTCTCTCGATACTCGTAGAAACGAAAGACCTCCGCTTTTTCACCTTTTTGAAAATGTTATTTATATGCCAGCATTTATTCTCTATCCTGGGTGGTGGATGCACGTGTGACGGTGATCTGTGATTCTTTATGATCCTAATTGGAATGGACTGTCTCCAGCTTTCCTTTTTGCTGTTTTATATTTTCAGTTACATTTGTGCCATTTTTGCACATATGTTTACAATTGATTATTTAACCACTTCAGCCCAGGAAGAATTTACCCCCTTCCTGACCAGAACACTTTTTGTGATTCGGCACTGCGTCGCCTTAACTGACAATTGCGCGGTGGTACCCAAACAAATATATGTTTGCACTATAAACAAAACATTTTTTTTTTCTTTTTATAAAAGGAATATTTTTTTACTTTTTGCTATAATACCCCCCCCCCCCCAAAAAAAAAGTGTGTAATAAAAAAAAAAAAAGTGTGTGTGTGTGTTCTAATTAGAGGGAAGGAGATGGGAGTGAAAAAACACATTAGAACTGCTGTTTTACTTGTAATGCCAACAGCCACCACCAGATGGCGCAAGGTCACAGAAGGAAGGCCTCAATTACCGGCATGGCGTGGGAGGTGGGGGCGCTTGGAGACACAGAATCCTGTGCCTCCCCGTGCGATCGCGGTGGGCCCGCGACGACTGGTAATTGAGGCCACTGGTTTGCGGCCTTGTAGACCGCAAAGCCGTGGCTTTAATTACCGGCGGGCGCCAGGTCACAATTTCTTGTCGCAATTGCGACCGGGCGCCCGTATTTTGTCGAGCCCTGATAGATCTATCTCTATCTCTGATTATGAAATTAATCGGGCAGTAACATAATGGGGTTAAAACTAATATTAGCCCTTTATAGTACGAAAAAGCAAATCGCTACTGTAAATATTACTCTCACTGTCCCACAGTAAAAAAAAAAAAACTTACAGTAGCAATTCTTTTTGTACTTTTTTTTTTTTTTCCCCCCCATTATGTTACCAGACATCACAGGCCTGGGTTCACACCTGTTTTTTGGTGCTTTTTGCAGAAACACACTACAGTTCATTTACATGTTTTCCTATGGGACACGTTCACATCCATGATTTTTTTTCCAGCTGCTGCGTATTTGGAAAAGGCAAGGACTTTTTAACGCAAAACGGTGCTATTTTGTTTTTTTGGTTCAATATACTTCAATGGAGCAGCTGCCGAAACGCATGTAATGTGTTTTTGCGGCAATTTGTGTTTTGTAATCTGTCCAACAACTAGTGTGTCCCGCATTGCCCAGGACAGTCCCACATTCTGCAGGTCTGTCTCGGGCACCTTCACTCTTGACACAATACAGTGCCCCGGAATGAAACTGTTTTAATTTTGTAAATAGGTTCCTTTTAAAGCGGTGGTTCACCCTCCCTCCATAGCAACATTTGAGCATTAAATTAGGCATAGTAGCGCGAGCTACAGTATGCCTGTCTTGATTTTTTTTGGCCCGGTACTCACAGTGCAATCCTCTATAGAAGATTCCGACTCCCCGCGGGGAATGGGCGTTCCTATCCAGACGGAGGATGATTGACGGCAGGCTCTGGCACGTCACGCTCCCCGAAGACAGCCGGAGTAGGTCTCGGCTCTTCACGGCGCTATACGGCGCCTGCGCACAGACTATGCGCAGGCGCCGTGAAGAGCCAAGCCTATTTCGGCTATTTCCGGAGAAGCGTGACATGCCAGAGACGGCCGTCAATCATCCTCCGTCTGGATAGGAACGCCAATTCACCGCGGGGAGTCGGTATCTTCAATGTACGATTGCACTGTGAGTACCGGGCTATAAAAATCAAGACCGGCATACTGTAGCTCACGCTACTATGCCTAATTTTATGCTAGAAGGAAAAAAATATATATATATTTTTTTGTTTATAGGGTGAACCCCCGCTTTAAGCTCGTGCATTGTTGGTTCACTTACATTTTCCTTCTAAATGTTTTTTTTCTTTGTTTTCTTTGTCTGAATTTCTCACTTCCTGTTCCTCCTCAGTAAGGTGTTCAGTAAGCTGTTCTGAATGACTTTCCACCACTTGGATGATGGTGGAAAGCTTACTGAGGAGAAACAGGAAGTGAGAAATTCAGACAAAGAAAAAAAACATTTAGAAGGGAAATGGAAGGAAAAGGTAAGTGAACCAACAACGCACTAGCTTAAAGGAACCTATTTAGAAAATAAAAGGCGAACCTTTACAACCCTTTTAAGATGTGACACCCCCCCCCCCCAAATACTGAAGATCTACAAGTCCCATCATAGATCTGTGAAATCTATGGGATCACACCCCTAGATCTCACGGGTTCATGCTGGGAGTTTCAAATTTGGGGGGGGGGGGGGGGGGTCACATCTTTAGATGTCAGGGGTTTATGCTGAGACTGGTAGTCCTTTACTTTGGGGGGGGGGGGGGGGGTGTGACCTTCCCAAAGTTAAGGACTACAGGTCCCAGCGTGACCCCCCCCCCTCCCAGAGCTGAAGATGTGAGACCCCCCCCCGCCCCCCAAATAGTGAAGAACTACAGGTCCCAACATAAACCTGTGAAATCTATGGGATCACACCCTTAGATCTCAGGGTTTCATGCTGGGTCCTTCAAATTTGGGGGGGGGGGTCACATCTTTAGATATTAGGAGTTCATGTTGTGACCCCCAAAACGGAAGGACTACAGGTCCCACCATGAACTCCTCAGAGCTGAAGATGTGCGCCCCCCAACGAGTGAAGAACTACAGGTCCTAGGATGAACCAGTGAAATCTATGGGGTGACAAAAAAGGGGGGTGTCCCTGAATGGCAGTTTGGAAATGTGGTCATCCTACCAACAACAAATTGGCCCAAAAAAATGTAAAAATGCAATTTATTTTTTATTTTTAATTTTTAAAGCTATTATCCGATTAATCGTAACCATAATCGATTATGAAAATAATCGTTAGTTGCAGCCCTAATATTATATTAAAAGGCTTTCTCCGTTTAGGCCGCTATGTATTCTTCTACATATTTTTGGTGAAAAAAATCGCAATAATGCACTGATTACTGTAAAAATGACACTAACAGGGAAGGGGTTAAACACTAGGGGACGATGGAGTTAAGTGTGTCTAGAGAGTGATTCTAACTGTGTGGGGGCTGGGCTACAAGTGACACAGGGAGCAGTAGATCACTGTCCTGTCACTAGGCAGAACAGGGAAATGCCTTGTTTACATCTCACCGTTCTGCAGCTCCGTGACACGATCTGTGGACATCAAGTCGGGTCCTGTGGGCATGGTCACGGAGCACGCGGCAGGGGCGCGCGCACACAGTGGTAAATTCAAAGCAACATTGAGATACATTGCTTTGCGCAGCCGTGCCATTCTGCAGATGTATATGTACAGGCGGTGGTCAGCAAGCGGATAATGAAATCTTTTCACTTATTAATTTATCAACACAGATGTATGTAAGATTTAAGGTTATTTCACATTTTAGCGCAGCACTTGTTTTATAGAAATAATAGTGTAATGATGTGTGATGGCTCCGATGTCCTTCCCAACCAGGCCTCTGTATTTAGAGTGCTATTGTGGACAGTATTATGGGTGTCACGGCAAATTCATTTAGACCCCTTTCACACTGGGTCGGTTTGCAGGCACTATAACGCTAAAAATAGCGCCTGCAAACTGACCTGAAGCAGCCGCTGCTGTCTCTCCAGTGTGAAAGCCCAGAGGGCTTTCACACTGGAGCGATGCACTAGCAGGACAGTAAAAAACGTGTGTATACCGCTCCTGTCCATTGAAATCAATGGGGCACCGCGGCTATACCACCGGCAAAGCGCCTCTGCAGAGGCGCTTTGCGGTGGTTTTTAATCCTTTCTCGGCCGCTAGCGGGGGTAAAACCACCCCGTTAGCGGCTGCGAAATTGACTGTAAAGCCCTGCTAAAAACCGCACCAGTGTGAAAGGGGCCTTACTTAAACATTCACAACTTCTCTTTTTTTTTTTCTTTGGTGGTTTGCAGCCCCCGAAGTGCCTTTTACTAAGGCCCCTTTTACACTGGGGCGGTATAGCGGCGCTATACCGTCGGATTTGCTGTGGGATTCGGCCGCTAGCGGTGCGGTATTAACCCCCCGCTAGCGGCCGATAAAGGGTTAATGGACGGACAGACAGACAGACAGCTCCAAAGATGCTGCTAGCAGATTTTTTTCTCTCCTGCCAGCGCATCGCCTCAGTGTGAAAGCTCTCGGGCTTTCACATTGAGGTTGCTGGGCAGGAGTTTTTCAGGCGGTATAGCAGCGCTATTTTTAGCGCTGTACCGCCTGAAAAACTCCTCAGTGTGAAAGGGGTCAAACTCTTTACAATGAATCGTAGCAAATTTCTTCAGGGACATGGCCATGCATGTAGAGCAGGGCTGTAATGTCCTCTTGAAATTTTAGATGGGTTGGGGATCTTTGTGTCCAATTGGAAATGTTAACATATGAATTGTACAGGGCTAGCTGAAACAATGAAACAAGTAAATGGTGACTTTTTTTTTTTTTTTTATACCAAAACCGTGATCTCCTAGGGCTGCATCATCTAGTCATTCATATTTGCCGCCATGAGTAGGTTATTTTCCTAGACAGGACCTTGCCTTGTCTGAAGTTCTACCGTGGTGTCATCGTGTATTGGGGAAACACGTCTTTTATCGCTCCACCTCAGGGCTAGTACCTCTTTGTTCTGCAAACTTTTCCCCCCGTTTCAGTTTTGTGGTGACCAATCTCTGTGGAAAGCCCTTGCAGTTGGTCCGTGTTGTCCCACAGGCCATGGTCGTCTTCAGATGGATATGGCTGAATAGTGGGAGACTTGTGTAGAAATGGTCTACAGGTGGTAACCCTTCCCAAACAGTGGTTCTCCTTCCCAAACAGTGGTTCTATCAGTTGCCATACAATTTTGCCGCTTGTCCCCAGGGTGCTTTGGATATAAATCAAGTGGATTTTAAATCATGATTTCTATCACTAGTAAAAAGGCTTGATTTAAATCATAATTTTGAACCTCTTGCTGACAGGCTCACGCCGATATACAGCGGCAAAGTGGTTTTGTTCCTGCGATTTGCCATATGGGTACATCCGCAAGACAAGTGTGCAGATGATCATTAGTACGGTCCTTGGAGCATCATAGCGCAGCAGTTCTCAAATCTGCACGCTTCCTGGGGTCCCTCATAATAAGGAGCCACCGGGTTCTGGTAAGCAGATCTGTGTGCTTTATTGGTGGAGGATGTCACTGAATCGGTTGCAATTTTCACTGTTGACCCAATCGAATCATACCATTTAAGGATCTTCACATTGGTGGTGGAACACCCTTTTGTGGCCAGCGATAAGAACTTATTCACTTGTTTGTTTTTCTATGGACTTTCAATTCATCCTTTGAATCGGAATTAATGATTCCATCACAGAATTTCTTCACACCTATTATTTAAAGGGATTGTAAAGGTAATTTTTTTAATGGCTAAATAGCTTGCTATAAGTTGGTGCATTGCTATTTCACTTACCTGTTCCTTCGATTTCCCCTGAAAATGTCATTAATCCTTCTTTAACCACTAGCTGACGGCCGTACGACTTTGTACGGCCGCAGCACGGCTCCCAATCTCTAACAGGCCGTCTTTTTACGGCCGCCCCTTTGCTCGTTCCCCGCGCGCGCTCCCGAGCGCGCAGCGGGGAACTGCTGTGCTGGCCGTGTCCCTTGGACACAGCCAAACACAGATCGCGGTAAATAGCCAATCGTAGCGACTATTTACAGTGCGATCTGTGCGGCCAATGAGAGATGATCTCATATGTAAACATATGAGATCATCTCTCATTGCCGGCTCTCCCCTCCTCACACAGACACCGCGTGTGAGGAGGGGAGAGAAATCTAGTAACCAGCGATTAAAAAAAAAAGACTAACCAGTGCCACCACCTGTGCCCCCCACAGTACTACAGTGCCCCACACAGTACCCCCCAGTACTACAGTGCCCACCACAGTGCCTGCCACAGTGCCCCCCCAGTGCCACCGTGTGCCGCCTCAGTGCCATCTGTGCCACCTCATCGGTGCCATCTGTGGGCATTCCTGGCTTGTTAGGGTCTCAAGAAATGAGATAGGCCTTCAGTACATCAGGTGTGATCAGATGTGATAATTTTTTATGATTTGCACTATAGCTTGTAGACTCAAACTTTCACACAGACCAAATAATTTCCAAAAACTTTGGGTTATTTTTATCAAAGACATGTATCAGTATAAATTGTGGGCAAAATTTAAGAAGAAAAATTAATAATTTGCAAAATGTTATCACAGAAACTAAGAAAAAATAATTTTTTCCCAAATTTTTGGTCTTTTTTCATTAATAGCGCAAAAAATAAAAACCGCAGAGGTGATCAAATACCACCAAAAGAAAGCTCTATTTGTTGGAAAAAAAGGACAAAAAAATCATTTGGGTACAGTGTTGCATAACTGAGTAATTGTCATTCAAAGTGTAAGAGCACCGAAAGCTGAAAATTGGTCTGGTCAGGAGGGTGTTTAAGTGCCCAGTATGGAAGTGGTTAAAGTAATTTCCTGTTTCTCTTCCTTGAGTTTTCCACCAGCATCCGAGCCGTTATGCCTGGTGGAAAGTGATTGTGCTCGCCCCCTCCCTTGGACTACAGCCCTGCATAAACACGCTGTGTACGTTTCACAGGCTAGGAGGCAGGGGATAAGTGGGCGTGTCTACGATGCTGTAGCTCCGCCTCCTGTGCATTGGTTTTCTTTTGCACCAAGCTTTACTGCCCCGCCTTAACTCTGCCCCCTTGCTGCCTTCAGAGTCTAAGTAGAAAAACAATATAAATTTGTTCACATTTAAGTTGGTGCTGCGTAGGCTGGGGAGGCGGGAATGGGCGTTTACTAGTGGGCGGCGTGTGGACGAGAACGTTGCCGTGACGTCGATATAATGCACCGCAAACCTGGAAATACAGCATAGAAATGATAGAGGAAAGCAGGAGGACGATAAACGCCTACTATTGTAAATTTTTTAATGGAAGTGATAAAATTTTTCGATATCTGTGTATAACAGAGATCAATTATAGGTTAAAACATTTTTACCTTTACAACCCCTTTAACCACTTGCCCACCAGGCACGTAAACCCACTTAATAACCAGACCAATTTTCAGCTTTCGGTGCTCACAGTTTGAATGACAATAACTCAGTCATACAACACTGTAACCATATAAAAAATGTTGTCCTTTTTTTTTTTCCCCCACAAATGGAGCTTTCTTTTGGTGGTATTTGATCACCTCTGCGATTTATTTTTTTTATTTTTTTTTCTGCTATAAATGAAAAAAGAACGAAAATTTGGTAAAAACATTAATTTTTCTTAATTTCTATCCTAAAATTTTGCAAAAAAGTAATTTTTCTTCATAAATTTGGCCTAAAATGTATACTGCTACATATCTTTGGTAAAAAATAAATAAAAAATGTGGATATTATTTAGTCTGGGTGAAAGTTATAGGGTCTACAAGCTACGGTACCAATTACTGAAAATTGATCAATTTGATCACATCTGATGTACTGACAGCCTCTCATTTCTTGAGACCCTAACAAGCCAGTGAAGTACAAATACCCACCAAATGATCCATTTTTGGAAAGTAGACATTCCAAGGTAGTTAGTAAGAGGTATAGTTTAGTTTTTTGAAGTTGTCATTTTTTCCCACAATTCTTTGCAAATTTTTTTTCCACCATATTGTCATAACAGGTTATTTCTCTCACATGGCATGTATATTCCACAAATGACACCCCAAAATATATTCTCCTGCTCCTCCTGAGTATGGCGATACCACATGTGTGAGACTTTTACACAGTCTGGCCACATACAGAGGCCCAACACCAAAGTAGCAACTTCAAGCGTTCTAGGAGCATAAATTACACATCTAATCTCTCAACCACCTATTACAGTTTTGAAGGCCCTGGAGCACCAGGACAATGGAAACGCCCACAAAGTGACCCCATTTTGGAAAGCTAACACCCCAACGTATAACCTATGAGGCATAATGAGTCTTTTGAACGGTTCATTTTTTCCAGATGTTTTTGGAAAATGTGGAAAAAAAATACTTATTTTTTTTTTTTTTTTTTTACACAAAGTTGTCCATTTATAGGATATTTCCAACACTTAGCATGTACATAGCAAAAATTACACCCCAAAATATATTCTGCTGCTCCTCCTGAGTATTTCAATACCACATGTGTGAGCTTTTTTAACAGCCTGGCCACATTAGAGACCCAACATCCAAGAAGCACCATCAGGTGTTCTAGGGACACAAATTACACATCCAATTTCCTTACAATCTATCACATTTTTGAAGGCCCTTCATATTTCTAACACAGCATGTACATACCAAGAATTGCACCCTAAAATACATTCTGCTGAGTAATGGGTAAAAAAAAAAAAAAAGATTACCTGTGTTTTTAGTAGTGCAATTGTCCACAGGAGGAGAGCCCCGATCCAGGCAGCAGGCAGGGACGTGGTCAGCGACAGTGAATGGAATTGTCCAGGCAGCAGGCAGGAATATTGTCCATAGTCAGTGCAGGCAGGGATACTGTCCATATACAGTCCAGGGCCAGTGCAAGTAGAAACATTACCAGCAGTGCCAAAATATTGGTCCTGGTAGTAAGCAGGAACATGGTCCAGGTAGCAGGCCAGGAAAGAATGGGGACAGGGGTAGAGGCTTCTCCCACCCAAATCTCTTTGAAGCCTCCGGGCAACCAGACCCTAATCCGAGAATGAGAAAACGAAAAAAATTGTTTTTTCATCCAGAAAAACAATTCTGGAGCCCTTCACATATGTGAGATCCCTGTGTTCCCACTAGCATAGCAGGGTAAAAGATCAATCCAAGAGGCAGGCAGAAAACGTGGTCAAACAGTCCAGGGTCAGTTCCAGAGCAGGCAGAGGTAGGTACAGTTAAGCGTTAGGCAGAAGCGTGGTCGTAAAAAAACAAGCCAGGGTCAGTTCTGGAGAAGGCAGAGGTATTTTTAGCGTTAGGCAAAGCGTGGTCGTATAACAGTCCAGGGTCGGTTCCGGAGAAGGCAGAGGTATGTACAGTGCAGTGGCATCAGGGGTGTGGAGGAAAATGACAGGAAATCTGAATTTTTTTACCTAATAATCTGGAGCAGTATGGTAACGGCGGAAACATACACCTAAACAGAGGCCTGGTTGGGAAGGACAATCGGGACAATAAACTGTGGTGTCTCTTCTGACTCCTCCTCTGGAGCACACCCGGCATCTCTTCTGGCATTTGCGCCCATTTTCACGGGGGGGGGGGGGGTAATTTTGTCAGGAAAGTGGCGTTCGTGGAGTCTGCTCACGCAATCGGTGCGAAGAATTTCTGGTGGGATTTCAGGGAACAAAAGGGCGGTGATGACTTCTTGAAAGTAAAGATAGGGTGCGGGATTCTGTGTTGATATTTTGTAAATAACGTGTTATAGAAGGCCAAACTGAAAAAATAAATGGACACTTTTTTTGTACCAGTAACAGGATTTTCTTGAGGGAAGGTAGGGTTCAATCATCTGATCGTTGAAGTCCACTCCTCCCATAAACAAATTGTAATCATAGACACAATATGGTTTCTGGACTGGGCCTTTTCTTTTGGGGACTTCCACGTAGGTGTCGTCGTGGATCGTGGTAAGCATGTGGACGTCTCGTCTGTCCCTCCACTTGACAGCCAATAGCTCCTGGTTCCGCAAAGATGTTGCGTCTCCTCGTTTTAGCTTCTGATTGACCAATTTTTGTGGGAAGCCCTTTCTGTTGGTTCTTACTGTGCCACATGCTGGGGTGGCTCTCCGGTGTAGATTGCGAAACAGGGGCAAGCTGGTATAAAAATTGTCCACATAAAGGTGGTATCCTTTTCCAAGTAGTGGATAAGCAAGCTCCCAGACCACTTTTCCACTGGTTCCAATATACTCTGGGCATTCGGGGGGATGCAGTTGGGAGTCCTTCCCCCTCATACACAAGGAAGGAGTAGATGTACCCCGTGTTTCGGTCGCACAGTTTGTACATTTTCACCCCATATCGGGCCCTTTTGCTGGGGATGAACTGTTTGATGCCCAGCCTGCCGGAGAATTTAACAAGGGACTCGTCTATGGATATATTCTGTTCAGGGGTATATAACTGGGGGAATTTTTCAGAGAAAAAATTTAGGAGTGGCCGAATTTTAAATAATTTGTCAAAAGGGTCATTTCGGGGAGGGCACTGGGTGTTATTATAGTGGAGAAACCGTAGAATCATAAAGTATCGCGATCTGGGCATACGGGATGAGAAGACTGGCATGTGTTGGATGGCTTTGGTAGACCAATAGGAGTAGGATTGATTTTTTTTTTTTTTGAGAGACCCATATTGAAGGTTAGGCCTAAAAATATTTTGAACTCCTCTACGGTCAGTTCTCTCCACTGAAAGGGGCGGGCATAACTGGAATCATGGTTGCTTACTACGAACTGCTGAGCGTAGAGGTTGCACTGGGCCACAATGGATGATAATAATTCGGTAAAAAGCAAATAAAAAAAATCTATCATGGCAAAATTATCGGTGTTCACCTGGACACCTGGCTGGGCGGTGAAAGGGGGGATATTTGTTGCTCCAGAATTAGAAGGCAGCCACAGGGGGTTTTGAAGGCCATAGGGAAGGATGGCATTGCCCCTATTCCTTTTGGGGCGGAGAGGACATCCTACTGGGGCCCGGCCTTTGTTGCACTGCCCGCGGGGTGGACGGCACTGTGCTGCTAGTAGTAGGCTGCTGCTGCTCCACGCCAGAACGCCTTCTTTTAGTGGGCACACATTCCTCCTCTAATTCCATATCAGACCCGCTGCTTGTTACGGGCTCATAGGCCGAATCAGAATCGGACAGAGACTCGGAGAGCTCCCCGCAGCTCTCATCAGTCGCGCATAGTTGCTGGAAGGCCTCCTCGGTGGTAAAATATTTTTTTTGCCATACTGGTGGCTAGTGAGGCTGCACTGGTGGCGCTGCAGTGGTGCAGGTGGAACTGATGGGCAAAGGTGGCACTGGTGTGAACTGCTGTGGCTCTGGTTGCACTGCTGTGGCTCTAGGGTCGCTGATTAGGCGGCACTGGTGAGCACAGATGGCACTGGTGAGGCAGATGGGGCACTGCTGGGCACTCACTTTTTGTCCTGTATCTCTCTCCTCTTCTCTCACGCTGCAACGGTGTGAGGAGAGAGATGACCTGGAAACGACCTGTTTGCCAGGTTTGTTTACATTTGTGATCGCGCCGTCATTGGAGGGCGCGATTACGTGGTAAAGAGCCGATTTCATTGGCCCTTTACCGTGATCCTTGTTGCTGCGGGTACCGTGGACCCGGCGAGCAACATTGATCGCGTGTGCGTGCCCGCTCGGGCGCGCGGGAACGATTCTCTGGGAGGACGTCCATGGACGTCCTCCTGGAGTTAAGCAACCGCCTTGTAGCCGTATTTCGGCTATAGGGCGGTGATTAACTGGTTAAGGATTGATATTTTCTTTGAATTGTTTTTTAAATATGCACATGTTTTGTTTCAAATAATTTACTTAAGCTTTTAGCGCGACTTTATTTTTTCCTATTTTTGACCACTGTTTGATGTTGCACAGCAAGTCGCAGCTTTATATTGGCTTTACCAGCATTTCTGTCACCCCGTGGCCACACAGGTTTGTTTTTTGTCTTTGTTTATTAGCGCAATTGAATTTTTCTCCCCCCCCTTTTTTTTTTTTTTCCCTCTCTACCTCTAGTGACTTGACAAATGTCAAATCGCTGCAATATTAACCTTGGCTAAATGAGTTTATTTCATACTGAATAAACTAAATCAAACTATCTTTAGATTTTTACTCCAAAAGCATTTTATTAAAATGAATTTGATAAAAATAAATATAAAATTGGATTTAAAGTAAAATCAGATTTTTTCTTTTTGATTAAAAAAGGAAATACATTGCTTTTGTATCCACCCTGCTTGTCATATAGGTAGGGCATCCAGGGGGTTTAGCTGTCTGTCCTTTCCCTCATAAATTTGGAAATTGTAGGTATAACCTGTGGCCCAGTTGCACGCTTTGTAGAATTTGACCCGTTTACTAGAGAGGAATTGTTTGATGCCAAGTCTTTTGGGGAAGTGGACTAGGGATTCAGCCACACAAATATTTATATCCGGAGTAAAAATGTACTTGAAGCTAGAATTTTGAATAGTTTGTCATAATCGGGATGATTTTGAGGGAGGCTCTGGGCATTATTGGAATGTAAAAATCTCGTAACGGGTTCTGGGAATCGAAGAAGAGTAGACTGGCATATGATGTATAGGTTGGGTAGAACAGTAGGCATGGACTTCATTTTTATTTTTTTGTCCATTCCATGTTTACTGTTGGTCCAAGAAATCTCCTAAATTCCTCCCACAATGAGTGGTTTCCACACAAATGGGCTGGGCATAGGAAGAATCAGGATTGCTGGCAATATATTGACTGGCGTACAGATTGCACTGCTCCACAATGTTATTTCGTTTTTAGTAGATCATCCATGGAAAAAATAAAAATAAATTGGAGTAACATTTTCTGTTTGTATCTGAGAGGGCTACACCATAAAAGGGGGGGGGGGAATTACAGGTTCTGCCGAAGTAGCAGGCAGCTGTGGGATATAATATGTCTTGGCGGCTAATATGTCTTGGCGGCTAATATGTCTTGGCGGCTAGCCCTGCCTCGTCCTATCATTTGGAAATGTTGTCCTGCTTGTGATTGCCGTTGCACCAGGACTTGCAGCATTACTGGTGGATGCCTGCCTATTATCTGGAAGTGCTGCGCTGCTTGTAATTGCCGCAGGATTTATTGTGCTGCTGGTGGATGCCTGTGCCTCCTCGGATCTCCCAAGCCTCTTTGCATTCTGTCCTCCTCAGAATCCATTTTAGAGCCGATGCTTTCTACTGGCTCATACTCCCTCTCTGAGTCTGATGGAGAGCTTTCCCTGCTACTCTAGTCTGACTTACTCTGGACTATCTGGAAAGCCTCCTCGCTGCTGAATAATTGTTTTTAGCCATGTTGATGCTGCACTGCTGAAATTGCAGATTTGCTCAGCTGATCACTGGGACAGATGTGCGCCGTGTGATCCTTGGGACAGATGTTGATCACTGTGTGGGGACACTTTGACAGAACACTGGTTGGGGGCACTAGCTGGGTGATCAGTGTAAAGCTATGAAAAAAAACCCACTATAAACTCACTGATCATTGGCTGGCAGCACAGATCATCTGTGAACCTTCTTTCTGGGTCCCCCACTACCACTCCTGACCCCCTCCACCTCTGTCCAATGCCCTGCACCGGAGTCCCACTGCTGTGGAAGTGAGGGGAGAGAAGAGTTGCAGACCTTCACAGGGCTGGATCAGATGATGGCTCGGGGTGGTGAGGGCGGATGCTGACACCTAAATATTTTTTACCTTAATGCAGAGTTTGACAAATTTGCTTGGAATCTAGGAGCTAGCTAAAAAAGTTAGTAGCCAGAAAACGCACCACGTCCCGCCGAGCTTGCGCGCAGAAGCGAACACATTCGTAGCGCCTGCATATGTAAACGGTATTCAAACCACACACGTGAGGTATCACCGCAAGCGAGAGCAATAATTCTAGCCCTAGACCTCCTCTGTAATTCAAAACATGCAACCTGTAGAATTTTTTTTTAAACGTCGCCTATGGAGATTTTAAAGGGTAAAAGTTTGTCGCCATTCCACGAGCGGATGCAATTTTGAAGCGTGACATTTTGGGTATCAATTTACTCGGCGTAACATTATCTTTCACAATATAAAAAAAATTGGGCTGACTTTACAGGTGTCTCATTTTTAATTAAAAAAAGTGTTTTTTCCCTAGGTCGTCTTTCAGGACAGCACCTTAGAGATCCTGGCTCCTCCCCTTCTAGGAAACACCGCCTTCTTTCAGTCTTTAAAGCCTCATCCTCCCACTGGCCCTTCGTTATGGTGTTTCCTCTGGTGGGGAGACACCACTGGGGAACCAGGGCTGTTAGCTGGGGAGGCTAAGGCAGTTTTTTCAGAGAAGGGCAGGATCCAGGAGGTGCCTGGTATTTGTGCTCTTTTCTTTTTCAGATTTTGGCGCCAGGTAGAAACAAGGGTGTTTGCTTACCTGTAGCAGGCGCCTTGTATCCCAAGCGCACTTTCGGGAAAGATGGCAGCTGGGAGGTCCGCTCTTTCGCCTGCCTAGGGTGGCGATGTGTGTTGGATCCACTCCCCCTCCATTCTCAGCCTGGAGCTCAGTGGCTGCGTTGGACGGCGGGTGACCTCAGTTCCGGTGGAAGGGGCGGGTCCGACACACGAGGCCATATCTTCCGGTTCCGGACGCGGCCTAGAAAGGCGGACCTAGCACTTGGCTGGTGCGGTCACCTATTCGGCTGTAGGGGCAGCGCTTCTGAGACCGGAGTCCACCGTTCTACTGTGCGGGAGGATGTCGGAGGCAGAGGCTTCTAAAAACGCTCCTGGAGAAAAGGACACCAGCCAAGCTAAGGTCAGTGGAACCCTGGGGTGGTGTTCCCTGATTCACAAAACCCCTGTTGGCTCCACAGAGGTGTTTTTCCCTGCCTGGTGGTCGGTGGGACATGAGTGGGTCCCTGGTGGTGGTCGGTCCTGGGGATTAGGAACTCCTGGTGTTCACTGTTTATTTAGCTGGGCGCTTCTGGCTAACGCTGCTGCTCGCGTTTTTTTTATTTTTTTTTTTCTGGTTTCAGAAATGCACCAGCAAATCGATCCATGGCTCTAAGAGAAAGTGCCCTGTCTGCAGAACCACATTAGGGGAGACTTGGGACAAAACTCTCTGTAGGGGGTGTATGGATACAGTAGTGAGAGAGCAGGCAGCAAAACAGGGGGTAGATCTGGCGGTCTCAGTTAAGGAGCTTTCAATCCTTCAAAACTCTGTTTACTAATTTTCAATTGCCCCAGAGCACCCCTCCCCCAGTGCAACAGGCGGTTTTTACCTGATCCACTATTAGTGCGGAGAAACCGGTAGGGTCTGCAGAGGAAATTGAGGAAGAAGCAGGCAGCGCTCCTTCTGATTCTCAAGAAGAGTCGGATGGAGAGGGGATAGACGGGGAGTCCACAAAACCCTCTTGTTACAAGCTATCTCTAGAGGAGGTGGAGGATCTTTTTGTCATGGTCTTACCTCTTTGCAGGCTTCTCATCACTGACATGTGCTGGCAGCCATCTTGCTTCTTGGGGTTCTTGTAACCTGCCTCACACTGCGGCTCCTCCTTCCCACTGGGAGGAGCTGGCTGCTCAGCATATATATAGGACGGCAGCTGCAGCAGTTCCTTGCTTGGGCCTCTCGTCTGATACCCCTTTTGTGATCGTGCTGTTTGCTCCTGGTTACCGACCCGGCTATGGATGTTTCTTCTGGTTCCTGATCCTCGGCTTTGTTCCACCCCGTCTCTGGCTACAGACTCCGGCTTGGCTGACTTCCATACCTGGTTATCGACCCTGGCACTGTTGGATGACTCTTCTGGCGGTTTCGATCGTCAGCGTGGACTTTGACCTTGCTGTTTGGTTTTCAATAAAGTCTTCTTATTCATTTATCTGTTTTGTACGTCTGATTCATGCTTCCGTGACACTTTTAGGAGCTATCCACACCACTCTGGGTATTCAGGAGGAAAATAAATCGCTGTCCCTGCACGATCAAATGTACAGGGGCTTGGGGGAACAAAAAAGAAAGGTGTTCCCAGTCCATGACGTTCTGGTCGACGCCATCAAGAGGGAATGGCAGGACCCGGAAAGGAAACCTTTTTTTCTCAAAGGTTCCAAAAAGATTTCCTTTTGAGGAGGGAGAAACCCTGATTTGGAACAAGTCGCCTAAGCTTGATGCGGCTTTTTCCCAGGTCTCTAGACATACCGACCTGGCCTTTGAGGATATGGGGGTACTCTCTGATCCCATGGATAAGACAGAGGATGGATTCCCTTTTAAAGAAGACCTGGGATTCTTAGGGTAACCTTAAGCCCGCTATGGCGGCTACAGTGGTAGCCCGCAATTTAGAATATTGGCTTACTCAGATTAAGTTGCATATCGAGGCGGGTACAGCAAAGGAGACAATTCTTTCCTCTTTCCCTATGATTCTAAAGGGGGTGGCTTATTTGGCAGACGCCTCGGCGGAGTCTATACATATGTCTGCAAGGTCTGCAGCACTGTGCAACTCGGCTAGAAGAGCCTTGTGGCTCAAATTGGCAGGCAGACAGTGCTTCCAAAGTTAAACTTTGTGGTATCCCCCTTACAGGGGATTTGTTGTTTGGGCCTGGCCTGGAGGCTGTCCTAGACCGGACCGCCGACAAAAAGAAGGCGTTTCCTGTTGAGAAGTTTGGGGAACAACCAAAAAAGATGTTTCGATTTCGAGGAAAATCAGAAACTCCTAGGTCAGCTTTCCAGAAGAAAGGTTGGGGTCAGAAGGGGAAGGGCCGAGGAGGGGCAATTTTTCACCCTCCTGAACCCCCCAAAAAGACCCAGTGACAGTCCAAAAGTGGGAGGAAGATTGGGGGTCTTCCTCTCACAATGGGAGATGATTTCCTCCAATCAGTACATCTTGGGAATCATCCGAAGGGGTTACAGGCTAGAATTCTCAACCCCACCCCCCCCGCCGCTCAGACTGTTAACCACTTACCCCCCGGAACATATTGCTGCCTAAAGACCAGAGTACTTTTTGCGATTCGGGACTGCGTCGCTTTAACAGACAATTGCGCGGTCGTGCGACGTGGCTCCCAAACAAAATTGGCGTCCTTTTTTTCCCACAAATAGAGCTTTCTTTTGGTGGTATTTGATCACCTCTGCGTTTTTTATTTTTTGCGCTATAAACAAAAATAGAGCGACAATTTTGAAAAAAATGAATATTTTTTACTTTTTGCTGTAATAAATATCCCCCAAAAATATATAAAAAAACATTTTTTTTCCTCAGTTTAGGCCGATACGTATTCTTCTACATATTTTTCGTAAAAAAAATCGCAATAAGCGTTTATTGATTGGTTTGCGCAAAAGTTATAGCGTTTACAAAATAGGGGGTATTTTTATGGCATTTTTATTAATATTTTTTTTACTAGTAATGGCGGCGATCAGCGAATTTTTTTTCGGTATTGCGACATTATGGCGGACACTTCGGACATTTTTGACACATTTTTGGGACCATTGGCATTTTTATAGCGATCAGTGCTATAAAAATGCATTAGATTACTATAAAAATGCCACTGGCAGTGAAGGGGTTAACACTAGGGGGCGGGGAAGGGGTTAAGTATGCCTGGGTGTGTTCTTACTGTGGGGGGGGGGGGGTGGCCTCACTAGGGGAAACACTGATTTTCTGTTCATACATTGTATGAACAGAAAATCAGCATTTCCCCTGCTGACAGGAACGAGAGCTGTGTGTTTACACACACAGCTCCCGTTCCCCGCTCTGTACCGAGCGATCGCGTGTGCCCGGCGGCGATCGCGCCCGCCGGGCACACGCACGGGGCCTGAAATGGATTCCACCAATTTCCAAAATTGTCAAAACCGATGCCAGCAGCACAGGTTGGGGAGCACACCTGGGTTCCCGCTGGATGCAAGGCACCTGGGAGACAGTGGACGCAGTGAAGTCCTCCAATTGGAGAGAGTTGAGGGCAGTTTCCCTGGCCCTTGTCTCGTTCCAGAAAGAACTTCAGGGTCACGTCTGTACGAATTCGTACAGACAACTCGGCAGTGGCCTACATCAACAGGCAGGGGGGTACAAGGTGCTGCTCCCTTTGGCTATTGGCGGAAACCATTCTCAAGTGGGCCGAGATCAATGTCCTGTCCCTGACAGCCTTGCATCTGAAGGGGGATCAAAATCTGTTGGCGGACTTCCTCAGCAGAACAACGCTGAGGGAGGGCGATTTGGTTCCTGAATCAGGAGGTTTTCAGTATGATAGTCCAGAGGTGGGGGTTACTATGCGTGGACCTATTCGCCTCCAAACAGAATGCCAAGGTGGACCTCTTCTTTTCTCTAGGCAGGTACGATGGAGCTTTACGGATAGATGCACTAACTCAGAAATTGACATTTTCCAGGTGTTATGCTTTCCTCCCTCTGGTTCTGATCCCTGCTGTGTTGAGGAAGTTTCAACAGGAGAACGCAACCTTAATTCTAATTGCCCCACATTGGCCCAGGAGACTGTGGTTTTCAATTCTAAAGAACTTGGCTGTAGAACCCCCCTGGCTTCTACCAGTTCGGGACAACCTTCTCACTCAAGGTCTAGTCTGCTGCCCTCACGTAGACAGGTGGAACCTTGCGGCCTGGTTTCTGAGGAGGAACTGCTAAGGGGCAAGGGGTTTTCAGATCGCCTTGTTGCGACTCTCCTAAATTGTAGGAAAAAAACGCAAACCATCTACCGTAAGGTGTGGAGACGGTTCAACTCCTGGTGCTCAGAAAGCTCCTTTAGTATACACAGTTCTGTAGTGGTACTAGAATTCCTACAGGCAGGGGCTGATATGGGATTAGCTCTCAGCACCTTGAAGGGACAAGTGTCGGCCCTGAGTGTGTATTTGTAGAACAATCTAGCAGCGGATCCCTGGATAGTGAGATTTTTTTAAGGCTTTGAGTAGGCAGAGGCCAGTTGGGGTCGCCTCTTTTCCCGTGTGGGATCTCTCTTTAGTTTTGCAGGCCCTTACAGGAGATTCTTTTGAACCATTGGGGTTCTGCACTTTGAAGTTAATCACTCTCAAGACGGCATTTTTAGTAGCAATTACGACAGCACGACGAGTAAGTGAATTCGAGGCCCTCTCAATTTGAACTCCTTTTTTTCAAGTTTTTCCGGATCGTATTGTTTTTAGGACAGATCCGACCTTTTTGCCAAAGGTGGCCTCGAAATTTCAGAGGTCAGGAGATTATTCTACCTACATTTTGTTCAAACCCGGTGAGGGGAAAAATAACTTTATTTTTCATAATTTAGATGTAAGGAGGTGCGTCCTTCAATATTTGGAGTGCACCAGACAGTTTAGAAAGTCGGACTCCCTTTTTTGTTTTATTTTCAGGGGCTAGAAAGGGTTCTAGAGCCTCCAGGCGTACTATAGCAGGTTGGATTAGAGCAGCTATTCTTCAGGCTTATGTCATAGGGGGATTAGAGCCTCCAGTGGGAGTCAGGGCACATTCTACCAGAGCAGTAGCGACTTCGCAAGCAGAATGGGCTGGTGCTTCTCCGGAGCAGATCTGCAGAGCAGCAACATGGTCAAGTTTTTTGCTACATTCGTAAAGCACTACAGACTAGACCTGCTGTCAGCACAGGACCAAGCCTTTGGTCGTAAAGTGTTACAGGCAGTAGTCCCACCCAAAGGTAAGGTGCTCGCTTATCCTCTCTAAAGTGCTGTCCTGAAAGACGACCTAGGGAAAAACGGAGTTACTTACCGGTAACATCCTTTTCCAGGAGTCTTTCAGGACAGCACCGTTCTCCAATCTCCAAACCCTGGGTGGGTGACTTATCACATAAGGACGTCAGGTAAGATGAGAAATTGTTTTATGACGTTGTCTTGTGTCTCCCCAGTTGGCCGGAGGTACTCTTGAAGAACTGAAGGGCCAGTGGGAGGATGAGGCTTTAAAGACTGAAAAAATGGCGGTGTTTCCTAGAAGGGGAGGAGCCAGGATCTCTCTAAGGTGCTGTCCTGAAAGACTCCTGGAAAAGGAAGTTACCGGCAAAAAAAAGTGCGCTTGTAAGGCCACTGCGCAAATACGGTGTGACAAAGTATTGCAGAGACCGCCATTTTATTTTCTAGGGTGTTCGAATAAAATATATATATAATGTTTGGGGGCTCTAATTGGAGGGAAGGAGATGGCAGTGAAAAACACATTAGAATTGCTGGATTGCTGTTTTACTTGTAATGCCAACGGCCACCACAAGATGGCGTACCACAAGATCACAGAAGGAAGCTTAGGCCTGCAGAAGGGCGCAAAGCCGCGCCCTCAATTACCGGCTGGCGCGGGCCCGCTGCGATCGCGCTGCGGGGAGGTGGGGGTGCACGGAGACACAGGATCCTGTGTCTCCGTGCTCCCCCGCCGCGCCGGATGGTAATTGAGGCCTAAGCTTCCCCAAGCGCCAGGTCACTATTTCTTGTCGCAATTGCGACCGGGCGCCCGGATTTTGTCGAGCCCTGCCTTAATGCAAGGAATGCATTAAAGTGGATGTAAATCCAATTCGTAAAATTTGAGCTGGGCACATATATCTGTAGTGTTTTCTTATTTCTTCTAAGCACGGAGTCCCGTAGCTGTGTTGTGGGAAGTTGCTATAAATTGGCAGACAGCTTGCCATCCCACAGCAAAGCTCTGCACATTTCTTCCTTCGCCAATGTGGAGTGGGGTGTATACCTTTCCTCCAATCGGCTGTATGCCAATAATCCACTCTCAGTGCTGACCAGGAAGAGAAAATCTGTAACCTCTAAAGCAGGGATATGCAATTAGCGGACCTCCAGCTGTTGCAGAACTATAAGTCCCATGAGGCATAGCAAGACTCTGACAGCCACAAGCATGACTCCCAGACGCATGATTGGACTTGTAGTTTTGCAACAACTGGAGGTCCGCTATTTGCATATCCCTGCTCTAAAGGATATGTACAGCTGAAGACGGCCGATATGCACGTAAAACTTATGTAAGGAAATCTGTTTCATCTCTGTATAATCCAGGGCTGTGGAGTCGGTAGATAAATATTCCGACTCTGACTCCTCAGTTTTATGTACCTCCGACTCCGACTCCTCTGTATTAATATGCGAATGTATTTTATACAGTCCTTGAGGGAAAGAAACGCAACCTACCACAGGACTACTGGCTGGGAAGCCAACAGTCTACTGTATTGCACAGTTTAAGCAAAAGACAAACACAATGAAAACAACGTTTTTTTATTATTATTTTTTTTTTTTTATTAAAGTGGGGGTTCACCCGTACATAACACTTTTTATCCTTAGATGGATGCTCGTTTTGTCTAGGGGAATCGGCTAGTTGTTTTAAAATATGAGCTGTACTTACCGTTTACGAGATGCATCTTCTCCGCCGCTTCCGAGAGGCTTCCGACGGTCGCATCCATCGCGTCACGATTTTCCGAAAGAAGCCGAACGTCGGTGCGCAGGCGCAGTATAGAGCCGCACCGACGTTCGGCTTCTTTCGGCTACTAGTGACGCGATGAATGCGACCGTCGGAAGCCTCTCGGAAGACTGTCAATCAAGAAGGAACGCCCGCTCCCGAAGACCCATACCCGGAAGCGACGGAAGAAGATGCATCTCGAAAACGGTAAGTACGGCTCATATTTTAAAACAACTAGCCGATTCCCCTAGACAAAACGAGCATCCATCTAAGGGGAAAAATTGTTTTATGGGCGAACTCCCGCTTTAATCAATCAAGTGGCTGGATAGTAGCAGCAGGCATAAACATCAGGAACAGGATCTTTACCAGTTCAAAAATACAAACCACATTATTTGGTTGTTTTAGAACAAAACATAGGGCAGTGGGAGGATCCAGGAAGGGGCATTTATTCTAAAACATGATTTTCCTAGGAGAATCCCATAGTCATGTTTAAAGTTTAAGCTAACAATCGGAGTTTACAAGTTTTTATAGCCTTAGCTAAATGACAGCAGTTTTTCCATTGGTTTACAGCTTTAGTCTTGAACTATTGGCCCTCCATTCCCTTCACTTATACAAGTGTCTCACTCTCTAGTCCTGCAAAAAAACATATTTATTTAATCCCTTATCAGTGAGAGGCTAGGTTACACATGGACGCTGCGTTCCCTGTAAAAGCAGAACACAACACTATGGAAAGTATAAGTATTGCAGCTCCTAATTGTGCGTTGCGTGCCATATAGTGAAGCACATGAAAAGCATGCTTCTTCACGGTCACTTAACGTGTTCGTTTTGCGGTTACGTGAGGCACTGCATGCATTGGTCTTTATTCTTACAGTAGAGAAGTCATTAATTATAACTTTTTGTGAATTGGGACATTTAAACTTGCTTTTTTTTTTTTTTATTTCAATCTAAATTGAGTAGGAGTCGGTGCATTGTTTGCCGACTCCGACTCCAGGTACCCAAAATTTCCCCCGACTCCGACTCCTCGACTCCGACTCCACAGCCCTGGTATAATCTGAGGCTATTCACTTCACTGGGTATATGTGAGGGTTTATATCCACTTTAGTAAAAAAAATGTTTAGGCTTTATAACCACTTTAAGTCACGAGTGTTAAATGCTGCTGTGTATTTTTCGTCGTTTACCGGTTGAAAGATACGAGCGTCGCACTTGACAGTGTGTCTGCAGAATGTTAAACCAGAACTAAACTCTCAATCAACGGTAACCATTTTTACCCTTTTTATAATGCTAGTATTAGTAGATGGGAATGTATATTTTATTTACATGTTTTTTTCAAATTTTTTTCTCTCCTATTTCTTCAGTTGGTTTCTGCTCTGGCCAGGGTGGATCTGATTTAAAATCAAGTAGATTTTTTAAAATCATGATTTAAATCGCTAGCAAAAAAAGCTTGATTTAAATCGACCCAATTTAAATCATAATTTTTAAAGAGGAACGGTCATCTCTGTCCTGCAGCAGCTCCTCCTCTGACCCACTGTTGACTCAGACAGTCCCATTCACTTTAATGGGACGGCTGGGGATGCGGCAGTGACACAACAAGGTGAGGGACGTGGCGGCAGTAGGTGAGTGGATGCCCGCCAACAGGTGCTGCCATGATGGATCTGATATGACAGGTGCTTTTTAAATGTAAGGACTTATTCTTGCTGGTAGTTAGAATCTTTAACCACTTAAGACCCAGACCAAAATGCAGGTAAAGGACCCGGACAGTTTTTGCGATTCGGCACTGCGCCG